>NC_091392.1:35361428-35988214 GCF_032191515.1 Phaenicophaeus curvirostris | reverse complement strand
ACATGAAAAAGCCATCAGAGGAGGTGTCCATTGAGACCCCGGGATCTCACTGCCCTGGATCAGCCCACAACATCAGTCTTTGATCTTGCTTCTTTTCCTTTACTTTCTACCTATGAATCTTTAATCTTACTAGGGGATTAGGTATCTAGGCGAGCTGCTGAAGCAGACCCCAAGGGGAAGTTAGGAGGAAAACCATGCCAGCTCTGGATCCTCACTGGGCTTTGGGCTGCTCAGATCAGGTCCACGTGCAGAGCCATGGAAAGTTTTGAAGTAAATAAGCTAGGTACCTAGGGTATTTCAATAATTCAAGAATGAGGGAATTACAGAGCGGGTTTGAGTTGTAATTTTGGTTTTATGTGCCTAATCTCTGCTTAAATTCAGGTGCCTTCCAAGATTTTAAATCTGACTCTAATTTAAAACACACTGCTACAAGCTCTTTCCTCACTGTCTGCTGAAATGCAAGGGCTCTGGGAAGTTGTCTGGGGAAAGGTAAATCTTTTCTATCACACTGAGCTACTGTGGATGCCAAATAGAATGAGGTAGCTTTAAAGGATTTTCCCAAGTCAGCTCAGAAAAAAGTGATTATATAGGATTTATGAACCAGCTTCTCATAAATCTAATAATGACTCACTATTTCCTCCACTTGCTAGATTGCTTAGCACTGATTTGGATGTTCTGACACAGCAGTATTAATAAGAAGCTGCCTGATTTACCTTGAGGTGGTATTTCATTCTCTGAAGATGGTTTTCATCAGAATGAAGGAAAATAATGCTTACATAACAGAAGGTATAAATATGGTGTATTCAAAATATATTTTTAAACTGCTGTTCTCAGAGCTGCTTCAAATGAATCTGATTTTTCCCCTAAGCCCTGTGACAAGCTACTAAGAGAGGTAAAATGACCTGAGCATGGGTAACAGATCAGAGAGTTTTGTTAAGGTGAAAGAATTTAGGAAGGTATCACCTCCAAACTGTTCTGTCTGCTCATCTCATCATGTTTAGCATGAGTGTACTTCATCTGTGTCGTTGCAAAACCAGGCAATTTAGACTAAACTGCTGCTGAAAGCTGCTAAACTAAACTGACTGTGCAGGAGCAGATGAGTGCTTGGACAGCCGGATGTTTGGTTTCACCTGGGTGGATGCTGACCCAGGGGGAGAAACAAATGGGTTATGATAACATCTGGTCCATCTGACCACAGTTGCAAGTCTCAGCTCCAAAATTTACTGCCGTAGCAACTGGACAAAGGTGTGGTTCATCAAGAAGTAAAATAGCAATATAAGCAATGTATCAACATATCAAGGTCTTTATGGAAATAATTTAAAAAGGAAGCATGATTACAAAGAAAGAAAAAAAACCCCTTGTTTTGTTCTTGACCAGTACTGTGTTGAAGGGTAAACATCCTGAATCCTATTGTGCTGGTCTTACAATCACTGAAAAATCTTTTTTCATCATCACCTTCTTCTTTCAAACCTAGTAGCAGTGGAATATGTTAGCACAGTTCAAAATACACACATGGAATTTGAATTCTACTGTGAAATGTATAGTGGAAAAATGACCTGTTATATTTTCATGCATATTGCCTTTCATTAATTCAATATCAGATTCAATATATGACAAATTCAAAGATTTATTCCAATCAATAGTCTTAGCTAGGCTCTGAAATTACTGACTATGCCTTTATTTCTAATAGAAACACAGTCCGAATATAAGTTTCTGTTGATATGGTGATAAAGAATTCAGGGGCTCTCCTGTAAGAACTTCTACTTGTGAACCAAACAAGTCAGAACATAACAAACTCTATTCTTTATTAATGTTAAAGAATATTCTATACAACCGCTTAGCATGAGTTGTCAGACTTGCAAAATCCTTAGTTCACAAGCTGTGAAATTTCACCTAGATACATTGGAATAACTTCTGCTGAGTTACAAAAAGGAACGCCTGAAACCTGTGGAAACCAGAAGATAAGAAAGTTAACATCAGCAGAAGCTGCAGCTGTCAACATAAAAAAAGGAACGGCCTGCCCAGAGACAAAGAAAGGGTCCTACATGAGAAGACTCCAGACTCAAATTATGCTGTTGGTCCAAATTGTAGAGCTAGGGGTGGGAACATAGATTATAAGGGAATAATTGCCTGGGGTTTTCTTTGTTCTGGGTCCCTCTCTGGAAACACAGCTCAAATTGTTCCCTGCTGCTGATCCACCTATAAATTAGCCTGAAGTACTTCATATCAAGAGTTTCTGCTTTGGGAAACCCAGGATCAAGCCAACAGGAGAAATTCTTAGAGTGCATGTATAAGGGAGCCACGAGGGTTTACTGGAGCCACCCATTGTGTATGGACCTTGGTCCCAAAAGTTGAAGTCTCAGGTGAAGTGAATGTGACTCAGGGCGGTTGTGTATGCTCGGGTGAGATTATTCCTCTAACAGTTATGTCCTCTAACAGAAACAAAAATACAAGTATGTTCTCAGATGCATACGCCTCATGGGAAAAGCACTCTTAAATTAAAAGTAAATATGTGAGAAGACTTTAAAATTTTAAAATCTATCACATTAATACAAACAAATTTGTATTATTCTCTGAATAGCTGTTATAGGAGCAGACTCAGGCCCAAAGGAGCAGGAAACTAAAATTATTCCTTTCTTTGTTAGTAAACCTTTGCCACATGTTGTGTCCATAAATAATTTTCTTTGTTTTACACCTTAAAACAACCTTTTCTGGGGCCATATTATTATTAAATAAAAAGCTTGTATGCAAAAATCTCATTGTGCATAGAGAGAATAGAATATGTGCGTATAGAATACGTGCATCATTATATGAACACTGTGTGAGTAGCACTCATACAGTAAAAGAGATTCATTACTAGCTTCATAATTCATGATTCATTACTAGCTTCATAAGGTGTGGGATTTACCAGTGGATTCAGTCAGTGTTTTGCCTTTCTCTCTGGGAAGCTGTAGGTGAAAGGAAACTTGCTCGTAATTACTAATCAAAACTCTAGCCAGTAGCTGCTTTCTAAATGAGCTTAGGTGAGACAGTGTTGCTTATTAGAGTGGAGGTTTCAAGTATTTGGGTTTGTTTTTTACCTTGAAAAACTGCTATGGAAAGTCTGCCCTCCTTTGTTTTATTTTAGATTAATTTTCTACTTTTCCCCTCCACATCCTCAGAAAGAAAGGACCTCTTCTTCTTTTCAATGCTTATATCTTCCCCCATGACTCCATAATTTGGCATCTTCTAAAATTTTTCAGCTTACAGTTCAACGTAACCCCCAGAGTTGCCTGTGTTGCCCCTTATCCCTCTACATCTGCACGCTCTGTCAGGGCTGCCCCAGAGCACCGTGTGACTAGAGATGCTTGGAAGAGCATCCATTACTTATGAGAGAAATCTTGCTCAAGTTGCAAATGTTAAAGTTCCATATTAGACTCATCCTCCTACTTTACCTCAGTCTATTTGCTATATATCGTGTCAAACTTTATGTTTCAGAAGAAATAAAAGGCTCATTGAAAAAACTACACCAACCAAAAACTAGGAAACAGTCCTATGAAATAAGAGCATGCAACTCACTACCTGTTTAGATCATTGTGTGTCAACAAAAGCAAACAAGTCAATAAAGAAAACAGGCTCCAGTTTCAGGGTCACAAAGGAATTTCTACATGCAATCAGAAATGAAAAAAACTTATAAATTTTGAAAAACTATCTTATAATTTTATTTCTCAGATGTGACAAAATCCTGGCCTGCAGTGATCACTAAAGGTCTAGCACATTTCTGAAGCAAGAGCATATTAGCTGCAGAACTATATCAATCTCAAAATACTGTGCATTTCTACCAGTCCATAAGGTCTCTGGCATTTTGGTCTGGAAAATATAATTTTCACTTTGTGTGAGGACCCCAAAGGAAGCTTTATTCTTTATTTTACTCTCTCTCCTACGTTAAAAAATTCCAAACATGGTTTGAGCAGTTTGGCTGTCATCATGCATACGTTCTCCATGAGTATATTCTGATCTGTACTAGATGCGTGACCCAGTAGAGTGTTATGTGAGCATTTTAACTTTTTACTAAGTTCAGAGCTGCTATATCCCTCTTGTCAGAACTACTTCCATTCTCCAGGTGTTTTATTTAGGATGGAAGCTGGTCACAGAGAAAAGTGCGTAATATCATTAAGTCCCAGTGGATTTTAAATCCTCCTGTCCTCTATGCCCATTGCTGCTTGACAGCATCAGTCAACACGATCTCACCACTCTTCTCTATTTTTCTGTTATTCACAAGCCCTTTGAATCAGGGTGACTTATGCTAAAACAAAAGGCAGGGTTTACTGTCTGTTATTATCTATCCAGACCTGGAAGCAGTTGGGATGAACAGGAGGTAAAGTTCTTTACAGTAACACTGGGCTCTGTTGGAGTGTCTCATTTGTTCCCATCCCATCCCTTCTCATCTGTAAATCCTCCTTGGAACCCTTGGGAATGGCTTTGAGGAAAAAGCAACAAATGAAAATCAGTGAGAAGTTAATCTTTGTGTTCAATAATTTTGTTCTTACAAGACAAACAGTTGCACTTAACCTGTTTTTAGCTGTCACTCCATCTGCTCATTAATCGCCTAAGACCACATGAAGAATATTGCATTAAATTAACTACCAGGAAAGTATAGAAAATTTTGAGGAACGATAATAAAACAGGGTTAGTGCACAACAGTGATTTATTTATGAAGGAAGATGAATAGCTAAGCTCAGGAGCCCTACTGAAGAGAAATAATTGGAAAGGCTCTCAAAGGACCCTCTTGAAACAGGCTCAAACCTCAGACTGTGAAAGTCCCTACTCATTTTTATTTAGTTCTCATTCAAGAAAAGTTCCAGTTAAAAATTACGCAGGGGGAAAGTGGCTACAAATGTTTTCCAGATCTGAGTATCAAGGAAGACTTTATACAGCTAATGTGTATATAGCAGTGGCCTGTAGCAGCAAACAGCTGGAAAGTAGAACTATATGCAAGTAAATGACTTCTCCTGGGAAGTTTTAGTGACTACCTCTGAACCAGAAAGGAAAACAGCCAGAGTCTGTTCTTTGGTCCTGAAGTTGAACTGTGAGGAGGGGAGAAATACACTCAGGGTCCAAGCACCTTCTGGGACAGTGCTTGTTGGCACAGGCCAAAATGTGGCGGTGTGCCCACAGCTACGTACAGTATAGATGACAGCGCGCCTCTGCTTTGGACCCTGTTCTGACCCTGGTTAGCTGGCAAATACAGATGTAAACTGGGCCTAGAATCACGTCCCACCAGCAGCACAGTATCGTATTGCTGGCAGGAGAGTGACTGTCTGCTTAGTGAAATAAAAATAATACTATTAAGCACAGATCATACTAAAGTCTTCAGCCAAATCCTGAGGGAAACATGCCCTTCTTCCCTGTTCTCAGACAAATAAGCTCAAAAAGCAAAGATGAGCAAGTACAGAACAGTATTTAAAACATTTTTACTAATATCCTTTTGTTTGATAGTCTCAAAAGACAGATAATTTTCCTTTTCAGAGACCCCCTTCTTATTAATTTTAAGGATATTAACCAGATCTTTGCTGTTTGGTTCACCAAGAATGTAGAGATTACACCGTTACAGAACAACATAGCTCTGTAAGTTATAAATATAAATGAAAAGCCTTGGATTCTCTTGCAACAATGCAGACTTCTGCAATTCACAAACTATTTATCCTCCAAACCATTAACTGTAACAGGATACTGGAGAAAAAAAATCAAATCAGAATATTATCATCATCATTATAGTTACCCAAACTTTTATTACAAATAGCACTGTGGGATTTCAGGAATTCCATAGGAAGGCTGGCCTTTGATTTTCTGTTTGGGTTTCTGGGTTTTTTTTCCTGTTTTCCTTAGCCTTTTCATTAATGGAACACATTGGGATAATGTAGTCCTTTCTTTATGAGCCACCATTTATAGATTGTTTTAGAAACAGCACTGTGAAGTATTATCCACTACAAAACACTGCTAAGGGAGGCTTTATCTCTTCCTGGAGAATTATATAACATTTCTGGAGTTCTCTCCTGAGAGATACAAACCTGTAAGCATGACATGGAGCCTGGTGAATGAATGTAATACATTCAAGCAGAACTCTTCATACACATACATTTAATTATAAAAATAGTTGTACCTTTTCTGAGTCTATAGTAGCAGCCATTCTATCAATTTTTCTTGCATTAGGATTGCTTTTCCCTCTCTTAGGCATAGAAAAATAAAAAACCCCCTCATAATACCATTTTTTAAAATGCTCTGCAACAGTGCAATTATGTTAAAGCAACCCTGATCCTACAGATAAGGTCACTATTCTGTAATGGGAAATACATGCCAGATGCTGCAAATGTTTTGTGATCTTGGGGAAAAAAGAGGAAAGAGACCTCTCTTTCTGCTACCAGTTTTTTGGAGGGGAAGTTTGCCTTGCAACACCAAAGAAAGAATTTGCTTTTAAAAATAGAAGTATCATGCCTTTTGAATACCAAATAAACATCTATAAAGAACACTGCATACTAACACACAGGCAGGGGCTTACCAGAGCACATTTAGTATCTACTTTCTCGGCTACCTTGAGACTAGAATCTTCATGATTTTTGAAGATAAGCCTAACATTCCTATAATAACAAGTTCCCAGGATCTTACTCAAAAGAAGAAAATTCTTAGCAATTTTCCTAATCTCACTGCAGAAGTACCATGCTGATTAGCAACTCCTAGGAATATCTGTCCTACTTAATATTCATAGGCCCTTGAATCATGTTAGTCTCTCTTGTGTCTGATCAAGAGACAATGTTATCGTCTGTCAAACACGCTGATGCAGCACAAGCTGATGCTGCTGTGGCATCCTGGCAAACCCCTTCCAGACAGCTTGAGGAAATATAGGATGGCTGCGTTAATACCGAGGAACAAGACAGGTGGCCTTACACTACACACCACATTAGGTTCGTAAAAGTGTTACTAGCCTGAGCACATGATGAGCAGAAAAATACACATTAAGGGTTTGATTATACCCAATAACAGCAGAGCATTTGCTAGTTGACACAGCAATTCTGGCTTCTTTGTTAAATATCATGTGCCCTGAGGGAACGCTAAAACTGCTTCTGTCTTACGTTTCTTACAGACAAAAGAATAAGAGGATGCTGAGACACTATACAAAGCTGTGAAACAAGAAGCAATAGCCAAGACACAGAAAAAAAGGTCTGCTGGACTTTTTGAAAGGCAGTTCATTGTAGAGAGCTACATAGAGGACTATATAGGCTATACAGAGGACTACAAGCCTTATGACATTACCAGACGTGTTTGTTTCTTCCCTACTTTTTAGAAGCAGGTCTTTTTAAGTAGGATTTTTTGACATCTATTTCAAAGCATTGCTCTGCACCCTGCATCAAGCCTTCACCGTATGTTTTGGATAATGAAAAAGTTGTGTTGGTTTTTAGATCCCTCAGAAGCCTTTAACAGGGAGCAGTCCTGTGTCAGAACTTTGAATTAAATGCAAAGAACTTGTCTTGCTTCCTAAAGCTCTTGTAAAGCCAAGCAGGTTGTTGAAGCATAGTTCAACAATATTGCTAATGCTATGGTTTATATAGGCAGAATTCCAAATTAAATCACTCCAGAAGCTTCCCTACGTTGGCAACTGATCCTTGGAAATCAAAAATCACCATCCTCTAATATTAGGTCATGCTGGTGGTAGCTGACAACTCCTGGGCCTCAATGTCCTCTTCCAGGGAGTTCATTACAAGCAGTAAGGATAGCTACTGTTGTTTGGGTCCGGTGCTTTAATTTAATCTTGAAAGGCAGCTAAGCTGGGTTGCTGTTGTCCATAATTTCCCTTCCTCAAACGTATTGCTGTAGAGGTGTTTGCTCTATGGCATCCTGAAAAATCATAGGGGAAAACCAAAACCCTTCCACATCAAAAGGAATGAAAGTTTAAACCTCTCTCTGCTACTCCTGCCTCCTGCTGTGCTAGATACATCACCTAATTTCATGCTCTGAGGGCTTCCAATTGATGCTTCTGTGTGCCAAACCCAGATTTATTTTTGGAGATCGGCAGACAGAAATCTCTTGAATTCCAGGCAAGTATTGGGAAGCAATGAATATCCAAACAAATTTGAGACTAGGGGATCCCTCCCTAATCCTAGTCAGAATCAAAGATGAGCTGCCAGTCATCACTTTAAAGAGGATGTCTGGTGTGGGACAACACTAAGAAACGTAGCAAGCCTTATTTAATTCTGGCATTAATATAACCCTTCAGGGTACAAATGATACCTGCCAGAATGTCCTGAAAATTGTTTCCAGAGCACAATTTTGAATAACTGCTTAAAGGATGGAGATGTATATATGCACAATTTTTATTCAGTGAAAACATGCCACTGTGTGTTAAGACACAAAACAGTAAGAAACAGAGTGATGCTTTCTCCTTGCTTGTTGTGACTATTTGCTTTTTAGGGCTCTGCATTTTTTTCCCACTGAATGCAGCAATATTGAGTTCAACCTTATAAATAGGTATTTCCCCATGGACAGAAGACTAATAAATTCTTCAGTGTTATGTCAGATTATACTCTAAAAGTCATGAATTATCATGGCAGTGATATTACAGTGCATTAGGAAGTAAAATCATAGGGTTGTCAAAGCATGTTTTCCTTTTACTGTACATCCTCGGCTTTCGGGATGGGATTTAAATTCAGACATGATGGAGAAAAGCTAGTTCCCAAAGCTGATCTAAGATTTCAAAGTATTTTTCAAACTATGATTTAAAGCCTTCATGACAGAGTAATTTTTGACTGAGTCGCCTGGCCATGTGTTCATCTGTTTTTTAATGCTTAACAATCTTTTCTTGTACATATGTGCTGTAAATTTCTAAATCTATATGACTGCTCATTTATTTTTAGATTTTTCACTCTCCTGGTGTGACTTTCATGGATCAAATTGTTCTTATATTACAGTTAACAATCTTGCCATTGACTTCATAAAATCAAAGACTTACTTTTGCTTCTATTCTCTAAGTCTATGGGTAGAAGTATTGAGTAAGGGGAGGGAAGAGAACTGAGCAGATGGGAACCTTAAACTTGGCTACACTGTGAAGGTAAACAAATCATTTAGTCCCAGATTTTGAAATGGATCCCCTAATTCTCAGTGCTTGACCACCTTGCTTTAGAAATCTCATCTTACTTCACCTGAGCAGCAAATAGTCATATTTTTGAAAAGCAAGGCTTACCTATTTAAAGCTGGATACACAGAAAGCCATTCATAATTCGGATACATCCAACCCTCAGTATCTATTCCTTAGCCTTTACAAAATAAGAATATTTCCTTAACTAAATGACAGAAAGGAATGGAAATATAAGACACCACACAGGAATTCAGCATGTATAGCACAGACTACAGAAAGATAAGGAAATTCCAGGGTCAGTATACAGTATTAAATCTGTATTTTCAGAATAGACTAGGGCCCTCAGTCATCCAGTCTCACTTACACAAACGCACAGTTAAATGTGAAAAGATGTTTCATAAGAAAAAGGTATCTTAAAACACTGCTTCAAATGTACCACTGCATAACACCATTAAGCACTCCAGTAAGCTAATGCTTTGCATTTTTAAAATTAACCTGAATGCCTCTGTCCCATTTCTTGTCTCCCTTTTATAGGGCATGTGTTTTCAGCCTGCCGTGTAAAGGAGTTACTTCATTACCTGTGAATTACACTGAAGAAATAATATCATTATTTGAAGTTAACTTACAAAAGAACTGCAAACAACTATTTCAAGATGCTATGTTTGCATGGGACTTGCAGGTGGTTTTAAAAATCATAAAAGTTGCATGTTGCTGTCTTTCTATGGATATTACTTGACACAGTAGCATCAGGTATTCCCAGAAATGGCAGAGAACTGGGCCAGGACAGAGGGAGTGTCCACACTCCTTTGTGCAACTGAGCCAAAGGCTCCTCAATTTTGTAAAGAGGAAGGTGGCATAGAGAGGGTCATTCTTTGTAGGGCACTCCTGTGGATGGAGGGCCTCCTGGATCACACATGGGAAAGAGGCAAGAATGTGAAAATGGATTGTGTCTCTTTTAGCTCAAACCAAAAGGAAAAGTTGTCCATTGATCTATTTTATTTTATATTACTTTTTCTAAACATATATACAAACAATCTTTGCTACTGTTTTGAAGGGTATGCCCATGCCGCTGACAACTACTCAGAAGCTGAGCAAACTGTCTGCTACTATGTCTAGACTGGTACATTATATTTAGTGTCATATCAGGCATTTCTATGTTGCACTGGTCTGGAGTGCAAAACCACCCAGTTATTTAATTTCAAATGGAAGAATCCACCAGCCCTTGCACCAGCACCTACTGATTTTGTCTCTCTGCATGCCAGTATTATGAAGTGTCAGCAAGACATCCACAGTTGTCTCCAGTTTAGTTAGTGTGACTGCGTCCAGTTGGACTCGATGATCCGGTGGGTCTCTTCCAACCTGGTGATTCTATGATTCTATGATTCAGTTCTGTTCAATATCTTTATCAATGATCTAGATGAAGGATTGTACACCCAGACTTAGCTGGGTGGAAATGTTGATCTGCTTGAGGGTGGAGAGGCTCTAGAGAGGGATCTGAACAGGTTGGATAGGTGGGCTGAAAGTAATGGGATCAAGTTCAACAAGACCAACTGCCAGGTCCTGCACTTGGGACACAAAATGCCCATGCAGTGCTATAGGCTTGGGGAAGAGTGGCTGGAAAGCTGCCTGGAGGAGAGGGACCTGGGGGTGTTGGTTGACAGCAACTGAATATGAGCCAGCAGTGTGCCCAGGTGGCCAAGAAGGCCAGTGGCATCTTGGCTTGGATCAGAAACGGCGTGACCAGCAGGTCCAGGGAGGTTATCCTCCCTCTGTACTCGGCACTGGTGAGACCGCTCCTCGAATCCTGTGTTCAGTTTTGGGCCCTTCACTACAAGATGGACATTGAGGCTCTGGAGCGAGCCCAGAGAAGAGCAACGAAGCTGGTGAGGGGGCTGGAGAGCAGGTCTTACGAAGAGCAGCTGAGAGAGCTGGGGTTGTTTAGCCTGGAGAAGAGGAGGCTGAGGGGAGACCTCATTGCTCTCTACAACTACCTGAAAAGAGGTTGTAGGGAGGTGGGTGTTGTCTCTGCGACAGTGAGTGACAGGACAAGAGGTAATGGCCTCAAGATGCACCAGAGATTTAGGTTGAATATTAGGAGGAATTTCTTCACCGCAAGGGTTCTCGGGCACTGGAACAGGCTGCCCAGGGAGGTGGTTGGGTCCCCATCCCTGGAGGGGTTTAAAAGACAGGTAGACCACAGAACTGGTTTAGTGGTGACCAGCACGTTCGGACTCCACGATCTCAAAGCTCTCTCCCCACAGCCGAGCCCACTCCAACCTCCCTGTAGCAGCGCGACCCCGCGGTGCCGCCCCAGCATCCAGCAGCCGCCTCACCGCGCCGCACACCCGACGTCTCCTTCCGCGCAGGGCGCGGGGCCGCGGGCGGCGCGGAGGGATCCGTCGGGCGGGCGCGATGGCGGCGGAGCTGTGGGGGGTGCTGCAGCCCCCGCGGCGGGCGGCGGGCTCCGACGAGGACACCGAGGAGGAGCCTGAGGAGGAGCCGCACCTGGCCGAAGCCGCGCTCCTGGAGGCTTCCGAGCCGGAGATGGCGTCCACGCTGCCCCCGCGCCGCGCCGGTGAGGGGCGGTGGGAGCGGGGCGGGCGGGCCCCGGTGCCCCTCCCCTGCCCCCCGTGTCCCTGGTGCTTCCCCTGTGCTTCCCCCGCCCGCCCCTGCTCCCTGTGCCCTCCCTGACCCCGGTGATTCCCTTGCCCCCACTGCCCTTCCACGCCTTCCTCTGCCTCCGATGCTCCATTCGTGCCCTCTCCTGCCCCTGGTGCCCTCCCTCTCCTGCCCCTGGTGCCCTCCCTCTCCTGCCCCTGGTGCCCTCCCTCTCCTGCCCCTGGTGCCCTCCCTCTCCTGCCCCTGGTGCCCTCCCTCTCCTGCCCCTGGTGCCCTCCCTCTCCTGCCCCTGGTGCCCTCCCTCTCCTGCCCCTGGTGCCCTCCCTCTCCTGCTCCTGGTGCCCTCCCTCTCCTGCTCCTGGTGCCCTCCCTTCCCTGCTCCTGGTGCCCTCTCCTGCTCCTGATGCTCCTGATACTCTCTCCCCTACTCCTGATGCTCCTGATGCCCTCTCTCCCCTACTCCTGATGCCCCTCCCTTGCCCTTGGTGCCCCCAGTGCCCTCCCCTGCCCTTGGTACCCTTCCCTGCCCTGCTCCTCGTGCCCTCCCTTGCCCTTGATAGCCCTCTCCTGCCCTTGGTGCCCCCAATGCCCTCCCATGCCCCTGATGGCCTCCCCTGCCCCCATGGGGCTGCGTTACAAAGGGGTGAGCTGCACCCTGCGCCCGTGAAGATAACGGCTCTCCCAGTTTGGCCCTGTCCCCAACAACCTCCTCATCGGGGCCAGTTGTCTGCTCATGCAGAGTGCTTGCAAATTACATCAAATCAAAACTCACTCCTTCCCCGGTTCCTGAATTCATAGCAAGTACAGGGAAAATGGTCTGAAGTAGTTTAAAAGTCTTGCAGAACTGGTAGAAGAGTAGTGGGATTTGTGCTTTTCTTTGGCCGCAGTAAGGAAGCATGAATTTTTTCATCCAAGTTAACTTTACACAAGAAGACACATGGTTTTTTCTTTTATGATACATATGACATTAATAATTCCCTATTTTCTATTTACTACTTAGAAAAGCAGGTGGCATTGGACCAACTTCCACCTAGCAAGACCATTGTATCCATAAAATGTTTTAAAAATGGCTAAATTGAGCTAAGTAACAAGGGAAAAATAAGTAGCCAAATTGTTACGAACCTGAGAGCTGCTGGTACTCTGGTTTGGTGACCAAGAGGTCCTGTGAAATCTAGGTGCTGTGTTTGGTCATCCCCAGTCATGGATCGAGGAATAGTGTATTAATTTTTGTGAGGGAAAGATGATGGAAAGAGGAGGCAAAGCAGGTCATAGGAAATGTTGAAGAGTTTATTATATTAATTGCTTATGATTTTGGTGGTTTTGTTTACAAGAAGTATTTTGTATAAAAATGTATCTAAAGAGCATGTAAGCACTATGTTGCAAGGCTTTATGACAAAAAGGTTTAAAATTGAATTGCAAACAAGTTGGCATAAATGATGTAATATTAAATCATATGCCAATATGTTTAATTGACTTAATACTCATACACAAGTTTAATTTTGTAGCTCTGATACTTAGAGACGCAGTTTTAGTGCTTTTTTTTCTGAGTTTGGTTTTGGTTTCGCTTTTAGATACTGGAAAGGCTGACATTGGGAAGTTGATGAAAAAACATGCTTTACTTTCGTTACTGTAATTTATACAAAAGACGAAAATAAGCTTTGCACAAGCAAAACTTATCTAATCAAACCAAACTTTTACTCTTTGTAACTATCAGTTAACAAAGATTTTATTTTTGTTTTTAATGATTTAGTTGTTATACAAGAAGAGAACTCCAAAAAGGAGTATGAAGTAGTTGGACGTTTCCCATTAGTTGGCCCTTGGTGGAGAGTTAATGTTAAAGCCAGAAAAATGGGGTCGAAGTACTTTGTGCAAGGATATCCATCTTATTTTCTGCGGACTGATATAGAAGAAAACAACCAACAAGTCTTTTCACTCTTTCTGAAGGAATGTGCTGTTCCTGATTATTTTAAAGAAAAGTTTTTTGCTTGGCTTCCTACGGATTCTATGCTGAGTTTTGGAAATCTTGAAGAAAAACTAAAACAGTTCCAAGTTTCGCACTTACAGACAGGGAAGGAAAAAAGAGACACCAAAGATTATGACATCTTCTACTATGTTTCAAAATCAGGTAGGTATATTCTGTGCTATTTTGATTATTTTGAAAGCTAATGAGTTCTCTGTTGCGTATTGTGTTCAAGCTAACACGTCTTTGTGTGAAGTTTATATTCAAATGTATTTTGGATATATAAAGGTTATTTTTTTTAAATTTGAGGAAAGTGGGACAGCTGAACACTTGAAGGTAGGCATACGGTTAGAAACACATGAGGACTTGCCCAAGTTCTTGGACTTACTAAGTAGAATTGTCTGTGCTAGGGATGCAAATACACTGGTGCTGGCTTCCTATAGTTTATTCAGCTATAACAAGTCTTATTAAAAAATGTGTTTAGCACTGCTTAAACATGGTGGTATAGCTTTTTAGGACAAATACACGTTCAGAAACAGTATAGCTGCCTCTTTGTAATGCAAAGGAACAGCTAATGAGCTCAGTGTAGTCCAAATTGGCTGCACTAAATACGCTATCTTAGTGGTTTTGAATCCTGTCCATCAGGAGGTAGGTATGGCTGAAATACAGAAAGTCAGGGTGTTGGGTGGAGATGTGCCTTCAGCACTAGCTCTGTAGTTTTGCCCCAGTGATCTGTTTCCATCATACCGTGTTCCTGATGTGGACACAGGCAGTCCTGGGCTGGTGCTTTACGGAGCCACTTAGGTGTCAGTGCCGTGGGACTCGGTACTCTGAATTGGAGGAGTTCTTTTAAATTCAGCCACAGCTATGCATGAATCTGTCCAAACAGGCTGGGTCTATCTACTGTTAGGTGCAAGCAAATGAAGTCCACCAGTACCTGGTTTACTGGGCAGTGTCAGGTCAAAAGATGGGGGTAACTGTTTCAGAGGTCAAATCCTGTCTAGCACCAGAGTTCAGAGCTTCTACTAGACTTAAGCTGACTTGACTCCAAATCACCTGTGTAAGGAGAAGAAAATTTTCGCAGTTCTATGAACTTTCAGGCTTTTTGTTCTGTTTTTATAATGGTAGAAAAGTTCTTAACCCTTGTTTATAGACTCTGAATTTTTTATGACCACATAAGGATGGGAATCAAAGTGGTATAAACTCAGATGTGGTGTGCTGCATGAGTTTTAAGGGGATCACTTTTGATTTAGGCTTATCCTGCATGTTCGTGAAGATTGCACAGTGTGCCTAGGTATCATGTTCACTGTTCTTTGTAGCTGGCAGATTTTTCCTAGTGTCTCACTTAAATTACTTTACTACAAATTAAACTTTCTTCTATAACTGGGCAGCAGAAACAACTCACTCCCCTGGCTGTCTTGTTGCTACTATTACTCTTGTCCTTTTTTTTTTCTGTTTGTCGGTAATTGTTATGGGCTTGAGCGGTTTGTTCAAGCCTTCATGATAATTTTGTGTGGAAATAGTGTGTTGATTCTCCGAATGTAAATGAAGCACTTGCTGTAATGGGCAAAGGTTTTATCTTTGGCTTTTTGTAGGTGAGACAGTGATCTGGAAAAGTACTTAACTGAGAAAAATTGGTGTCTTAAATTTGGAATTATGATGTTTCCTTAACACTTAATTTAGAGTTGCAGGGTTTTTTTCTTGCCAAGATATAAAGCTTCTAAAAGTCTCCCTTTCTTCTGCAATTTG
The DNA here is from genome assembly GCF_032191515.1 of Phaenicophaeus curvirostris. Classification (NCBI taxonomy): domain Eukaryota; kingdom Metazoa; phylum Chordata; class Aves; order Cuculiformes; family Cuculidae; genus Phaenicophaeus; species Phaenicophaeus curvirostris. The sequence continues at coordinate 35,972,777 of NC_091392.1, read as the reverse complement.
TGGGTTTTTTTAGAGCAAGGTATAGAGCAAATTAGTTTCATTGTCCCCTTTTTGCAGATCCCAAGACTGATATAAACAGGGAAAATGACAGCTTAATTCTGGGGTCATTGAGAAATCCAGTGGAGAGCACTTAGAGTGTTTTCCTAAGGCCCTCTACTAATCTGATACAGCAAATTTAGAAGCCTCTCTTCTTATTTTGCAGTTTAAATGTTCTTCTGTACATCTGTATGAAAATTATTTTCAAGTAAGAGGCAGGTGTTCTGAGATCTTAGCTGACTTTCTACAAAATGATGTTGAGCATGCAATTTAAACCAAGTGTATAATAAATATTTTCCAAATAAATACATTTAATTGCAGTTTTTATGTCATCATTTACCTTATTTTTTCCCAAGGCAGTTAAGGGAAAACAGTCTTTAAGCCAGAGTCAGTTTAAATTGCCTTTACAGATATCTTTGTATATTGCATCAATCTTTTTTGGTTTATGATACATACAGTTGCAGGAAAGGCAGTATTGATAGCTCTGACTTTTCCAATGATACTGGAGTTCTTGCCGATTCTTCTGCCACGCCATTTTTGCTGTCTATTGGATATGGTGCATTGGCAAAGAAAGTCTGAAGAAAAGAATGATAACGATGGTGAGGAAGTATATTTTCAAGACAAGATGCTAACAAAATTGGATGACATATTAAAGAATGAACCATGGAAACTTGGATTCAGCAGGGTAAGTGTTAAACAGGGAAAAGAATCTGATGTTCATGACATTTGAGCTTCATTAGAGTACAGTGCCATTTCAGTTACATTCAGTTTATTAACGGGGAATTTATAGGAGGTAAACTTAGTTCATTGGGAAGTGGATCATGGACGGGACACAGTTTTAGCAAAGCTGGTGTATTTTTCCTGCTGGTCTAAATTAAATTCATCTTGGAAGATTTAAAAAGTGGTTTTGTTACAACCATTTGTTTAGCCTTTTTTTCAAGGAACAGAAAATTAAATACTTGAGGTAACTGGACCAAAAGTAAGAAAATTTATTGAAACCCCTTGGTTGTCCTGTTCAGTTTTATACCAGCATACAAGCTTTACTGTTCTTAATACATAGAACGGTATCTGTGTTTGCATAGTGAGGTCAAGAGGTCATCTGGTCTAGTGGTTCTCCTCTTTTTATAATGGCATTTGTGGTGGCTGCTTACCTTCTTGTTTTCCTCTGCTACACTTGCTGTGCAACTTTCCTGCTGCACCTCACCCTAGCACTCCTGTAGCTCAGATGGGAGCTATAGCTTTATAGAACCTTCTGCTGTAGGCCCATCAGTGCTGCTACTGGTGGATGTTCTGACTTGTGTTTAAGATCTCTGGTTTCAGAGATTCAGCAGTCTAGCTGATGTATTTCAGTGTTTCACATCCTTTCCTCTAAAAAAAGCTTTTCCTGATGTCACAGTTCTTTAAATTGCACAAGTTCTCCCTAATACTCAATTTCTGTGCCAGGTTTTTGATTTTTAAAGTTTGTTTTATACAGAAGGGTGACTGAGAAGAATTATCGTTCCATCTTACTTTTAAATATCTTGCTTTCATGTAGCTTGAAAATCATAACTTCGTACATTATGAAAAATGCATAAATTTTTGTAGAATTCCACCCTCTGAATTGCGATTTGTATTTACTAGGAGGAATGTTATTCAGCAAGAGGCTTAAATCTTCTGAAATATAAATGTTTGCTTTTATTCTTTTCGGGGAGAAGATGACCTACAGGGAACTGAACCTTTCTTATTGTGAGGCAACGTGGGCCGCATTTTGTCAATGTGAACATCTCCTCTATAAGATTCCTGACTTGCAGAAGAATGCATTAATTCTGTATGATCAGCTCAAGAAACGGTGTAGAGAAATGGGACACACTTATGAAGATCAAGATGAATTAGCACGTTTTGTATCTAAAGATATGTCCATTGAACAGGCTTGGCAATCTCTTGAATTTTTGAAAGATCAACATGTAGTGATTAAAGAGAAAAAATTAGTGTTTTTGCCGTATCTCTACAAATCTGAAAAAGACATTGCAAAGTATGTAGGCAACCTTCTAACAAACCACTCATGGCATCTGGATGTCGATGTAAGAAAGATACTTAGCTGTGAGACATCAAGAGAAATGGTAGATAACAAAGTGAATGATACCCAGGCTCATGAAGTGGAACATCTGGACAATCACAACTGTGAAAATCAATTTCCTGAAAAGGAAGTGGAGTCTGCTTCTGGTACCCAAAGTAAAGCAGAGGTAGACTTAGATCAGTTGATTGCTATGGAAAAGATTTGTTCTAATCCTGTCACAATCATAAGTGGAAAAGGAGGCTGTGGGAAGAGTACAATAGTTAGCTGCCTTTTTCGTCACTTAAAGCAGATGGAAAAAGAAGTGGAAGCTGCTTCTAAGGACTTCGAAGAAGACCTGGATGCGTCTGAGGAGTGGAATACCTTTGATGATCATTTGGAGTCAGAGAATATATACACACAAAAAATTTTGAATGTACTATTTACTGCACCGACAGGGAGGGCTGCAGGCCTTTTGAGTGAAAAAACTAAGCTTCCTGCATATACACTACATCAGGTAAGAAATTGTTATGTTTTTCTTGTATTTGTGTTCTCAAAGACGTTTCAGACGTACTGTGGCCTTATTCTGTCTTTGGGGATTTATTAATGTCAGCAAGTTGTAGCAGCGGGTGTTCTATTACTGAACAACCTAATGGCTGACCTTATATCCTTTAGGGTCCCTGCACTAAAAACAGGATGCATTTCTGGGCCTGTATGTAAGAAAGAGTTGATAATCTCAACTAGAATGTATTCGCCAAGGAGGAAAATAAGACTGAATTGTTGAGTCTTCTGAGTCTTTACAGGTTTGAGTTCAGAATTTCAGATAATAGCTCTAAATACAACATTAGAAGATACCACACTCTGGCTATCTTTATTAGACAGTTGTTTACAACTGATTAGTGTCAGAGCTTGATATATTTATTTTTGTTTCTAGGTCATCTATAGTTTTAGATCGTGGAGGCAGAGTGAGCGAGCACAGCCATGGAAGTTTTCTACTGTGACGATTCTGATTGTGGATGAAGGAAGTTTAGTGTCTGTTCACATTCTTAGTTTAGTTTTAAAACTATTGTGTGAGCATGCTGAGCTTGCCAAACTTATTATTTTAGGTAAGTGAAACAGTAAAGGTCACACTATACAATACATAGTATACAGTGTAAGTATCAGAGCTGCCACTGATCTCTGAGTCTCTTGAAAACCCCAGAATGTTACATTGTTCTGTAGCTGGATATTCCTGTTAAAGTCAGATGAGAGACAGTTTCCCATCTCAGCTGTCTCTTTGAAAGTATCAGTATCTGTGTTCTCTGTTTATCTGTGTTTTGTCTGATTCTAAAAGTATTGTGACTTCCATGTGGTAGCTTTTTACACCTTGCAACTGAAAAACTTATTCTGATTTCCTTAAATTTAAAGAAGCTAGTGCTAGCATATTAAACATGTTAGAGGCGAGGTTTCCTGTCATTCTTAATGCTATGATCATCTTGTTTTAATTCAGAGGGGAAAACGAAGAAGTGTAAAATAAAAATTTTCTGCTTTCTCTGAGGTTTGCTTTTTGGCATGCCATTTATATGGCATTTGTTTTTAAATATGTAGCTTTCAAAATGTGCTTGAATAAAATGTGATCTCTGTCAGTGTTCATCGTGCAGAGTGATTTGCACCTGCTAGTAAAGCTTTACTGAGTGAGGAATGTGAAAAATTTAAACTACACTACAACCTGATTCCCCAAACAGTTTCTTGGAGTCTTTAAATTTTTTTGTCTTGAGGAAGCTTTTCACTATGTAGAGGGTTGAGAATTTATTAATTCTAGTGGGTTTTTTTTAAGACTGTTTAACAGATGATTGCCTCTCACAAATACTGATTTGCATTCTGTTTAGGTGATACTAGACAGCTACCAAGCATAGACCCAGGAAACATGTTAGCTGATATCTTTGAGGGTCTAAAATCAAGAGGCTTTTCTGTGGAACTGCGAACTAATCACCGAGCTGAATCGCAACTAATTGTAGATAATGCATCAAGGTAGGATTTCCTTATGTATGCAAGAAGCATTCCTGTAGTAGGCCTGGTCCTTAACCTGCAAAAAGGTAGTACAGCCAGATTTTGACTCTATAGTACTGCTTCTGTTACAGTTTCATATTCAAAATCAGTCACACTGGTTTTAAAAACAACCACTCCAAACAGCAACAAGGCCCCACAGTAGTACCTGTATTTTCTAGGAGTACTCTTGAATTTTATGGGAGGTATTTCACTATTAAATACTCTCTGTTGTTTTCAAGTACTTGCATGTGCACAAATCACTTTATGCTTTCTGAAATTACTTTAAATGGCTTTTCTAAAAAGGAAGTTTTAAAGACGTTGCTGGTAAGTATGACTGAATTACATTTCAAGTGTAGATGTCAAGGGCCGTTAAATCATACTTTTTTTTTTTTTCTATATTAGTACCTAGAATCTCTAAATGATTCCAGGATTTGCATTCTAGCAGTGTCTGAAAATAATCCTGTTTACTGTCGGTGCATGATTTCTTTTTTTAAACTTCAAATAACAAATTTTGGGTCTGAGTGCCCAAGGACTTTCGATGTTGATTGGTATTTGAGAGTATTCTGAACATTTGTAAGATACCCAGAACTACCGAGTGTTTTACAAATACTCACCTTTTTTTTCTCTCCACTGCTCTGGTAAAGAATCTCTCACCGGAAGCTTCCTGAATTTGATGAGGTGCTGAAAGTTCCTGGTTGGAACGAGGAAATGAGAATGCCAAGCCCGGAGAAGAAATTCATTCTTATTGCTTTGCCTGCTGGCGGGGGTTGTGCTGGTATGTGTGAACAGTCAGTTCGTGATCTTGACTTTCCCTTTGGTAAAGCATATAGACTGTTTGGCTGGAACAAGCATTTTGGGAAGATTTTAGTCTGGTTTTGTTTGTGGAATAAATTTAAATACAAGGTTTGTAGTTTACCTTTTGCCCTCTGTAACAGCATGCAGCAAGACCCCTAAGAGGAAAGGATGTGTTGTGGAGCTCCAACTCATCAGTTAGGTTTTGAAATGGGGGTGATACAGCTTCCAGCAGTGTAATCAAATGTGATCATCTTTTTATGTTGTAGCTGGAGCTGTCAAACCTTAAAAGATTAAATTTTTCAGAAGTGAATCATTGACTAAACAGCAACTGTAGCAGGATGGTTTGTTGAGTCAGGACTGTGCCCCCAACAGTACAATCAAGTTAGAAAAACAAAAGCCTTGGGGACACTAGGGTTTCTTTCAAAATGTTTTGGGGTCAGTGTTAGGGACGTTGTTTTTGATTTTTTTTTTGACCTTTACTGGATAAGTAGATTGAGTGGCCTCTACTTTACATGCATCAAAAAGCTTCAAGGGCAATGTGATAAAAAAAGTAGTGTGAATATTATCACCTTATCTTACTATAGTAACTCACTCAGCAAACAGAATACTAAAAATGGGTTTCTTTTGTGAAATCTAAATGTGTAAGTCTGTGGCTTAAAAATGATCTCTTTAATGTGCTGTATCAAAACCTTATTTTGCATGAATTACGCTCTATGCAGCCATTTAACACACAGAAATAAGAATTTCTCTCCTTCCATATCACTCTTGTCTCTCAGATTTTAGTAGTGGGATAACTGCAAGATCCTTTTTGCAGGGAGCATATATATGGGTGTTTTGTGGTGTGGGTTTTTTTTTGCCGGGTGGGGACAGTGTGGTTTTGTGTGGGGTTGTTTGTTTAAACAAGCTGAAATGTGTTTGAAGCAAGAAATAAGCAAAGGCAATTTCAGATGGAATTATGATTTTCTTTCTTAAATTGTTTGTGTATATTTATGCCTTACTTTTTATGTCTTCTAAACCAGATTTGCAAACTGCCATAAAGACTTTGCTTAAAAAAGGACCAGGATTGCAGGATGCCAAACAGTCGCAGTTCATTGCTTTCAGAAGGTAACAGAGCATGTAAGCAGATATTAAAAAAACCTATGCTAGCAGCCACAATCTTAAAATAACTGAACGTGTTGAGTTGGAGAGTTATGGCAATATAAAACTACTACAGAAAACCACAGGCCAGGTGTCTCTTCCTGTACCTTCTGGTCGCCCCCAGTTTCTCCACAAGAGCTGCTTCATTTTTTTATGAGCTTAATGTTATTTTGCACTATGATTTGTACCTTTGCGTTTGTGTTCATCTGTCACAGGTGGACACTGACCAGATGACAGAAGATAGACTTGCATTCTGATCATGTGATGAGGGCCAGATTTAGTCATATAATCTGATGGGCGTTAGTGCTCCTGCTAGGCAGTGGCAAATGCCTGCAGTCTGGATATCTAAGCACAATACTTTTCATTTAAGAAGGGGTGGAGTGTAGGGCTCTAACACACTTTGAAGAGAGTTTGGACAGGTTAGTAATCACTGGCAATGTGAACCATCACAGGAGCATGAATAGTATGGATGGCCTCATGGAAGTGCTGAAGGGATAAATGTAATGGCCAGTAGTACCAATAGTCCATAAACTTACACTTTTGCACAGAAGAGAGTTTTTTAGTTTTGAGAAAGTGTTCTTTACAAATAAAAGTGGAAGCCTTTTTTCTTAAGTACTCTGAAATTAGTTTTATTTCTCCAATCTGCATTCAAGTACAATACTGTTCTTAATGATTTCCATTTAGGAGTCTTCTTTATTATATGTATAGGTTAGAATCATAGAATAACCAGGTTGGAAGAGACCCACCGGATCATCGAGTCCAACCATTCCTATCAAACACTAAACCATGCCCCTTAGCACCTCGTCCACCCGTGCCTTAAACACCTCCAGGGAAGGTGACTCAACCACCTCCCTGGGCACCCTGTTCCAGTGCCCAGTGACCCTTTCTGTGAAGAATTTTTTCCTAATGTCCAGCCTGAACCTCCCCTGGTGGAGCTTGAGGCCATTCCCTCTTGTCCTGTCCCCTGTCACTTGGGAGAAGAGGCCAGCACCCTCCTCTCTACAACGTCCTTTCAGGTAGTTGTAGAGAGCAATGAGGTCTCCCCTCAGCCTCCTCTTCTCCAGGCTAAACAACCCCAGCTCTCTCAGCCGCTCCTCGTAAGACCTGCTCTCCAGCCCCCTCACCAGCTTTGTCGCTCTTCTCTGGACTCGCTCCAGAGCCTCAACATCCTTCTTGTGGTGAGGGGCCCAGAACTGAACACAGGATTTGAGGAGCGGTCTCACCAGTGCCGAGTACAGAGGGAGAATAACCTCCCTGGACCTGCTGGTCACACCGTTTCTGATCCAGGCCAAGATGCCATTGGCCTTCTTGGCCACCTGGGCACACTGCTGGCTCATGTTCAGTCGGCTGTCAACCAACACCCCCAGGTCCCTCTCCTCCAGGCAGCTTTCTATACTGACTTCTCCTAGTCTGTAGCACTGCACAGGGTTGTTGTGCCCCAAGTGCAAGATCCGGCATTTGGCCTTGTTAAACCTCAGGCCATTGGTCTCAGCCCAGCGGTCCAGCCTGTTCAGATCCCTTTGCAGAGCCTCCCTACCCTCCAGCAGATCGACAGTTCCACCCAGCTTAGTGTCGTCTGCAAACTTGCTAAGGGTGCACTCGATGCCTTCATCCAGGTCATTGATGAAGACATTGAACAGGGCTGGACCCAGCACTGAGCCCTGGGGAACCCCACTTGTCACTGGCCTCCAGCTGGATTCTTAATCTGCATTTCAAAGTTAAAATTCCAGGCCTTTAAAAAGCAAATAAATCTTCTGACTATTTTTAATACATCCATAGCCAGAAAATAATGTGTCCAGTTTTTAATTTTTCTTATATCTTTAAACTGGATCAAGCTAGTCTATGTTGACATGGTAAACGTCCTTTCCTTACTTTCTGTGTTAGTTAGACAAAACTGTTCCTTGACTGCTCTATCTTCTAAACTCTGAATCAGCGATTGGTGGTTGTTGGTGGAAGAGCATCATAGCTAAACTGGACTTTTCCCGTTATTTATAAATTAATGCTAATGTGACATTGCATGTAATTGTATGTTTTGTACATCATCATTTTGTTCATGTTTTTGTTTTGTATGATTTAGGCAAGATTGCGATCTAATAAATGAGATTTGCTGCCAACACTATTCAAATCATGCAGTCAGGTAAGCCAGTGTTTTGCTATTTTTCCTGTGAACAATCTCACTCTGTTTTTGAAAGTGTTAAAGCCAGGGCAACAACCTAAAGTAAGAATGTACAACTTAAAATGTTTCATCTAGATCTAATTATTTATGTTAAAAATCATTTATATAATAATAATCTTTCTTTGGTGGGTTCTTTAATCTCAGCTGGACTGTGAACAGAGATAGTTTATAACATAAACTAAGTGTTTGCCTTTCATTTAAATGCTATTATGTGAATTCCAAAACTTTGAGTTACTGCTGAATATTTAAAATTGACATAAAAGCAACTTGGAAAAAAACCTCAAGGTTAATTAACTTTTACCACTGTATGATTTCTAAATAGATTCTGAAGTATTTTTGGAAGCAGGATTTTGGTGCTACTCCATGTTACTGGTTTTTACTAAGAGGTTTTACAAAAGTTTAAGAAACATCTTTTAAATGCAAGTTGTCTTAACTGTTTTGAATGTTACTATTTTTTTTAATCTGGCCCCAAGTATAGAGAAGGGAAAGAGAAGAAATGCTGAGATGGTAAATGCATACTTTGTAAATACATTTCTCCCTTTTCTTTCTCTGACCTAGAGACCATAAAAAACGACTTTTATTTCAAATTGGTGACAAGATTGCCTGCATGCGGAATACGTATCTCAAGGATCTCTTGCCTGACTGTGGTTTCAGAGAGGATCCTAGTTGCCATGAATGTAAAAGTGGAGAAACTCCCCTCACTACAAAGCCTGCTGAGGAGGGCAAGCGACTGTGCAATGGAGATATATTTTTCATAACAGGGGTAAGTCCTTGCTGCAAAAACTTGCACAAAACCCCCTGAGTGGTAACTGATCTGGTCCTTGTTGAATTCACAGTTTAAAATTTTAGTCCATAACATAGTACAATACATAGTTCTTCTGCTAAACTGTCATGTGAAAGGCAGGAAAGAGGCAGACTTGCAGTAATATATAAAGAAAAAAATCTCTAGGGTATTTCTTTTAAAACGCGTTTCAGTTGGTTTCCTTGTGTCCAGTGTAAATAAATTCTGTAAATACTCAAATGTATTGTAACTGAATGTTTTGGATGTAGGTAGAAACATCATCTTAAGTAAGGAATAAAGCTATTGTTACTGCTTGACTTCTCCTCTGGCAGAAAGCTAACTAAAAAACACAGCAACGGAAAACTCTGTGTTTTTCTACTGGGTTCAGTCAGTTGAATTGACTTGGCAGAGGGTCCAAGGAAAGTAACAATAGTTGTGCAGTTGAAAGGAGGACCCTACAGAGTTGGTGGGAGAGAATAGGCTCTTCTCTCTCTGTGACAACAAATTGTTAAATGGCCTCACTGATGTTATTTCACTGTACCCTAGGATAATTTTAAGTTTTCTAGGGTTAAAACTTCCTTTCTCAGTATTTTTCTTACTAAACAGAAGGATTTAGGGCAGGCCTTGTACAGTAAAACTTTTCCCAGTGAAAGATGGCAATCCTTTTGGTTTAGTGTCTTCTGAATCTATTTCACTCGGCTGACATTGTAATTTCAGGGAAAACTAGCATATGGGCACATGCAGGTGTATAGATATTGATCAAGTTGCTGATACAAACTTAGTGCTGTGTTCTTGTGCTGTTTCTTTAGGATGTAGATATTGATAAACAGCGCTTATTGACCATCAGCAGCACGTATGGCTCCACTTTCACTGTGAGGTATAAGGCGCTGAGGAAGCTCTGTCACATAAAACATGCATGGGCCAGAACTATTCACACATTTCAGGTAAAAAAAGCTATAAGCTGATGAAACTTTGTCATGGCTTTATCTCGCTAACACACTGTATTTTCATGTGAAAGAGTAAAAACTACCCTGAAACTAAAATTTCTTGAATGCAAAGTGTCTCTGGTTGTCTCTAACTTCCTTGATTTTTTTTTAAGCTGTCTTTTTTTTTTTTGCAAAAATAAAGAAACCTACTTACTGAAGTTCTTGATTTGATAAGGCCTTCTTGAACATATTTCAGGGCTCTGAGGAAAAAACTGTTGTCTATGTGGTTGGCAATCCTGGCCGTCAGCACTGGCAGCACGTGTACACAGCTGTGACCAGAGGACGCTGCCGTGTCTATGTTATAGCTGAAGAGATGCACCTCAGGAGAGCCGTCACTAACAGGAACGTGCCCAGGAAAACTCGCTTACAGAGATTTTTGAGAGAGGCAATTGCAGAAACAAGCAACTGTCCCAAGCAAGCTTCCTCTCCCCTGACAAAGAGCTGTCAAAGTCAAGAGCTTGCAACTCAGTCTGTGTCTGTAACTCAAGGTGCTCCTGACCCATCTGAACCTCTGACTGACTTGGTTGAACAGGAGCAGCCAGCAGGTCTCAATGCAGAAGAGCAGATGGGCAATTTGCAGCTAAGTCCATGTAAAAGAAAGCAAGGTCTTGCAGAGAATTCTGAGGATGGTATAAAGACACCCTCTGTAAGTATCTCGTTACTGAGAAAGTTCAGAGTAAACTTGCTTTCTCTTTCACCACCACAAGCCACCAGGATACTGTTATGATTGTTTTATTATTTATGTAATAATTTTCAAGATGACCAGCGAAGCAGTCAAGCTTGGCAGATGTTTTCCTAGACTGATATAGGACTAGTAGGGAAATTTAAATTATAATGTCAGTAGTAGTACATTTATACATCTTGTTACTCATTGGAGTGATCCATTGGCTAGCTTAGCCTGTATTAGCTTATTCTTTGTGCACAGAAGGCAATTTTTAAGTGCCACCCGCCACGAAGATGATCAGAGGGCTGGAGCACCTCTGCTATAAGGACAGGCTGAGAGGCTTGGGGTTGTTCAGCCTGGAGAAGAGAAGGCTACAGGGAGACCTTCCAGTACCTGAAGGGGGTGTATAAAAAAGCTGGGGAGGGAGTTTTTACAAGGGCCTGTAGTGATAGGATGAGGGGGAACGGCTGTAAACAGCTGCCCCTGGAGAGGGGCAGATTTAGACGAGATATTGGGAAGAACTTCTTTCCCATGAGAGCGGTGAGGCCCTGGCGCAGGTTGCCCAGGGAAGCTGTGGCTGCCCCATCCCTGGAGGTGTTCAAGGCCAGGCTGGATGGGGCCTTGGGCAGCCTGGGCTGGTGGGCGGTGTCCCTGCCCATAGCAGAGGGGTTGGAACTGGATGGGCTTTATGGTCCCTTCCAACCCAGACTATTCTATGATTTTATGAATTCTGTCACTGAAGTAGATAGATACTTCTTTTCTGTTAAACATGTTTGACTACATTTTTTTTCTCATCTATTTTCTGAGCTCAGTTGTGGGGAAAGCTGCTTCTGATGATGTTTCTGTATTTTGGTTCTGGTTCAAACTCTAGTAACATTTTTCATTTTGTTTTGACAGACAACAGTACAAGATTCTCCACTTGGATGTTCCAGACTTAAGAATCTAACTTTGGGACAAACTCCTAGGAAGCTTTTCAAAAGCTAACAAACAACTAACTGTCCACATTATGAAGATACCTGTTCATTCAGGCTTTCTGCAATGGAGAAGCTGGGTCTGCAGATTAATTTCAAAGGCTCTCCTCTAGCAGCATGTTCTGTGAAGAACATAAGTGAACCACTTATATTTTAGTGGGAGATTCCATGTGTGTTAAGTCATCGAAAATAACATCCTACTCTGGTTTTGGTGAACTTGCAGGTTCTAGAGGATCCAGAAGTTCCTTACAAAACACATGGGGACTTCTTGGTTTAAAGACCAGCCATCCATACCAAGACTGATCCATCTCCTAACACAACAGCATTGATGAGAAGCTGTTACTGATGCACCAAAATTGCAGTTTGCTCTTCAGTCAAAAACTAGTTTACAAAGGGGACTTTTTCTACAGTGGTAGAATTAGAGACACAAAGCTTAATCTTGTCATAAATAGAACAAGAAAGCTGCAATTGGGCAGTGACACTGGAAATTCTTCCCACTATGTACTTGAAAGAGATGTAAAACTGGCCATTGCTGCACTACCTAATGGTTATGTGCCAATAATGTTCTCAGTAAGAAAAGCCAAATTCCAAGTCAGTGTTCAAATAACATTCCAGTTTCACCTTTTTTTTGTGACTTACTGCATTGTAATTTTAGAGATTAATAGGCTGAATGTTTGTTCAAACTTCAGACAAATTGTATTAAAATTTTGACAGCTTGCTTGCTTTTAACAATTTTTTTTTCTTTTTACACACATCCAGAAAAAATACCGCAGCTAGAAGCATGGTATTGTTTGCTCAAACTGTCAAAAAAAATTATAAAAATCGGGTAGTATTTTTCTACTTTAATGTCTTTAAATCACTGTTTATTTCAAGTTATACATTTTTTCCATACAAATATTTGCAACAGTTTGAATTTCAAAAAACATAACATAGACGATAAATATCATGCTATTAAAGTATTAAATTTGTACAAAAATACTTTACAGTTTAATACTTATTTGTTACAAATAAAAATACATATTTAAGTGACTCATGAACTTTTTTTTACATGATTCAGCATTGAATGTCATTCTGACCTTTTCTGGCAGTGCTGAAATAGAAATTGGAGATACTCGTGGGTGCAGGGTAGGTGAACTTATTCATGTATTCGAAACAGCAACAGGGATACAGTTAAACAGTTTAAATTGACCAGAAACAACTCTGTAAGGTGATTGCTTAGATATGGAGACTCTACAAATGTACAAATCCAGTATCTTTATATTCACCAATAACAATAATTATTATACCAATAACAACTTGAATACCGGAATAAACCAAAGCAGCTGCTGGTGAACATATAAAGCAACTGGCAGTTTTTTATTGCTTGGGGGGAGAGAGGAGAATTTGTGTGATGTGTTTGTAAAATATATTTACAATTTTAAATTCCAAAAATGTGTTGCAAGGGGTAATGTTTATTACCAAGAAGGCTGAAAACAAAGCATATTAAATGGGACTTCTGTCCCTTCAAGAAATTGTTTGACTTAAAAAGCTCATGTGTGACAGTACAAGTTTACATGTTTATGGATCATTAAAGAGCAATATTCCACTGACATTGTTTAAAAAAAAAAAAGCCATTTTCTTTTAAAACCTTTCTAATTTGTCTAAACTCAGTTTTATTCTTTCGGTAATCCTCCTTCAGAGGTTTTAGCCCACTAAACAAGTCTCTGCTTAAAAATCCCCTCCGGTTGCAAGACATACCATTGAATATTTCATTGCATAGGGAATAACCCATGTTCTAACAAAATTTACCAAAGTGGGGGAGTAACGTTCACTGTGTACTGCAGTTTCCTACAGGCATTTTGTTAAAACATCTATACCGTGCTTTGAAGAATGCAGCCTCCTTGCCAGTAGAATAAAGGTCCCCAAAATTACAGCTCTAGCCATTTAACAAGAAAATGTGGCGCAGCAATACCCCGTGTCCATCAGACAGTGACTTTCTGATAACGTTTTTAAAACTGCTGTAACCTGGACACCACTGTTTGTTAGCAGAGGTTGACTCTGTGCTTTTCCCTCAATTTGCAGCTGCTAACAAAGGGAGAGGAACACTTAAATAATGTTTAAACATCTCCCCAGTTTCTTATTTGGGGGGAAAAAGGCCCTTACACATTTTTTACCATGCTAATGGGAGGTTGTTTAGAATGGAATGACTTAATGAAGAATCAAACTTTTTCAAAAGTAACTGTGAGTTAATATATAACCCTTGAGACAGACAGACTGACTGACCTGTGCTTTTTAATGCTTTACAGCATGTGAGTCTCAATCTCAGTGAAATCTTAAAAGGATTTAGCACCATAATTGTGTTTCTTTTGTTACCGAATGTCCTACTAAAATGATCTTCTGCTATAAAGTATTTGTAGGATCCCGTGTCTCTGTATTAATGTTAGTGTGTCCGCTCTGTTGAAAAAAGGCGTTATTCTGATCGCTCCACTCCCCACCTGCTGAACCCTGTGGTTCCGAGCTTCCTTTCTGAGATGCCAGCGGGTTTCTGCTGATCACCAGTTCCAGCTTATTGCCAGATTCTGCAATGAGGGGCACAACTAGACAGCAGTCGAAGTCTCTGGTGCGAACATGGTTTACCTGAATGATGAGAAGATTGGGTTTTTGTTAACCATTTTAGGATAAAGAAAGGAGCTCACAAGAAAAACAGGTTTATCCTGAAGACTAAGAAACCATATTTAAATACTCCAGACAGAGAATCGGCCAGTACAAGACTCTTTAGTCATGGTTTCTGGTCTGAAGTTTTCTACTCGCCCTTTAACAGAGTGCAGCTAAAGTGGATATATAATTTACACTGCTGGCAGCTGTCACAATGCCCACTCCATAAATGACATTTAACAACATGTGGTTTTTCATGGTGTTTGCAAAGGATCACATCTAAATTTCTATTTATTTCAGGTCTTCTCTGATTTTAATTAAATTTATATAAAGTATTTTACTGAGCCAGTTGACAAATAATTTAGTTTTTTTCATCACAATCGAACTTGGCACTGTGCTAAGTGTAGTGCTGAGTGAGTGTTTCTACATCATTCCAGCTATGTCAGTGCACAACTTGGATTAAGTACAGAAACAAGTTCTGTATCAAGAACAGAAAAAATTACAAACCGCTGTGGAAATGCCTTGGGTAATTCCAGCTTTCCAGTGAGCATTTGTATGTCTCCTTTGGAATTCTGAACTATCTAACGTTCTGAAAGAATTTGTTTATATAAATGTGACTTCACAGAAAAATGTAGCCTTAGTGCCACTGCATAAAAGCCCACGTCACTGGGCTTTTCTTACCGAGGCGCTAAGCGATTTATGTGGCCTCTGGCACAGAGCGATTACAATCATTATCCTTCTTCCCTTCTCCCTAGATCCATCCTTTCCCAACAGCAATACGAAAGAACAGTACCGCCCATCATTTAAAAAATACTAAGCAATGTAGATAATAAGACTGTTCCAAATAAGTGATGAAAACATTTTGTGCAGTTTTCTACAATCACGCATGTGCGGGCAGATGTCCAACTGTCCTACAGTGTGGTTACAAATCTTTTTACAAAGACATCTGTGTATCACATCCCTTCCTCCTAAACCTGTGCCGTGCCAGAAGTGTTACCTGTAAAAGTCTGTCGTACGGTTTTAAACCTCCCAGATCGCCAGGGCCAGCTGGTCGAATGTTTTTAACATACACTCCTTTTTCCAACAAACCATCTGAGACACTGAACCCAAAGTCTTCTCCATCAGAGTCCTTGTACAGGGTTACCTGGGGAGGCGATATGACATGATGAGAAGACAAAAAAGCCAAAACTTTTATGCCTATTTCTACAAGCATTACACAAGCTTTCTTCCTAGGATGGTTTTGGTGTGTTGTTTGGTTTTTTTTTTATTCACAGTAACGAGATCACTTACCTACTCTTTGGTACTTACAATATTATAGTTGTCCCCATTTTGACATGACATTAATATTCTCAAGAGCCGCCTTATTCCTCAGTAATAAACAGCCCTTTTCATTTCTGCTCGTCAGCTGAAAATTTGCTGTATTTAGCCCACCTTTTGTTTTCAGTTTTTAGAGTCTTAGTTTTTGGTTACCCTGTTCTCTGGCTGCCAGGATCTGAGTACAATTTAGGTTCCCATTTTGCTTCGGGGATGAAGACCTGGCCTCAACCAAACAACTGGTGGTGTGTCTTCCAGAACTTCCAGAAGGCACAAATGCCACCAGCACCACAAGCCCTACTCAGCCTGGTTTTGGCCAGGCAATGGTCCACCCTTTAAAGCCTCATCTCAAAAGTGCTCAGTATAAGAGTTGTAATGCCCTCTTGTAAGGAAGTATGAATAAGGCTCCTTCTGGAACAGCTTGCAGGCAGTGATCTTACAGTTATGTAGCCAAGAGACGGTCAGTCAAAAGCAGGAAGCAGAAGCTAATAAAACTGCCAGAGGAAGGTTTTTCATGCGTTCAGAGAGCAAGTCCTCACAGGTAGCTCTGGGAATTCAGTTATTTGATAGAACAAGATTCAGAGACTTCTTCATAGGTACGCGGCATGCTTAGGGTTTTATTCCTGTGATTGATGGCATGTTTTTATTTCTTAATTGCTTCTCTCACACATCAAGATTGCAGACCTATGCAAGTAGATTGTGTGTGTCAGTGGTGCGATCGCTGACTGACACTGATGGTGGCACAAAATCTGTGTGCAGATAGTCACACAGTCAAAACTGTGCTTTTACTGCTAGAGCTTACATCACTTTAGGTTCAAAATACTAGTTTTTATCACAGAATCATATAATCACCAGATTGGAAAAGACCCACCGGATCATCAAGTCCAACCTATCAAACACTAAACCGTGTCCCTCAGCACCCCGTCTACCCGTCCCTTAAACACCTCCGGGGAAGGTGAATCAACCACCTCCCTGGGCAGCCTGTTCCAGTGCCCAATGACCCTTTCCGTGAAAAATTTTTTCCTAATGTCCAGCCTAAACCTCCCCTGGTGGAGCTTGAGACCATTCCCTCTTGTCCTGTCCCCTGTCACTTGGGAGAAGAGGCCTGCACCCTCCTCTCCACAACCTCCTTTCAGGTAGTTGTAGAGAGCAATGAGGTCTCCCCTCAGCCTTTAAGACTGCTCTATAATTCTGTAATGGCTTGTTACTTGTACTGTGCTGCAGCCTCGTGTGTGCTAGCCACTGAATTCCTCTCTGGTGTTTCTGAATTACAGACTCATTCAAATTGAAGGGGACTTTGGGAAGTCTCTGGTTCAACCTCCTGCACAAGACAGACCAAGACCAAATTCAGCTCAGGCTGCTGAGAACTAGGCTAGTATTGCACAGAAGAATGCCAAGGCACAGCAGTGCTGGGGCACAGTGCTGGCTGGTGCTGGTTTCAGAAAGCTTCTGAGATACTGCCTTAACTGCCATTGTGGAAAGGTGAGCATGAACAGAGAGATCTGTCTCAAAACAGGAGTGAAGGAGCTGCCCTGGGCAACAGTTGGGAGAAGTTTGATAGAGCACCAGCTGCTGCACCATTAGCACTGTTTTTTTGGCTGTAGACATGGGTGGTGTGTGAAAACATCTGTGTCACGCGCTGATAAGTGTAAATACCCACCCACAGCATTCACCCCTTACTCTATGCCAGCTCCTTCTTTTCCCTTCTTTTTCTCTCTCTGCACAGCACGGCAAAGCAGAAAGTTCACCTCAAGTCCCACTAACTAAGCTGAAGGCTTTCTCCCTGCCATTGACCTTTTTGGATATAAGCTGTCATTTTAATCTTCCCAATGGGTGCTGTGTTTAAGCTCTTTCCCTCCTCTTCTCCCACCTTCCCCCAGAGTAACTTTTTGCTGAACCTGTCCTACTTCCTCCATCTCAGCGTGGATTTCAGGTGTCAATGGACATTACAGCTACTGAAAAACCTATCTGCAAATTCAAAATAATTCATCACAGAATGATTTTAATTTGTATCAACAGCTGCTGTATCAGCAGGACTCTGGAACGCTTCTAATAATTCGTTATCATCAGAGGCTTTTGTTTGTGGTGTCACAGCATGTCTAACACGGCTTTGATCTGAAATATGTTTGAAGCTGCTATCAAAGTGCTCTTCGACTACCATTCAACAAGACTAAAAAAATAAATGAAGAAGGGAGATGTATTTTATTGACAGATTGATGTGTATTTCCTGGCAAGAATGAAAAATAATTAGCACTGGACCGAGAAACAAATTCTCTTCAAATGAGGTAACTTTTCACCCTCACAACCACAAAAGATAGGACGCTTCATGTATTTATTTCTTAAAGAAGCCTTGAAAAGTAAACGTAAAAATGTGATCCAGTGCCTAAGAGGAGACTTGAAATACTGCTCTAGCACAGGCAGCACAATTTTTAAAAGGAACCATGCCTTTCTTTTTCCCTTCCTCTTTCTTCAGGCACTGGAGTTAAATGGAGCTGGATTCAACCTCAGATGAACTACAACAGCACATGAAATCGGAGACTCCCTGAAGTCATCTATACTGTATTCTTGTCCTAAGGCAGGATCAACCGCATCTAATAGATTTCTTGAGAGACATTCAACTGTCCTGCTTTTTAAAATCTCCAGTGATGGAGACTCCACAGTCTATTAAAGTAAATTCTTCCACTGCTTCCACTGTTTTCTTCGGGTCTACACTAAATCACCCTTGCTAAGACTTAAGCCTCTTGCTATCCAAAGAGAACATGACCACTTTATTCTCCTTCTTTGCAGTGATATGAAACAAGGCTTCTACTGACTCTGTTCAATAGATCAACAGCCCTCAAACTGGACACTTTACAGTACAGTCAAGACCTTATCAAAGACAAGCTGGAGTGGAGAATAGTTCCACATATACTCCAGATGGGGTCCCATTTATATGGTCTAGGACAGCGTTGGTTTTTTCCTGTTTTTAGTGAATGGTCTATTAGCAAACAAAATACATACAAACCGTTCTACAGATCCACAGAAAGGGACATTCCACATTAGCTCACCTTAGCTTGTACTTTGTCTATAATACTGCCCAGGAAATCCACATGCTACTTCATGCCCAGGTCAAGAGTCAAAAAACGGAGCACTGCAAATGATAACGGGCATGAAAGCAGAGTTTTGCTGTAAACTAACGGTGGGAAGTACTGCAAAAGTGAGGGGGCAAGGATTTGAGTATGATCCTTGGAAGACTTTTATTGCTCCTCCACCTGTTCACAGAATCACAGAACGGTTGGTGTTGGAAGGGACCCTCTGGAGATCATCCAGTCCAACTCCGTTGCTGAAGCAGGTTCACCCAGCACAGGTTGCACAGGAACGTGTCCAGACAGGTTTTGAATGTCTCCAGGGAAGATTCCACAATCTCCCTGGGCAGCCTGTTCCAGTTCAGGTTGGGCTTTCCTGACTGAAATGGACTGAGCACTCTGGAAGGGAAACTCACTACCCTGCAACAGCAACTTTGATGAATCAAAGTATTTTTTCATTTCTGTGGTTCTTCAGATCCACAGATTCCAGAATATATTTTAAAACTATTTCCCTTATGGCTGTCTTTTCTTGTCATTTGGTTTATTTAACAGGAGCTTGGAAATAAAAGAAACTGATACTTGTTCACTTAAGCGACACTGTTGCAATTTAACTTTGTTGTATGTTTGACATTTTTTTTGGCGCAGGTCAGCTGCAGAGAGCTTTTGTATTTATTATAGGTTATAATTTTGGAGCTACTGTTTTTTAGGACAGTATATATTCTTCCACAGGAATCTCAGAGGAAAAATCCTCATACCCGGAATGCCCAGATTTCTATTTAATAATGGGTATGGGCAAAGCCCCACCACACAGGTTTCTTGTCTTCACTTGCAAGTAGTGCAGCCCTGTCTGAAGGGTATGAGATTGCAGACAATTAATGCAACACCTAAATCACACTGGTTTATCCGTACTGCTGATCACAACTGTTTGGACAGTTTGATCTCAATAACAACATCTCCATTATGGGTGATTTGTTAGACTTTTAAATTTACATCAGGAGCCTAAGGGAAAGAAGAAAGCTGAAATGGAAATTAAATTCATATTTCATAAGCAATTAAATAGTTACAAATTTTAAACAGAAGCTTACAAGTTTTGAGTCTGTCGCATTGCCTCTCTGATCTTGCAAATCTATGGGAAAACACTTAATTTAAATTGCTACATCTTGCACAGATCAGCTATTGAGGAATTTTAACCGACTGTAATTTTAGGTTAATGACTACTTGCAATAATAATATTGAAAAATTATCTGATGTCTAGTGTATATTTTTTGCTCTCAGAGGAACGTGTGCTCTTTCAAACTTGTAAAAAACGGTCCGCTATGATTTTTAGAAAAATATTAATCTCTATGATTACCTAGCTAGATAAAATCAATTAAAGGCATTAATTAAATCTGGGTACAGATATAGCAATATGCCATCCAGCTAAATTAAATGTTACTCATTAAACTGTCTATAACAAATGTTTGAAGAGATTTGCACACTCATCTCAATTCTAGCTTCTTCAGGACAAAGACAGTTCAAACACACATTTGGTGAATGTAAAGCAGTGAAGTAAGAAAGAGCAGTGAAATATTCAGGTCAACTTCCTGCAAAGCTTGCAGCATTCAGCAAAATAATCCTCGAGGCTGTGTTACCTCTCTGATGGGTGTGCAGCTGAGAAGGACAAGCTGTAACGTCATCTCACCATGCTGTTTCATTAGATGCACTTCTTTGTGTTTGTAGCCTGAGCAATTTTTTGTCAGTCTTATCCTGCCTTGCTCTATATACAATGCATTTTATTTTTATGTGCACCTTTCATTTTGGTAGAATCAGGTACTTTGACTCGCTCACAATCAGATTACGAAAAAAATGGAAGACTGACCCGGTCCACCTTTCTGCAATCAAACTACGGCATGAACTCTGACCTATGGGGCACGTAGGCATGCAGACTCATTGCACTGAGACAGTAAAAAGGCACATGGACTGTCCTGGTTAAGAAACTGGGAAAGCTCAGCAGCATACAGTCACAGGTTTGAATGCCTTTCTGAGGTAAGTCATAGAATCATAGAATGGTTTGGGTTGGAAGGGACCTTAAAGATCATCTAGTTCCAACATCCCTGCGATGGGCAGGGACACCTCCCACCAGCCCAGGCTGCCCAAGGCTCCATCCAGCCTGGCCTTGAACACCTCCAGGGATGGGGCAGCCACAGTTTTCCTGGGCAACCTGGGCCAGGGCCTCACCACTCTCATGGTGAAGAAATTCCTCCTTATGTCTAGCCTAAATCCGCCCCTCTCCAGTTTATAGCCATTGTCCCTCGTCTATCACTACAAGCCTTTGTAAACAATCTTAGGCAACCTATGCCTCAGCTTGTATTTCCAAGACTGTTTATACCATCACGGTTTTTCAACAGATTTTTTATGTCATCAGTTGTCCTGTCAGTGGCTTAGCTGACTGAGACACTTGCCTGCTGAGGGCAGAGCACGTTGACAGAGACCTGTTATGAAAAATCAGACATTTGTCTGACTGTGAAGTCACTCTTGTAGCATTGTGGCTGTTCTAGAAAGCTCTCATTGGACACACTATCCATGAGAAACAGCAACTGAGCAGGTTCTTAGTGTTAAACTAGAGGTCTCATACAAAAATTAAGGAGGGGAGAAAAATAACAAGCGCATTGCTACGCTAAGCAATGCTTAGTGCATTGCTAAGACGGGCACATATAGAGAAGCAGTCCATAATGCTTGGCTTAACCTACCTGTGTCATCACAGGGGTTCAAGCCCACATAGGTGAATCAGACCGTAAGATTCAGTCATTGTTTTGTATTTTTCAAAAATGACGGTAAGGACTTGGAAAACCCTCGATGCAGGCTCAACTTTTGCATTTTTAGAAAGGAAATGACTTTTCTGGATGACAGAACTGATGGTACAAGCAAGGTCAACATCACTTCAGCAGGCAGTGCAGAAGCGGGTATATTGTCTGAACAACAACTGGAAATTACTAAAATGCAAGGTCACAGCAATCTTCAAGAAAAGGAAAACTGGAGAAGGACAGGGTATTTTTTCTGTCCAGGGCCCCAAGAGCTTGCAGCTACCATAAAATACTGGCTCATTAACAGAAATCTGACTCTTCCTCTCCAGCAAAGGATTTATTTTATCAATTATGAAAGACTGGTTTTATAATCCATAGGAGAAAACTGTGCCTTTGCTGAATGTGAACACACCATGAAATGCCTGCTGGTGCAGTTTTGTTTTATAATTCACATCAAGCTGGAAATGTGAATAGCTTAAAATTATCACAACACATCCGATTGAATATTTACACTGGCAACTGATTAATTTTTCATATATAAGATCCACTGTCCACTATTTTCTACAAACATTCATTTAGCCCATACTCAGCGAGTCCTTACCTCACCAAACTACACTGAATGAACTATAAACTAAATCTCAGTCAAATCCACAGACCAGAAACCAAACTATGTCTCTTCAGAATGACAACATATGACCTCTAAGCAAAACTTCTCCACCTGCCCCCTGACAAAGTCTCAGACCTTTAACTGTAAGATGGGTGCAGGGTATGGGATGCTCATTCCCACCATGCAGAACAGCATTATAATGTCCCCCAACATTTTGGAAACTGGTTGTTATGACCTCACTGAACTTGAGACTTCAGCTGGTAGGTTGTTTGTTGTGCATATCTAAAGATATTTTATCTAGTATGTCCTTGGGGTGCAGAGCCATCTTTGTATCACGAGGTGATTTCAACAGTCATGAGCAGACTGAAGATTATTTAACCTCTTTAGAGCAAAGGAATTATAAAGAGAAGCTATAGCTAATTTGAAATAACACTATATTACGTACATCGAGTCTCATGCATTTGATTCAAAATGAGTGTTAATTTGAAAAAGGACCAATGGGAGCCCCAAGCCCTCCTGAGTAATTTCCTGAAGAAATGTATTTTCTAGAAATTAAACTTTGCTTTCTTAATGAACACATTTTGCAGACATGAGTTACTGGTATTGTCAATCCAAATTACCAGTGGATCCTCCTTGCAAAAGAACAGTCCCCTTGGAGGATTTCTTGTAAAGCAAATACTAGACAAGGATGCATCTTATGTGTTTGGTTCCCCCACAAGGATATATCATTAACGTGTTTGTAAGAACTAATATGCATGGCCCCCAAATTACATCTGTGGAGTCATTAGAAAAAGTGCTTACTGTATTGCCACATAATTAGATTCCCTATGCTGAATATATCATTTCAAAACTGTCAGAAGGAAAATTACAGACCTTGTGTAACTCCACAGGAGTTGGTGACATGATTTCTTTCATTTCTTGCTTAATTTTTCTCAGAACCATGGACTTTCTCCCCACATCTGATGGCAATGTGTTGCTACGGGTAGCTTGACTGTAATGTGGCCTTACAGTACTTCTTTCCTGGAAGCTGGCTTGTCTTCCTAGCTGGGTACGAGGTTGTGGGTTTTCGTGATTCAAACTCATTGTACTTCCTGACATAATTGTGGCCTGGAGCATTAACGAACAGGTTAATTTTTAACACAGAATGTGGGTTAAGCAAGCGGTTAATTCATAGCAGTAGGAAAAATGTCTCTATTCTTTGTTAAAACACAATCACTCAGGGCACAGCAAAAGGCAAGAGGATAGATGTTCAATCTGCTTGCAAGTCACTATAAAATAAAGAACCACAAAACCCACAACAACAACAACAACAGAATCCTATGGGCAAGAGTTTCTGGACGGCATTTCAAACTAAAATACTGAGCACTAGAACGGTTATGCTTGTAAGCTACTCCCCTGGCAGACTGAAGAGTGTGTAGCGTAAGTGCTTATTTAAAAAACATTTTACATGTAAGTAAAATGACATTTAAGTTGCGACACAATTGCATTTGTTGGAATTGGGGCTACAGGAAAGCATTAGGAATTCAGACTGTGCGTGCAAGGTAAAAAAATGTGAGTCAGCAGAATATGTGGGCAGCTCTAGAGTCAGCACTGGCAGAGAGCGGGCCCAGATACCATTCCAGGCTGGGATGCTCTCTGCCTGGAAAGAAACTTCGCATAACACTTATATTGCAAGAGTAACTGCCTTAGCTTAGCACTAAGACTTGGGAGATACAAACTCCTGTGTCACTGCTGTTTTCAACCTCAGTAAAAGTTAGCCTTTCATATTAGATGCCAGAATACACAGTGGGTAAAATCTGGAAAGATGACTACGTCAGTCATCTCATCCTCTGGGTGGAACAGACTAACATGAAAAGCATCCGTGCACAGCAAGACGCCTCCTCCCTTGTGCATTTGTGCTCTGAGGGAACAGGAGGGAAACGCACTTTGGGGCAGCCAGGGTGCAGAGGTGCCACTGCTGGGACAGGGCAGGCTGAATTTCCTGTTCTTTCTTCCTGGTGGCGATGGGTAAGTAAAAAGGGAAATTAAAAGGTGATAATCTCAACTCTTGACTGGGATAGGATGCAGGCAGTCTGCTTGAAAATGAGAAGTAAAATAAAGGGCGGGGGGGGCAGGAGTAAGGGTAAAACAGGCAAATAAATGTTTCCTTCTGACTCTGGAGAGCACGTGTGTCACCATCTTTCTTGCAGCCCCAGCACTATGTTGGCTATAAGACAATATATTGTAGGCTTAACAGTCTCTATTGTGCTCAGTAATGACTGATACTACTGACTGACAGAGCAAAGGCAGCCAGAGGACTTGGCAAACAACAGATTTCTTTGCTGTTTGGCTGAAGATCTTGAAATGAAAAATGAGGAGGAGTCCTTGACTATGCGATGGCGCTTCATAAAATAAAGGCATCGCCATTCTGAGCATCCTATCATAGAGTCTTGCTTTCTTTTCTGAGCTGTGGGTTGTGCAACAAGATGATGATATAAATGACAGAGCATCTACAGTTCTGAATTTCTCTTTTGTAACAGGCAGGCCAAAATTCAACGTGTTGAAGTAACTGAATTTTGGTCATCCTGAATGATTCGCTTCCATTTCGGAATTATCTATTTCCATATCCTTTTATTGTGCTCTGAATACTGAAAATTGCAAGAGAAACCTGCGGTACCAAATCATATCTAACTATGGATTTAAACCAGCAAAACATTTTCTCCTACATTCCTCTGGTTTGCAGTAACAAATACAAGAGAATCACATTTTGCTACTCATACATGCAATACAAAAGCCATAAATCTGAGTAAGGAAATTAATCTGAACTGAAAAAACTTTCACCCAGTTATGCCATTCACATTCCTCCTGGCTGCGAAAGGACTTTACATAACATAAAAATGAAAATGAGATTCTGCCAGTTTTGCAGCTCCAGGAATTTATAAGAACATAAAAGAAAATATTTTAGGACGTTTCATTCCCCAGCTTTAAGTGGCAGTATAATCTTAATTGTTCTGATTAGACGACTTAGAGAAAAGGTGATTAGAAAAATAAAGACTCCAAGTCACTCTGTGTTACCTTCCCCCTCCATCCGCCTCACATCCTAACACAAAACACAGTTAAATTTGCAAGTAACTTGGGGATGAAATGTGAAAATTTTTTACTTTGTAAAGAAATTGCTGTATAACAAACATTTCCCACACGGGCAACTTTTTTTTTGCAGAGTGGTAAGATCACGGGTAAACTTGATTTTGAAAAGATGATTTTCTTTTATGTTCATCTTAATCAAATTAAGTTTTAGTTTAAAAGACAACCTACAACATGCTAAGAAAAGCTGCGTAAAGCGTCTGTCAGAGAATGGGATGCATTGCTGCAGGAAGGTTATGCCCACTTAAAAAGTTCTGCGCCATTTGCTGCCTGTGCAGACAGCACCAATGGTTATGCACAGCAGAAGCTGCAAGTCAAAAGCTCTGGGGTGAACATGTTTATAGAATTTTGGTTGCATTGTACAAAAGAAAACAGCTCTGGTTAGGGGCGGGGGAGGCAGCTGCACAAGCAAAAATATAAAGGTAAAGGGTAGGTACCAAGAGAGTCATGTTTCTCAAACACAGACGCCTGTCAGCCTTGTCCTGTGGAGAGGGGTTAAAGCTTTTAAATGAATTGGTGTGATTAGTGCAACTTAAAAGAAAAAGAAGGAGAAAATAAAATGAATGTAAACCAAACCAAAACCATTATATTTCTCTATAATTGAAAAGAAAGGTTAAGATTGTTCTACCTCTAGTTCCCTCAGAATTCCTGACTGGCCACAGGTCTCTAAATCCTCCAGAGCCTGAGACCAGAAATTTTCCTCCTGGTCAGCCTCGGTGTTATCATGGGTACCTGTGAAGCTAGATTTACAATGACAGGTTAAAAAACTGTGGACTTATTTTCCCTTTGAATAATATATAAAACACATGTGCCTTGCCACAGATTGCAACTTGAACGACAGATCATTACAGGAGGTAGATGGGAGAGTGGGGAAAAGCTGCTGATCAGGAGAGCCTGGATGAACGTGCAGAGCACAGGACAGACAAGTCTTCTCATAACCTGGCAGTTGCTAGCAGTTGGCAGGATCTGAGCAGGGAGTTATTTAGTAAGGAGTTATTCAGTAATGGATTCCAAGAACAATTCAGTACACCTTTTTTACTAGCTTGAAACTGGGGTGTCCCTATGAAAATTAATGAATCAATCAGTACCTGTGTGCAGAGCTGCTCTGTGCAACAAATATTTGCAATAAAACCTTTCAACCTCACAGACTTTTCCCAGGGAATATGAAAAGAGTCTTCATTTTTGCTAACAGCATTTTGCAAAAGAGAGATGGTGGTGGTTTTTACCTGGTTCCTTCAGTCTAAGCTGCATTTACCATGATCAGTTTAAGCCCACTTGACTATCATCATAGAAATTGCTCCAATCATTTCATATACAAACACAGAGAAACTTTCAGGGATGCAATTGTCTTGCACTCTCTGGTGTTTCATAAACACACCAAAGCTTGCTTACTAACACTCTTGAGCAAGATGTCGTGACAGCGATGATTAGGGAAGTTCTCCAGCAAGAGAGGTCTGATAAAAAAACCCACCAACTCTGGACTGCAGCAACAGCCAAAAGCAACACCATTACAGTGTGTTCTTGTGCGCACGGGTGGGAACCATAAGTTTTTTTCTGTCTTAGCAAGGGAAATCAGCTCAATGAAAATGCACACAAGAGCTGCTGCGTGGGAAGGGGCTGATTAGGAAGGATGAGGAAGGAAACAAAGAGAATTTGCTCTTTTGGTGGCAGCAAGCTGTTACTTTGGAGCAGCTGCCCATGAACTGCAGCTAGAGGTGCTTAACAGCACAATGACACAGCAAACACTATAATGGAAGCATCTGAGGTCTTGTTTGACAAATAATGTATTACTGTGAACAGTGTAACTGTAACACTGTTAACAGAATAGCTTTTAAACAGGGGAATTGCCCAGCACAACAGATGACAGCTTGAATGCTTCACACACTACACTCTGCCTCAGAGATGCTTTCTTACAGTTACAATCAGTCAAGCAGACAATAGTCAGCCATTTCAGTCTCTTAGTGCAATGATTCTCCATTTAGCACCAGTGTCTCTTCTAAGAGATTGCAACAGATAGAGCAACGGTGAGGATACCTACTCAGATCACAGATGCAATTCCTCCCTGGCCAGATAAGAAAGTATTTAAAATATGATTTTAGAAAGATCCTTGACTTCTGAAATGAGTTCTTTCAATAAACCTAAGTGTTGTTTTAATAGCCAATGTTGAACATAGACTAATTTATCCATTACAATACCTTTCTTTATATTGCATACTAATACTATAAAATGGAACTCGAGTTGATGAACACGATTATTTCAAGCAATTGTGTGTGACAGCAAAAGCTGGACTTCCTAGAACTGGAGGTCCATTTCTTCTCTGACTTCTGTGAAATCAGAAATCATGATGCCTCTTTTTAGCTGAAGCAGTTCCTTTTCAGCCCTCACTACTTCTTTGCCTTTTTTCTGAGTCTTGTCTGCTGGTAAGTGAAATGTTCAACTTTTGCATCTCCATTACAGCCGCATGAATAAAGTAATTTGTAGCTGAGCTACTGCACCAGAAAAAAAAAAGAGGTATCAAAATAATTTCTCACCTCGATGGCTTTTTTTTTTCCCCCTGAAACCTGGGAGATTGATTTTATATCATGTGAAATACTGTTTGACCTGTAACAAATATATTTGGTTTTCTGATGCTTATTCAAAGAGCCATCAGAAAGTTAGATGCACAAAAATGCTGAAGGAGGGGTAGTAGCAAAGATATAAAGACAGGTGCTTATGATTTGGTTCTCATTGCCATATGAGAGATAAAATATTTTTTTTTTTTTAATAAATTCAGAAGGTGATAAGACGTACTAGGACCTACCAGACTCATTCCTGTAAATATTGTTTTAATGTGCAAAACATTTTCCCTCAAGCAGGAACTATAACAGACGTGTCCTACCTGCCAGTGATAGGTAGACACCAGGCTACTGAGCATTTAAAGCCCTGGTTTCATTCACTTGCCAACTGAAATTCCATTGTCACTCAACAACATGATAATGACGTGTTTTCTGCTTTTACTCTGTTTTTCTCCTTTCAACTGTTTTTCCTTTCTTCCCTGCCTCCTCCCTCCACCCCACCTCACTGGATCTTACTCCTGTGCATTCTTTTTTCTCCTACCTGGGAGTATTCCATTCTTCCAGCTGTCCCCCACCTTTCCTTTGCCCACCAGAGGCACCTTTCCACATCTTGCTTTCTTTCTTCATGCTCCTGTTGCTCTCTCCCCCTGGTCTTTCTCCAGAAGCTTGCTTTAAATGGTTTTCCTGATTTTCTCCCAATGTCTCAGTCTCCTTCTGCTGCCACATGTTCTTGGAAGCTGTGCTACACAAAATAAAGGTAAGAAAAAAATTACTTTTTGGTGTTAGAGGAGAAGATAAGTTGCCTAGTTAGAGGTAGAGAAGAGGTGGTTTTCTGGGGATCCCTGTAACAGGCTAGAAGAACAGACATGATCTTCTCAAATACTCCAGCACTTGGTATAGGAACACTATCAAGTGTGGCATAATCCATTTTACAGATACAGGGTTAAAATAGTCATTATTTTAATTTGTACCATGTATCTCAGGTGCAAGTCACAATGACAAGTAGAACAAGACTAGAACAAGTATGCACCCTTTAACATGCATACTTGCTGTTAAATAGTGCTTTAAAATGGTAGTAGAATTCATTGCTTTTCATTATTCTGTATTTTACAATCCAGCTTCCTGCTTCACTGCTCAACAACTTTTTCAGCCTATTATTACATAACTGCAAAATAGTAGGTGTTCTGGAATCTATGGCTACATCTCATCTGAGAAACGAAACATGGGCTTTAACTGTAGATAAAGATGCTGCTATTAAGATAAAGATATTAACTTATCAAGAATGGGAAATATGAAGAAAACTGTGGCAATTTCCTTTATTAAATATTGTCCATTGCTAACCAATGAAAACTTCCAGTACGCTTCTGGAAAATACGGACCAAAGGAGTGGGATATGAACTGAGAATTCACACTTGCCCAGATCTCAGCTATCATTTTGCCAGACTTGTCTCCAGACAAAATGCCCCTTGGCAATTTGCTGTATCAGAGGATCTCATTCAGCTTTTGAAAAGCAGCACTGGCATCTAATCTTGCCTTGATTTGCATTCCAAAGTAAAACACTGGACTTTATGGATTTACTTCTCTAGTATGTTTATACAGGAACCAGAAAGGTTTTCCTTAGTACTATACTTCCAATTTCTTACAGACTGCAATTTGAGGCTTATTGTGCTGCTACTTATATTGATGATTCCGGAACTGGACACAATATTCCAGATGAGGTCACACAAGAGAGGAATAGAGGGGCAGAATCCCCTCCCTCCCCCTGCTGGCCACACTTCTTTTGATGCAGCCCAGGATACAGTTGGCCTTCTGAGCTGTGAGTGCACATTGCCAGCTCATGTTGAGCTTCTCATTAACCAGTCCTTCTCTGCAGGGCTGCTCTTAATTGCATCACCCCGCATCCGGTATTGAAACCAGGGATTTTCCCGACCCAGGTGTAGGACTTGGCACTTGGCATTGTTGAACCTCTGCAGGTTCAACAAGCTGCAGGTGTCTCATGCATTTATGGAAGAAGACTGATTTCTGCCTCTTTGCCCAAACCAAAATGAAGAATTTTCATTGAAGACAGAAGTTTAACATGTCAGTTGTCTTAAGCTGCTTTATTTGCACATTTATTTTTGTGGAGTGAAAAACACACCAGTTTTTTTTTGAAACTTATGCAGGGGAATGCCATGATTTTTTTTCTTTTTTATAAGTCCTGGTTTTGGTATCGTAATCTTCCACAGATGCCACTAATTTACCTTATTAAATTTTCTATCTCATATTTAAAGAATGAGCCACTACAGCCCACTACTGATGTTACGTTCTGTGGCACTGCTGCAGCTGCAAATCAGAAAACTGAAACTTGAACGTGAACTTAAACTTACCTGCTCGCAGTAGGTCGGTCCCAGTCGTCATCACTTAGCCCTGTATCATGAAATGGGTGATTTCGTGGTTTGCTTGGAGGGGACAAACTAGTCTGTTTAGGACTCCTCCATTCATAGGCATTGAAGTTGTATCCTGAAGCCTGATAGCTGTGTCCTAAAAAGATTTATTATATATTTAAAGCACTGTATATACTGTTACGACAGAAAAGCTTATCTGTAGAGCTGGGTTCTCTAGAACTTGGATGTGGACTCATGATTGCTAGCAGTAGTCAGATACTTAGAAGAATAAATGACCTAAATTATGCCTGAAATCAAGTGTGCTTTAGAGCTCCTTCCGTCCCTTGAAAGTAAAAGCTTAACTATACCCAACACTGTTCTCCTACTGTTTGCGCCTCAGATGCTTCTGATGTTTAATTCTGGACATTTTTACAACTCAGCAATTTCGGATTTGACATCATACATTGACTACTAGTGAATAAATCACATGTGTTATGGATGTGTTAATTACATGTAAGCATGGTCATGTGTAACATGCCCAGAATTAAACATAAGCTATTCAGAAAACCATGCTTCAGACCTATTGAAAAAAACAGTTTGCAAGGCTGCATTAAAAAAGCCCATCAGCTTGACATTCCAGATGATTAGCAAGAAAGTTTTTTCTTCCTCCTGGTAACTTTCTCAGATTTGGAAGCAATGCAGTCAAAAATTAATGACATATTAGCGTCAATTATGCACAAGACTCCTAATCTGTAGAACGGCTACCTAGATGCAAAAGCTGGCATGGTGCAGAGGTTCTTGATTGACCCTTAACGGGAGTAACGCCAGAAGAGGAAGGAGGGCAGCTGGTGTTGGCACCTCTGGGGCAAGAACTCATTAACACAAACGCAGGACAGCTCTGTCAGAGCCTTGCGCTGCCCTGCATAACAGCCTCTGTCCCCGTGCCCCTTGTGGAATGGGGATTTGCACTAAGCAGAGCTACTGCTTTTGGTTAGTGCTCTGAGGGCTAAGAAAAGGCCCATCTCATGACTGGCACACATGCCTGGGACCAACATATTCTCTTGGAAAGCTCACCTTTCAGAAAATGATTTCTCTATCAGACATTTCCAAATAGCTCCAGCCTGTGTAAGTGGCATCAAGTGGCCTTTACATCTGAAGAGTTTATCATACAATTAATGTTAGTATTAATTAAATATTATTTCTTTAATTGAATTAAATGTGACTTGAATGTCAAGTAGGAACCAGACAGTCTGGCTTCCAAGTGATGTACCAAGAACACATGGATCAACTTGTCACAAGCTGATGCTGATCTGGTAAGCAAAATCCACTAAGGTAGAGCTGCTATATATATATTTCATCTTGACATATTACTTTTCTAGCTCTATAGTTGGAGTTTTCTGATGTGCATATTGGATTAGGAAGTTCTGTTTTGTTGATGACTAACAAATATCACTGCTGCCACCTCTCCAAAGTGGACAATTTGGTTCCATAAATAAGTCTGGATCTGTCTCCCTCAAATCCCAGGTAACTACAGTTGTGTGCATTTTCAGGCAGCAGGCAGACAGTGCCATATATCCAGCCAAGTTGGTAGAGATAAAGTTCTCTTTAAGGCAAAGGAAGGTCAACCATGAAAGTGACAATTTCTACTTCAAATGTCAATTGCATTCTTGATAGTACCTTGATTTCCAAAGCTGGTATCAATACCAGAGCCATCCCATGACTCCACTGCACTGTCAACACTTGGGACTGTAGTGGAATAGATGTCTGAAAGTTTGCTGGATTGCTGTGCAGCAGAGGCTTCTTCTTCAGCATCGCTCAGTTCACTTACGTGACCCACAGGGACAGAAAATTTCTTGGGACTGGTAGCTGAATATAAAAACAGAAGGGTGGTGGTGATCGCTGCTTTACTGCAGTTCTAAGAATACGCTTTTTACTACTGACAGAGCGTTTTTCTGGGGATGGCTTAAATGCTTGTTAATCTTTAACAACACACACATTAAAGACCACTGATGCTACCCTTGGCTGTACTCACCATCTGTCTGCTTCTTGATTTTCAAGGTGACAGTTTCTCCTGCCATCTGTAATAAATGAATGGCTTCACTCAAAGGTTTTCCTTTCAGACTGTTACTATTTATTGCTAGGATTCTGTCTCCTATGTGAATTGCCCCAGTCCTGCAATAAGAGAAAAGTAAAATGTTGAGCAGCATAAAAAGCAACAAAGGCAATTTCTTTGCATATTTGGACCATCTCCCTTTCTTTTTTTGATTTTGCTTTTATACCTGTGTTACAGAGTAATTCTTTTGTTAGAAATGCATAAAGCAAGTCACCTTTGTGTAGTGACAATAGCAGAGCTAAGGCATAGAGATGATTTCTGTGTTACTGCGGTACTTGAGTTAATCACCTATGGATTATCATATTCACTGCAGCCTACTTGTTTAAGGCAGCTCAGTAAGTTCTGAAATGAGTGAGTTTCTAGAAGTCTCACAACATAACTGCTAATGGTAGTTTGAGGAAGTAACCAGCTATTTCACCAGTATGGCATTCAGGATGGAACGGATCAAGAGAAGAAAATAAATTCTCTTTGAGTAAATGCACTGTTCATTCTGGCTGCACACAATATCAAGTTTTGTGTGCTGTAAGTTCTCTCTGGAACCACCGCCACAATGACTCCACCTATCCTAGAAATAAAGGCAATAGAAAAACTTAGCATTTTCATTATTGTCTATACATCACTTACCACAAGGAGCGTTTCTGCTCCTCAGACATCACTCACTATGGTGTATGTAACTGCACATACAGACACATCTTGAGTATACGGTAAGTGGCGTATTTTCAGATAGACTTAGACACATTAAGTGCTTTCCTTACCTATTCTACTCTACAAGACTATTGCTTTTAAAAGGCTGCTAAAGAGTTCCTGTGTGCAGTTTGATTGACTAGTCTTTCCTAGGAGATTTATAATAAGAACCACAATCCTCTGCTGTCTTGTACAGTATGGGCAAAAACATCCTGTTAAGATATTTCTTGTACTCCCGAACTTGGAAATGATCAAAAAATTATAGCAAAAGGATTATAACCATGGAAATTAGTATGTTCAAGTAAACAAAATGAGCCTTCACCTTGACAAAAGGAATGCTTAAAAATTATTTACTTTCTAATTTACCTTTCAGCTAATCCCCCTTTTGTAAGGCTGGAAATGATTATGGGATCAAAGGGCTCTTCAGTACCAGAGATCGTAATTCCAAGAGGCCCACCATAGCGCTTGAGCTCAACAGTATAAATAATTGCTCCAGAGCTCTCCTGTTCATCTGCAATAAACGTCAAGGGGATATAGTTAGTTTCTTGTGAAAGAGAGGATGAAAAATTAGCATCTTCAATCTAGTAACTGGTAATCAAGCAGCATTTACAAAGGATTACATTTCAGATATATTTCTTAATCATATTCTACTGGAATATTTTTGCAAAAAAAAATCTACTGTGCAATTTCTTTTTCATTGCCAAAACCTGATTACACTGAAGACAATAGAAAAACTATTCTATTAAGATTAAATTTTACTCTCTTTAAAATCTTTATGTCTTCTTTCCTATTAAAATGTAATTTCAGACTCTTTTATGACAGAATCAGAGAAGGTTTGAGGTTGGAAGGGACCTCTGGAGGTCGCTTTGTCCAACTCCGCCTGGCCATGCAGGGCCACCAATAGCTGGTTTCCCAGGACTATCTCCAGATGGGTTCTGTGTATCTCCAAGGATGGAGACTCCACAACCTTTCTGGGCAACCTGTCAGGTGCTTAGTGACTCTCAGTAAAAAAGTGTTTCTTGACATTCAGGTGGAGCCTCCTGTGTTCCTGTTTGTGTGCACTGTCTCTGGTTCTGTCACTAGGCACCACTGAAGAAAGCCTGGCTCCATTTTCTTTATAGCTATACATACATCCCTCTTGAGTCTTCTCTTCGTTAGGCTGAAGGGTCCCAGCTTTCTCAGCCTTTCCTCATAGCAGAGATGCTCTAGCCCCTTCATCATCTTTGTGACTCTTTGCTACACCTGATCCATTATGTCCATGTCTCTCTTGCACTTGGGGGCCCAGGACTAGACCCAGCACTCCAGGTGTGTCTCACCAGTGCTGAGCAGAGGGGGAAGGATCATCTCCTTCAACCTGCTGGCAGTGCTCTGACTGACACAGGCAGGAGGCTCTGGCCTTCTTTGCTGCAAGCGCGCATTATTAGAGAAAAGACAAGTTACTACAATTGTATAAATACTGGTACTCATCTGTTTCTTGAACTGAATGGACGGTACTTAGAAGTAAAGATAATTCAGAAGTTTTAAAACCAAACTTCCTTAAAAGAATTGTAAGCAGTTGTCTTACTAAGAGAACCTAAAATATTTCCCATGGTTTTGATGGACAAGTTTTCAGCTTTTGTAACAGAATAAAAAATGGCTTCTAAATTACCAACTAAGTGAATAATAACTCCACTAGATTTCATTCCATCATAATGCATGAAGTAATTTGCATTATTTTCAAATTTTAGTCTAACCACAGTATCAGCATTAATGGAGAAGAATTCAGCACTGACTAAGCTTAAATACAATGTATTTTCCTGAAACAACACCTGACAGGTGGTGCAGCAACAAGAAAGGCTCCTGTATTTATACAGCGCTTGCACTTCACATATTATCAAAGAAATATCACAGCAAGAGAGGAATCAACTGTAGTATTTTTGAGTTGTGAAGGGATATTTTAAAATTTAAAATGTCAGATTTCTCCTCAGATCAAAATAACAAATGCTTCCTTGCCAATCTTATGATATTGGTATTGAGCCAGGATGTCTGGCCTGGCGGGTAACTTTTCCTAGATCTGTGGTTAGTGACATTTTGAATGGCTCGCCAAGTGTGGAAAATGTCTAAAATGCACATTCCATAAACGCTACTACAACTAACCCAAGACAAGTTAGAAAATTCAAACGTTCCTATTTCTTTTCCTCTAGACAGAAAAACTTTTAAAGGAAAAAAAGATACGTACATTGCTAGCAATGGTTCACAGAGTTGCTTTCTTCTAATGCGGAACACAGTACTTAAGGAGAGCTGGAGAAACACTAATATCTTTGGAGCTACTTTGTTCCTTCCCAATTTGCAGAAAATTCAGGCCTTTAGCTTCCCCTCACCCCAACTCTCTCCTACTTCCCCCTTGATACTCACATAAGGAAAATGGTACACATAGAGGATCGAAGGAGAGAAGAACCAGTGGTGTTTATTCAGCAAAGAATACTGGGATTTTCATGCCTAGTGCTGGCCTTTTATTCCGAGTTGGGGCTTTATAATCAGTGGTTTTGGCACCGCTCACATCAACTACGTTTTATCTGACTTGCTCTTTCCAGAAGCATCTAACTCCCAAAACCCCATGGGAAGCCTCTGGCTGGCATACAGAGGGCTAGCACATAAGCTGCCACTGCACAGGAGAAGAGTGGCAGCTCTTGCTTGCTTGCTAAAGCATTTATGGAACAAATACAAATGCTCTGGAATCTAATATTGATAATGTTTACATAGGTGCGGTATTGACACGGTACAAGACTTCAGCTGAAGGATGGAAAGTAATCCACCAAGCTAATTGAAAATGTAATAGCCAGTATTTGCTAAGGGTCAACACAATACTGATGTTTCTCTGCTATCAACAGTATGAGAACAAGAAGTTATTAATCATATAGCAGTCCTGCCACATGAGAGTTAGGAAGTTTATATATCTTACTGAATGACTGGAAAGGAGACTGGTCCATTACTGTCTGTCTTCTGGTCAGCCCTAGTTAAGAAAATTAATGGCAGATTGCCACAAACGTCAAATTGCTACACTATTCTCTTCAGTGCTCTTTCCAGGCAGCAAAACCATGAGCTATACAAGAATGTCGCAAGCATGTGGCCTGAATTCACAATGAAGGCCATTTTTGCCACAAAAGCAAAAAAAGCTCTGTGGTAGCTATTAGGTTAATCAGATAAAATTCTCCTCAGTTAGGCAAAAAAAGGTGAGAAAAACTGCTGAAAATGTAGTTCCAACTGAGGAGGAAACACAATCAAACTTCAATGGTTTTGGGTCTCAAATTTTGAGATTTTCCTTCTTTCTATTCTTGTGATACAATCATGGACAGTTCTTGGAAACTACATTTAGTGAAAGTAGACCCTCTGTGCTGCTGTGCCTCTGGCTTTGTCCACCGGTCTCTTGCTCTTCAAAGTTGCATCTGATCAAACTGACAAAAGTACAAAGAAGAGCACGGTCTTGGGGACCACATCATATGTACTACTCTGCTCCTAGCATCATCTGCACGGTTGGCTCTGCGGAATAAAATTCTTGAGACCCATACAGCTGTGTGGAGAAGGAATTGAAAAGACAGCAGAGGAAGGAAAAACTGTAGGCAGAAACTGAACTAGAAGCTAGAAATACTTAAAAATTAATATAAATAGTTTGAAAGACAGCAAGGAAATAAGAACTAGGGAGGAAGAACCCCTGCTGCCTGCCTACACCTCCTCATGAAAAGCATGCCATAAGGTGTATAAAAAAAAATTAACTCTTAATCTCATTCTGTGATTTAGAAATTACATTGGAGTGCTCTACACCTACTCATCTATTTGCATCAGGCTTTTCTTTCTTGAGGAGTTCATTGATGGTTTTTACTGCTTAGCTTAAGAAGCACATTTCTTCCCTTTGTCAGAAAACCAGACATTCATTAATAAACTAATGGCAAATAAACCAAAATTTATTTTAATTGAGATACTCTTTTTGCTACACTTCTGCAATGTTTTTCGAAAATACTTTTAATTTAGCACTTCAGGAGTCGTTAATTAATTTCAGATTTCAAAGTACCTGAAATTTGCTACAAATACTTTTGATTACACTTTGACACTAAGTCATCTGTTACAAGAACCACTCGCACAGAGAATTTTGTTTAGCAGGTCTCCGAGTACCAGTCCATCTACATTTGAATCTGTTCAGTTGCACCAATCATGTCTGGATAAGACATTGCAGCTGTATGAGAATCTTGATCTAGATCTATGATGTTACTTTAAAACAAGAGATGTAAAGAAAACCATGAAAAATGAACTCCACTCAGACACAACTCTGTACCAGCTACCATGGTGTGCAAATACCTAAGAGAACAAGGGTGCTATTTTACATGGGTGGAGAGTGGAAAAACCATTTCAGTGATGGCAACAGAAAATGAGTACCAAGTGCAATGGAAATGGAAGCTGTCCTAGAAAAAGTTTAAGTCCACAAGGTGAGGAGGAGCTGGGGGACAACACAACACACAGAGGACAAACTCGCAAGTTCTGCAAAGCAACTGTCAGGCAGATGTCCCTTTAGATGCATATCCCATGGAGAGTTTGGCCAGCCTCTGTCCAAGACGGACTAACTGTGTGTGGGAAATCCCACCTCAGCACCTGCAGGGACCTAACCACGATATCCTGCTGAGCAGTGGCCATTCACTTTGCTGGATCAAACCTGACTTCTGCAAGCCAATTTGCACAAGGTGCTAAATGCACTGGTTTTTGCTTTGTACTGATCATACTGAGAAGATACTTTCTGTTTGCTTTCAAAAGCGATTAAAGGAAAAGAAGATTCTAGTGCCATTCCAAATATCATATCAACAGTTACAATTGATTTTAAATAATAAAATGCGGCAGACTGTGCCATTTTGCTGTGAGATTGTATAAAGCTTAGGACAAGAGAATCTACAGTTCATGCTTTTTATAATGCTATAATATAAATCACAGCAGCAATGGTAGTTACAGTAATCAAACTTCTTTCGCCACTAGAATGCATAACAGAACTTGCTTTATTATCTCCAGGTAGAAACTCTGCTCTTATGGAATCCATAATGGGGAAGATCCAGGAATATTAATAGATAGGTGCGCAAAATGATGGCTGCTCCATTACTTCCACTGGCTGATCAGACTTGGCTCCTTCATCAGCCACCCAGCAGAGTGTGTGAAGTACTGCTTACCCTGAAACATGTGAACAGTCATGGATCAGGCCTATGGGATCCATGCTTTGCTAACTGTCATGCCAGCTTTAAAAGCAGAGATAATCTCATTACACCGATAAGAGACAGATCAACCTTCTATGGCTTCCCCGAGGGGAAATTGCCTTCCCAGAAAACTGAAGACTTCATTTTGCAGCGCAGCTCCTGCAGGCTATGTGGCCACTGAGAAAATTCCAACCTTCATATACCACTGAAATTCTTTTTAGTGCGATATTTTCTGATTATCATGAGCATAAATCAGCCACGTTTAGAATAAAAAATTTCACTAAAATTTAAATGCAGAAAAATAACCCCGTGTTCTAAAAATCCTTAAAATACAGAAGAATCTGCAATAGGCTCATTGCTAGTACCGG
Source organism: Phaenicophaeus curvirostris (assembly GCF_032191515.1). Classification (NCBI taxonomy): domain Eukaryota; kingdom Metazoa; phylum Chordata; class Aves; order Cuculiformes; family Cuculidae; genus Phaenicophaeus; species Phaenicophaeus curvirostris. The sequence goes on along the minus strand of NC_091392.1, from coordinate 35,934,352 downwards.
AATTATCTTCATCTTTGCGGATCTTTAACTTTACAAGGTCCTCACAGTGCTGAAGGATCTGGACAGCGTCTTCCATTGAACAATTGTCAAGTCGAATGTTATCTATTGCAAGCAACTTATCACCCAGTTCGAGTGTTCCCGTCCTGTGAACAAGCAAACAAGCTTACCTGAATTTCTAACAACATTAAAGCAAGGGATCTTAAAAGGTATGAACATTATTATAGAAACAAGATGGATTTTTAAAAAAATTATTTCTTAATATGCTGGACTTGCATTTGTAACTACTTTTTACACTTCCCCTTCACCCTCAAAAAAGCAGAGTCTTACAAGCTCCCTCTGCTGAACTTGAGTCTGGCTGGTTACACAATGGAAACAGATTTTTAGTGGGGGCTTGAATATCTTACCTGTGTGCAACACTTCCTTTCTTGATATCAGAAATAACCAGAGGGTCCCCCGGTTTTCTACTGGATGGAGCTGTAATAAAGAATACATACAAGTATCTGGTTTTATTTCTAGCTATCTAGATGGGCTAATTCTGTCCCTAAATCAATACTTCATACACATTATTTACCTGTATTACCTGTACCATATTCCTCCCCTTGCCCCTAAACCATACGTGCATGAATACAAACAATCATCATCAGCATATTAGTAAGACCACATACTCCCTAAAAAGTAGAGAATGCCAGAATTGAAGTAACTACTGCAAAGTGCATTTAACCTGATATGTCTGAATTCTTCTCATGAACCATGAGCAGAACATTTCAACACAACTGCTAATGCTGATCTTTTGCCAGAATATTTCTGTCAGTCATAAATCATGTTTTTTTATTATATCCTTGTCCAACAGAGCTGCTCTGGCAAAATATCTAGAGTGGGCTTAGCTCATGTTTTTTACATCCACTCCTACTGCAAAGATACGCAGATAATGCTTCCTGGGTGAGGAGGAGGAATCTACTTCACAATAAATGAGATGCTGCGGATAGTGGCCATGCATACAGGGTAATCGCATCTGCATAGATGTAACTTAGACCACATGGATGCTTGCTTTAGTGCGACTCGCTGCTTCCTCTGGAACAAATTTGCCTCTCTTGAGGAGTAAACTTGCCCATCTATGTGGCTGCTGGGTCTTAGGCCTTGTGAACTCTTCCTCACTAAATACTGAGAATACCTACTAGAAACCCAGCAGTTCCACCAGTGTCAAAGTAGTAAAACCCTCACCAGTCCGCCCCTTGCACACCTAACTCATCTCTTCTTGGATGTATCTGACACAACTTTAAATTTTCTATCTGTCCATCATAGTTAAAAGGATGCTCTGCTCTACAACACCAGTCATTGCAATTCTTTACTGACTTGTGCAAAAGTATTTGACAAGTTTCCCTTGGCTAGGAAATTAGCTTAGCAACTTTTCTTGACTTTTGGTGGCATAGGAAGCAGTTAACTACTCCGGAGAAAGAAGATGATGATGACTGACTGCTACCAGGGATCTATTTCTTGGAGCACATTCACCAAATGGATTGTTGTGGAGGATTGATCCATTTGCTGACAGAAGACTGCTCTGAAGATCTGATATGGTAAGCAGGGGACTCAGAACTTGAGGGTGATGAAAGATACATTTTTAGCCAATGGTGTGGCACCTGCTCACTGCCATAGGGAATTATATTACCTACAGCTGCTCTGGCCAGAACACAGACTGACTTTTGGGACTGTTGCTAACAAAGAGTGTACTAATATTAAAAGATTGCTAAGTATTACAAGGCACTCAGTTCTCCTGAAAGTGCGAATGGTTTTTCAACATATAGGGCTCCTCAATCACCCCCATCCATTTCTGTTCTCTGTACCGAGGCCACTACATTCATCCACAGAAAGTCCCATTAGGTACCTAAAAAGCTACCCATACTGGAGAATCACCTACAAAATCCTGATGACAGTTACTCTAGAGCTCATGATTCTTCTCTTTGATGGAAAATGACAGATCTTCTCCTACAGCAACCAGAAGGTGTATTAATAGTGACATTTCCAACACAATATTCTAACAGATCTTGTTAACCTTGGTTGCTCTGGGCCAGAAAGTCTTTGAATGTCTACAGGAACTGTTTAAGAACTGCTAAATAGCCATATTGCAATTGAAGTGTCTTGAAAGTCTAGAAGACAGACGTTCAAGGAGTTTCAAGAATTTTTAGAAACTTGTTTAAAACAGCAACATTTTCAGGAAATGTCTGTACTGCAATTTATAGAACAGCAATTAACCTCTTATAAGATGTGTAATTTTCATAGCTTCTTTCTCATAGTTTCACTCCACGAGCCAACTATATCTTATATGACAGCTCCATCATTTAATTGAATTCTTTGGGTTTGTTTCATCAATTAGTATCTTGTTAAAATTATAAAGAATTGTTTTGGTGACTTTTTTTTCAATTCTACATTTTTAACCTCCAGGTTGCCTTATAAATCTCTGAGCCAATGTCTGCAGTCTGAGATTTGAGAATTGAGATAGCTTTTATTAAACTGCTTTATAAAAATTACTAGTACTAAAGAAAGCAACCCATTACTGCTCCAAAAACAAGAGAGAAGGAACCGAAATGGGAGAAAGTGTACAGCTCAAAGAGCAAAGCCACAGAGTACACATGGATGCAAAGGGAATGATATGTCACACAGTGTTATTACAGTTTCAAAACTGAGTAAGTGTGAACCAGCAGTTTTCTGTCAGTTATCCTGGACTATTAATTGCATCTGGTGGATGAAAGCCTTTTTGCAGGCAGCAAACACAGCTCTGTGTGAAATGAATCCCCCCATGCTGACAAGCCCTTAATAAGCAGCTACACAACTTTTTTTCTTTTTTTTTTTTTTTATTCTCGTTCAATGCTCATGACATACTTACTACAAACTATTCGGGTTGTGTTGCAGAGATAAAATCATTAATTTCCTCTTGAACTTTTGTATTGCACATCACCACAGCCTAAGATTGCCTCCCAAACACTAGTGAAAAGATGCTGTCCCAGCAAGAAGATTGAGTACTATTATCCTGATTTTAGAGATGAGGAAAGGAAACATAGGAACATTTAGGTCAAAGTACGACAGCTTTCAGTGAGCAATTTGAGATATCTATGCCTTTATTTCTCACAATAGTTTGTCATACATAGCAGCTGTTGTACATAGTAGTCCAATGCACAACTCCTGGCATTTTAAGCAACATCTCAGCACAACTCTGTTGCAGAGAAAAGGGAAAAAAACCCACCCCGATTTCTCCAGGGTAGCATTATACCATTTTGACCATTAGAACACCTCCTTTTACTTTCTGCAGACTTCCACCTCATTATGCAGCCTCCATCCCCTTTGATACACATCACTGTTTCATCCCTCCCCGGAGAGTAGAGAAGCAAAATTCCCAGTGAGAAAGTAGTACTTGACCACTCAATTAAAAAAGATATCCTCATGAATTAACTCAAGTTTGAAGTGACACTATACAGCTTTAAGTCCCCAAGTTCATGTTTTATTTCACAATTATTTTTTGTTTTTAAGAAGCAATTAAAACCAAAGCACCCTACCACTCATCCATGTCCAGCCTTCTTTTTCAAGTCCCAGCTTCCCCTGCCCCTGGTCATACCGCAGCCTCTCTCTTTGCCTGCTGACTCCCTGTTATGGCTCTCCATTCATTTTCTCACCTTGCCCCATTCTGCTTGCCCGCTGAAGATCTTATCTTTTCTCCTCCCCGTCTAGCTGTTAGTCTATCTATGGTTGAGTTTTCGTAGAGACCTTCCACAGTCTGTATGATGAACTACAAGTGGACTGAAGAGTGCATAAAGTTGCACAGTCACTAAATCTAGTGTTGTACCTGGAAGGGTGACCTTCAGTGAGCTGTGTGTTCTCTCTCTTTAGATTACTTTATGAATCTAGGTCTCTGTTCCAAGCCTCCACCCTACTTTTCTAGTAAAGACATATTTTCCCTGCCTATCACCCAGTGCTTGACAGCAAATTCAGTGAAATCTTGTCAGTTTTGTAGATCAGTTGTTCCATTAGGTTAAAAAAACCCTCAACCAACCATTATTTCTTCTCTCACTGATAACCAAAAGGAAAAAAACAATGTGACTTAAACAGGTTTTAGGGTGGACACCTCACCTATCACCTAGCCAAAACTCACTTCCTAGGCTGAGCCTGGCTTCAGGTTTTGGAGTTTGAATAAACTCTGAACAAACTGAACAAGCAAAGGAAAATGATCATGGGATGGAAAATATTTTTTCATATGAAGTCAGTCCATTTATCCACAATACTGGTTTAACATTTACCAAAGTTTTTAAGGATAGTGCAATTATTAAATACATGAATGAGCTTTTTAAAATTAGACTGATGTAGCTCTTTTGTTCCATAAGTATTGGTTCATATGCAGCAGATGAGAAACTTGCTGATTCTGCAGGGCTCATCTTGATAATAATTTATAATATTGCAAAATGAAGCTGAGTTTGCTAGGTGAAATTCCAAAATACATAAAAACATGCTTTAGAAAGTAAATTCTCATAGTCAAAGCTAAATATCTGAACATATTTACAAGCCTGTTTCTTAAGAAATAAGAAAGCAATAAAGTAGACTTTAGTATAGCTACTAGTCTAAATGACTTTTTTTTTTTCCTGATAGGAATGATTGGACTCGATGATCCGGTGGGTCTCTTCCAACCTGGTTATTCTATGATTCTATGACTTAGAAAACCTGATAATAGCTTGAGTGAGATTCTGATATTCTTCCAGCTTTGCAGCTTCTTATTCCTTGAGAAGTCTCTTAGCTTCAGAAAGATTATTTATGAAGCAAGGTGCTGCAGTTCATTACCAGTAAGGATATCAGAATCTTACTTAAGAAAGAAAGAAAAGGAAGGAAAAAAAAAAAGAGCTGTTAACTACAATTATCAGACTGTACTAGGAATTAATTTTCTCAGACATCATTCAACGTATTTAAAGAAAAATGGTCTATGATAAAGTAACCAGTGACACAAAAATTTATCTTAAAAAAAAATCTATATTCCATTACACGGTCTGAAATCAATGTCACTGACAAATTGAAACAGTTTTGAACACTACTAGATTGACTGGAAAGCCATTCTTCTTCAAGGGAATGGTTCCGTTATAAAAGCATAATCACATACACATGGACACAGCCATGTCATGCTTTATTTGGATGATGTAGTTTTAAGAACTGAGATGCTCTATTTGCTCCAACTAGGTAACTGAGTATGAAAATGATGCTACCTGAAGCATGAAACATACAGATGCTTACATGTGTAAAGTATGAAATAGGGTCTTTATTGAATGCAAGTAGTTATTAATGGGAAGATTAGACCAATGCTGCAGGGATAAGGGAAGAATGATAAGATGATAGAAATTGTATGTGTGTGAAGGTAGCAATGGGCAAGGCCAGTATACTGCGAAGTAACTGACATACACTATCCAAAACTCGGATTAACATTAACAATGATGCTAATGAGACTTTCTTCTGTCTTACTTTCTAGGAGTTTCTGCTGTCTAGGGGGATTTTGGGTTTTTTTTTTTTTGTTTTGCCTTTTTTTCTTGCATTAATATATCTGAAAATAAGAGAAGCTTAGTATATTCCCTTATTACAAGTCATGTTTTTCAAAGACCACGCATTAGTTTAACTATTTTTAGTGTTGTGTGCCACCTCAGATATGTCTTCAAGCACCCGGCAGGCACACTTGGTGTTTATTATCAAGAAAAACAACACAAAGAAAGAGAAAAAAATCATTCTTCCAGGATGTCTGCCTCCTAGCAGCTCACTCAGACAAACTCTTGGACTTTAAATAGGCATATGTTCAGGTGCCAACCCAAGGTGAGGCTTACATTTCCCTTCTGACAAAAAATGTCTGTCTTGCCTGTCAGTCAGGTCAGGTCATGTCATTTCCTGACTTTCTCATCCAAATCCCAAACTAAACTGGGGATATGGAACGCAAGACAGGTATTTATCTGTGACGTTTTTAGGGAGACATCACTTTCTCACTCAGTATTAAGTCCACTAGCTTGAGAAGAGAGAGCACTAAAACAGTCTAACCTTATCTCATCCATCATTCCTCTTTAAGCCAGTCCACACTAACTCTGACGAGTTTCCCTTAGTATTTGTTTCTTAAAAGAAATCATATAGCTTTCTGACAATACCAGTAACAAATGGCACACTAATGTGCTAAACTGCCTTGACATAACTTTGACAAAACACATATAAAATGCCTATATTCTTCAAATCACACTGCCTCATTTAAGAGTTAATTAGGTAGAACAGAAGAAAGCAAAAATGGAATGCAGCAATTCAAGACTTCCATCAAGCAAATTTACAAACTTCCTGTTACTAGTATAAAACCTTTAAAATGAAATAAAGAATTAACCCTAGACACATTTTGTATGCCTTAAACACTATTAATAAGTGGATTATTATATACAACAGATAATTTAATTGAAATATTAAAGATACTGCAATATACTTTGAAGAGCTGATCTAAGACCAACCAGGTTGTCACTCTGATTACATAAAGCACTAACTTTTGGAATTAAGTTCCAAGTCAGGAAGGTAAGCAAAGTTAGGGAAGAGGTATGCTAAATACTAAAATCCAAGAACATTAGCTTTCCATTCAGACTTTACTCCTATACACAGAAAAGAAAGTACAGAATGTATGAATTCCCAATGCAGTACAAATCAAATTGGTAGAAAGACTGCATTTTTACAACAATCCTACTAACCATTACTGATCCTAAGAATAATACCTCAACAGAACAGGTTCTCTCCAGGTTTTCCCATTTCTCAGTATCTTCATTTGCACAGATACATGTAGACCTACGATTTTGCTTCAAGCATCGCATCTTACAGAGTCTAACAATTACTCATTCAAGTGTGCAATGCAAGCAAACAGGCCTGCAGTGTGTCTCATTTGTTCCTCAGATGTAATTCTTAGCACAGAGTTCCCTGCTGTACTTTTGATTAAACTTATTCCATTGTGCTGGTAAAAGCTTTGAGAATATAAGTCAAAGCACAATCTTCCCCCAAGACACATGAATAATTCCAAAGAAAGACTAATAGTCTAAGAAAAGCCACAACTATAAAGGAATGTTAATTCCAGTGAGACCACCTTCTGCACTGTCATTAAGTACATTAAACACAAGGCCATTAACTTTGATGGGGATTTTTCTTACTTCCATCAAGGGCTGAACTCAGTGTGCTGCAGTTTACCTGGTCAAAATCCAGTCCTAACACAGCATTTACTGTCTGCTCCAAAATACATAAGTATAGAAACACTTTGATTTCAAACAATAGTAACAAATATGTTTTCAGAAATAGACTAATACACACCCTTGCTGTCTTCTTTAGCAATCTCTGAAGCCACTGGTGAAAGAGGATTTTACCATGTGACCTGTGCATTTAGGACTGACCACTAATTCTACAGACTGAGGACGTATCTTCAGACAATGGGTTCTGAAGCAGAAAATACGTGGATCCTCATGCCTGTTGAAACCCTTGAGTTTAATGAGGTTCTGTGCAAGAGCCTGTGACAGTTAATGTCAGACTTGGCTTAAAAACTTCCAGATATGGAAATATTTTTGCATAGGTCTAATTCTTCTGACTTCTTTTCCCTTTATTTTTATAAACAGATTTAACAGGAGTTAAGTGGGCGCTATGCATGCAGGAACAGGTCAAGCTTTAGGCCTGGCAAACCTCTAGCTTCTTTAACAGCTAGAAAGGGAGTATAAATCTGTTACAGAATGACATTTCATCAAAGACAGAGCACTGCTAACGAAAAGGCAGTTTATCTCAAAACAAGCATGAGTTTATAGATACAGGACCTACTATCTGCAGATTATCCCATAAATGTGGTCTTAAAAAGAAATACTTTTACTTACAACTTATGGTGATGCCAAGTTCCACATTATGCTTCTTTGGTAGTTTTACATGAAATGTTCCACTGCTTGGAATAACTGATTCTATGAAAAAAATATTTCAAATGTTAGATAATTTATGAGGCACAGCAATTTCAATTGCATGTTACTACGCGTGTAAATTGACAAAATCATATCAGCATTGCAAGCCACAGATGAAACACGGGTGCTGCACTGATGGAAGCAGGACACACCAAGTATGATTTATACCTCTACTGGTAATTTCAAAGTAACTCAATTTTTTTTTTTTAAGGTTTAACTGAATTTACAGACATTGCACGGGCCAGCAGCCAGCTGAGACTGCAGGTTTTTAGCTCGTATGCAAGTTCTGTGAGCACAAGCGAAAATTTTAATGCTGGCAGATAACTTTTAATTAAAAGGACAGGAGATCAAGTCTTAAGGATTTCAGGCCTTTGTTGTTGTAAGTCTAACACATTTTAACTGTCTGCTAAAGTAACTGTCATGGATTTTATGTCTGCTGGGAAGAAAAGGAATCAAAATATCACTAATGGAGAAAATGCCTGGAGCTAACTGAGGCAAAAAACACTGGAACACACAGCACTGTATTTGAAACCTGACTTTTGGCATCCCTGATAGCAAAAGGCTGGGCCTTGGCCTGAAAAGAAGTGACTGGAATTACAGCTATGGAAACATATAAACAGATATGTGGCAGAGGAGTCTAACCATGAGTATGAGTCTGAGCAAATGGGAAGAACACAAAGAAGTCCAGGGACAGAAATACATGTGACTTCAGGCGTATTTAAATGACTTCTGCATGATTCAGTTGTCTAATTTTATAATATTTAAATTTCTTATGTATTGAATGGACATATTGTATCTGGCTTTTCAAAAATATTATACTAAAAGATTATACAGAATTACTCTAGGAACCTTTAGCCTGCTTTGGACATCATGATTTAAAATACCATTAACAATAATCATACTGTGCAAAATGGAGCACAACCAAGACTGTCATGACATCAAGGGTGCTACTGTCAGATGAACACAGAAGTCTTAGAAGTTTTTACGATTTACATAGCGGGTTAATATGCACAATATGTGATTTTGTAGGTGTATTCTCTATGCTTAAACACATTACAGAAGAAAGGAAACCCATTAGTAATAATAAAGACTTGCCAGCAACATTAACAATGATTTTTCTAGCTTTTATTAATTCTGTTAATTAACTTCTATTATTTTATTCAAAGTATTGGTTTGAGATACTGTAAGTAAAACTCTTCAGACTTTACTGCTTATCCACCCTTTTATAATACTTTTCTGTCTAGTAAAACATTTCATTAGCTGCTATGTAGAGGATTTCTCTCTGCTCAGCAGAATATTTCTATCTTAGGGCAGAAAAATGCTGAGAAATAACTCAAGAGGAGGGACTGTCATGAGATTCTACTACAGGACTTGTCATTTCTATTTGTGCTTGGAAATGCTGCAGGGCTACGCGAAGTGAGAAAGCTGTACAAAAAGACAGGTTTCAAATAGGGCACTTGAAAACTGAATGGTGTGTATGTGAGATGAAAGTCTCCACCTTGGATGCCTAATGCTCGCAGTGTACTTGGGATTTATTTCTTCACTTCTCTTGCAAGACAGAATAACACTATATTCCTACCTGCAACATCAAATTCTATTTCCAAAGTGACCTTGTTGGTGATAGAGGAGTCTCTCAGCAGTTGATTGGCCTCATCAAATGTGCTGTCTTCCGTTGGGACACCATTTATTGCCACTATTCTGTCTCCTATTTGCAGCACTCCACACCTTGGTACACAATGATAAAAAACAATCAGCACATTCTGTACACACAGAACCAGCAATATCAAACGCATTCAACCTAACCTTCAAGGAGAAGAGTGGCACAGCGACTCAACAGTCTACCCAGGCACGGGAGGGGGACAGAAGCTGCTGAGAGGAGACCTCATTGCTCTCCACAACTACCTAAGAGGAAGTTGTGGAGAGGAGGGAGCTGGCCTCTTCTCCCAAGTGACAGGGGACAGGATGAGAGGGAGTGGCGTCAAGCTCCACCAGGGGAGGTTTAGGCTGGACATTAGGAAAAATTTTTTCACGGAAAGGCTCATTGGGCACTGGAACAGGCTGCCCAGGGAGGTGGTTGAGTCACCTTCCCTGGAGGTGTTTAAGGGATGGGCGGACAAGGTGCTGAGGGGCATGGTTCAGTATTTGATAGGAATGGTTGGACTCGATGATCCGATGGGTCTTTTCTGATCTGGTGATTCTATGATTCTATGATTTGCACCAGAACACTAACAAGCACTCCCAGCACGGGCCGTGCTCTCTAGGTGATGGGACCCAGGAATAGGGGCACAGCCTTCATGCTTCCACACCTCCTGCAGACATCGTCTTTGCCTCTGACTCTGGGCTACAAGTGTTGTAGCTCTGCAATGGCAACTCGTACTTGCCTGTGCAACTACTATTGTTCTCATGCCATGATTAAAGACATACGTAGCATACAAATGCAATTGAAACGCTGCAATGAAATAATGAGTAAATCAAAACTCTGGTATTCCCTAAGATTTGGTTCTGTACCAAAACTGAACAGAGGTGGCTATGGCAGCTTGATATGGCCCCAGGGCATACTGAATTATTACTATTTTGACTTCTGCAAGGTTTCTGATTTTTCTTTTTAATCGTTTGCATGAATATGGCTTCCAGTCTCCTGCTGAAGGACTCCAGCTGATAAAAACACTGGTGCTTGTTACTCTTCTTATAGCTGATCAAGCATGTGAAATATCATTGTCAGAACAGACAGTTTATTACTGCCACACTTCTCTGCAATTTTTCACAGACTGAAAGCAGCAAGTCCAAAGTACCCCAAGGAATGCTCACCAAAACACACTTAGCAGTCAACTGAAAGAGCCTCACCTTTCTGCTGGACTGTCAGACTCAATATAGGAAATGAGAGGTGGAGAAGACAAGGTCTCAGTTGCAAACACGCTACCCTGGAGCTGTATTCCAAACCCTACTATGGGGTCAGCTGTCAGCACTACTTCCGTGGTTTCTGTGTGGACGACCTGCCCAGCCAAACCAACGGTGCTAGAGGCTAAAGACACTATAAAACAGAGCAGACCAGGAGGAAAGACATTCATACACAGCAGAAATCTCATTGCTCTTTGAGAAAATTGATATGTACAATAAACCTAGTCAATGAAACGACTCTAAAAGTCAATTTAAGCTAAAGTTTATAAATTATGTATAAATATTTAAAACACACAAGAGAATAGAAAACATCTGGTTTTATGGTATAATGCAAAGAAACAGTACTTGTACCAAGCAAAATATATCTTTGACACACCCACCCCAAAAATCTCAGAACATCCTTAAATTCTGTTTGCATTAGGTTTGAGATGTGGATGAGCAGAACTTTCACAGTTGCTAATGGCAAGCCCAGCTGCCATTCAGGCTGATTCCTATGGGCTCCACTAAACCTCTGACAGGATTGCACTGTTGTTAGCAACAAAGCACATGTCCCAGGCTTACTTGCAATAAGGATGTCTTCCTGCTGTACATGTTTACTACACATCAGTAACTTGTCAGGCTAACTGGGCAGTGTACGCTAAATGAACCTCTCTGCTTTAGCAACCAATACATATAAGAAAATGTGAGAAAAAAAGCTTTTTGGGGTCTCTCAAAGAAACCAGGGAACCCTTCTGTACAAAACACAGGCAGCTACTTCTGTATTCCTCATTTACCCCTCTCTCTATTCTTTTTTGTTCTGAATAAGCTGTGTTCCAGAACAAATTAAGATAAAACCAACACTGAGATTCAATGCATCACCTGTGAAAAGCAGGAGACTGCACCTTTGGTTCTTCAATCCCTGCCTAAAGGTCTATTATATCATTCATTTAATTCCCTCTGTGGCAGACTACTGCCTTTTGTTATGTAATACACAGAAAGATACAGTTTTTTCCACTTCTTGTTCAGACTAATAAAGTAAGAGTATGGTATTGTAGTGATAATCCTCCAATGACGAGGATTCTGAAAGTTTTCATGTCATAAATATATACTATTACCTCTCCATCTCTATTTTCCTTCATGACCCATTTCTGACTGCAGTAGCTACTAAGAACTAGATAAAAATTCAAGCTTTATCTGAGGGATGGTTTAACTATGAATTTTTTTTTCTTAGATATGGAAAACAATTAGTTCTTGCTTTTACTATAGAAGATATTTGCACAGCTGTACAAAGTTGTCAGAAGTTGCATAAGTATTTCCCACACCCTGAGGCTACAAGCATTAGACTTCTACTCTGATATACTATAAAATCTGATTAATGTAGCACAGTCACCAATGACAACTGACACTCGTAATTTTCTCTTTTCTCCCAGCAAAGCTCCTTTCAACTCCGAAACTGTCTTTTCTAAATTATTGTGAATTCTCACTCACATCTTGTTTTCATTTTCTTTTGCAAGAATTGTTTATTTCACTTATTCAATACTTCCCTTCTTACTGTTTCTTTTATCTGCACTAAGACATGTGCGTGTCCAAATGTGAATCCTAACAATCTGTTCTTGGAAATGGCCACCAGCTTTACATTTACGGCATGTGAGAAATAGGTTTCTTCAGCCCTCAGTGCTGGAAAGGCATACTTTAATATGACTAAACCAGATAAATTCAGAGTCAATATAATACCAGATCCCCTAACACACTTTGCAGAAATACCAAAACGTAGAGAATTGAAGCTCAGAGAAGTTCCATTTTCCCTTTCTTTCAGGTCATACAACAATTACTTATTAGCACCTGTTTCCCATCACTTGTGTCAATTCCTCCTCTGTAGTAAGCACCTAGCTGACTCTAACTTTCTTACTCTTTCTAATGCCAGTCAGGAGCCTAATGTTCTTACTACGTTTACTTAAACTTTCAGGACAACTAAAGTTTTAATTCACAACAGGAAATTGAGTTACTGTTTGTGGGATGTAGAACTTACCCTCATAAATATTTTGATGATGTGGACACTTAAAAGTGACAACTAGGAACTCCTTCCACTCCCAAAGAAAACAAAACAGAAATAGGAACAAAACCCAGCAGAGATATAAATATCCTTTTCAAACCATGTAACAGCTGTCTGGTAAGCCTCTATGAAATGCCACAGGTGGTCCAAACCATAACTTAGAGCATGCTGGGGGTTGTAACTCAACAAAAATTGCAGCAAGAATCACTGCCATTTTTTTGTCTGCTTGATGCATTCTAAGTTTTACAAGTCAGGATGCAGCCTTATTGCCTTAAAAAGGGGGCATCAATGTATACTTGATTCCAGTGAACCTTGGTTGCTACTGTTAGGGGTACATTTTACTCCTATAGTTTTTATCCAACTCTTAGCAACAGTCCTGGGGGCTGGTTTACTATATGCTCTGCAGTTCTGTAAGGAATAACCTTGAATTAGAAGATTATGCACTTGTCTCTTTTACTCTTGCAGCCAAAGAAAAAGCAGAGCAAGATGTATTTAAAGATACATATATGGATACTTATAGCCTGTAGTCTTCTGCTCTGACCCTTGAGAAACTGCAAAACGTTCACTACTCCTCCTGGTGGCAGCTAACTCAGATATGCTGAGAAACAGCAGCCATGTACACCTAAGACCCTCTGTAACTTCAGATCCGCAGCCCTAGCAACTATCATGTAAGTTAGTACAAAACTGTGTCTTACTTTCAACTACTAATATACACCTAGTATAAAATACTTCAGGATATAAACCTTAACCAGATAATAATCTAAGGGTTTCCACAATGAGTACCATACTTTTAAAAGCACAGGAACAATAAAAGTGGAAAACAAATGGCATAAATAGAACCTGTGACAGCAGGGTATGCCTTTGATTTTTACAGCCACACGTTTGGAAAAAATCTATGTGACTAACACAATGATCACAAAACCATGGCCATAAAAGTCTTGTAATTCCCCTGTACCATCACACTTCAGCATCAAGATTTTTGGCATGATCACATTAAGTTATACAGGTTTTACCAAAGAATTGGCAATGTAAACTTTACAGCACCCTTTACCAATACATTCTTTTCTTCCCAAATTTATTGAAAATTACATTAATAAAGTACTGAAATTATCCAACTAGACTAAAGAAAAAAAATAACTAAAATTAAGAAAGTCTGCTATTACTTTTCTATGAAAAGGACAGCTGTCGATGCTACCTGGTCCTAATGAGTCTCCCACAAAGGGAGACAAGTGCTTTTCCAAGTCCTGTCAATGGATGGTAGACGGGTACCGGACCAATCATTCTCTATCATGGTCACTTGTAGCACATTCAGCCCAGTATGGGACTCTCAAGCTGGCTTTTACTGCAGTCAAAAGTATAAGTCTAGCAACGGCAGTAAGAAACTATAAATGGACTGAAAAACAAGCTCACAGAAAGAGCTAGCAAGCCTGGCTGGCCAGCCAACTCCTCCAAAGCCAGCTCTGATTCAGGGTTGCTGATACAGTCACTGCTTGTAGTGCAGCACAGCCTCACTTACTGATGGAGCCAACTTCACATATTTTGTACTGCTCTACATCCATACCTCACAATGCAAATGTGCAATAAACTACCTCACAACAAAGTCTCACCCTAATTCCTCCTAGGGAGAGGTTCGTTTAATCACAGCAGCCTGTCATCCCCAGGTCCTTCCGACTTGAGGAACCTTTCAGGTGGGCCACAATGCTTTGTGACTGTCTCACTTGAATATAACACCACCGGCCTTGTTTGGAGCTCTTGCAGGACAACAAATTGCAGGGCAAGGCTTCCTTAACTGAAAAAATACCTGATAAATATAATAACAAAAGTAACAGCTGTCTCCAAGTTCTGTAACAGGATTAGCTTTCAGGATTAGCAGTCCTTTGTTGGGATGGGGCAGATGAACTATTTTTGTATCCAGCATGATTTTACCATTCAAAAAAATTAGTATTAACATAACATCACTTCTGTTTCTCATATGCATGTGAGGAAACATAAAAGCTGGACTCCTACTGATACCACAGCATGGAGGGACGCACTATTTCCCCAGGACCTGAAAGAATGCATTAGAAGCTAACAAGTCCACAGATGAGTTGTGAAAAATGGCTGATCAGATTAAAAATAAAAAATGCACTTACAGGAAAATGTTATGTAAAAATATTTGCTTTACAAAAGAAGTGAGAAAAAGCAAGCAACAAAAAACTGCAAGAAAGCAAAACCTGAGTTCCGCTCTCAAATGTCTCCTCTCAACTCCATAGAGGCTGGACTTGGTTGGAGGCCGCTGGCCGCTCTGATTTTGCTATGACCACGGGAAATCTTTAATACTGGGCAGCAGCGTCCTAATGTGCAGCACCTCAGTTGTTTCAGAGTAGTGGACCTATGAGCATAATTGGCTAGCACAGACAACTTACAGAGCAGTTCTCACTTTCCTGTTATGGAGGAACTGAGCTGCTGAGCATCACGGGAAGGTGGACAAGCCAAAAGGAGAGATGGCACTCACATGGAGTCTGGGAAACAACACACTGAGATAGCCATACTCTCTCCAGCCCACTGAATACTTCGCACAAAGCGAAGTAGAGTACACTGAAATATATCAGTCCTGGCTTGGGAAATTACTGACTCATGGGAAATTCATGCTTTGAATCCCAGAAAGTGGCCAGAAGCAAGGCTATTGTGGTGTAGAGGTAAGCATTAAAACTACCTAGAAGCTATCGTGTCAAGCTCTTCTTCTATAATGTGATAGCTGAGCTTATCAGCAATGTTTGTGACTATTCAGCTATGAATTTTATTCTCTAATGAAAATGGAAAAGAGTTGAAAAGGGAATTTTAAAAATCACTTCAAGAATGATATGACGACAAACTCTTGCAGGATTGTCTGAAGAAAACATTGCTTTAAACACATGGCCTTTACTCATCTCATTTTAGTTTTGGATAAACATTTTTATGCTGATGTTTCCCTACATCTAACAGAAACTCCAATTGTTCTCCCTTCTGCTTAGAACAAATATATTAATTAAGGTACGTTGTACCATTTTTCAGTATCTTCCCCCTCCTCCACCCATTCACTGCACATTTTGAGGAAATGCTGTTACCACCTACAGGAGCTTTTGAAGTCCTTCTTTTTCATCCTCCGCCTCATCATTGTCCCACGCGGGCTGGTGGAGTAGAGGCTGCGAGGTAAGGTCCCCATGTTCAGGGAACTCAGGCTGTATGCACTCATGGAGGTAGGAGAGAAGGATGAAGACACCAAAGCTGCTGTAAGAAATCAAACACTTGGCATACAGCACTCAGTCTTCACGGAAGAGTGCGGCACATGCCTGTAACTCATCAATGAAAAAAACAATGTGTATGATGCACAGGAATGGTTTGTGCATTTCCAACAATGAAGACATTAAACCACATAGGTGACTCCAGGTAAAAGTATAGCCAGCTTTTCATGAAAATACCTGCTGGAAGCTAACAAAAATACTGTAGATACAAGAAGTACATTCATAGTATACAACTTACTTTATGCGAAGCATGTTAAATTAAATTTTTTAACATATATCCATGAACCAATGCGATCAATATGTTTAGATACACTGATTTTAGAAATGGCTTTTTGTAGTAGGTGATTTCTGACAAAAGATGTGTAAGCAATGCCTTGCATTCAAAAATCATGCTTTCTACACACTACTCAAATGTAATGGTCTAATCATACAGCAGAAGAACCGATTCATTTAGAATTTTCAAGCCTTTTCCTGTCTAAAAAGACTGCCTTGTTAAAGGAAGGAAAAGGCATAAAGTGTCAGAAATAACCTTTGCATGGCTATGAAAAAAGTGTAGCATCCATAAAACTGAAAAGGTTTTAGTGCCTGAAATGGGAAAAGTACGAGTGAAAGAAGAGGAGAGGGAAGAGGAGGAGGAGGAGGAAGAAGAGGAAGAGAGAATACATCAGCAAGAAAAAACATGGAACATTACGAAGGCTTTTTTCAGGAGGTGTTTTCTGGAATTTCAAGGCTGGCATCCTGCAATGGTCAGGGTGGTAGGTGTTATAATGGTGGTAGGTGAGAAGGCTGCTGTGGCTGTTGGCACACGAATCCCCGGTAAGTTGCCTGTTGCTTCTTTGAACCTTCACTGCCCACATGAAGGGATGATGGAAAATCAGAAAACAAAAGGACCAGAGAAGAGGGAAAAATAACTGAATTGCACAAATTAAAAAAAAAAAAAAAAAAAGAAAATAAATTGAAAATAAAATAAAATGAAATAATAAATAATCTGGTCACGTCTTCTTACCAGAGGGTACTAACTTAAGGAACAGAACTAATATTTCTGATCATTTTTTTTGTTTTGTTTTCTTGTGTTTGTTTTTAAAAAGATTAGTACTGAATCGATTTCTAATCTCACTCTGGCTTTAGGAGCTAAGATTGCAAACTTTCTTAGAAAATACTAATGTATTACATATGACCAACTGAAGGTTAATAAGTCTCTGCTTGCATTCATTTACATTAAAAAGACCAACTAAATACTATACACAGTGCTGCCTAGAATGGAGATGTTTACTTGCCAGTCGTTTCAATTTACTGCATTGACATTTTAATTTTGCCACCATCTATTGTTGGCTTTATGCTGTTCTGTGCAGTAAATGAATTCCCTGGGCTGGCCACAGAAAAATTCTATCCTGAAGCCTGCTTAATAAAGAAAAGAGTTCTTATTGATTAGTTGGATGTGCAATTTAATGGTTTTTTTAAACTTGAGCTTCATCCTTTCCTGGATGAAATCTGAGACCATATTTGATTGCTAATTCTACATACGGGGAGTTTGGGATATGCCAAAAGTGAAGGCCAGTATTTACCAATAGAACGGGATGCATTTCAGTTGATGTGTCTAATATTAAGAGGAAATGACCGAAGTCAGCCTTCAATTAATATCGTCTACTCAACACTAAATTCAGTAGAGGACTGTAGAAGAACACTTCAAACTGGGAAGTATTTACTAAATTTTTGTTTTTAAACCACTGAGGGATTCACTTGTACTATGAAATGCAAGCTGCAGTCTTTGTCCCATGAGCTCTGCTACCTCTGCGTCTTTCTGCTACCTGATATAAATGTGATGGCTGCAAACGCATATGACCCCATGCTGGACATTTAACAGTAGCCAAAAATCTTGACTCTTTAGGTTGGCCCCACACCTTGTGTTCACATCTTATTCCACGAGACAAAACAAGTGTGAAAAGGGCAGCTTCCACAGCAAGCCCTGCACAGTGCCAGAAGAAAAACTATCCTTTTCTTTCACTTCATATTACAGGAGGGATGATCTGCCAATTGTCTGACTATATTAACCTTCCTCTGACTTAAAGGTAATGCCTGTCACTACAGTGAGGAGTACACAGCAGGGAAGGGAGAGGAAAAGGACACTGCAGGGACCCCCCACGTCCCCACAGCCTTGTGAGACATTTGGGACTCTGGTAGATCCAGTACTGCCAGACCTGGCCCTGCATCCCAGGTCGGGGTGCCCTAGGCTTGCAGTCTCTCTGAGAGCACCCCAGCTGTGCCCTAACATGCGTTTGGATCAAAAAATTTATTTCTTCTCCCACCCCTCTCAATGAGTAACACAGGTAAGGGTGGGGTGCAACAGCAGCACCAGGAGGAACACTTGGCACCACACCTCAAGGTATCTCACCCGCCAGCACCAGCCACTTCAGACAATTTAGTAAAGCTCACATCAGTCAGAGAAGTCCCAGAAACAGTAGACATGGCCTGATATGCCCATATGTATCTTACAGACTTATCAAGTCTTCTCAGACTCTCTGATTATCTGTACATTTCCAAACTTTGTAACTATAGTGGAAAAATTAAAATCTGATAAGAACAGTGTGGCCAGGTGGATTTTCATTATTTTCAGGTTGCTGTGAGCCTTGTTTAATTAAAAAGATTGCTTCCCGTAGGAAGTTATCTGCTAGTCTATATTTTTTTTAATGTTTTGGTTTCACATTGAGAGTAGAGATAAAAATGTCCTACAAAGTAGAAAGGTACACAAATACAGTTTGCTCAGCTTATAGAGGGATAATCCCAATTCAACAAAAGTTCTGTAAAAGAAAATCCTATCATGTGTAACCATAGTAATTTAGAAGTAATTTGAGCTATTCTAACCCAGGGTTGTGTACAGTGAACATAAAACTAATGGGGCAGCAAGAGAAATGAGTGTTAACAGTGCAGTGTACATGAAAAAAAAATTGAAAAAAATCTGATCTTTTATAGTGCTCTCCATTTTATTTTAGGGCTAAAATTTCAATTTATTTTATATACTGACTTTCTTGGCCATTTTAAATTCCTAACATGTTCCTGGAAGACCAATAACTGAGCTCAACAAATACAGCCCTAATGACTCAGCTTGTCCCAGAAACATAAAGGGTGATTTTCAAACTCCGCAGCGTCTAGGCCGTACCACACCTGATGAAAAGTTATTTCCAAGAGGGTATTTGCTTTCATAAAGCATATTACATATCAAATTGGTCATGATATTGGAGTAGTACCATCTGTTGAGGCACTGGGAAGGGCTGTAAATATCCCAGTTATTCTGCCTTACTTAAGAAAGCAGCTTTATTACCTTAGGGAGACTTCTCCCCAAAAGATGTGCCTACCTAGCTTTTGCAGATCCCCTTGGTATGATTCTGTAATGGCAAACTCTTACCTCTGGCATTGCAAAAGCATTGCTTTTCCTAAGCATCTACACTGGGTCAAGGTGATTAGCACATTAACATCATCAATTTCCTTTAAATGTTGGTTAAGAAACAAACTGTTTTAAGTAATACAATCATCTACACAAATCTTTGGCCTTGATACTCATCTTCCCAAAAGAAACATTCTTCAAAGAATTCTTTAACCAGCCAAGAATTTATTGTGTGACATCTTTGCTTCAAAAAATGAAAGCTCTGATTGCAACATACTGTCATAACTGAAAAGAATGGAAGTATATTGCAAAATTCAGTCTGTATCTCACCCTGCTTCTCCAGCATGAATCCTTCCTCCCATGCCTTTCTAACTGGCTTAAGCAGAAAGCCAAAAAGAGGTGCTGCTGAATAATGGGAGAACATGGTATCACAAGGGTTACTTTCTTTTCATCCTAGTCCTGGAGAAACTAGGCTATTCTCAGCCACTGGCTCAATATTCACCGTTTTGATAACTGATCGAGCACTGCTTACCCAGGTACAGTCTGCTCTGGGTGAGCATTTACCATTACTGAAATTTTTAGGCCCCAGAAATCATGTCTTGGTCTAAAGGAGGTAGAAGCACAGTATCACAGGCTTATAAAATGGTACCACTTGTCCATGCTGTAACACAGGTACTTGTTCTCTGTGTATTTGATAATCTTTGTTACTTCTTTGATGTCTATCAACATGCGACATTATAGACTGAATTTATGAACACTGTCAATTAGCCACTTTCTCAGGATTAGACAGAGAACAAGACAGGTAGCAGCCATTTTCAAATACGAAGACATTTTATATGTATTCAATTTGAAAGTGGAAAGCCATTTTCTTCTAGCATGCTGGGTATGAAATATCACTGTGAAGATGGGCTGGGTTCTAGGGAACTGTTTCCAAACAAACCTTTTTCATAAGCGTTGACAATGAACCCATGAAGCAATCTCCAAAGTACTTTAAAAGATGATGGCAATAACTAATAATGCAATTAAGAAGAGAAAATACTTTTTTTTTTTTTTTAGGTACTTTAGGGGAGAAGAGGTGTTAATGAAGTAAGTGGTCATAACAGACTACCAAGTCAACAAGCTGAAAAGAAGTTAGCTGTGGTTCTTCTCTCCTCTCTAAATTTAGGAAGCAATTTAGAGATTTATTTACTGAAGTTGTCCCCCCAATGACGGCAACAGTAGAGTCAACAGGTGTTTTTATGTGCATCTACAAGTGTGCAGAGCCCTTTTTCAGTAAAACATTTCCCTTTATCCACAGGAATCTCAGAGGGTACATTAAGGCCAAGAAAATACAGAGTTTCTCAGAAACTGGAGAAGCATAACCTGGGGAGCTGAAACAACATTTACAACATTATAACATAACCGCCGCAATAGCTTTCTTGACCATTCAGCAAGGGCAGGCAAAGTAAAAGACAGAAAAAGAAAGGGGTATCGGGTGCTGCAGAACCTCTTACCATGCTCCGGGCCTTTCAGTGCTAGCCGTGTCTGGTGGTGAGGAAGGATCTCAAGTTTGACATTATCCGCTGCATTAGCCAAAAATTGTGTTGCTTCTGCCAGTGTACAGTACTCCATGCTGGTGCCGTCAATGGACAGAATATGGTCTCCTACGTGTAATGCACCACATCTAAATAAAAGGGGAAAAAATCGGTAAGATCAGGTATGTTCTTCGCTTGGGAAATGAGTTTCACTGCCTTCAAACTGGTCATAACAACTATGAGCGTGTTCTTTTTTTTGAGAGAGATTTGTGTTTTGTAGGCACTGTCACTGGTCAGACTTTATATCTATTAGTACAAACCTTAAAAACAATTCAGTTAATACAGTATATGCCAAGACATCACTCACAGAACTGGAATGGGGTAGCTGACTATAAAAATATGTGTGAATGGCAGCAGAATAAAATGAGAAGAGCTTAAGGAGATTCAAATAACTTGGTCTCATATCCCTCACACAAGCACCCAGTTCATCATTTTTTGAGTTATAGTTCAAACATTTATTAGTACAAAAGCTGTAAATGATGATGAAATTATGCAGTAGTCAAACAAATAATGAAACCAGGGCTAGCATGGTGACTTGAGGAGTGGGGTGGGGAGGGGGCTATCTGCTAAATCTCGCTGCACTTAAGAGACTGGCTACTGGATGAGTTGAGAAATGCAAACACAGCAGTCAGCATCCCGACGTACCAGTCAAGTGGACAGCTCCTTTAATTGGTTACCCCCTGTGAAATGGGAAAAAACAGAGGGAGAAAATTAAAGCATCCTGCACCATTGAACTGGAGAACACCCCTGGATCAATGGCTGCCACTCTTAAAGTTTCTACTGTAGGGAAAAGCCCACAGAGGAGCTGTAGACTCACTGCTACAAGTGGGTGCTACCATAAGCACCATTGTCAAAGAGGAGTTACAAGGTAGGGTGACTGGGGACATGCAGGAGAAATTTGCTGCTGGGAAGTAATATTTAAAGATGTTTTTTTAGCTGTATATATAAATATCCTGTATATGTTTAAATACATACATACACACGCGCCCCAGAAAAGATCCTACAGCTCTGTTAACAGAGGCTAAGACCACTGGGGAAAAATATCTATAATTTTTTTTAATGGTTTAAATGGTTTTATTTAGAGGTTTCAATGAAGTGGAAAAATTACTGCAAAATAACTCCAAAGTACAGAAGCCAGTCTTCCTACTAACTCAATCATATTCTAAAATATCTATAAAAAAATCCAGACATAAGGAGTTCCATTTTACTATGCCACAAGAATGAATGATATATTCTGAAAGAACACTTCAAGGTTGCAAAGCCTCGAAATTTACCTCCCTTGACAGCTGTTCCGTATTGTATGCTTACTTTAAGAATTCCAGTGGGTTATTTATTTTTTTAAATACTAATCTCTGCTGCAGCATTACATTTAATAGTCAGAACAGACCTCTAAATTTCTGTGTTGCATAATGCAAACAGACAGTCACATATTACATGGGGGCTGGCTTATGTCATTGAATACTATGTGAATGAGCTGACGTAAATGGTGCCCTGAAGTCTTAAACTTGGCAGTATGGAACGATAATCTGACAAAGTGCTAATTTTAAGACCTAGCAACCTTGAGAGCATCTGGTTCCATCAATTCTATTAAAAAAAACCAACAAAACAAAAACAAGGGGGGGAAGGGTTACTTTAAAACCAAACCAAACAAAAGCAGAAATAAAATGGATGTATGGACCTGCAGTGCCAGCCCTCTGCCACACTCACCTGTCTGCAATACTTGCAGATTTGATTTTGTCTATGACAATGACCTGTTTGTTGCAGCACATCGAGGTAGATAGTGCAACCCCAAGAGCAGCACCAGGAGTTTTGGCAACTTCAACTAGCAATGGTCCAGATGCTGTTGCTACTGAATCTGTTAAAATTAGACAAGAAGAAATATATCAGTATCACATTAATACGGTACTTACACCACTTTCGTATTTTCCTCCATAAAATCTCCAAGGCTATTCTATTTCTCTACACAGGCAACATAACACATGAAGAGTTTCTGGAATAGCATCAGGTTAGGTGTTAAGAATCAGTCTTTACTGCTGAAACCAATAAAAGCATAAGGAGATCTGTGAAACTGGGATGTTGGGAAGCTTCTGAGTATGTCAGAACGAGATAGACCAGGTTACAGAACCAGGATGTGTAGGAATTATTCTCTTGCACAACTAAGCTAAAAATCACCTGGAATTTAAAATAGGCATGCTGAAGAATCAGTATTAATAAAAAAGTAGAAAAAAAATATGAAAAAGAATTAACTGAGGTGAACATGTTACAGAAGAATCCTAAATTAATTTTTAGAAGAAGAGGAAAGTCTGGGGACAGCAGATATAATAAATTAAGAAGGCGAAGGAAGAGCCTATCAGATATTCCTTATAAAAAGAAAGGAGAGTTTAGGAGAAAATGGAGGAAGTGCAGGAGGCATGACAGATAGAAATGGCAGGTGTTAAAGCAAAATGCATAGGAGGAGGTTTAGAACATTCTTGTAATATCCTGTCACTGGGTAAAATACTGCCTTGCAACAGGGTATAGGTAGTAAATGACCAGCACTGAAAAAAGAAAGCAGAAAAATAGGAGGCAGCAACAGTCATGACTGATGACTGTGGCGGGGAACTATGCCCAGTGTGTGCTGGACAGAACAAATAAAAAAGGACAGCAGGCTGCTTCCCAAATGCCAAAACAAAGCAGGCAGTGATAAGGGTTAAGTACATTCTGGAGACTGCCTAAGAACTCCTACTAACTGATACCCATTGAACACGAACAGATCTCTACGGTTTAAGATAAGTAAGTGAAGGTGTTCTTTAGGGCATAAAAAGACCATGACAAAGAAAGTGATATCAGATGCCTTTGGAGGTGCTTACAATGAGGATAAGCAAAAATGAATAAGCCAAGACTTATGCTGTAGCAAAGTTACTGAACGTCTTGTTGCAGGCGACATTTGTATTCACACAGTACTGGATCCTGCTGCAACGATACTAGGAAAATGTTCAACTGTGATGGCTCTTCAAAGACCCTAAGACTGAAGCTGCAAAAGAACTGCAGCTGGGCTTCAAAGTATGGAGGACAAGATAAATATCAAGACATTCCGTTCAGTCTTAAATCTAGCAAATCAGTCCAAAAATGTAATTCTGACACAAGAAAAATATTATGAAACACTATATTATTGTAGAAAAACTAACAAGTTATACAGTGAGACGAGAAATGGAATGAGAGCTTAACGCCCAGCTAAGGTGCTCTTCCTAGTTAGAGAGTATCGAAGGTAAACCGAATATATAAATGAAGTTAAAAAAGGTACTTGGATAGAATAACATACAACACCAGTAAAGCATCAGTCAACTGATATAGAACTCCTTTTTCCCCCTACAACTTGAAATAGTTTTTATATTCCTCTTGTCTTTCTTCCAGTTAGAAATCTGAGGGGTTTGAAGGGGAGATTTAGTATTTTTTAAAGTGCCCATGAAATCAGTGTGATTGATTTTTGTGCCCAGCTGGGACTGTCTTTTTATAGGCTGAACTTTCACAGGCACTACTCAAAATAACTTGCTCCATAAATCTGAACCAAACTTTATATTGTGATCCAAAAAGTGAGTCCACCCAGAAGCATTCCTGCCTGGAGCTTCAGGCACTAAATAGCTTTAAAGCTGGATGAATTGCCCTCAGCAGCTACCCCTCTTTCTCTAGTAACTAAAGGAGGAGACTATAACAGACTCCTGTCTTAGATGTCTTGGTGACGACTTGCATCCAGCCAAATAAGCGAGTGCAGCAAAGCAGAATTAAAGAACTGCTGATTTCCATTGCAGTGCTGAGAAACAATTGTATTTCTTCTTGAATATTCCAGTGGTCTTGGAGCTACAGCTTGTGTTTACAAACATATGGGGAGAAGACTCAAAAACCATTTGTCATCAGTACTGTGACAAAGGTTTGAACTCACATCAATCCAGAAAATGGCAAAGCTCACCTTGTTACTGGCCTACCGCAAGTTCTTTCTGTAATGATTGCCTTGAGGTAAGGAAACGAAAGTAAATGCAAATTTCTGTTGAGAATGAGTAAATCTTTCCAAATGCTGCTCCAGAGTTACTTGAAAAATGCATGATCAGCTTATGCACTGGTGTTATTTCCCAGGTGCCTGTTGAAATGCACAGGGAAGGCAAACCAAGGCAGACAGGATGAATAAATAAGATAACTACATTAGAGGAACCAGCAGAGAAGAAATGGAGTGTGTCTAACTGTGGAAAAGAAACACAAAGAAGAGAAATCAGAAGGCAATAATCAAGCACACATTCCCTGACAGAGAAGGATTAGTTTATCATGCTGAAGTAAAGCATGGATATGAAAAATGAATCATACAGGTATAAATTATTCATGTGTGAAGATGTTTCAGTCATTAAGATATTTACACCATGACTGAAGCATTTAGAGGCTATGTTGATTTATTGGCTATGTAATTGCATAAGATATACCGATGAATGCTTGCGTGAAAAAAGCTCTAGATTTTTGATTTTGTTAATAATTTTTCTCACTTTTGAGCACTGCATCTCAATCAGTACAAGAGGCTTGATTAAAACCTCCCAGAGGAAACAGCACTGCTTTCTGCATGCTAATACATTTCTTCAGCTAGATAGCAGCATACCTTTTTTATTTGACAGCTTAAATCACTGGCAACGAGGGATTTTATTCTGAATACACTTTCACAATGTGTAAATACACTATATGATATATAAAAAGTTTTGGATAAAATAAGCAGTGACACCACCCTGCCTCGCCTCAAAAAATAATCACAAATTATTCTGAAAGTTGAAAAAATACTTTTAGCTTGATAGAATGATCACATTATACACATTTCTTTATGTCCTTGTAAATGTATGTATCTATTAATCCTTATATATCTTTACGGCTTGTCAAATCCAGTTCAGCAACTGGTGGGTGGTGGAGGACCATTTTAGGATTCCCACAGTGGGAAAGCCAAAAAGTGAACTGTTTCTATTAAGCAGCCAAGGAAACAGTGAAACAGTACCTAGAAATGCCCTAAAAAGGGAAATACTTCAGTTGTACCTTGCAATCAATAATGACAACAATCCACAGGAAACCAAACTTTATTAGTTTATGACGCTTCTTTTTCTTTTTTTTTCTTCCCAAGGCCTTCTTGTACTTAAAGGTGGGAAATGCTGTTACACTATGAGCTTGTTCCTGCAGGAACACTGAGCTCTCTTGCCACTATCTATGTTCTGCAGGTTCTCATTTCTCTAACTGGAAGGTTTTGGGTGCTTTCTTATCCTCTTCAGAAGTTAAGGCAACAATAGGTACAAATAATTTCTTACGAGCAGCTTAAAAGAGCCAGACACAAGGAAGGATGTCAAAACGTATTTTGACCTTAAAGAGCCAGCTGAACCAATTCAAACACACGGCTCCACAAGACTTCTGTTTATCTTGCCTGGATGCTGCCGTATCTTCTGTCAATCACGTGAGCGATAAACAAGTGGATATCTTACTATCTCACACTAATTTTCCTCTTGCCAAGCTTTTTCCATATTAGGTGTCCACAGGCTAACAACTTTTTCACCTTGAAATTGTATACAGCAGGTACACATGCCTTCTCTGTTGTTGTTGTTCTCTGAATAAAAGCAGTAAAAAACACTATAGCAAGTCTGCACTGGTTCAGATAAGTAACTAAATGCATAGCTCCTCAAACCTCACAGTTCTCCCAGTGCAAAGTTTAAATGCTTTTGTAGCAACGCGTTCACAGATCTAAACGTGTCTCACTCATGTCAAACTAGGAGACAGTTTTTCACAGAAATAATTTTTCTTGCGCAGAAAAGTGTGCTCTCCTGCTCCTCACATCTTTCTTTGTTCCCTTCATACAAAATCTTGTATGAAGATTTTGTATGCCCCCATATAGCAAGAAGAGCAATCTCTCCCTTAGGCAGAAGCTCTCTTTTGTCCATTCATTTCTTGTCAGTACACCTTATTCTTTAACTCTCTCTCTTTCTGTGAGCCTAATTTTTATACTCAGTACCTGCTCTGTCTACTCATGACCTACTCATGCTCTGTCTACTCAATAAAGCACAATGTTAACTAGAACAATGGGACACTCAGATTATACCTTCAGAGCAGTAAGCCTCATTAATTTCACGTCATGACACTTACGACGTCACTATCACGTCACTATCATGACACCATCACGTCATGATATCTTTCTGTAACTCCCCTAAATGGAAAAACCTAACTCTAGAGCACAATTTCCAGTACCAATATCTAAAGACCGGACCAGTAGCTGGGTAGATCATAGTGATATATTTTAGTGAAGCTAAGCAAGACTGTTGAGAGCTGGAAAACATTCAAAATCTCTGACACTCCCTCCTTTGAGAGAGAAGTTTGAACATTTACAGCAAATCAGTTCAAAGAAATTAGTTCTGATCCCCGCCCTGCCCCACTCCCAAATGACCTACACTTTATTTTCACTTGCCATAACTCTCTCTATGCTCTTTTTTTAACTCACAAAAATCAATTATTCTTTTCTAGTACCCGCTCAGCCATCATACACTCTACAGCTCTGATGTATCCAGGGAAGTCATTGATTGTTGCCTAAGGAACCTGTTGAGTGAACTCTCATAGAAGGATCCTCACAAGTCCCTAAATGCAGAAATGCACTCCCATTTCCTTGAACTTGCTTTCCTTAACAAAAATACAACAGAATGCAAGGGGGGTGGGAGGGTTTTTTTATCTATGTGAGCCAGTGCAAGTTACAGAAAGGGTCCAACACAAAACACTGTTGCAGTTGGTTCTTACTTTAGAAAGGTCGAGACAACCAATATGCCACTGCCAGACATCTGCGCACAAGTGGAAGGTACTTAGAAACTGGCAGTGATCTGTCTGGTTGTGTAAGTCACAGAACAAGATGACAGCAGTCCCAGCTCCTGTGGCTAAATCTGGGCGTTTATTTGCCATATCCAAGTCTCAACTGAGTATTTGCTGAATAACGGATGGTGGGGAATGCACAGGAGGTTTAGTTGTTCCATTCAGAATCAGCACATTATGGATTAGGATCCCTGTTTTCTGTATTAAGTAACAGGAGTTGACACATGAAAAACTTCTTTTCCTTTCTTTTACAGAATTGGCTCAAAAAGTCAGATGTCACAGATACGATACATTTACCATTCCTTTGGAAAGCTAGATTGCCAAAATATAAAAAATCAGAGTTAAGACATTTCTTACAGGGCACTTCAAACTGACGAACAGTTGTACAAATTCGAGCCCAGGTAACCAACCCAAAGAACAGACAGAACTTCTGACTGGATGAATTTAATTTCTAAGACCAGTGGCTTTGGTGACACCTTCCACACAGACCATTTTGCAAGGCCCTTTACAGCACTTCTCAGCTGACAGTGGAGCCACATAAAAGCACTCAGGGATTCTGTGTGCATTCACATCCACTTTTCTTCATTAACCAGTAGACGACTTATTACTGTCAAACAGTATCTTAAACTGCACTTAATGAATCTTGTCATCCCCCATATGGTTTGCTTATTGCACTCTTAAGGACTATTTTTTTTACATGAATATCAACCTAGATAGAACATTCTTTGTGTCCACTAAAATGCTCTCTCTAAAAGACCGATATACTTGAAGTTGTCCCAACTTCTCACAGTCCAGTGGTAAGATTGTGTCCCTTTCTGTTACAGAGAGACTCATAATCCTCTATCATACCACAGCCCCGCTATGGCCCTTCTCATGTTTCTTTGACACTGCCTTAGTGATAGGTGGTCAAGCTCCTCCAATTGCCTTTCCCATGATCTCCAGCAAAACAAGAGCCAAACCCAGAAATAATCAGCTACTTTACTGTGCAAGAGAAAGATTTGCTGGGAATGGGAAAGATTTTCTCCACCTTACTTCTTCCTCGCCACCAACACCTTTCCTCTTCTTTCCCCGAGTTTGTAGTTTACCAGGTCACAGACGCACAGAGATTAAAAAAAAAACACTTTTGGCATTGTTTTTCAGCCACATCCTAAACATTCCTTAGGATGTCTGCTAACATTTTAAATTTCCTTTGTAGGGACATTTTCATTCGCTCATATTTAACACCAACTAGATGATTAGCTAAGTCTCCCATACATGCACAGACCTGACTGATGGTTATTTAAATACTAATTTTTCAGGGGGGTGGGAGGCTGCTTATTTATTTAATACCCTTTCCTTGTACTCCAAAGATAATTTAATCTCAACAAATCCCTAATCTCTATTTTTCAAAAAAGGGAATATTAATCACATATTTTTAAAGAAGATCTAATTAAGAAATTGAGATTGGAATCCTGGGTCAGTGGTTGCAAGAGGGAAAGTAGCAGCAAGGAAGAGAGGTAGGAATAAGACTGCTGCAGTGTCTAAAGGGCAGAGGATCAACATTGAAGATGCCCTACAGTTGGGAAGCGTCATTATCACTCATTCAGAGCAATATTATTTGATTCCTCATACTTTTGTGGCCGTAAAGGTCATAATCAAACTACACAGAGCACTGATGCACAGTACTGGCCTTGGTTTTCTGTTCTGCTAATACTGCATAATGTTTGCACCCTGGCTTTTTTAAGTTTCATTTAGCAGAGTAACCTTTTTTCAACTGAGATCTTATGGGAAAAGTAGAATCAAAGCCAGATAGCAAGCTCTGATAATGATGTCTGAAAAGCTAAAAGTCATTGACAGTGTTTCTAATTCTCCTCTGAGTGCTGGAATACAACAAAAATATTGATAAGCTTAATGACATGTGAGACTTTACCGTAAAATATATTTTGGAATGGAGTAAGCTGGCATTACATATTGCAAGCAATATCTGGGGGGAGAGAGTGGTAGTTTCCTTAATAATAAAACAACTATTTAAAAATTAAATATTGCTCTCGTTCAGAGGGCCAGAGCCAGTCCCCACAGCCAACTTATAACCTACCATAAACTATGTGTACTCCTGGTGTTCCCATCATTATGGAGTATCTGTGTGTTTCAGGCAGGCTGTAGAGTGAGCAACAGTTGCTCTAATTTTACCTGTCTCAGTTAGAATTAGAGGGGCAAAAACAGTACTAAAAAAATTACAAAAGTACCTTTTTGTGTCTTTTTTCTTATTGCCCCACCAATGACATTTTACACTCACCTTTAGAGTAATCAGATTTCAAAAATGAAAAACACGGATAATTTCAAGAAGATGCCAGTAGAATGAGTGATAGTGAAATCAGAAGGCCCTTTCAACCTCAGAATGGAAAATGGAGACATTATTCTCTACACAAATGTGCCGCCGATCTCTTCCTCTATACAAAATACATTTTGTATTCTTAGCAATTGATTGGCACAGTCTTTCCATTTTCCTCTTCTTTCCTGCAGTTCATTTATACGCCTCTAATTCAGCTAAGTTCTTCAAACCAAGAGCTTAGGAGCTGCCTACACCTAATTTCATACTTCGTAACCTTATCCCCATCACGCATCTCAGTTCAGAAATGCCTGCTAACCACCTGAAGAACCACCTCTGCCCTCCTTACATCAGTGTGGGTGGGGATGTACTCAAAATCTGCTTGTGGACTTTCTCAGGCTTTCATTCGTATTCAGACCACAAAAACCTACCTAAACCCTTTTGGCTTAAAAAAATGCCAATTTTTGGGGACACTTTCTCTGTTGCACAAAGCATAGATAAAATCACGTAACCATCAAATAATAGAATGGCTTGGTTTGGAAGAAACCTTTGAAGGTCATCTAGTCCAACTCCCCCACCATGTTCAGCAACATCTTTCACTAGATGAGGTTGCTCAAAGCCCCACCCAACCTGACCTTGAGCAATTCCAATGCTGTAGCATCCACAATCTCTCTGGGCAATCTCACAGGCAGATACATAAGTAAAAAAGAGCTTCCCATAATTATATTTTCTTGTAAGTAGAACTTTGATTTCTTCAGCACCCCAGCTTTTACACAATTCTTTATCTGACTAATTATAACAAACAGAATAAATAAGGACAACACAATCTGCATCTCTGCTTGCATACTAAGACACAGCTGGTGTGTCAAATTCTACATCTGCTAGCCTTGAAAGGATGCCTGGAAGTACACACTACTCCATGTAATATAAAGTGCTGCAGTACCCATAAATTATGTCTATTTGCCATAATGACCCTAAGTTTCCACCTATCGGGAACAGTAATAATTAGAGTGGGACTAGATTCTCTTCAAAAGCCTACTGAGCGCAAATTCCCTCGCTGTCAGCACTTGCCAAACACTACACAAACACTACCAACATCCAAACTTTGTGTCAAGCTAAGAGAGCACCTGCCCAGAGCTCTACCTGGGTACTGATGTCTCAGATAATCCTAAAAGCTTCAGAGCAAAGTTGTGTCCTGGACAGTTTGGACGTCTTGATAAGAGAGCTGACGTGCACACGAAACAGTTAAGGCAAATAAGGACATGCCAGCTCTGTGGTAGTGAGATATCTTAGCTGTCCCTGTCTCCCTGCCAGACTGGTAGGAGCTGAAACCCTGGAAGAAGCAGAGCCACATGATGAGGTATGAAGCCTGCAACAGCCACTTCTGCTTCTCAGGTGGCTGACTCAGGCACAGCCCCACTCCCACATGGCTGGGCTGCTAGGTGGACTTGACTTGAACGACTAGACTTTGCTCAAGGGTCATCTCTACCAAGTCATACTGTCTCATACATTCATGATTAATTATTATTTGCACGTGTTAGTGACCTCTGCACACAAGCTAAGTGCAGTCTGTGCCTTGGAAAGCAGACTTGGGGTGTGCTTCTGCTAACATTGAAAGCAACAGACATGGTTTGGTTGAACAGGCAAGAGATTTCAGACTAGTCTAAACTCCTCCTCTGCAAAGCCTACTAGGTGAGTCTGAACCAGAAGAAAAGAAAAAAATTAAAGTAAACTCAACATCGCTATCCATAACAGATCATATGAATTTCTGATGCTACATATTCATACCATCAGCACTATTTTTCCCCAAAAATTATGGTTTCTTTTCAATAATCTCTGCTCTAGCAGATCTGTCTTATAAATAATTGGTGGATTGGCACTGGTATCAAATGCTGCCATGCAGAAAGTCAAGGCTGAGATCTGACCTTGATTATTTATACACTGAGGAGCAGAGTGAGAGTTTTGTAGCCCTGGTAGGTAACACTGGTAGGTAACAACTTTATTTACTGCCCTCTCTTTCTGCTCCAGCATTGCCCGAGCAGCAGTTCAGCAAACCCAGGTAAAAGAAACAGAGAAAGTAATTTAGGTAAATTGCCCTCAAATCCAGCACAGAAACCACGGTTCTGAACATAAGCTCTTTGATCCCACATTGTAAAAATAACCCGGGATTGCTTACCTGTTGCCTATGTATTTCCAGCTTTTCCGTTTCAATTGCTTGTTCCAAGAACATAGAAACAGTACTACTGGGACTATTCACACATTTAAAGTAAAAATCTCAATATCCCCTGTTCTCCATAGTATACATTTTCAGCAAAAACAAGTCCTCATGCTTCTTTTTCCAAAATTCCAACAAAAAAAAAAACCTCTAGAAACCCAAGCATTCCATAACTGACAGAGTCCCAGCAATGGCAAGCACATTCTTTCATCTGCTTCCTTAGTGGGCTGCCTGCCAGGTGGCTGCCAGGGTCACCCTTGGCAAGGTTCTTACGCGGATCCTCTTTTGCTGTAGGACAAACCATTTACCTCGTGCCAGAGCAGCTCCTGCTGCCAGGCTCACAGGGACTCCAGGTCTTCTCGTGCCCATGTCTGATGACTTTTCTTTTTGAAGATGTTCCAGTACTCATTTTTGTGGAAAGGAGAAACTGAAAAGCCTTTTCTTGGTATGTAACTTTTTCTTTTTTTTTTTTTTTTGACCAGTGAAAATCCACCCAAATTTACCTGACCTGTAAAGCCCTTGAAAAATTAGAGGCCTTGGTATTCAGAAGGCAGTTACTGCATTCAACGCTGCTGAGCTACCATAACAGTAAGACTGTGCTTATGCAAATTGTAAAAACCCAAATGAATTAGGAGTTGATTAAAATAATCAGAACATCAATATAAATAATTATAAAAAAAACCACATGCACATAAAAAATCCCTCAGAAGTGCCTGTTTTCAAACACAATGACATTAAGAGAAAAATATTATGGTCACCATGAGGGCACAAAGCATTTCAAACTTAATGAAGCTCAGAACGAATATTGCCTGGATGAACTTATTTTTACCTCCCTACTTTAATTAAACAACCACATATACTTCCTTCTTCAAGAGACTCATGGAAGGTGGATAGTGACTATTTATTGAATAGCAACACTTCCCAGTGTATAGATAAACAAATGAGTATCAAAGAAATGAAGGTTGAAAGCATTCATTAGTCCAGAGAGGACAATTTCAGATACCTATGCTGGGATTCACTGCACCAAAATGAAGGCATCGGTAGAGTAGACCTGAGGTAGCAACATCTGAGCTACAGGCCTAAACTCCCTCTAAAACCACCATAGAAAACTGACATTTAAAAATGTGTTCCACCTGCCCCACTTTAGGCATCTACACCAAGATGAGATGAGTTGTTCTTCAGAACATTTCTCGTAAGTGGGGTTCCCTAGGGCTCAGTGCTGGGTCCAGCCCTGTTCAATGTCTTCATCAATGACCTGGATGAAGGCATCGAGTGCACCCTTAGCAAGTTTGTGGACGACACGAAGCTGGGTGGAAGTGTTGATCTGCTGGAGGGTCGGGAGGCTCTGCAAAGGGATCTGAACAGGCTGGACCGCTGGGCAGAGTCCAATGGGATGAGGTTTAACAAGGCCAAATGCTGGGTCCTGCACTTGGGGCACAACAGCCCTGTGCAGTGCCACAGACTAGGAGAAGTCTGTCTAGAAAGCTGCCTGGAGGAGAGGGACCTGGGGGTGTTGGTTGACAGCGACTGAACATGAGCCAGCAGTGTGCCCAGGTGGCCAAGAAGGCCAATGGCATCTTGGCTTGGATCAGAAACGGCGTGACCAGCAGGTCCAGGGAGGTTATTCTCCCTCTGTACTCGGCAGTGGTGAGACCGCTCCTCGAATCCTGTGTTCAGTTCTGGGCCCCTCACCACAAGAAGGATGTTGAGGCTCTGGAGCGAGTCCAGAGAAGAGCAACAAAGCTGGTGAGGGGGCTGGAGAACAGGCCTTATGAGGAACGGCTGAGAGAGCTGGGGTTGTTTAGCCTGGAGAAGAGGAGGCTGAGGGGAGACCTCATTGCTCTCTACAACTACCCGAAAGGAGGTTGTAGAGAGGAGGGTGCTGGCCTCTTCTCCCAGGTGACAGGGAACAGGACAAGAGGGAATGGCCTCAAGCTCCGCCAGGGGAGATTTACGCTGGACATTAGGAAAAAATTTTTCACAGAACGGGTCCTTGGGCACTGGAACAGGCTGCCCAGGGAGGTGGTTGATTCACCTTCCCTGGAGGTGTTTAAGGCACGGGTGGACGAGGTGCTAAGGGGCATGGTTTAGGGTTTGATAGGAATGGTTGGACTTGATGATCCGGTGGGTCTCTTCCAACCTGGTGATTCTATGATTCTATGATTCACTTGACTGTTTTCCAGATCACTTAGTACTACACAGCAGGTGACTGATGAAGGAAAAATGTACGCCATCATTCCAATTAAAATCTGTATCATAACAGATGTGCTCCAAGGCATGTGAGTAAGGCTGCACGGGCAGCTTTAGTTCTTGTATTTCCCATCCCTGAAGAGCTGAACTGAAAGGAACTTTGCAAAGACAAGGGAAAAAACTTTCCCCAGTAAACACAAAATCTTTCGGAAAAGTCATCAGAAAATGCTGCTTCTGAGCGTGCAGAGATGTATCCCTTCAAAAATTTCCAAATGTGGCTAAGTCTGGGTGGATTTTTCACTGTGATAGGCAGAAGGGACTTCCCTGAAAAGGGCTTTCTCTCCCTTATTTGTACCTACTGAGTTGCATGTCTCTGCTGCAGTCCTTCCAAGAGATACATCTTTACAAAGGAAAGATACTCCAACGTTCTCCTCATAGGCAGAACAACTTTCTCTAAACTCTTTCCAGGAAATGGCAGAAGAATTTTGCCTGAAAATACTTAAAAAAAAAAATAATAATGCAGACTTAGGCAGTTACCAGTGGAAGGTAGAAGAAGGTCTCAAGAAAAACCCTTAGTGTAAAGTGCTGAAGTTTTCACTGTTCTTAAAATGATGGATATTAACCGTGAAGCAGTTTACAGAAGTCTCAAAAACGCCATTCCTCCTGTGAAGGGGGATCATAAAGGACGCATCCTTTCTTCTTCTCCTTTGCGGCTGTTTCCCAGTTTAAACATAGCAGCTGATACTTCTCCCACATTCCCTATCCAACTAGAGAACAGCAGAATGCACTGAGACAGACCGACGGCACAAATGCCTCCCATCATTTATAACATCAAATGATAAAATTCAAAATCTCTTCTGTGAAAGCCAAAAAGTAAATAAAATTAAATGCATTGTGGCTCTTCATCTCAGAGTTTCTCTAGCTTGCTTGAAGGTGGGGACTTTTGCTGTGATCTAGATCTAAATTGGGAACACCTATAAAATTTATCAAAAAACCAGTAATTTCATGCATGTGTCCTCTGCTCCCATGCTAATGCTGAAGTAGCAGAAGAGAAATAGCTTAGCAAAGTGGTGAAGAGAAAACTGGCCTGGCATGCTCTTTTTTTCATTAGCAGGCCAGATAGGACTTGAGTGGTAACTGGGTGCAATTAAACAGTGTAAACAGCACTATTTTTAAATAATCTACAATAGAGTTAGATTCTTGTAATACAGGTCTTTTCTGCAGTTCAGATTTGAGTTGGCTGTAGAACCCCTAAAATAGTTGCTGCTATGGAGGCAATGAAATGAAACATTGGCTTAGTGGTGCAAACAGGGCTTGAACTATAAGACTTCTACGCTGCCAGAAAACATTTGTTTATAAACTCAGTGTCCATTTGGTGAGAACTGAGGAGGGGGGCAAAGAAGCACAGTTCTGCTGTTTATTTCCCTATGACCAAAGCTCTTCAAACATAGGACAAGAGCTATATTTCTCTCCATTGGGGTCTGTTCTAAATCCCAGCTGAAATCAATGAGAGTCTTCCTACTGAATCAAACAGGCTTGGTCAAGGCCTTGCTGACTTCATGAAAGGCACCTGATGGGTGACCTAAGGATCCATAGTTCTTCTTCCTATCCTAAACCCTTCAGATGATAGCACACGGCAGCACTGCCATGGCTAGAGATCAGATGTAGCTTCACGTATAAGCAAAACCTGCTAAATTCATTGGAGATAAACACCTAGCACAGGATATTCAACAATCACAATAAACCCATATGTTTAGCTAAAAATACAATTTCAGGGTATTTAATACTTGAATTAAACATTTATTTTAAAATAAGGAAGTTAAATGTGAATAACAACAGCAAGTTATAAGTTGTTGGTGGCCACACTGAGCGAAAAAAATTGCAAGATAAATTGCAGGGAGAGTTTGTTTTAGATTTTCTTTGCAACTATGGGGGATGCTGTGCCAAAATCATATTAATGACAGAGGGGAAACCACAGGCTCAGTGTGTCTGCAGTCCAGGGTTTCGTTCTGTTTTTTTTTCTTTCTTTTTCTTTTCTCTTTTTCTAAATCCTTTAGATTTCA
Source organism: Phaenicophaeus curvirostris (assembly GCF_032191515.1). NCBI lineage: Eukaryota > Metazoa > Chordata > Aves > Cuculiformes > Cuculidae > Phaenicophaeus > Phaenicophaeus curvirostris. Next base: position 35,897,620 of record NC_091392.1, on the reverse strand, counting down.
ATTAAGAACTTGGGCAAGATGACCTGAATAAGCAATAGCTTTTGAATATAAAATAAAGGATAAAGCAAAACCCAAGTAGGAGTTTTAAAAGAAAGTGCTGAAGGATTTCCTCAGTAACGTAAAACAAGTCCCAAAGCTCTGCCTCAAGGTGTACATATTACCACCTTTTCATGTACATAACCTTTGGATTATCTGCCAGAAAAAAAGTGAAATAAGCCTGTAATTCAGAGGCAATAAGGGTTACAGATGCTTGTGTGTAATACCATAGGAAACCTTATCCTAGAAAGCCCTTTTTCTCATTAGCATCCCCATCTCTTTTCCCCCATTGTTTCTGTCTTTCCTCCCCAGAGCCTCATTGCCTCTGATGGCCTACAGCCAGTTTCATCTACTGGCAAAACCCTACTCTGCTCCCAGTTTCATGCAGGTAACCTGAGGGTCTGGGTCACCACATGACTTGACTGACTTTCAAGAAAGAGTGCTTTTATACTCCTGTGGGTTCTGCATGTAAAAATTCAATTTTATCAGCCGGGGAAGAAATACCTGGAGGCACATAAGAGGAAGGAAGAGACCTCAGCTTGCCACAGCTTTACCTGTAACTTTGGGAAGCTGTCATATCCTTCATTATTCATCCCTTCAGGAGGGCTCAGCTCTCTTTCTTTAGCTGCAGTGAGCCATGACTTTTGTGCTAGTGTCAGAACTGCAATTAAAGATGAAACTGGTGAACTGGCTAGCCAAGTACTCTTCATAAAACCACTGCCGCACTCCTTTTCCAAGAAGAAAACATGCATGATTTAAATGAAATCTGCAGTCAGGTGCTTGCCTTGGGCTTATTTTGGGTGCATGTTCAATTATCACAGAAACATTGTTTTGCTAGGGTCCTCCAGCATCTACATTGAAATAGCAACATGACCAATCAATAATAGCTATTGGAATATTCTGGCCAGTTTCCTTACAAATGAAAATCATGAGACTCACAGGTCAAACACCACTAATGTGAATCACCAATGAATTGATTAAACAAAAGAAAATTCCAATGATTTTTTGACTGAACATAGACTAATATAGAGCAATTTTTATCAATACTGTTTCCCCAAAACACTCTAGTAGATTCTGAGTTCATAGGCTATGAAATGATCTCTCGAAGTGAACAAAGCATGGTAATCATGTGTTTAGGAAAAAGATGCAAAGACAAGTTATTATGCGTGTTTAAAATTACTGTAGTGGAATGTGGTTGGAAAAGCAAATGCACAGAGAACATAACATTTCACTCAGTGTACAGCTAAGCAACATCATTGGAAGTATAATTCTGTGTAGCAAAATCATGTTGCAAGATGTGGCAATTAATTTGAGTAACTATGTTGATTTCAAGATAACCTCTTTCTGGTTAGATATTAATTTTTTTCCATACCCATGCTTCCAGCTTACAGGCATTAGAACTGTCTTCTCTGGGCAGTATATATCTCACAGGATCTGCTTCAGATCTTGTTCACACCTGTTTTGCACTGAACATCATTAACTGAGGCAGTTCATATTCAGGCAAAATACCTAAAAATATTTGTGCTTAAACCCTATCATTTTTTAGCTCAACTGTTCTGCAAAATGGTGAATGAACCTTGAACCTTAGTGTAAAGGGATGAAAATCTGACCTGCTGCATCCCAATTTAACCTCTTAGCTTATGCCCAGTACAAATGTTCCAGGAAATGATCTGACTGCCAGTCACAGTCTGGGTGTGTCATAATGATGAAAAAACATCCAGATGATGGAGTAGTTTGGTTCTAGATGTTTTAAACACCTTCCTCAGGGAAAGCCTTGGGAGACATTTAGTGTTTTCCTCTCTCTGGAGTGGAGCCGTTGCTGCTCCTGTTAGTTCCTTAGAGACAGGCCCTTTTAGAGACAGCTTCTGGGGTCACAGCCCAAGTTCTCTCTAATATAAAGACAACTGAATCTGTCCCTTATTCCTTAGTCTCCTGGATGACTGCAGTGCCACTAAACCATATCCAAGGCTGATTTCTTCTTTAATTGGATTTTTTTTCTGGTTACAGGGTTTCTCTTGCATTGAATTGCATGGCACATGCAGAAGATCCTTTAATCTCCCAGAAGCTTAATTATCATCCTCTTTGTAAAACTTTCACACCTGCACTCTGAATTTAAATACGTCAGCTACCTGCTCCTTTTTTTTTCAGACCAGCAAAAATCAGGATACTTTATTATCACTGTAGTCCGCTGTTGACCAGCATGCTAAGTAATAGGTAAACCAACTTACTGAAAGACCTCTTGACTAACTTCCAGCTGACCAGAGGTATAAGCATGTAGCAGAGATGGTGGTTCTCTTTCACACTGCATTTCACTGCACATCTGGATAGCCCTTGTGCAAAGTGGAAAGATTTGATTTCCCTTTTTCCTACCTTTTACTAAATAGATAGGAGGGTTATTTGCTCCTTCCCTCCACTTGCTTGGAGCTTGGATGGTGAATAGGAGAGGATGTTACAACAATCTCCTATTTCCATCGTTTGTTTTTAAACAGTTAGTAAAAGAAACACAATAGCTTATGGTTAATAGGCAGAGGCTGCCTCCATTTGAGGATGCACACCCTTGAATTAGCATGTAAGAAATTCAGACCACGTGCTTTGTGAAGAGATGGGAGGTTAGATTAGGAAGGCTCGACTTTAATGAATGCCCATCATTATATACATTAGACATATCAGACTGATTTTTTAATTGTACACTAGACTAAAAGCATCCAAGTACAGATTTTACCTTCTTGACAAGTCTTTGAAGACAAATTTGTCCATTATTCTCAGTACCCAGTAAGTAAAACACAGAATATTTTCATATAAGTGGAACTTGGAAGATAATACCTCACCCCCCTACAACTCTTTCCTAGTTATTTATGACAATAAAATTGTATTTTTATTTTTCTGTTACAGGGACATCTCATGTCACCTTTACAGTTTTTTTTCTCCCATAAAAAGCAATGTTTATTAAGCTATTTTTAATGAGGCCACGGTTTCAAAAGCACTAGAGAGAAATGTTAATTGGACCTGCTAGAGTCATTTGTAACTTATATGGTGCAGCTAAACTCCATTTATTTCTCTTTAGGGATGATCAAGAAGTTTGTAAAAAAAAAAAAAGAAGTATTTGTAAGATTTATGAAATCCTTGTAAAACACGACAACTCCTCCTTTCTGTAATTATCTACCAGCAACACAGCTATCAAACTGCAGCAACAAATCACAACTAGACACAGAAAAAAAATTTGAGACGGCAATGTGATTGCTTTGGCTGGGTTAGAGTTAATTTACTTCACAGTAGCTAGTATGGGTCTGGGTTTTGGATTTGTGCTGGAAACAGAGGTTTTCGTTACTGCTGTGCAGAACTTATACAGAGTCAAAGGCTTTTCTGCTGAAGCAGCTGGGGAGAATGGGACACAGCTGGGACAGCTGACCTTAACTGACCAAAAGGATATTCATAGAATCACAGAATCACCAGGTTGGAAGAGACCCACCAGATCATGGAGTCCAACCATTCCTAACAAACATTAAACCATGTCCTTCAGCACCTCGTCCACCCATGCCTTAAACACCTCCAGGGAAGGTGAATCAACCACCTCCCTGGGCAGCCTGTTCCAGTGCCCAAGGACCCTTTCTGTGAAGAATTTTTTCCTAATGTCCAGCCTGAACCTCCCCTGGCGGAGCTTGAGGCCATTCCCTCTTGTCCTGTCCCCTGTCACTTGGGAGAAGAGGCCAGCTCCCTCCTCTCCACAACGTCCTTTCAGGTAGTTATAGAGAGCAATGAGGTCTCCCCTCAGCCTCCTCTTCTCCAGGCTCCATACCATGTGATGTCATGCTCCGTATATAGAGCTGGGGGAAGAATAAGAAAGGAGGAGGGAGGGAAAGGAGAGTGTTTGGAGTAATGACATTTGTCTTCTCAAGCAACCACTACATGTGGTACCTGCTTTGCTGGAGATGGCTGAACACCTGCCTGCCAATGGGAAGTAGTGAATGAATTCCTGGTTTTACTTTGCTGGTGTACACAGCTTTTGCTTTACCTATTTAATTGTTTTTATCTCAACCTACAAATTTTCTTACGATTACCCTTCCACTACTCTCCCACATCCCACCTAGTGGGGGAAGAGAGAGTGGCTGCATGGGGTTTAGTCGTTGGCTGAGGTTAAACCATGACCGGCAAATATACCTGGGAATCGTAGAATTCTCTCATTAAAACATCTTGATTTAAACTGCTTACAACTTAAAACCTCGACACAGTTCTAACATCTTGGTGTGATTCTTTTCCTTACAATGGTTTCCTCTCCCAAGATGTAGTTTTTATCTTGCCTTAGTTATCTGAACTGAAACAGGTCAGCTGTGTCTGAAAGCATCATTAGGGAAAACCACACTGCCCCCGCACAGGAAATTCTGTAGGCCTTATATTGAAAAATCGTGTCTTCTCTGTGTCTTCATTACCTGACAGATCTGGCACAGAGAATTAAAACAAGAGTCAGGAGGAGGAAAGAGTAGAACATTTTAGACAAGAAGAGGAGGAACTGAGGTGAGAAGGTGATTGATCTGAAAAGTAGCTGCAGCGTAAGAAACTAGGGAATGGTTTACTAAGAGACAGAAACAGGAGAAAGGGCTAAAAGAGGACAAGCATGAAAATGGCAAAAGGCCTTTATGGAGGGAAATCAGCAATGTGAGAGAAATGTACTGGAAAATTACCTAAGCCTTCCTTACTTGGCAAAAGACAGAAGAAAAAACTGGGCTGTAAGGAGAGGGAATAGTATGTTGGGGATTCTAGAAAAGAAGACTCAAACTAGGTCTGTAAGAAAAGGAAATTCAAATAGCTGCTGGGAAAAAAAAAAGACAGTAATGCAGCTAGGAACAGGGTAACAACAAAGAATAGAGGAAAAATCATCACGCTTGCATGAAATGGACAGGAAGGAACATGGGATCCTGAACCTTCACAGTTCTCCACGATCAGCAAACACCTTTAAAACCTGCTGGTCACATGTCTCTCAAGTCTTTTCTGGGCCCCAGGAAGCACCTGTGTGCTGTGCTGGACAGCTAGTCTGATAACCTGGCTAACAGGGAGCTGACTGGTGGGCTTCATGGTTCTCACTCTTCTGAGGAACTATTTGGGCACAGACTTTGCGCTCTATGACTACCTGAAAGGAGGTTGTAGAGAAGAGGGTGCTGGCCTCTTCTCCCAAGTGACAGGGGACAGGACAAGAGGGAATGGCCTCAAGCTCCGCCAGGGGAGGTTCAGGCTGGACATTAGGAAAAAATTCTTCACAGAAAGGGTCATTGGGCACTGGAACAGGCTGCCCAGGGAGGTGGTTGAGTCACTTTCCCTGGAGGTGTTTAAGGCACAGGTGGACGAGGTGCTGAGGGGCATGGTTTAGTGTTTGATAGGAATGGTTGGACTCGATGATCCGGTGGGTCTCTTCCAACCTGGTTATTCTATGATTCTATGACTTAATGTCATATATAATTTTTTTTCCCTCTGATGAACCTAGGTAGTGGTACATGAAAACGTGTTAACACTGTTAAGGTTCTAAGCCCACACAAATATTGGGAAAGGACAAACTGACAGCTGCTTATGCAACACAGTGATACCACTAGATAGAGAAATACTATTTTCTTACAAGGCCTCATTCCACCCTCTTTCACTACTCAAAAGTCCTCATGATGAAACAACTGTCCTATCTACAAGACAAAGTCCTGTAAGTTTTGAAGGGGCTGGCAATGAATGATTTAGGTGGTAAATGTGTAAGGCATAAGGAGGGAACAGCAAGAAGGAGAAGGTCAGCATGGAGTAGTCACTTGAGTGCTGCTTTGAAGTATCAATTTCTTTTTCAGTCATAATTTCTGTAAAGGTTGAAAAAGACATTTAAACTATATTGCTCACTAATTGCAAGTATTTTCTTGTTTTGCTGTCAGCAGTCAGCAGCAGTATCTTTTCATCACACAAAGTACTAATGAATTTGCCAGCCCAAAATGCTGTGGGGTTTTTTTTAAATCATAACACCTATTTACACCTTAGGTTTCCATGCTACCCATTTATCTCAGAAAATGTTTAAAAGATATTTATCTTCCTTTTAAGTGGGGTAAACAGAGTTGATTAAAGCAGGTAAGCAAGCAGGAACTGATGCCTGACAGCTAGATATAAATCCTCTTACAGGCTCATGATGAGACACAGTGAGGTCATCACGTTCTGTTTAGTAGCAGCATGAGAGATGAAGGGTTAAAAGCAATAACCCCCAACTTGTTGGAAAAACACAGTCCTGAAAGCCAGAAAACTCATTGGCAGAAAAAAATCACAAGCCTCAGACTTCTCTGAAGGAAAAAGCCTTTATTTGTGCCAAGGATAAGTAATATCCTGAAACATATATCTTTCGCTAGATGAAATCCTAACAAGCTAGCACTACAGAGAGAAAACTTAGTTATTGAATACATCCACGCCTGACTGTCAGTTCATAGTAATGTCCCTGATGCAGGCATTTGGCACTGACAGCAGAAAACACAAACAGTGTGTTTGAAAACAAGGAACTTGTACAGTAAGATGAGAGACTAACATGCATAGCATGTGGATTTAAACATCTGCATGGTTTGCACAGCATGAATGTGAATCATGCATTGGCCTCCAGAAGAGACAAAAAATCCCACGTTTTACGTTGTGAGTGAATATTTCTGGAACTGTTAGAGAGAGAGAGATGTCTATGTCATCTTCTGCCTTAAGAAAGAGCCACTACGTTTGGAATGACCTTGGGGCACAGAGGTTTTCTCCTTGACATCTGCATATTGCCTGAAGCACTCAAACTGTGGCAGGAGAAGGGCCTCTGGAAATAACCACCAGGAAATTGATAACTTAGCATTCAGACAAAGATCTGGGCAGTGCCTTTGATAAGCCTGTGGTCACATATGGAAGACAGAAAGAAAATTCAAAATTAATAGCTGCATAAATAGATTATTATCACTCCTGCAGGTCTTATGCCTGCATTGCAAGCACACCTAGCTGGTCAGAGGCTAAGCAGAAAATCTCAATCCTGACATTTCCCAACGGGCATGCTCAACTTTTTGACTTCAAACATTGTCTTCTAGCATAATTTGTGTATGTGTTTGTGTAGCCGTATTTAAAGTAGGGTAATGCTTCAACTAAAACAGCGACTGTGACCTTTGCTTTACACATGAATTTTCATTCAATCTGTCTCTGAAGCAACATAAGAGAGGAAGTGTTCTTTAAAGGTTTAAGTAACTAATTCATATTTAGAATTTCAAGGGAACTCGGTCTGTTGCTCTGTGACAGCCAGGAGACCTGCAGTTGCAGTCAAACGCTAGAGTATGCTACCTATCCGTTCTGTCAAAGACTTGTAAGAGACAAAGGAAATGTTAATTTTAAGTTTACAAAGAAACAGTAGGATAAAGGCAGTGTGGAATCCTACAGGCTGCTTGACTTTCCTTTAACTTTCAAGGTCTTGCAACATTTATAAGGTTTATGAGGATCTTGAGTCTGTCCTTGCAATCTCTGGAGCTCCTGTTCCTTAGTCTTGTAAAACTTCATAGCTCTTAAAGGTCTCCACTGCTCTAGATAAGCTTGAGTAATACTGCTTTATGAAACTTAAGGGGCAGCCCATAAGTTTTGGGTTTTTTCCCCTATATTTCTTGTCTTACAGAAATTGCTGAAAGTCTACACTGGATCAGAGATTACCTTCTTGCCAGGTAGAATTACTGAAGGGTGAGGCACATTTCTTTAAATGTATTCTTATAAAATACTTACAGTATTTTGGTTTTGGTTGACTGATTGGTTTGGGCAAATTGCTTGGACAGTTTTTGTTAAACTGCTGTCAGATTTACTAGGAAATGACTGCATGAATAATTCCCTTTCTAGAAAGTTCTATCAGTGGTAGACATTGAGTTCAGAAAATTCAGGGTGATGGTCTAGCTAAAGGTGGCCAGTTAGTTCTATGTCCAGGTGACTCTGGTAACTTGGGACTATGAAACAAGCTGACCATAACTGTTTTGCAGAGAACAGTTACAGGGTGCCAGACTCCAGCAAATCTATTCTGGCTCAAATAAGTGTCAGACCTGCTAAAGAAGCCAGAGAAACATGGAATTCGAATGTGCAAGACATTCCTTCATTCCTGAAGACCATAGAGTAGCTTGAACTAAGAAACACTCAGTGAAGAGATGCGAGAGAAAGATGTCTCTCAGATGAAAATAGCTAACAAAAGCTTACTTTTGTGCCAAACAGCTAATAGTTCTCTTTAACCACAGTATCCCTGATTCAAAGATTAACTCAGCAACAATATCCAAGATTTAAAAAGCAGATTACATAAAAATATTATAGGTCAGAATTTAAACTCAGAGTAGCCACTGAACTTTTCTGAATGCTCCCTTTCAGAGTAAACGTGGAAGACTACCCAAGCAGATGTAACCCCAATTACAGAGACAACAGAGAACCCAGTAGCATCACAGCAGATTTTGGAAAACCTAAAGCAAAACTGCACTTGCTGTGTTTCCAAATAAATGTAGCGATACATTTTTCTTTCCTATTTGAGACAGGGGCAGTGTTTGCAGGGGCTCTGTTTGCAGCCTGTTAGTACCATTGCCTTCTAATCCTCATTTGCACTCTAACTCAGGATGCCTGGCCTAGAGCTTTCAAGCTATGAGCAGCTCGTTAGGACACTTCACCCAGCCCACTGCCAAACAGTGAGAACTTCAGTCTTCTCAGCCTAACTTTATAGCTTGGTATTAGTATTTGCTGTTTGGTTGCCACAGGAAATGATTCAGGCTGCAAAATTATTATGGTAGTGGTAGCAACTCACTGATAGCCACCACCCTGCCTCTGCTCCTTCCTCTCCACAACACGAGGGTCACTGGTGTAGTCATACAGCACAGAGAACTGCAATATTCAGATCTCTCCCACCACTGGGTGAAAACAAGATGATTCACATGACTATAAAGATTCAATACTTCAGGTCTAAGGACAACAAAGAAAAGTGATAAAGCTCACAAAGCTTATACTACTTCCACACAGCTGCGTGTAAGGCAAGTCACCATATCCATCTATCCTGCTACCACTGAAGCACAGCATTATTAAAGCTTCACAAAATTAAAAAATGCAAGTAATTTCCTCTAAATTCAACAAGGCGTGTAAGCAACCACACTGCTACATGATTGGAGGAGGTGTTTTGGAAAAAAAGAAAGACATTGGAAAGACTGCTACCTCCACAACTTCAAATGTAACTTTTATCAGGTTATAAAATATGTTCACAGAAACTATGTTTTTTTGTTTTCAGCAGGGATTACCTTGGTACTTCCAAACTCCTGCTATTTCAAAGTCTCTTTGAAACTATACAGCAGCATACTCCACAGACCAACCTGGAAACATTTCCAGCAGAAAAAAATATCCAACATGCTAACAATACCTCTTCCAAGAAGCTGAATTGACAAGTTTATTTCCTAGGACCCAGTTGAGCAGGATACTTCAGAATTTATTTCAGCAAGTACAAGTGTAATCTGAGAATTCAGGGAGGCTAGCCATATCTCCAACATTACATCCACACTTAATTACCCTGTACAGAACCCTTTGGTGCTTTTTTTACTCCAGTTTGTCTGTGTTCCAGAAACAATCAAAATGTACAAGCTTCCCAGGTGACCTCTTGAAGATTTCTAGTGAAGGAACTAAACTTTGAGAAATATAGCACCTTTGAAAGAACTTATGCTTACAGGAGTATAAAAATTCAGTTACACACTGCAGGACTGTAGCTGAAAAATAGTTTGGGATTATTTTCCTCATCTAGTGTAACCTTTTCAAATCAAGTTCCAATTTCATGCTATCAGAATACATTTTATGGCTCTTTCCAGTTCTGGTCACATGGAATACTACTTTTCAGGATGTAACCACCTGCTAACAGAAGAGAAAATATTAAAGCAAGTAATGGTACAATCATATCTATAGGATTAAGATATTCTACTGAAAATTTATACCAGAAGAGCCCTAGAAAATGCACTGGACTTTTGGATTGCTGCTCCTTCTCAGCAGACTAACCAACTAAACTAGTTCCAAGCATCAGTTATTAATAAGCCACCTTATTCAATGCTCTTCCTCTTGTTTCAGTGTATTTTCATATTCACATCAGCTCTAAGATGGTGTTACAAATAGCTTGCCGTGACAGTAACAAAGGAGCTGGGGAACAAAGTTAACATTTCTATAATTCCTAAATTTCTCTTCATGGCTCATAGTCTTCCTTTCACATCTTCCCAACTTTGACTTCACTGCTCTTGAGCAGAAGTAAGTGAAGATTGAAATCAGCATGGTTTTCATAAACCAGGAATCGATGCATTAGGATGTGTGATTTCCAGCCTTTGCACCATGCCCATAACAGAACAGCAAGAAGTAAAGAAAGCTTCCCAACAGAATTTTTCACACCACTGCCAGAAAACTATGCAGGACATACAAACTGGAAAAAATCAAAACCTACTAGGGACAAGATAAAACCTAACAAAATCATAATGCATTAGAAAGAGAGCCTAGTGGATCCCTCCTTATTTCTTCCTGCAGACACTGCAGGACTACCATCCCATACATTTCCCAGTGTCCGATTCCCTTTTCGTTTCTTCTTTCTGACTCCTCAAGTCTCAAGTTCTTCTACCTTCCTATGTTTCCATAAGATAACACATTCATTGCCAGGAAGACAGGAATAATAAATCCAGATTTGTTAGTGAGAACAAATGGAGATAGCACAGTTTATTTGGAGAGAGAATGACATGAAGAGATTGACTGGTAGGTACTGCTTGTACAGTTACAAGCTTGCAATTTCTAACCAAGATCTGTACGCTCCTGCACTGAGCTCTATCCAGATAACATGGAAAAGAAGACTCCTGCCTTAAACAACCTGCAATTTAGAACACAACAGAGCTTCTCATCTTGTGTTTTTGTCCTCATGCTAACCTGCAAAGACTTCTAGAAGATCCTCAGTGAAAATGAAGCTGGTTCCCTGGAGTATAAAGAAGAATGGAGATAGAAGTTTTCCCTGACATGAAAGCCTTGCTGGGAGCTTCATCTGTGTAAAGCTACGAGTTCTTTATTTTCCAACGAAATCTCACTCTTAGAATATAGAATCATAAAGAATATGGATTAAACTGTGATGATTGATAGATTTTGGTCATCTGTCATCTTCCAAAGAAAAAGAAGAAATAAATGACAACACTTAAGTTCTAGTTCTCTTTCGGTTAAAGATTGCTTGCATTTCTATTTTCTACATGGGGATTTCCTACCCACATGCTGAGCTGTCTGTACCTTTTCAGATACGAACCTTGTGTGACAGTCCAGCGGGCCTGCCAGACACTGTACAAACCTATCACTCTATTCTTGATAGTTAAGGAAACAGAAAGATTTATTATAATAAAAAAATAAATCTGTGTCTTGGAGAACAAAGAGGGAAGTCCCAGAATAAACAAATACCTGGTATTATTATTCTATGTATTAATCTTTTCAAAGGCTTTGAAGTTTGACAGTGCTATTTCACAAATTCCTATGAGGCCACATTACTGCTAGGCTAGAAATCTGGCTGTGGAACTGAGAAGAAAAAGAAGAGAAAGATCCCCAAACAGAGAAGAAATATTCAGTGTGACTGGTAGTATTTCTATTTCTTGATGCCATGAATTTTCTGCATCTTGCAAAAATGGAGGTAATATGACAACTACCCAAACAAATGGAAATAACTCAATCCCAAATCCTTGACTTTCCAAAAAAACCTCCTGTATCTTCAGTGAGTTCAATCAAAGTTTGTTTAAAGCGTAAGCTCATTTTTCAAAACAAAATTTGCCACCTCTGCATTTCTTAAAAAGTTTTCTCTTCCCTGTTCTTTTCTATGTGGTGGTTTTGTGACTTTTTAATAATGCCTTGGCCATCTAGCAGCACAGGCAAAAGACAAAAGAATTCCTCTTAGAGCAAGTAAACCCCTCTTTTGTGTGACATAGAAGTGCTTACACTTCATTAACCTTTATTATAAACTAGTGACTGGAAAAGTTACTTTGCTACAATCTACACTATGGTTTCACTCTGCAAACCATGAAATGTCAGAATGCTAAATTACAGTAAAATACTGCTCACCTCCTTATGAACCTGAAATTAATGATACGATGCAGAAGGGAACAGCAGTGCTACTAAGAGCGTAACAGGTCACAATCACTTCTAAAATAGCTCATCAAGAACAGGCAGCAAAACATCACAGATATTCGCCAGAACTAAAGCCCCACTTCTCAACCTACCCATCACTGAGACGTCGTATTCAACCAGCAGAGTCGCCTCCTGTCCACATTGTTTGAGAATACTCATGGCTTCAGCATGTGTGGTTCCCAGCAGTCGGATACCATCAACACTCAGAAGCCTGTCCCCGGGTTTGATTGTGCCCTCTCTGAAGGAAGAGTAAACGAATGATCTTCATTAATAGAAGAAAAATTAATTTGGAGATAATACCATTTTTATGTAAAGTGATTCCCTCTCACCCTCCCTGATATCCACATCTCTTTCCTTAATATTTAACATTTACTTTGACAGTGAGAACATGCAGAGGGCTCAGAGGAAAGGGAAGAGCTTTAATTGTAAAGTCAGCAACTGGAAAATGGCTTAACGCATAGCTAAATAATCAAGTCATGTTAAATTGCAACTAGGTATAACTTCTGCTTCAACATATGCTTTCTTTCTGCCTTATCCACACAACTCCTGTTTCACTTGTAAACACCTCCTTCCCTGATACTTTCTTAAAAATAAATACGAGGTGCAAAGATGTGGGTGAAGAAACAAGTTGCAAAATACGTATGCCCATTTTTCTTTTCTTCTTACCTAAAAATAATTTGGCTATAAATATACACTGCCTCGCAGGTGTATCTTGTAACATAGTCAGAAATATAATAGAAAATAAAATACTAACGTTGTCAGCCCAAGAATGAGGGAGAAAAACAAGGAAGCAAGGAAGATGAGGGTGAGAAGCAAGGGAGGGACAAGAGAAAAGCTCTCTTGAAATGTTTGCTTCTCAATTCATGTTTCCAAGGTCTGAAATGTCAACATAAGCTCCAGAAAATCGGTCTGCTTTAAATAAATTGCCCTTTAAATTTCTCTAATGGTTTAAGGACACAAATGTCTTTTTTGAATATGTAATTCATACATACAAATAAAGTGAATATTTTTTATTTATACACATACATGATAGTATTACATACAAATAAGTTCATCAGGATCAAACATGAATCTCTACTCAGAATTTGCCCAGGTCAAGCTATATGTGAACTCACATGCAGATATGTACAAATGTCTTAAAATAACAACAGCATCCAACACACGACAGTATTTTTCTGAAGAGAAAAAGATTGTGGTGTTAGATATAAAAAACATAATTAAGACCTACACCAGTTGTCTGAAGGCTGCAAAACCCTCCATGCTCTGACCTCTTGTAGGCACTTGTTCTACTTATTTCAGTTTGATTTTTTGAAAGTGGGAAATGGGAAAGTCTTGAAATGTGGAACATATTAAAGTTCACACAGACCATGATATGCCAAGCCTCTGTGCCTATTACTGTTATTATCATTACAATTAAATGCGTAAACCATGAATTTCAAAGGAAGAGGTTTGAATATATCTACTTCACTCTAATTCTAACTTCTGTCCCAAATAATTCATCTTTCTCCATTTCTCTTTCACATGCGCTCCAAAGAATGATGAATTGTACCTGTCAGCAGGCCCTCCAGGTCTAACACATGTTATTACAACAGGACGAGATTTATTTCTGTCATCATGTGCTCCACCTAGAAAGAGAAAAGTGAGAGAAAGCACACATTCATTTTATGCTTTTTATGAAAACTCATTTCCAAGAGGCAAGTCTAAATCTTTCAGCAGACACACTTACAGATGGGCTAAAAAGATAAAAAAATAATCAAGCCATTAATTTGAATATCCACTGAATTTTATCTTAAATAAAATCAAACTACTGTATAGTATAGATGATACTTTACAAAATATTTCTGCAGAAGGATTCTTAATAGGTATATATCCTTTTCTTAGAACCTTAACCCCGCAAATCTGATCTCAATGTAAAAACTTACTGTTCTGCAATGTTTGCTGCACAGAGTAAAAAACATCCCTATTTCACATATACTCAGAATAATAAGTAGCCACTACAGAATTTATATATTAAATAAACCCCCCTGTTTTCTCTGAAGAAACTACTAATTTATTATTGGGGTATATTATTTAACAGCTGCATGTTTTTTTCTGTTCTCCAAATCAGTGATAGCACTTCTGTTGTGCAATTCAGACTATTAATCAGATTTCGTACCTCATTTATACAAATACTATATGCATGTCTTTTTTAAGAACTATAATCTTCCTGCTGATTTCTGTGGTAGCAGAATCTAGTCTCACATGAAAGGAAGGTTATCATATTCTTGGCATGGCTCATTAAATGTTGTTCTTTAATAAACAAAAATTAGAGCAGTTCATAAAAGCAGTACATCAAAGTATGGAAAAAGTAATACATAAATCACAGTTACAAATTGTAAACATAAATCTTGAAAAGATTTCTTATGCCATAAGAACTTATGGCTTCTTTTCTGATTTAAAAAATACAGACAGTTGAAATTTAATAACTCACCTCTTATTACAAATCCGAAAGTGTTCCCCTCTTTATGTAAAGTAACTTCCACAGTTCTAAAGATGAGACCTGATCCTTGTACAGCTAAAAGAAAACGAAAAAATAGATTCCAAAACTACATTACCATAATTTTTTAATTAAACAGATAGATTTGCACCTTTTCCAATTTAAGCTAGCTATTGGAAAGACTTCACTACAGAACAGTCAGATAAAAGACCTGTAATTAAATATAATTCATCCTCTTTTTGAGAGAATTTTGGGACAGATATTTCGCAAATTGCCAGTAGTTTGGAAATAGCGCCATAAATGCATGTAAGATATAGGGAATTTGAGCCTTACTGTTTAAATTGTGGCATAATTTTACTTCTTCAACAAGTAAAGAAGAGAGTTGGAAAAGGTGAAAATACACAGACACACACAAAAATGGCAAATTAAATTCTTAAAGCTACCTATGCAACTGGTTGTTCAACAATGAAAACATTTATTTCTACTACTTGAAGTCAAGACACCCAGGATTGTAGGGTGTATCTCTAATCTCAGATTGCTAGATTAAGATGAAAAAGTTATTCTGTATCATAAGGATTTGTTACTTTTTTCCTTTTTAAAAATGTAACATGCTCTCTTCTTATTGGTGAGTGAGTAAAATATCTTTGACTTCTAGTCGGGTTAGGTTTTCCTCTGTAAGCACTAGAGAGTGGTGCACGGTTGAGTTAGGAGTTGAGCAGCCTAATGCACAAACCAACACATTTGGGTGTGGTAATCCATTTTATGGAATGTGAAACCACTGCTGTTAAGTGACCAAAAGCCAGCTTACCATTAGCTCTTACAGTAAAAACTTTGATAGGGTGTAAGAACTCCCTTTTCCAAAGGGAAATGGACACTGGGCAAAATTACATGCATGCATATTTCCCAGCTTCCAGTAAGATACTGCAAACAGCACAACACATATAAGGATTAAAAAACTCCCCCTACAAAATAAATGTTCCATGAGCAGCAGAACTAATGAAAACTTATGTCCTTTAGTGCTCAATCCTGCAATATTCAGTTTCCCCATCCATTGTTTGGATAGCCTGAGGAGGCAATGGACACCACAGGCTACACAGCTGGAGAAGTGTATGCTGCTGGCCACAAGAGGCCTCAAGAAGTGTTGTCTCCTCTGCACTGCATGCCTCTCTGAGAACTCCCTGGATTGGGGACTTGCTTAAGTGTCTATTTCCATGAAACATAGTGTAACGTACTTTTCTTTTGGAATCTCTCAATTCTCTGTTAAAAAGGTTACTGCAGGAAACCAGAATAACCCACTGAAACCACAGATATCTCATTTCCTTAGGAAAATAGGTGAAAGATGGCCCTCCAAAGCATTGCTTTGTATTGCAATAGTTCCTATCACAGCTTGAAGATGAATCACGCTACTGAAGTCTACATGGTTGGTTCCTTTTCAGCTAGAAACGTTTTACTGCCCCAAATGTAATGATTACAGGGAGAAGACGACAACTTTTGCCTTCATTCCTACCAACTGAATGTGGTCCAGCACGTAGTGAGCTGAATCGAGGCTTCCTAGTCTGTTTGGTGTGGCTTGTAACCTCCACTGGGGACACACAAAGCCTGTAGTTCAGCAGAGAGGAACAGCATGCAGTGTCCTTCCACTTGGACAACAACCGCTCAGGTGGCTGCCCTTCCACCCCAGCCACAGTCTGGGAGGAGTAAGACGTCTTTAACCTTTAGCAACAACAAAAGGTAGATGCAAGGAAGGCGTGGCTCACATTCTAGTTTAAAACTTTGAGGTGGCTCATGCTGAAAAGAGCAGCTGGATGCTCCCGCTGTGAACATTGCCAGACAGGGTAGGAAGTACTAGGGAGAGTGGGATTACTAGTGAGCAGCCAGATTTAATCCACCATCATTAAAGCACTGACATTTCCCCACTCTGAAACCACGACAGTCCTTTCTCTGAGGGGACACCCGTGAGAACAACAGTAGAATTTCATTATGTATGAGGCAGGGAAGGAGGTGCCAGGACTTCACCACGTGACCTATAAGAAAACTTCAGCTAATGAAAGCACTGTGCCTAGCTTGTTCATTAGAAGCTAACAAGCTAGGAACAACTACACAGCTAATTATTTCCAACTTTATTAGCAATGCTTGTGTGATGGTGTCAGAAAAACCCCTAACGATTGCTACTGTGATTCATCACATCAAAATCCTTTTTCAGTGGACAAGAGTGGCAAAAGTGGGTGAAATGGAAGGAAGCCCACTTGAATAAGTGCAAAGCAACACTCATAAAACAACTAGATCTCCAGCAAAATAATTCTGAACTCAGCTGACTTCTTTAACTCACATACTGTGCTTTTGAACATGAAGTTCCCTTACCACAACCCAACATTCATCAACAGAGAATGTTCAAAACATATTAAGGTGGTTGTCATGAGGTCATAAAAGCAGCCAAATATGTAATTAGACTAACTCTTCAGCTGCTAGGAAGCAGTGAGGAATTCATCCTTTTCCGAGCATCAAAGGGAGTGATGGATTTTTTGGCTTCTGTTGCGATGAAAGTCTTTATTTAAGGAGACAAGAGCTTCCTAGATGGCTCTGCAGGGTTTTCTGGCCAAACACCAGCAAACCATATCTTCTCCACTCCAGTGAGCAGAATGAAGGAGGACACGCTCTTTTAAAGGTACGGCTGGTGTAATCCCCCTTAGTGCCAGGCAGCCACCTGCCACTCATTCCTTCACTTTAGGTCCCAGGTTTCCAACTCAGCACTACTCTAGATTTCACTTCATATCCGACAGCCTCAATTCCCACTGATTTTCTTGTACAGGCACACAGTCACAGACATAGGAAAAAAAGAAAAAGCACAGATGAAGCAAGGAAGATGTTCAGTAGCACTATGTGACTACAGTGTCAGCATAACCTTGTATCTTGAAGACAATCGTGCTCCGTGAGAAGCCCTTGTTTCAGTCACAGAACTCTTTCAGCTTTATGTATCCCCATAGCCTACCCCATTGGGTCTTCTGCTCTAGAGACAAGATGTTGCTTAAACGTGATGTCAGAAAAGACTGGAAAAGTCCTAAAGGATGTTATTTATCTAGGAGAGAGGGAGGGTGCTGCAAGCAGAGAGAAGGCAGAAAAAGGCAAAGGCAGAACTTGCAGTTATTCATTGGTCTCATCTCAGAAGAACTCATTATAACAAGAAGGATTCTCTTGCCCTGGAATGTATTTAATTTAATTCCCAGTATTCAAAACTGTAAACAAATGAGTAAAAGCAACAGTGGAGGTTGACAACTTTGCTCTGCTATTGGCTGGATTTATGCTTCTGAAACACCTGAGCATCTCTAAGACCATCTCACCCTGTACTGCCAGTTCTTTCATACTGCTTCCACACTCTGTGATAAATCAGAAGGAAAAAAAAAAAGAAAATAGCCACTATAAAAAATTAAGATCACCAACCATGGCCATCTCACTGCTGACAACACATCTGCTATTTTGCATTTCAGTTTGCTCTGCTATTACTTACAGACTGGAGGCAGCTCATATTCCACTTCTAAAACAACCCTTTCGCCAACATTCTTGAGCAGGCTGATGATCTCATCATGGCGAAATTTGGTCAAGTTGATTCCATTCACAGACTTGATGTAGTCACCTACATCCAGCTGGTCACTCCTACGAAAAATACATATTCCTTTTGTTAAGGACAGATTTGCTGGCCCAAACTAACTAAATCCTTTAAATAACTGTAGGGTGATGGTAACAAATAATTTTTCCATTCTAGATTGAAACAAGTTGATCTTTCAGAAAGTGGCATATTAAGATCTTAATCTAGCTTGGCTTGTTAAATATTAAAAGATGAACATTGTTGCATTATTAATTTCTGATGTACAAAATGAGCTGTACAATAAAAGAGCTGGATGATTTGACAGGTTTGGGCACAAGAGCTGGGAAAACATCTTTGTCATGTCCCCATCTTTCTCTCTCTCCTTAGGAAGCTTCCAAAACTATTGATAGTTTTTGATAGTAGTTCCCTTCACAGATAACCTCACAGGAGACAGGCCACAGACCAAAAGCCTATGTTCTGCTCAGTTACTTGGAATTATGTAGCTTAACCTTTTCCTTTTGACTTGTTTCACTTATGTATAGCAGCTTTTTTTGTTTCCACTGTAGTAGTAAGCACGGCACCTATCATTTTACTCTTTCTAATCTTAAAACCAGCTGAAGAATATTTTTTTAAAAAAAATTAAATTACAGTAGTAGTAGATTTACTTTTTCCATTTCATTTTTTCCCCACCAGTATTTTATGCTTCTTCTCTCAAATTTTTGTTAAAGGACAGAAAAAAAAAAAATAGAGAAATGAAATGCATAGAATTTAGGAGAAACTTAATGAGTCTTATGACAACTTTAAAATATCTCATTGGTATTTCTAGCTTTTGTCAGAGTAGCCTTGAGGGAAGGGGGGGACCAGCTGCTGCCATTTCTCTGAGCTTCTCTGGTCTGATGGGCTGCTATTATAGATGCATCTAGTCACATATTTGTTAGTGACCTTTCTGATGTGGTATGTATTTCTGAAGCAATCACATCTTATAATGCATTTTGTGGCTTGAGATGTGGTTACCTAGCAGCGATTCCTCCTTGACGAAGGTTAGATACTCTTGGTTTCCCATCCTTGTCGATCCCACCCGATACTGTAAGCCCTAGGGTGGTGCCTTCTTTTTTCATTAATTCAACTATCGTTGAGCCCTTGAATTCCTCTGTTGAAAGAAAATTATTGGCATTATTAAAACTTAAGTGATAACACAGATGTTGCCTTTCTAAAATGCCATCTACTTTCCACAAAAATCACTGGGTATGTTAATAAGAAATAATGCGTTCATTTGGAGATTCTTTATGTTACAATTCACAAGTCCTGTCTGCAAGGCTTTGCATACAGATAAGTCTGAGACATATGTTCTGTAAAAGGTTATTAAAACAAAACCAATGGGCTAGTACACTATACAGAAACAATAAATACAGAGTCTGGCAACACTTAAAACTAAAGGTAGTTGTTTCACATGTTTAAAAGCTATCTTTTCTCATTTTCTGCTTTCTCCCTTTGAACCCTATGTTTCATAAAGTACTTCCACCGGTTAACTAAATAGAAGGGCAAAAGGACACAACAACATAACCATACTAGAAAATTTTAGAACCAGACTCATTTTGAGGCCACTAGTAGATGTCAGTGTTAATCAAAACAATTGAACATAATGAGAATCCAGATGGAGATGGAATACATCAGATCTTAACAGCTTTATTTCTTATTCAGACACAAACAGATCTCCACTATAATTTTGTGAAATCTCTGCAGAACACGCATAAAGTAAGTGAAAGACTTTCATAGTTACAGTTTTATATACAATTTCCCTCACGTGCTGCATAGGACAACCCCCCTCTTGCACTTCGCCCATTTAGCATTCTGAGGAAATGCCACGTTAATCTCACAGACCTCCACAAATGCAGGTCGTCTATAATGGAAAGCCTTGAGCTCTCAAAAAGAGATGTCCTTCCTGCACACGGCTGGGCGAGGCAATCTACATACGCACAGTTCCAGCAGGGCTGCAACTGTTCGGAAAGGCACAAGGCAAACATACCTCATGTCTAGTATTTCCACTCTGAGAAGACCTACTAAAATCACTAGCTGTTGAGATATTCTGGGAAAATGGATGAAGTCCTAAAGATCCACCCAGAAAATGACAATATCCTGGAAGGATCATCCATCTCTCTGGTCATTTCCATATGACCGAGAAGATAACCTCATATACCTTGATCTCCAGTTGAAGAACAACTGCTCTGAATGAGAATTGCCAAACTTGAGCAACACAGAGGTAATTGTTGCAGCCAGAGGAAAACATTCAGAAGAACCTCTATCCCTGGTGGAATATCCTGTAAATCTTGGTGGTACTTCTAATACGGTCAGTTGCTGAATTCATTGCAGAGATAGCATCATCCTGCTCTTTTTTAGGCTTTTGTTCTGATTCTGGCTGATGACGACCTCACTTCAGTTATTCATATTTTTACCATTATACAGCATGACCCAAGTGCTTGGGCAAGAGTTTTCCTATGCTTATAAAGCTTCTTCTAAGACAAAATTCTGCAGTGTATTTGATCAGCAGCAAGGGTTGCTGACATGAATATTTAAAAAGTGGAAGGTATATTTGAAAAAATGTAAGATTACGAGAGACTGTGGGACTGTTCAAAACACGTCTCTATCCAGTCAGAAGCAGACAGTAGCACAGCTACCTGGTGTGTTCTCCAACTTGACTGATACCAAACCATCATTTGGCATAATTTGGAAGCTATTTAGCTTCTACAGTGTTTGCTCACATCTGGCCTTTTTGACAGTTCAGAAAGAACAGATGTGATTACCTGCATCTGAACATGTAGACATGTTGCATAGCTGTAGGATTCGCTATGGACCAAAATGCTGCTTTCAGTTTTATAAAAACCTGCAAGTATTCATAATGATTACAAGAGTTAGTAATGATACTCACTGCAACCAAAAATACTGTAAATTTGCACACATGATGGATGGGTGGTGTCACACTTGTTTACCCAGGGTTTATTGGATCATGAGATCTGGAGTAAAAAGGAAAATTCCTCTCTTTCCCCCATGTCCCAAACTGAATCCTTCCTTTGTACTTCTCAGTCATACAATCTGGTTCTCAGGACCATCTAAGATTCTATTAAAAAAAAAAATTACTTTGCCAGAACGTGTATACAGGACATCAACAATGCACTGTACACACTTAATCTTAGCATAATACTGCCATGTGTTTGACCTTTTATATAGGTTCTGATTTTGCAATCCGATGCTGGGAAACACTCTGCTGCCTGAAGTGACCCATGGAACACATGATCCATGCAGTGTTTTAAGCTAGCTAATGATTATACAGTTCCCTACAGCTACTGGCAAGGGAAATAATGACCAGGCTTGTTCCTTCTCACCATCTATTCTGACAAGTTCCTGCATACCTCTGCCAGGAGAATAGGGACCTCTAAACACTCTTCCTTGGTAGGCAGGAGGGAAAGATGCACCAACACTGTAAAGCGAGTGGTAGCATGAAATGCTTGTTGCTGACAGGTAAGGTCATCTAGGAGCATGTAACAATTTCATTAGGCTTGCCCTTCTGAAAGATTTTGTAGCTTTTGTTTTGTATAATCATAGCAGGAAGAAATTAAGCAACCTAAGCTGGTTTTGCTTATAAGAGGCTGTTATCCCTGGAAGCGCTCTGAACCAGGCCCATTTGATACCCCAGTCTCTCTGCTTTTCATCTTTGCTGTCTTAAATTGCACATGATTACTTTTCTTATAATGCTATATATTACATGTTTACTCTTCTGTAGTGCTCCAACGTTATTATTACAGACTAATCCCACAGGAGTTATGGAAATGCCCAATATCAGAACAACCCTGGGACTTCATTTCCAATCCAACAAGCAATCACATCTGTACGCGCCACTGCCTAACTAATGCAAGGTCAGTCTCTAGTTAACACAAAGCTATGTTACTCCTTGTGGGTTAAAAAATCAAACTACTTCATGTATTACCTCACTCATAATTCACTGCTTATGCCAACCAGCAAACACCAAATTAGTTAGAAGTCTCTGGGGTCTGTTCTTTCCTACATGTACTCCCACATTGCTAATAACATTAACATAGCCAGCATCAGAAAGGAAGGCAAAGAAGCTATTTCCAGTTTTCTTAAAGTTTACGAGTAGACCAGGAATTGAATTTACAAGTCTTTTGTTTAATGGTAAACTGAATACAGAGCATGAGATTAAGAAACGTCTTCTTACTTCGTAACAGTTTATGAAGTATCAAATATCAGAACACTACTCTTGCAGTACAGCTCTGTGATACGAACCAAATGAACTATTCTAAAATGAAACTGTGTAGAGAAAAGATGGTTTGAAGTCTATAAAAAAGCTCAAATCAATACCATTTTACACTTCAGTTGGAGAAATGCACTTGAGAACTTCCTCTCTCATCATTAACAATTCCAGCAGCTCAATGAAACGCAGCTCACACTGTGTCCTGCCTTCCTTTGTTCTGGGGAGGGTTTTGGGATTGCCCTGACACTGCAGGAGTGCCATCACTTCCCACTCCTGCAGGGGTGATCCTGGGGACATGCCTGTCCATGCTGTACCAGTTGCCCTACAGCTTTGCTGGCATCCACCTATTGCCAGTACAGGGTTCACGAATCCTGCTGAACACTGGAGATGGGCTTGGAAAGAGGAATGCAAACATGCAGGCTTGTACAAACACACACAAACTTTCACATGCAAGACAGAAAGAAAGGTTCTGCTCCAAAGAGCTTCATTTAGGTCTCTAGATCTGTAAGGTAGAGCATACAAAGCAGCTGAACATTAAAAACAACATTACGCTGTTTTCTTAATTCACGTTCTCTTAGGTTCGCTGCTGCAATATCATAACTGTGTGTGCCTGACTTGCAGGAGGGTCAGTTGGTGTAACAAGACTGTGATCTGCCCTGCGACCTAGAAGACTACAGGGATCCTCAATATAGCACAGGAAAGCTTCAAAGATAAGCAGGTGCTCAAATACAAGACTTTGTAAATCTTACTGTAAGGAAATAAATAAATGGAGTAGCTTGCAGGCAAGTGAAAGCCAAGAAACACCATGTTAAATTAATTTTTCTTCAGGGAATAGAATATCATGATAAAGGTTCTAAAATTTTATACATGATCAGACTTTTTGTAATTTCCTACTTTTTGACGTATGTAAATCACATGTTTTAACACACAAAAAGCAAGGAAAATAAATTGACTTATGAGATTCCTGAACCTGGAATACTATTCACTTCTTCAAAATGAAAATTAAATGTTAAACTACAGAATATGCTTTTTCATAGAACAACATCTGAAAGCTGAGAGAACTCTTAACCAGAAGTTTCATCATCTATTTCCTGTATTCCTGAAATTACATCCTAATTTACATATTAAGTAAAACTGAAAAAGATTTGCCTTCATTCCAGATATTACATCTGTGTTCTGTCCCTTCTGTGAAAATTTCATTTTAAAATGCAAGAAAACGCTGAAAATCTACAGGATCAGGTCAAGTGCTTGTATCTCCCATCTAGTGAATAAGTTTTTTCAGTGCAGCCAGGGCAGGGCATAAATGGAATCTAACCTAGAAGTCAAAAAAAAAAACCCCAAAACCCCACCTTGCTGTTATTGATCGTTTCCTACCAGAAGACATACATAATCAATAAATAAGTAATTGGTAAGTCTGTTGAAAATACAGTCAATGCTGTCCTTGTATGGATTTTCCCTGTATGTCAGCAGAAATTCTGCAGAGGATACATTTTGCTTTACATTCCAGTAGAGATCTCATGGCTTAATAAGAAATCACATGAAGATAAAGTCGATTTTTGAGAAACAGATATCAGTTTGTTATACTGGGGACATCACGTCTACTCAATGTCTCACGTCCTGCAGGGAGGTAAATTTCTCTGACTGTGACAAGAAGGATGTCAAGAGATTATGAACTCTCTACTCCTTGTTGCCCTTTTCCTGTCTGTCTGTCACTAACTCCTAAAACACCATATTGGTGAAAAGAATATGAAAATGTGAACCTGACCTTAACCTACTCTATGCTGTTTCCTCCAGCCTGTGCAGGAACAATCCCCAAATCAATCCTAGTTCAGAACCCAGCAGGCTGCAGCAGAAGACAAACTGGTGTGAGGTGCATCAGGACACAACTTCAAGGCACGACACACCACACTTACCAGTAGGACCTGTAACTTTAAACCAACAGCAATAGAGGCTGCCTTGGGTCTGTGGGTGGGCCAAATAGATAGCTTGGATAAATGTTGCAAAGACGAAACCTTGCACCATTTTCAGTACAAGGTAAAGCAAGGGAGATGGGGGAGCACAGCTCACACCTGGGTTGGTTGGTTTTCCAATGGAAAAGAACTGAATTCTTGTGCTATTTGGTTTTGGGTCCGTTTTTCATATTCTGAGATGCAGAAACAGACACCTTGGCAGCCAACTCTCTCTAAATCAAACCTGAGGCATGAAACAGGGGTGATCTTATATATAGCTTCAAACATAAGTTTTGTATTTGGAACTCTGTTTATAACTGAAAGATTATAAATGAACACAAATATCCCAAATCCAAAATCAAATAATAACCAATTGAAAGCTAGTAACAGACAACAAGTGCCTCTTCATTCTTAATGACAAGAACCTCATCAATTTCTCAGCAGAAGAGCATTGGAAGAAACAACTGATGCATGACATGGTTACTGAGGGACACCACAGTAACTTCAGCAATTACACTGCAGGAGCAAAACGTTTAGCAGGACCACAGGAGTAAAACCCTTCCTACAAACCCAACTATTCTTTGTGAGTGTGATAGAGAAAAACCCCCCACAATCAGCTGTTCGAGAACTGCCTGTCGTTTTTTACAGGGACCGGAGTTAAAATAATTTACTTTCCTAAGCTAAACCGTTTCCATCCCACAGCCTACAGCAGAATTACTGCAAACTGTCCCAATGCTTCTCTGGTAGCAGCACAGCCACGCTAGCAATGGCACATGTTCAAGAGCCAACATCCAGCCTGTGTTTGAATCCACCCCTCTTCAACAGGAGTGGTAGAAAATGTGACAGAAAATAAAAAAATAGCATGCTATGCCATGGCATAATATAAAACCAGTTGTCGCAGAGAAGCGGCTTCATACAGCAGCAATACGGATGATCTCTGTACAGTCAAATTACAAGGGATGGTGTCATATGAGGAAGCAAAAAAAAGGCTGCTTTGAACTTCCAGAGGGAAACACAGTCAGTGGAAACAGTTGTAGAAAGAGCAGAGAAGTTTATCTGGGCTAACTGTAGCAGCCATGCAGACTAGGGAGGGACCTGGATGGCCACATGGCTAGAAGCTTCTCCAAGGAAGACAAGTGCTGGTGAAGGAACAAGCTGTTTTGACTTCTGAATAGTCCTGCTCACAGAAGTTCTGTAATGAAATATAAGTTTCAAAGACACTTTTTAGTTTTCTTTTGCTTGCATTATTGTGTTGCAAAAATAGGTTCAGAAAACAAATAAAGAATGTGTGTTGATACACAAAATAAATCTAACATTCCACTATTAGAAGTCTAAAATAATTTATCGTGCTACTGGACAGACACTGCACATATAAAGAGATTAACTTGAGTTATCTCAAAACAGATCTGAATCTTCTAACAACTGGAGCTGCTAATAATTTTTGTCAGGGACCACTTCTGAGTTCCCTCTGCAGTTCATTTTTCACCCTGATTCAAGGACTGAAAGTATCAGGTCACACAGTCAGAACAAGGAGTCATTCTCTCCCTACATTTTCTTGAGGTGGCTGGTGACAAGGCTTATGGGGGAATAAAATCAGTGAGACCATTAAGGAGATATGTGAAAATAATTCTTCTTCATTCCACTTAGTAATGGACTGTGTGGGAAAGCTCAAAGGTGGGGAAGGGCAAAATCACAGCCCTTGAGGAAGTGTTTAAAACTTCCACGGCATTTGAAGGGGTTGCTATTTCCAAAGTATCTTTCTGTCATTTTTAGCTCATATGCTTTCTGTTTTCTTAATTTATATAGACATCCATAAAGGTGGAGCATAACACAATGCAGAACATCTGTGTAGAAGGAAACTGAAAACATACACAATTACAGTTTTATAATCCCCTATTATAGGTAAAGAATCAAATTACAAGCTTGAATTCTTAGAAGTACATTGAAGAACAATCAACATATTTTGATTAAAATGGATTTAGAAAGTAAGATGTGGTTTAATTTTAAGTGTAAAAAATTACAGAATTACTATACATAATCCCTGAGCAAATCTTGTCAGAGAAATTCAATTAGAGCAAAAACTATTCATAAAATTAGAAAACATTAAAACATCTGGCTTCAGTAAATATGAATACTTTAATATGTTACTGTAAGAAGAGAAGATTTAGTGGAATCACAACAATGAAACTTCTTTTTTTGCATTACTACCTACAAAAAAGATATTTTATCCCTGACGTGCCATCTTGCAATATGATCAGAATAAAGATGTATTGTGAACTACAGACTTGCTCAATGTAGTAGTATAGTTAAAGCACATTTATTCCTTGAGTTAGCTGGGAAGTTCTAGTGTTTTCATTGATAGGTTTCTTTGGGAGGGTACCTACACTATGCATTAATCACTACCCGCATGCTTGAAAATTTGCAATAATCAGCTTCAGATAGGGACCCATTCTACATTGAAGCACTTAGTAGGTTTCATAAGTTCAAGCACTTTTCTGCTTCCACATTATCTGTGGTGGTAGTCAAATTTCTGAACGTGTGGGGCCAAAGCACCTCATTGTAGTGTCACAGTGGAGCTTTCTAAAGCAAGGACATTGAAGGGCAGGGCAAACCAAGCACAATGATGACTTGATGGTCTCAACCTTTATAATCTCTTCAATACCCATTACAGGGCTTTTCAGAGCTCAAACCTCTCCGCTTCCACACAATGTCATTTATTTTCTTGGGTGGGGAGTTGGTACCTTTGAGCTGGATCTTACATTCATACTTATCTCAAATTTGTATCTCCCACACAAATTATGTGTCACCTACTGGAAAATTTGCTTCCTTCTATAAACAACCATGTATTAAACTCAAGAATGGCCCACACATCAGCAGCGATACCCTGAACACCTCTGCGTGTCTCTGCTAGACACTGTCGATGAAGGAAGGACAGAGTTCCATGAACACATTAATCTTCTTTCGATTTCTATCTGAATAGGATGAGGGCTTTAGCAATCCTCTGCCCTTGCTAGTGGAAATCCTGCTGTGCAGGACAACACAGAGCTTTTACCCTGACATAGCCAGTTGATTCATAAAATTTCTTCCTATAATTCTGACAGATTAATTTCCAACTTCCTCTCCATTACCTTTACAGAGAGAAATTATCACCAGGAGAACTCTTGCTAATTAGCATTATTTGTACTGAGGTGACATTATTCACAAACGTGTGGCCTGACTGTTACAGTTTCTCTGCCTTCTATGGTTACCAAAATGGATAAGGCAGGACAGATTAGAGGATTGATTGCATTTGTGCATCTCAAGGCAGGAATGAACCACTGAGAACAATTTTCTCCCGATCTCCTGAGTGGCACAAGCAGAGAAACATGATATGGCAATATCTGCAGCTATAGATTATCTTTTAAAAATATATCCAATGCAGCTTTTAAAGCATAACTTGGTGAAAAATCTGCTACATGTGCAGGTAATTTCTGTCATAATTGGAGTAGACCAGCTTCAATCCCAAGACCTCATTACACTACCACCATCACATTCACCATCCCTCTACAGATACAGAGCCTCTAAGCAAATCACCTCTTAATCTTCTTTCCATTTTAGATTAGGAACTGCATGAATTGCTTAGGTTTTTGCCATTTAAGACATGTTTTGCAGCTCTTTGATGGGAACGGTTGGACTCGATGATCCGGTGGGTCTCTTCCAACCTGGTCGTTCTGTGATTCTGTGTGATTCTGTGATTCTTCCAATGTTTCGATATCCTTTTGACCTGTAGCTACCAATAAGCTTCAGCAGTAGTGCCATTAGATACCATTTTTCCATTTGAGTCGTCAGTTATCTTTACTAAATATACTTTGAGTTGACTGTCATGGTCTATATTTGCTACATAATTTAATATTTTACTTAATGCAAAACATTAGTTTTCTCTTTTAAGATATTAAGCCAAGATCACTAGTACGATGGCAAAATTGGCACAGTAAGGATCAGAAAAGAATATAGTAACAGTGTCACTCCTTTTCAGATAGACTGTTGCATAGCCATTCAAATAATGGATGGTAAATATTCAAATAAATATCATGATGACTGAAATTTGGAGGAATGGGCCAGTAAAACTTCTCCTAGTACTTGGATTAAAGAGCAGATATTTTAAATTGAAAGGAATCTTATAACTTTTTGTCTGTAGGACAGACTATGTCTGTGCAACGTGTTTATCAAACACTCCACACCTTGTGTGGAAGATTAGACAACTATTAGAAAAATGAGAAATTAATTAAAAATATGAATGAAAATGAATAAGAAAAATGGAGAATGAGAGTGAATACTTCCTAGAGATTTTACCTTTTGTCCTTTGTGCTCAGTGATCATTCACACTTTGAAGGTTTGCTTACTCTCTACCTTTGCGGAAAACCACAACCCAGAAATGCCACTTCTAGAAGATGATAGTTCAAAAATAGGCTGAAAGAATGCATAGCTGTGAATATTTTAATAAGTGATCTAATAATGATTTGTCCTTTTCCCATAATTCAGTCTGATATAAAACTAAAGTTACAAGGATGGCTTGGGGTGAATTTAATATGCAACAACACCTGACACTAGAATGACTGATTTTTTTAATTAGGTGTTTACAGTATTAAAAAATGACTGTGAAAAAGGGGCCATTAACTTACTCAACAACCAATATGCAGGAAATATATAGTTAAAGTCAAAGGAAAAGCAGGGTTAAAGAACTACAAAATATGCTAGTAGTTTATATTAAAATTTGTCAAATCACGTGAATAGTGATGACTGTACCTGCCATAAGCATTTAAAACCCACAAGGATTACTATTCCTGTAGAAATTGTTCACCAATAACAACAACAAAAAAAAAAAGGAAAAAATTCAGGCATTTCTCAGCTTCTAACCTGCGCTCCATAACTCTCTAATCAATCTCTCTATTTATTCCCTAATGTTTAATGTATGCATAATGGACTAATGGCAAAGAGGAATTAAGGCAGATGCATTCATTTGCATGAACTAACTTATTATATAGTCAAGCTTGCTGACAAATCACTGCAGCAAAACAGTGAAATGCACAACTGCAAGACTGTACCTGTGTGATTTCTTTTGTCATCCAAACTGCCATCATATGGCATAGAATTAGCACAGAAACCGAAATGGCCTCATATTAGCATCTAGTAATATTGCACCTATTAGCCTGTGAGACAACAGCAACATTTTACATGTTCAGGTCACTTCAAGAAGCTGCATGCAGTTCTCTGTGAAAATCTGAATGTGAAATCAGTGTAGGAGGGTTGCATTATCCTGGAACAGTCTCATTGTTGTACGCTGTGGGAAAAAAGTCTTTCCTCTGTCAAACTCCAAAATGTGATGCATGTTTTGCAGGAAAGTTTTTCAGCTTTTCTTTCAACATTTTCTCTTGTCCTCTAGAAATTTCAAGTAAAAGGAACAAAGATGATTACATCTACCTGCCTCTCCAAAACGCTTAGGACATGCTAGCTACAAATACTTGCTCGCATCTACTTCAAACAGACATCTTGTTCATGATGTCTATTGCAATGGCTTTCTCTCCTGTCAGCGACCAGGAGGTTGAGACAAACACTGATAGCTTAAGTGTCTCTAAGAACTGAAAAAATAGCAAAAATAATCAATCAGACTGAAACAGATAAAGATTCAGCCAAACAGCACCTGCCTGGAGGCTTCAATTATATCCTTAATTTCAAGCAAAATGCAATGTACAGAATCTCAAGAAGTATGCTAATAGGGGAAACTGTTAACACGACTCTAAGCATGTCTGTTGAAAATATTTAGTTATTTTAAAGTAAGATTGTTTGTGAAAAAGAGCTGTCACTTAATCTTCCTTTTTAAACAGAAGGAAACTGCCTCTTCGTGAGCACTGCTTCATGTTGCAACAACTCATGAGATGTGGCTGTCCCCATTCTACCTCTCATCTGAACAAAACCATCCAATAAACACATTTGCCCTGATTTTCTCTCAGCATTTATAAAACATGGTCAACTACTGCATGGATTTTTCTTCTAAGCTCGCTCTGCATAAATGTCTGTCAGGTCCCATCCTAAGAGACAACATGACTGTACAAGCCTGGATATAATGCCAAACCCTCCCCACAGCAATTAAGTCATAAAGTAGGAGGGGATGGGTGGAAGAAAGCAAAAAAAAAAGCTTTAGACCAATTTGCCAAGCAAAAGAAGACAGCACTTCTGTCACTTTGCCTACCCTGAAGCTTTGTACATTCAGAAATACTATAAAATTCATACTTCCAACCAATCTAGCTTCACCCTCAATGTTTCCCAGGAAACATGTAGTTTATACATCTTACAAAATGTCTGTAATAAGAGCCTCTTCTCTGGATTTTCTTTACCTTACTGGTTTAGCAAAGTCTAGAGCACATGATCTTCAGGCCCCAACAGATCTCTGTATTGATCATGTTTTTTATGCCAGTGAAGATCCAGAACTTATGATGGAGGTAGAGATACCAACATAACGTTAACAGCTACCACCTCATAAGGATATTTGGTATGGTTTTGAGTTTATGCTGTTTAATTTTAAATCATACACACATTAGAAAAATATAAGATGATGCCCCGATATCTTCTGATCAGCATGTATTGACTACTGGTCAATGATATTTTAAAGGGTAGCGGATATATTAAAAGGTACACTGGATCTGCATTTAAAATGTTCTAGACCCTACTCCAACTTTGTACATAGAGAAAACTGGGACTATGAAATGCGTCTATAACTTGTAAAAAACACCCTGAGACCCTTAACTCAGACCATGAAAAGCACATCTTCCCATATATTATAGTCATGTCCGGCTATCATCCTAGTTGGCTAGCACTCAAGGTAGACTGACTGACTTAAACAGCTTGTCTATTTATTAGCATGGTGTAGGACTAAGTAAGTTGAGCTTCATGATTTTATTATGTTTCCATCCACTATATGTTCTCTATTGCACCATTACCTTTTGTCAGCAGCTAAGGAATAAAGCTCCTGGATTTTAATAGTCTCATTAGAGTTAGGTACTATCCTTATCATAAAATTGCAGAAAATCCTTACTAGGCATCTGGGTTTGCAGCTACAAGTTTGTAATGACTTTCAGATACACTCACTAAATTTTCAGTTTTATAACTAATGATGTATCTCTCAGCCAGAGCTCAACCTGAAAACTTCTTGGAAAAGCACGTGTTTACTTCCACGCAAGTAATTTAGAAATTATTATTAATTTCGATTGTATTGCAGCATTAGTTGTTCTTGATAGATTTGGACAGTTTTGATGCTGTCTTGGTCTAAAGGCAAGTTTTCCCTAAACAATCTCAATCAATTTTTACTTCTAACTTTTGTTTACGGAAGCAATATTTTGAGGATCAATATCCTCACTGTGTTACCAGGTACCATCGTTTGTCAGTAATATTTAAAATTCAGCTCCAGCACGTACCCCTTGTTTTTCTATAACACTGGGGTTTTACTACCACAGGTCAACGCTCATTTTCTATATCATTTATCTGACAAGTATTCGGGGTCAGAACATCATCTCAGGAGGGAAGAAGGTCTTGGAAGGACCTTGTCTTCAAGTTTACTACTAAGCTGGGCTTGTTCTGCTTCACTGATAAAATCAATTAGCATTGAAGATTGGCACTTGTTCCTGCTTGGATTGATATTCACAATGTCCTTCCACCAATGTTCTCTGTGACTAAGTGAACTGAAATCTCTTGATTTTGGCCGCATTGCTACTTTATCCTATTAAAATATTCCTTGTTTTGCTTCCTGTATTCTTTCTAGTTTGTTACTAAGTGAGACTTGACTGAATAGCCTTCTTTCACAGAATCACAGAATCACAGAATAACCAGGTTGGAAGAGACCCACCGGATCACCGAGTCCAACCGTTCCTACCAAACACTAAACCATATCCCTCAGCACCTCGTCCACCCGTGCCTTAAACACCTCCAGGGAAGGTGACTCAACCACCTCCCTGGGCAGCCTGTTCCAGTGCCCAATGACCCTTTCTGTAAAGAATTTTTTCCTAACGTCTAGCCTAAACCTCCCCTGTCGGAGCTTGAGGCCATTCCCTCTTGTCCTGTCCCCTGTCACTTGGGAGAAGAGGCCAGCACCCTCCTCTCTACAACGTCCTTTCAGGTAGTTGTAGAGAGCAATGAGGTCACCCCTCAGCCTCCTCTTCTCCAGGCTAAACAACCCCAGCTCTCTCAGCCGCTCCTCATAAGGCCTGTTCTCCAGCCCTTTCACCAGCTTTGTTGCTCTTCTCTGGACTCTCTCCAGAGCCTCAACATCCTTTACACAACTTTAGAGGATTCCCAAGACTCTGTAGATACAAAGTGAGGATGGTATTTGTAATTTGGACAAAGACGATAAATGAAAAGGCAACTGTACTCTACGAGCCTGTACATAAACTACAAAGTTTATAGTCTCCCATTCTGTTAATGTAAGAGGTATGAGTGGACATATGCAGCTATATATATAAAAACTCGGGTGCTCAGTAAATTAATTATGAAATTAATTTGGAAAGAAAAGGATTTGGGAATCCTAACAGGTGATCAGACTCTCACTGGCCAAAATAATTACTGCAAGCCATGAACATATAAACAAGACAGTTCTCCACAGCAATACTTAGTACACCTTAGTATTTAGTGAAGTAGCAACCATCACTTGGATGCTTTTTCCTATTCTTGCGACATGATTTGACAAGATCATTATTAACCAAAGAGAGGGCAGGAAAACCAGAGAAGAGCTTTCAGAACAGTTAAAGAAGCACACAGAAAATCAAAACACCCCAGAAGCACAATTTTGTTTACTTTAAAAAAGGGAGGATTAAAGAGTGATTTCCTAATGAAGTACCTATGAAGGATGAAGTGAAATTTGACAAACAAATCTGTCACAAATAAGATGAAGCTGAAACCACACATACTCAAGCTAGAAATAAAAGCAGTGAGGCTAATTAACCAGAAAGGGCTGTGATGGATTTTGTATCACTGGCAACCTTGAATAATTGAATGTTCCTCTAAAATATAATTCAAATACAAGTTGAAATATAAGTAAATCCATGAAGTTGTGTGTTTAGTTTAGATGGTCACCAAGGTCTCTTCTGGCCCACAACCCCCATATAAATTGACAATAAGTATAGTAAAACCCTAAAGGATGAGATCTTTGTTTATAATGTTGCAATAATTAACTTGAGGTCCTACAGCTCCTACACAAAATAGACATGCCTAACTCTTTATTCTACAACACGAGGCACAAATTCGTATCTCTGACTGCCCCACACTCCAGGGATGTGGTGAGGAAGACATATGAGCACCAAAATCTTTTCCCATCAGACTCTAAGAAGCATAAAATCGCTTTTAAATAAATAAGCAAAGAAACAACCCTTTCTCCACCCACAGGAAACACTTCAAACCATTTCATATTGGCAAAGTGGACATACAGTTTTTTAACAAAAAAATGTATTAGATTTTGATGTAAAAGTCACAGTTTAAAGTGAGACCTAGTAGCTTTGGCCCACTGATACAGCTGAAAAGCGACAAGCTATTATATTATCCAGATCTGGGATAACATATTTTGGCTAATATCTTGGTAGATGATATATTATTTCCTTGCTATCTTCATGCCCTGAATTTATAACCACTGCAGAAACTGAATGGGAGATATAAAACCAGATGGAAAGCATGCTTTAATTCCTTTAAAAAGGTATTGGAAAATACATTAGGAACATCATTAAAAAAATCAAGTTAATTATGTGTAACAGTAAGATAAAAAGAATCTATCAACTGCAAAAAGATCCAAGTAGGCAAATGATAAAAAATTATTCTGAATGTCTCAGATTAGCAAATCACTCAAACCTTAAAGGAACATGTATGGATTTCCTTTGCTAGTCATACCCTTCTGCCTACAGCACTGTCCCACATAGAACATTTGAAAGACAGCAATGCCCTGCTGGGTCACACTAACACTCCATCTAGTCTTGCTCCACCTTGGAAAGGGAGAAAATGAAGTCCTGTTTAGGAAGAGAATGAGAGCCTGCCTGCTTTGTCCAGTTCAGTCCTGCCACCATTCGCCAGCACCAAACACTGTCACATTAGAGGTTATAATGCTCCTCAGTCCTTGTAGTATTTACATATGAATTTCTCACCAATTAATTTGTTCAATCCCTTCTGAAGCCACTGACTCAGTCTGCATCCACAGGTTTTCTCTTTACTCTTCCTCTCTCGTGATACTGGATCCAGGGGGACTGTCTTTATTGAATGATGCACAAATCCGTTTTTCTGTTGAATACACACTTTTGCTCCAATACTAGACTGGTAATAGTACAGAATGTATAAAGAGATTTCCACTCAAGAGAAAAAGATACTGCCTGAAAATTTCTTAATACATTTTCTCACTTCTGAACAGACTGAGGAACCTGAGCATGCTCATGAATCTTCCTATCATGAAGGCAACCTCTAAAGACAACCTACTTCCCCACCCACCATGAAAACCCAGCTGAGCTATCCTGTGGAAATGCAGTGGTTTTCAAGAGGTCAATATCAAGCTTTAGCTCCACAGTTACCTAAAACAACAAATAACCTCTGGTAGCTGTAAGAGGCTGTTCAATTCCACAAGAGACGGTCAAAGTCCACTTTCACAAAAGAAGAGTTTTACGACTTCTTGTGGACAACAGAAATTATTTGGATTGATGAGTCGTGTTCAGCCAAGAACAGGCTGTGATCAGTTACACAATCACAGGATCACCGATCTGCCTGTGCTTGTCACCTCTTGCCATGACCTTTAACAAGCATATGGCTTTCCTCTCTCTTTCCAAGCTCACTCAGATCATCTAGCTTCTCTTTCCATACTTCTGAAGTCTACTCTTGACCATGTTTGGCGTTTCCTAGTTTCTCTCTTCTCACATGGCCTCTACAGCCTGCTCCCTCTTCCAACCGAAGCCTTTAAAGGAGTATAGATTTTTCAACAGATGTCACCACTGCTTTGATTAAAATGAATGAAATCAACTATCACGAGGATGCTTCCCTTTTGCAGAGTTCAGACAGCACATCAAAGTTGGGCAGGAAAACAATCAGGAGATGTGACTCCTAAAAGAAGTGAAGATAGTTCAAAAGTATTTAACTTTTCAGACCTCCTATCAGTTAGGTATTTGAAAAAGCATTGGGTTCCACATGTACAGTATTGCCTTAATGCATTTTGTTTCTCATTTATAGTGAAAGGAACGAAATTAGATCATTCTCCCTTGTAATCCTTTTCAGTATTGAAATGGACTAGCATGACAGCAGATCTGTAAAGAAAATGTATAAATAAATAATCAGTAA
This sequence comes from Phaenicophaeus curvirostris, assembly GCF_032191515.1. Lineage (NCBI taxonomy): Eukaryota > Metazoa > Chordata > Aves > Cuculiformes > Cuculidae > Phaenicophaeus > Phaenicophaeus curvirostris. The sequence goes on along the minus strand of NC_091392.1, from coordinate 35,861,834 downwards.
TCTCATTTAGGCAAGAACCCAGTGGGCTTTTTCATTTTCTACAAGAAGCAAATCTGTGTATGAAACACACTTACATGAATAACATACATGAATCATTCAAAAAAAGTCATTTTGCTGGAAAGGAGGAAGTACAAGGAACAAATCTTATGTCCTTCAGTACTAAATATGTGAAAGCAAATTCAGGAATTTCCAATGTCATAGGAAGGAAAAGACATGTAGCTCTGCAGATGCTTCATAGACCATTTGATAAACCTCTAGCAGGTTAAACAAACACACAGGGAAGACTGTAAATGATATAGCAACTGCAGCCTCTCATCAAACATGAAAATCAGCAAATGACTTTGCAGATATAATAAACATCTCAAGTGCAGAAAAGCTTGCTAACCTGTGAGCTGCATTTCACCGGTCAAAACACTTGCTTCTGCTAGGAAATCACCCAAGGTAGTTACCATAATAACTGTGACTGCAGAGGTTATTGCCAATGGCTTTCTAAATGCTAAGAATATCTTCAGTGGCAAATCTGAGCATTCTGTGCTGATGAAAAAAATTACACATTAAAATAAGTGTCTATGAGACAAATGCAAATTGAGGGAAAAAAGTGCTTTTGTAGATGCATACTTCAGCTTCCTGAACTGGCCTTTTCTGAGAGATGTATGCTTTACTTTTGCAACAAATTATTTTTTTCCACAATAAGAACTGCAAAAAAGGTACGGGATGATTTTGTGATCGGTTTCCTCGGGCAAAGCATGCTCTTAATCTGCAAAACCAGTTAGCCAGTGAAGACTGCTTAATATTTTGGTAGGGGATGAAGGATTAGGCGAGACAGCACTGCATCCGTGAAATCAGAGCGTTTATGAAATCTGAGGGAAGCTGAAGGTAAAGGCATGGCCTGCTTGTTTTGATGAGGCTGGAAAAAGTGATTGAGGTCTGCACGAGTTAAGCAATATCACTTAAGAAGGTGGCTGCCCCACAGCAAATGATGCAACAGAGGCTGCTGAAGTTAGAAGCACTCTGTTAATAAAATAACAGGAACATTTAGATCATTTGCGGTTTTACTTGAGTCTGAAGGAATTGGGCCAAGTTAACTGCATGCATGAAAACAGTTATTTTTGAACATGTACAGTCTTGCCAACACCACACTAATGACAGAGGAAAACAAAACTCGCTCTGGAGGTGTCTTTGCACATAGGTAAACATCTGCTCACCAGGGATGCATCACGTGTCACATTTGTCAGTCACTGGGAACCTGGCTCAGAAGTTAATAGCTGAGCTTCAACAAGAATAACCTGGGAGCTGTCTTCCCTCCTAAGCAGCATTTCATGAATCTTGTATCCCGAATCAAACCAGAAGTCTTTACCTTTTTTTTTTAACCCATGTGGATTTTTTCAATTCCTCCTCTCTCTCTCTTACTTTCAAAAGTTCACCCTTATCTCCAAGATTATCTTATAAAAGAAAAATAGTGCACTATTTCTAGTTGAGTATTATACAAAGCTGTACAGATCTTGTCCTCATTTAAATTGTAGTACAGCACATAGAGGTTAAATTCAGCTAATACAATTTTACATTGGCAACTCAAGCACACTGTAATTGGATCACATATTTCGTCTCTAACTGTAATCTATACTGGATCCTGGAATTATATATATGTTTTAACTCTCAATTATTTTCTTCCCCCCCCCCCCGCTGGTTTTCCTATAGAAATATATTTTTGGTTTCATTTCTATAAGTTACAACCCCCGCCTCCCCCAAAATAATAGTGAAGAAAGTAGAGTGTTCTTTAAAATTCTTCAGCTTCCAGCTGACCTACATTCAAGTTCATTAACTGTGGGCAGTAGACAAACCCCTCAGGAAAGCCACATTTGGTGTAGTCTGAGACAGAATATGAACATTTGGTGCACAGCAGGCTGTGGGTGAGGGAGGTGGAAAAAAAAAGGTGTACTTTTGTGGGTTTGTAAACAGCTAAATAGCACCTGTATGTGTTCAGAGCCAAGGATCAGAAGAAAACTGGCTTTCTGCTTTCTACATTGTGTATTTAAACATTTCAGAGCCTGAAGATTCCCAGGACATTAATAATTGTTTTTATTACAATAATTTAGTATTTCATGATTTCTCCAAGGAATGTTAGTGTCCTGACCAATTACAGAGGACACTACATTATAGAGTAATTATTTTTTTAGTATCAGCTCTGTAAATATTATCCTTGCAAGGCATTTTACAGTTCTTTGATTTGTGTGTGCTCCCTTCTAACTCAGTAATTCAGCCTACCCTAAAATTATGTTTGCTTAACATTTCATTTTTGTATTAAAATCATGTTGCCCAAATTCCCAAAACCAAGGCTGCAAAACTGTTAATAACAGCAATACCAGAGCTTGAGCCACTGCAGAGAATGTGTTCAGGGCTGTACATTCACTCTGTGTTTTCCCTTGAGTTTGACAGCTAGCCCTGGTTTTGAGATCAAACACCATACTGAAAGAAGAAACCTGTATTATAACGTGCTTCAAAGAAACAGGCAGCGTAGAAAAACAGCGCAATATTCATGCATGTACAAAGGAACTGAAAAATCTGGTCACTTTAATTTCAGACTTCAAAGTCTTGACAATTTTCCTTCAGAGTAGAGTGACCTATTTTAACAACTGACCTGTAAGTACACCCCTGCAACCGCATATAAAACTTGTAAATGACAAATAACAAAAAGAATTGGTTAGAGAGAAACACAGGCTCCCCACGGTGTAGAAAACATCAAGGGAATTATTTTCTAACATCTAGGTTTGGTCATTCCTGCTCTTGTCCATAAGGTTTGGGATGCACTCCCACCTTAAATACAATTTGCCTATTCAGAAGATCAGGCATCCCCATGGAATACAAAGTGGCTGGAATGAGACGAGGGAAGGTCTAACGGCTCTTGTAGGTCCCAGGGTTTGGCACAGTTGGAGCATAAGGGCTCCAAGGGAGGTGAAAAAACAGTGGTTTGAAAACAATATCATGAGGGATGAGTCTTCAAAGGCCTTTTGCTAGGTGCACTGAGCAGGGCAGAAGGGTATGTTCTTCTGTTCAAGAAAAATGGAAATTTCCTCTGTCTGAGAAAATATTCTCACTATGTCTCCTTGTTATTTGGTGCTGTTTCTCTGAAGAAGAATTTACTTAGGAGACAGACAGCTACATAACCACAGTCCTCTGAGCTAAAGTAACCTCTGAATTCACAGAAGATCCAGACTACAGTTTGCATTATAGTTGTTTTGAGCTCCTGACCACTTCAGATAATAAAACTTCACATTTCTAGAAGTCTCCCATAGTGCAGATGTCTGAGCCAGTAGATGCAAGAGGTTTGGATTTTTTTAATTAATGTCAAATAGATTGGGGACAAATTAACTTTTCCCTAAAAAAAACCCCCAGACTTTCAACACAACCAAAACTATTTGCAGAATTTAACTGAAACTTACTAATGATTTCACCAAATAAAAATAGAACATTGAGAAGCTGAAACACTTCAGCTCTTTAGAAACTGTGAGGTTTTTCAGTATTTAATTTTTTTCTTTTCAATAGTAGTAACTTTTAAGAATCAATAAAAAGCACATACAGAACTGGACTAAAAAGAAAATGAACCTTTTGTTGCAGATTTTGACATATTTTAATCAGTCTCAAATTTGTGGGGGTTTTGGGTTTTTGTTTCATGAAGGAATTATTTTTATGCTTGTGTCAGGTCATTTCTTACCCCTCCATCCCTCTAGTTTTCAGTGAGTGAATTGAAAACAGACAAATAAATGAAGGGAACAACTTGCATAGCATGAGCGTCGAACGATTTCTCCATGTTCTTAAAACAGATAAGAGACCAATGGCTTTTAGCCTGGAAAGCATGGGAACAATTATTCAGCCTGTCCATATTCAGGATGGCACTGAGAACTTACTTATTTTTAAGCATATGTTAAAGTCTCCTTAATTTTAAAGTGCCTTTTCAACAGTGTCTTCAGCTCTTGACATTGTATCAGTACTGTTGGAATGCTGGATGCCCTTTTTAAAGTTCCTGCAGGAATATGCAACCGCAGGAAAGATACCTTTGTCTTAAGGGCTACTAACCTAATGCTTTCCCTCAGCTAAGGCTCCACTTTAGACTCTTGGCATGCCAGGAGGAAACTTCAGCCCAGGAATCCAATGGGAACTAGGGCAATCTAAAGCTAGGGATTCAAGAAGTCAGCTAACAAGTGGGCATTAACTCTTTTATTTTTAAATTGCAAGACATTTTTAACTGCATCTGTGATTTTGAGGGAAGGGTCTTCCCTGAGAGTTTTGAAACATGTTGCTTCCATTTATGTGCCTAAAAACTAGTTTCCTGAACGAGGCACACTATACACCCTCTTGGCTTCTGTAACCTCCTACATGGAAAGACTAGCAATAAGGTTTTGTTAAATACTGGTTGACAGTCTAAATTTAAAGGTTCACGAGAAAATCTGTTTGTTTCTTACTTTTCAGGCTGCTTGTCATGCCAGCATTACCTCAAGCCTCACTTTTACATTAAGAAATCCTGACTGTAAAGCTAAGTAATGTTTCAAACAATCAAGTATATATAACTAAACATCTACACATCTGCAAAACCAAGTCCAAGTTTCAAACTCCAATTATATTAATGCATATAATTTGAATTAACCATAATTTCAGCAATTCTGTAAATTGCTTTGAAAGGATCTGTTGCTTGTTGATTTTGTGCCATGTGAAGACACGATAAATATGACATATAGTCTCATCACATGAATAATACATTCTGCATCTTAAGTAAGCAAGTTGTGCTCCAGAGAGACGCTTAATCCATTTCCTGCTTCTAGGGATGAAAGGAATTACACTCAGTGCACTGATTTCACAGTATGTGCTCATTTGACTTTAATTATAAAATAATTATTTCAACATTTTTTTCCTGTAAAATAAACCAAACTTGAGCTCAACGTAACCTCTACAGAATCATATTACTTCTCTGTGCATTCAATCTTAGCTCATCAATACTGCACTTTCAATACAGTTTCACATGGAAGGATAAAAATAGCCTCTTGGGGTTTACAGCTGGTATAGTAGTTTCATGTTTCACAGCTACAAAAGCTGCCCCTTTTGAAGTAGCATTGGAATCCCTTAGAGTAAATTCAAATGTTGAGAGAAGGAACCTTCAGCAGGCACAGGGAGATCACACAATCCCACACTATGCTGTAAGATTTACATTCCATACCCTGGACATATATTTTCACTAGTATTTTTTTCCATAGGCTGTTCAAACCTGCACAAAGCTCAGTACAAGATCATTTACCTTGCTAAAAACCACAAATTTTCTCTTGGGTGACTCAATGGCCAGAGCACTCCTTCAAAATAGGACACATGCTGTCGATGTCTCAGGAATGACAAGAGCATCAAGTGGATTAGACTGTCAAAGGCTGTACTGTCAAAGCCACTGCCGTGCTTCAAGCTTGAAAAAACAGCACTTCAGAAATGTGATGTTTTATCAGGCATCCCATCTGGGGGGAATAGAAATGATTGCTATCCATACAGTGTACGCTCTCCATGCAAGGATGACTGACAGTAAGTCCATCTGACATCTCTCCAGCCAGGTCTAGGAGAATTTACCAGGTTCAGTGCACCACACCTTACAATTCAAAAGTGCTCTGGCGCTGACCTACATACTGTCAGAACCCACACCCTGCCTCCAGGCCAAAGCAGCTGTGCTGCTTCCAGTCACAAACTAGTTAATATACTTGTACTCTTATTACTACCAAGTTGGTTACCTAGGCTGTGCCTGCGCCTATGTCAAGACTTAATAGATAATAAGGACAAACAGACAAGTAAGAACAGCCGCTATTTACAAGGTGCCAGCTTACATATGAAATGTTGGGTCAAATTTTCTCAGTGTCCAGGTAACATAAAAGTTTACGAGTTATTTTCAGAAACCTCAGTCAACTCCTAAATGTTTGAGCGACTTCTCAAAACATTGCTTAGTTTTATAAAGGTATTTATGTATCTAAACCCACAAACATCCTCCATGCTAGAATGTGAATTTGTCAGGGCATGAACAAGTTTTAATTATTATTACTTTTTTTATATCCAACCAGCTCAATCTCATCTACCCTTTGAGGCTCCTAAAGTCTAGAGACACGACAATGTGTTAAGATAAATGTCTTCACTAAAAGCTGAAAAAACATACATTAGCTTAGATCAGTGTTTATGGAATATCAGAATGAAACAAGAGACCACCTAACAGAACACTTGTCATTATTATCTCTCTGAACAAACTGTGACTCATGCACAGCACACAGGAAAGAGTTATCTGCAGTGCTCTCAAAAACTCCAGAATATGTAGCAACTTCAATAATAAATGGTCATGATGACTATTCAGCACTTGAAATTCCTAATCTTACCAAATGATCTAAAGAGAAATTGCACCATTTCAACTTTTATTAAATGATCACTTTGAAGAGTGCCATTGAAAATCATCAAGAGTTCTTAAAATGTCATCTGAAACCATGAACTTCAGGTCCTGCACAGGACCTTAGCATTAAGTGTTTTGGAAACACAATAACCACACTATAAATGATAATTACTACATTCACAATGGGAAAAAAAACCAATCTTTTAAATTTTTTTTAAAAAGTAGATACTTAGTATGTCAAATATTAGAGACCTATGCGCTACAGCATTACATAAACAGGTAACCATACAGAAGTCTTAATTCATCCTCAAGAGCAATGAATCCTGATTTGTATTGACTTTGACAAAAAAGTTGTTGCTGGTGTTTCTTTAGTTAAAGAGTATCTCATAACAATAACTGCACACTGGACACTGTAGTTGTGTCATTTCACAGTGGTTATGACTTTTATGACTCTAATATAAAAATAACAATCTTTAAATCACTAGGATCCTTTAAAGAGACAAAAAAAGTGTTCCTTATGAACAATGATAAATCATCCAGCTCTTTCTTTCCCTCACACAAACAAGCACACAAAAACATCCACAAAGCACGTACTCTGGCCCTTCAGAAACACCAGTTATAGGGATGAGATCTGAGCCTGGCAGTGGTAAAGGTCTGAGCCCCATCCCCTGGTATCTATAGCCTCTCTGTGAGATGTGTGACTTTGTTAAAAAGTAAGGCCATGGAGTGCAGAGAATATTAACATTAGTCATTAGAAGGTGGGTGACACGACCTTATAGTTTGTGATTTCTATTGCAATACATCTTGCCTTCGAGTCAGAGGTTACTGTCCTTGAGGTGAGAACGGCAAAATCTGTTCTTCTGCCTGTACACAACTTTTGTCAGTATTCATTTGCTTTCATTTTACTTGAGGTGAAAACCCCTTTAGGTTTCTGATAACATATATATAAAACTTACTTTTCATGGGCACATTTTGCAGACTTGTTCGAAGTAATTAAGACAGATAGGTTTGAAGATCACGTATGTTAACTGTTGGTCCAGCTTTGTGTGATAGGATAACAGAAAAGACAAGGATGGGTACACGTATGGCAGAAAATCATGTAAAGATGAGAATTCTGACATTGTGTTGCTCTGCTGGATTTCTAGGCCTATCTGATCAGCAGCAGAAAACATGAGCCAATGTTCCTATAGCACCAAAACCTGACATCAAAGAACAGATTTCATGGGGCCTTAAAACACGCAAGCTTCTGATGAAAAGGTTGTGATCAATGTCTGAATAAGCTGCAAAAGACAAGAGACACAGGGATGTTCTTCACAGCAAAAGCCCAAGATAACCTAACTGCAAGATCTCCTTATAGCTCCCATGGAACTCTCCTTTTAAAGTTGCTTGGCAGTGGCTCTAATTAATTTGCTTTTTATAACTAGTTCATTTTTGATTAGTATTACCCTGATGTTCACAAACAATTTAGGTGTTATAAAAAGCAAAGCAAGTCTTACCTGGAATACTCTGTCTCCTCACAGACAGTGCTCCATCAGGTGGCCTTGCTTGGTTAGCAGACTTTGTGTAAGGACTCTCATCTAAACAGAAACAAGCAACACTTCCAGTTACTGTTAAATATATTGTTAAAATCAATGTAATTTTAACCCAAATACTGTGTGAACTAGCAATGCAGAGCTCAAGAGCTGCTGTGAGATAAATAAGGATGACTGTTTCTGAATGCTGACTCAATGCTCCATGTCATGTTTAGACTCAAAGGCTCTGAATAGCAGAGCTGAAAAGGATGGGGTAAAACTCGAATAACGATTAGTTGATGACCGGCTTGATAGAAAAAGCCCTTTTTGGTTTTAATATGATCACGGAAACTTTCCTTTTTCTCAGGTTAAGAAGCTTCATATCTCAAAGACTTCAGTGAGAGGTACCAGCCCTGTTGAGGAGTGAAAGGCTTGCAAGAAGCTTTTGAATATTCTGGCTATAAAGATACATTCCGTTCCCTTTGGGATCTGTCAGTGGGCGGTTCCTTTTCTGTCCTAACGATTGATTGGAGAAAACATCAGAAAGCTGTTGCCAAATAGGCCAGGCACATTTACGCCTAATGAACGGAACCGTGACAGCCTGTGTCTAAATAGGAGGTTATGTGGAACACCTACTGATCAACCTCAATGCACAAGAGACCACTAAAATAGCGGGATGAGCAGATGAATCATCAATTAGAGGCAGTATTAGGCAGAAAATGAGTCACTTCTACATCCCTCTCAAGAGCAGAATTATGGTAGGGAAAAAATGAACTATATCATATCTTTACAAAGGACAAGCTATAAGCCCAGGAAACAAATCTGAATAAAAGAGAAGAAATAATACATTTCATTACTTCAGTCAAAAGAAAGGAATCAGAAGAAATTAGGCTTCTGTCTTGCTCGTCCTTTAATTGAGTGCTCAAACACTTTAAATTATTATCAAATCCTTCTATCTGCATATTTTCCTTCAGGTTCCAAAGGACCGATGCGTCTACAGCAATGTATATGAATATATGCTTAAATACAGATCAATGAGTAAAGGAATCAAAGACTACGTTATCTGGTATAGCATTCCCAGATCAAGCAGAACCATATAAACATTTTCTGGTGAATCAGCTTTTCTTTGCAGTTGATGCTCTTGACATTATAAGCCTTCTTTGCTAATTGCACTGTAATTGCATCTTGTAAACTCTCAATCTCTGTTAGAAACTTCCATCAAAGACAGCAGTCCATTCTTATACAAGCGAGATAAAGATTACGGTCAGTATAATTTAATTTAAAACCAGGTCTTGGAAAGAAATGACTAGAAGAGCTAGTTGGCTACCAGAACCTCTGCAACGTTAGGTGGATGCAGTAACAAAAAAAAGAAAAAGGCAAATACTGTTTCATACCCACGTACCTTGATGAAAATGCAGCAAGTAATGAAGAATGTACATTGGTAAAATACCTCACCAGCCAATATAATTGCTTTTTCTACAGTGAAATGAACTCTCATTCTTTTAGGACTACATTGTTACAAGGAGAAAGAAAGCTGGCTTGACTATACTGTAAGCTAGTATGCACTCTAAGAAAATAGAGCTGTCAGCTACAGGAAATAGAGAAGCATGAAAAAATACTAACATAGATCCAGCTAAACAATTTAAGAAAAAGTAAAGCTTTAGTCTTCCATTTGAGGAAAGTGGAAAAGCTAATATTATCATATATACAGAATATACATGCCCCCATTAAAGAAAAAAAAATCAAATAAGAGTGAACTAGAGCTTCTGAAACAATTAGGATTATGGGGTTTTTTTCTTTCATAGAAGAGGCACTGCTGAGCTCAAACTCAAGACAAAGCTCTCTGCACAGCCTTGCTAACTCATATCAGTACCAGAAAAGTAGAATTCATCAATAATGTGACTTACACCTCCCATCCATTACTACTTATTTGCAGGTGCTGAACGTGACAGCAGGTAGTGTGAGACATGCATTTTTCTATTAAAAAGCGGGCAGGAAACATAATACAATTTCTCAAGAACCAATGGACGGTGATGACTTTCGAACCCTATTTGAACGCGTGCCCTACTTATGAAAAAAATCTAACATTTTACAGAACAAATCAGTTCGCTCCTAGTCAGACTTACTACACATGAATTCTTTCATCGGACTGGGGAGAGGGCAAAAAGGAAAGAATTTTCACAAACAGACCTTTTTCATTGAATCTTTGTCACTGAGCAACTAAGTGAATCAGGTACAGTCTCTTGCTGGAATAGGATTTTCCCAATATTGCACTGCACTAGGACTGCTTGCAGTTATCCTATGTTCAGAATAAAGGACAAGCCTGCAAATCTTGCTGGTTAACGGTACCAATGAAGGAAGGGAGTGCATGCTCGAACTGTTTACTAGGGAGTCTGAGCAAGAAGTCTAGGATGTTCTACATAACAAATGGCAGATCCTAAAGGTAACAGAGACTGCTTATATGAGTGAGCTGATATCATCATTTAAGCATATTAACATTGAAGGCCTGCCAGATATTTATATAGCTTAGATGCTGCAATCACACTGAATTCCTTTATTTGTCTACAGACTTTCACAGCAAAACTAAAGGAGACCCAAAAGTTGCTCCATAAACTTTTGAAGCCCTATTACTGCAAAATACACCTAAGTGTTATTGGGAAAGAACAGTGAGCCACTGGATCATTAGTGGATTGGGAAGCTATTTTCAGGACAGAAAGGAATTCTTTTTCAATGCACATTTAACAGTAAAATTGTACTGCAACAAAACTAGAAATCAGTGCAAAGGATTTCCAGAAGCAAAGGAAAACAAATCTAACCACCTGGAGAAAGAACGTGAACAGCCTTATTGAGAAGCTTATTTGAGACAGGAGAGTAATATAAAGAGCAGACATGCAGAAATAGATGCCATCCTAAAGAGCAGAGAAACTAAAAAGATAAAAGTATAAAAGTAAGCCTGAATAGCCCTGAAATGACAGATGCCATTCACGCTGTCAAAAAGGGAAAAAACTGTTTGTGTGTATTAGCAAAGCTGTATGTGTGGCCACAAGAATTTATTATCAAATTAGAATTTATCGATGTCCCCATCCACTCTGTAGTTATTAAAAAATGTAGAGTAGAATGTATCATGATAGCAGCACCTAGAGGGATTTGTCTGAGTGTTTTGCATAACAAGCTTCCCCTTCAACGGCACAGATATGCTTCATAGTTGGAAGCCCAACCCAGCAAGACAGCACCCTGAAAATGCAAAGGAGCAAATGGGTATAAAGCATTCCCCCCGCAACAGGAGACAGTAACTAAAAATCAGCTAAAGCTGCAATGTATTTAAGAAACCACACATACAAAGCAGAGTGAGAAACCGTCCAGATTCAGAAGCACAGATCTCACCCAGCTACATCCTAATACTAATGTAATCCAGCTCTCCACAGGGAAGGAGCCATAGTCTGTAAAGAATTCACAGGCCAAACTGCCTCATCCCTGAGCACGGAAATGCCTTCACCTGGAAAAGGCAGACAGGCAGCTGCAAACCCTGCTGCTCGATGCACCAGCTCCTGCCCACGGCTGGAAGAATTACACTGCAGGTGGACTCGTTCGCTACAGTGGGGCTGGTGTAGCTATGCTGATATATTCTTGGAGCTGCATTAATTGCATTACTGTTTGAGGTTTTTTTTTCTTTTCTTCTAGCTAAGAGATTAGACAGCCCAGGGTAAACAACTTCTAACAAATCAGTAGGTCATTTTAAGGGAACTGCTATGCCAGCAGATTTCTTCGCTCAGTGACTACAGGAAACAAACCCTCTTATGTTGTTAACAGGCAAGGGTCATTACCCCTCCCAAATCATACCTGCATTTTGTTTGTGGTTGCCAATGTCCTCTACTGAACAAGGTGCCCACTGTGCTAATTCACCAGCTCCCTGGCAGAACACAGTGATAATCTTGGAAGGAACATCTTGGAGCTTGATCATGAACAGATCCTCCTCCTAGAAGCTACGCTAAAGCACATGGAGGACGGGGAGGTGATTAGTGGTAGCCAGCACAGCTTCACCAAGGGCATGTCCTGTGTGACCAACTTAGTGGCTTTCTGTGATGGGGTGATCACAATAGTGGACACAGGAAAGCCAACAAATATGATCTATCTGGACTGCTATAAAGACTTCTACACAGTCCCTCACAACATCCTTCTCTCTAAGTTGGAGAGAGACGGGTTGGATGGGTGAATTGTTCACTGGATAAGAAATTGGTTGGATGGTTGTATTCAGAGAGTTCACAAAGGCTTGTAGTCATAGGAGGAGGAGGGATTGGAGAGGGGAAGATTGGAGAGGGGAAGATTTAGACTAGATATAAGGAGGAACTCTTCACAATGAGGGTGGTGAGGCGCTGACACAGGTTGCCCAGGGAAGCTGTGGCTGCCCCATCCCTGGAGGTGTTCAAGGCCAGGCTGGATGGGGCCTTGGGCAGCCTGGTCTGGTGGGAGGTGTCCCTGCCCATGGCAGGGGGTGGGAATTAGATGATCTTTAAGGTCCCTTTCAACTCTATGATTCTATCATCCTTCTATCATCCTTCTATCATCCATCATTCTTAACCAGCAAAGCTAAATGATCTTCCTGTTTTCTCCTTTTCCTCACCCTCATGAAAGCAATAGCCCCAAATAGCTGTAACAGTAGTTCACATATCATCCTTTCAAAGCTCTGCACATAGTTCTTCTAATTAAAGACTGCAAAGACAATGATCAAATGGACAAACAAGTAGCCTTACTCCTTACATCTATTACTTTATGTTTATTGCCTTTAGCTATTGACTGTGAGGCAGATAAAGAGCTTTCTGCACTCTCTTGCCTATTTTTAACCTGGTGACATCTCTATCCTGTAACTGAATGATTCATTCTTTGAGTTAGGGACCATGTTGTGGCACATTTATATCATTCTGTGTTGCTTTTACTATACAGGGGAAGGGCCCCTGTCCAAGACTAAGGACTCCATACACTGTAACAAACTAACAGTAATGTAATCCTACGAAGATTGTACACTGCACAATGTGTATAGATATCTATATACAGAAAGTGTTTGGTTCTGTCCTAGCATAATGACCACATGAAATCTTTAGATGTTTGCTATATCCGATTGATTAATAATATCCCTTGAAGGATATCAGCTGGGGACACATAAAAGGGAATGAAAGTAAAGCCTAAAGATATTTCCTCAACAGTCAAGTCTAGGCATTCACCTTATTGGGCGGTTTATGGCCACTGAACCATCTGTGTGTCTCTCGAGGTGGCTCTGAAAGCAGTTGACACATGGATGTTGTTTACAGATGCAGTAAACCCTAAGAGCACTCCCTCCTTCAAGTCTCCACAGTTGTTTAGAGGATGCTTCCTCCACTGCTGCTGCTGCATATCCAGGTGGTAACTACCGAACCCAGTAGATGTGTACAAATCTTGTGCAGCACCAGGTGAACCCAGGAGGCGACTAAGCACAGCCGCGTCCCATCAGGTAAGAAGGGGAAGACTCTTCCCACCTTGCTGGGAGCAGCTTTTGAACAACTCAGCGGCTGCCGCTTTGGCTCTCCTACATGGAGAGGAAATGTGAAGATCCTTCACTGTCTCTCCCACACAACAGCTCCTTCTTTGCTCTACGTCACCATTCTCTTCTGCAAAGCCTGCATTCCTCTTGGCGCGGGTGAAATAACACAGCACCAAATTTGTAAGTGAGGAACTACAAATATAGGGGAAATTTTTAATATTGAGAAGCTAGTTAGCTACATTAAATTTTTTCAACAGTAGATATGAAAACATCTTTCAGTTTTCCATTTTCATACTTCAGCAGCATACCGATATCTCGCAAGAGGATAAGCTGCTCTTTGGCCAAGGGAGAAGTGAATTTAAACCTTTTTAGACTTGGAACATGTAGCTCCCAAGCAGCCTTCAGAACTCAAATGTTCCCCACTGTGAAGCATTTTCAACTAATGTGAGTTCCAAGACTCCACAAGGAAGCATACTACATCTTCAGCTGGCTACAATTCCAGCTGTCTCAGTGTACAAGAGGAGTAACATTGACTGCATGTGATGCTGCTCACACCCAAATATGGGATAGCACCCACCTCAGACTACAGAAGAATCACATATCAGTACAGAAGTAGAGGATAACAACAGAACAAGTTGTCAAGAGGATAATTTCAGCTGTCAGAAGAACATCCCCAAAATTAGTTTCAAAAAAAATAAAAGCACGAGAGTCACGGTTATTATTACAGCTATTACTTCAGGCATTCCTAGATCTGTAATACCCCATTCACAGAAATTTGCCACTCCTTAACTTTATAATGAAGAATATTTTTCACTAAATACAACAGTTTTTTATGAAGCCTGCCAGTACAGCACAAAATATCATAGGTTCTTATACCATCTATATCTGAGACTTACCATGATATTTATCTTTAAATGGCATAAAGCTCAGCATTATCTAAAAAATAATTTTTGGCATAGTATCACATCAGTGACTGTTGGTAAATTCTCTGTTATCCCCACAGCTTGCAGCTGGAGGCTGTCACAGATAAAAATAAACATGTATCCACTGACGTCTGTGGTTTACAGAAGCTCTGAAGTTCAGGAATGCTTAAGCAAAGTCACAGTACAACTTTTAGGACCATTCCTGCAGCAACTTACTCTCTTCTAAACTTAGACATTTCTGTTAAAGATCTTCCACTCCGTAAGAAAGCTGAAATATTTACTGGAGCAGAGACTCAACCCCCCATCTCACATTCACAGATGAGCACTTCGAAGTCCAGGTTCACAATCAGTCAGTCTTGCTTGCTTGCTCATTCTGATCAATCTTTTCGGTATGTCATACGAAGTAAAACAGATGAAAGCTATCTCCTCTACACTCAATTCTCAGCCCTGTACCAGATGAGACAGAAGAGGGAATCTGAACTCAAGATCCCCTGTGTACCCCTGAGAGTAGTCCAACCACTACAATGTCATCAGGACCACTCTAGAAAAATGCACCCAAGCCCACCTAAGTTCATCTCCTCAAATCTAGTTTTTTGTTTCTGGTAAAAGTGCATAAGCATTTTCTCTGACATGTTGCAAATTCTGGAAAACATGATTTTTCGTGTTGATCTACAGCAATGGAAAGGGAAAAAAACATTGAGAAGGGGGTTTAAGCTTGGTTAACACACTGCCCTACAGCATCCAGCTGAGATGACTTCTGTTAAAGACAGCAGACAAATCTTTCTCCCTGAACTTAAAATCCAAATAATTCTGAATGAAAATTAACTAAATAACTCTGAACACTTATGCAATAGCCCAATTAATGTAACCTACAGCAGTCACAATGAGATGGATACAAACACTACTTAACTGAATCTGTAACTGCTATAACAGCTGTAAATGAATCACAGCAAGGATACTACTATCCAGAACTGTTGGGTTTTTTTTAAATAACTAAAGCTTATAGAAATTCTAGAACTCAGTTTTACAATGGAATTATTAAACACACTTGAGTCAATATACCATACTAAAATTTTCTGGGAAGCAGTGAATAGTGGGAAGTTGGTTGCTAAGAGGAGATTTGGCACAAATGTTTTTAGCCTGGTCTAATTTTTATCCTTAGTAACCATTAATGACAACAATAATGACAAAATATCTCAGAAAATGTATCTTTCCTGGCAAAGGAGGAAATTTTTTAAAATATTTGCTTTTAAATAATACAAAAGTCTAGGGGAAAATTAACATCTGGTTACATAAATGTTTATCACAGTGTTACCACAGCTGTGTCAGATCATAATGGACTATAAACAGTTCAAAAAGGAGACAAAATTGGCTAGAGTTCTTTCAGCAGATGTATAATGTACAGATTTGGAATGTATGTGCTTCATGAAACAACAAAATGTCAACAATTTGCTTTGCCCACATGCTAACCCTTTCAGACTTGTCATGGTAGCTCCAACCATGAAAGAAAGCCTTTAATTTCTCCTACTGTTGCAGCGGAAAAACAATGTTTCAAGTTCCTTTTGGACCTAAGGCTTCAATCACTTCCAATAAGACTTCATTTTTGAAATGGCAATGCTGCTCTTCAAAGCATTATAGCTAAAATTTCCTAAGAGCGGCATGTAAAGGAGTCATTAATGAACTAGGCTTCAAGTAGGACAAATATGATTACGTTTACCCTTAATCCTTTCTTATCAAACTCTATGCTCAGTGCCCTCTAGCAGTCTTTATTATGAAAACACTGGGTTTCAAATGTTTCCGTAAGTAACATTTGTTGGTTTGTGTGACATGGAAAAATGAGAAGGAAGAGTTAGAATAGCTCCTCTGGTAATTTTCTTTCCCACATTTAGCAGACTGTCCACTGATTTTCTTAGAAACTTAATTTTAACAGCTATAGCACACAATGAATAACTATGTTGCCTCTCTAAAGTAAAAATTTATTCAATTTTATTATACTTTATGTAAATTTAATTCTCCTTTTCCCCCTGAATTTTATGGTTACTTATTACAGGAGCAGCTCAGTTTTAATCTAGAAGCAAGAGAAGTAGTTCTGCATAACCATGATTCCATTTCCTATTGATATTTACAATATCTCAGCATGTTTGGCCATTTGAAAAACAGTCTGAAGACCCTCCAAGTCTGCTTGTCCAAAATTAATTTCCTAAATCTGTGCTTAGGCACCTGAATGGAAATGCTTCATTTCCTAAAGGGCTATGTATGCTGATCTCCTTAAAAAGCTATTTTGCTCAGGAAATTTCAGAACTTTTCAATACCATCTGAAACACTCAGGATCTGCAGAAAGCTAAAAACACGTCTCAAGAGATATTAGCATATGGTGAAATTAACTTCAGTGGATTATCCAATAAAGAAGTAATCCTATTTATATAATACCCCAACCACAAACTACTTCAAATCTGATAAATGCCTTTTTGTTTATAAAGCATCAAGCATTTGTTAAGGGATTAAACCTGAATACCATAAACCAGAATCGTTACTGAATCGTTACATATCTTCATTCAAAGTGAGTTCCACTCTGCTGTCTTGAGATTCAGTTTATTGTTTCTGGAACTAATACAGGCATCAAAGAAGCGAAATATGTGAGGAATAACCAGAGCAGCTAGAAACTGAGAAACTAAGGATGTAAACCATTTTCCTCTGTGAGGCAGTCTGGGATTTTTCTTTTTACATATAAAAAGAAAAGATTGTAGACAATCTTATTCTAGAGGATGGAGCTACAGGACTTTTCATTTAAAAGGAAATTCCTAAGTGACACAGATCTCACTGACAGGAAACATTTCTAGACAGTCAAGCTACAATTCTTGCTCTGAACACCCGTAGTTTGTTCGGAGCTGCATCTTGGTCCATAGGAAGGTTTTGTTGTCCTCTCTGGACGCATGTTTAAGAGCATCATATCACTCTAATATACTGCTGCACACTGGCATTGCTTGAGGTGGCTTATGTATATAAGCTCTTCGGAAAAATAAAAAATTGAAATAATTTTCCTTTATGAAGCTCTAATAATTAAGAAATTCAATGACATTGTTTAACATTGATATATGTTAAATCAGCATCCCCCAAGAGCATATGAGCGAAACTTTGACAGAGGAACAACAATGTCAAGAAAATGATAAAAGTCCCAACAAGACTCCTGGAGAAGGAGCAGAGCAAAGCAGCAAGACTTGAGCCAAGGCAGTGGCCAAGGGGTAGAAAAACAGATGGCACTGATGTTACACCTTGTGGAAAAACACTTCTATTAATAAGTATTTACGTTAGAAACACATAAATGACCTTAATATTACCTTTTATTCTTTACTTTTGGTTCAGCTATCCCTTCCAGATGGGACTTTGCTGGGCTAGGAAGACAGTAATTGCTGACTAGGGAAAAATAAGCCAAGCTATAGCCTGGGGCTCCTGGATGATGCCCTCGAGCTAAGCCACTGAGCTCCTGATTGTTGTGGCTGCCCACCACCATGCCTCCTTGGGACAAAAGGCAATTGGCTTACCTGGAAGAAGTGATATGATCTGCTATTACATTTGTGGATAAAATTGAACAGGAGAAATATATATTAGTTTCCTAAGCTGTGTAAATCCCACACGGCACCTCCACTGTACCAACAGATATTAACAGCAACTTTCTTCTGCAACAAAACCGCTCCTGTGCTTTCTTAGCCTGACCTTGACACAGGTTTTCTCTGAAGTCTGACTGCTTTGAACTTAAAAAGTAGAAGTGACATTTAAAACTGCTGTTATATTCTTTTAAAACGTTCTGGGTTTTCCATTGGTGGAAATAAAATTCTCATCTCCCATCAGTATATAAATGGATAATCATCTTCTAGGACTACCCAAGGGGAAGACACACCTTCTACCTGTGCAGACCACACCACAAAGCAGATCAGAAATATCTTCCCAGGCTGTTGTCATTGCAGTTGACAGGGATTGAAGGAAGAGAGAATGCTAACTAAGAACCTCTCTACTGTCTGCCAGGGAAAGCAGGAACTAGTTGTATATGTGCTGGGGGAAGGCAATGACAGAGGTAATAGCTGAGACAGTGAGACCGTCACTGAAGCTGCATAAAAAGTAAGTAAAATATGTTAAACTGTTTAGAAAACAGGAGTTTAGTTTGCTTAAAAAAAAATAAACTGAGTCACAACACTACATTCAAAGACAAGAAGTTAGGAATGGTAATTTTTTAATGAGGTTATTCATCTCACCTCCATTCCAGTGCTGTACTAATGCTATTTGCAGTAAATCATATCATGTGTTCTTCAGCCTGCTTGTGTCTCTAAGTATCTCCAGTTACGACGTTTCCATCACTTCCCTTTGGAGACTGCTCCACAGGATGCATCAGATCTCACAGCTGGAGAACAATTCCCTCCATCAGTCTACAATTTTCTTTCCTTGCTTTAACTGTCATTCCATTATTCCTAATAACATTCTTCCCCCTCTCAGAAGATCTTATAAAATAATATCTCTCATGTACTGTTCATTCCAGAAATCATACAGATTACTGTGCTTACTGCTTAGGTCAGGATCCTACCAGTTTTTCTTTCTGGGCATGACTTACCACAAAGACTGGCTGATCTTGTCGCTGAAGCGTGGTGGTGTATAAACTAACCTCGTATTGGGATGCCCATTTGGGAAAGAGTGAAACTATTTCTTTAAAACAAAAATGCGCACTCTGGTGTGGACAACATTAAGAGTAAAGCATATTTTTGCATATTAGTAATACGTTGTATAAATTTATAGCATTATAGTTATTCTTTGTAACCCCAGTAATAAGGTTTATTTGATTCATAAAACAATTCTAACACTGCCACAAGGAGCTGCATAATGTTATACCAGTACTAGCAGATTTATATTAGCAAGCCAGTGGGATTGCCCCACTTTATTTACAGTTCAAATGACACACGTTAGTCCAAATTGGCACAACTCAGGCTTAGCAAAATGCTGATCTTTCAGAATGCACTTCTTTCAGGAGTCAGGATATAAACCTATCACCTTCCTCATGCTTTCATGAAATACTTCCCACTTTCAGCCCCCATCCTGGAAGAGTTTACCCTATATAACCACAAAGACTGCAATAGCTTTGACTAAGTTCAGATGTCAGCAAAACTTCACTGGTTTTAGAAGCTGTGACAAGTCTGAACACAGTGCAGAGTAAGTCTTTTGAAATAAAGTGCTGCGTTATTTTCAGAATGGGAACAAAGCATAGGAACAAAAGGGATGTCAGGCTGACAAAACAATATATATATATTTGTTTTACTCAAAGCTCACAAAAAGCCTGGGCCACCTTCTGTTCTCCAGACAGCATTTGTGCACCCAGCTCTTTACGGCAAGCCTTTTAACTTGTCAAATACTCTTTTATTTGCCAGTGCCCTCAGAGTCCTACTAAATGTCAAAGCTTATTTAGGGCAAGCAGCTGATCATCTGCAGCATTCTTCAAATTTTGAAATATGGTATTTGTTGGAACTGCTAGCCCACATCTTTGCCTATGTGCAACTTAGCCATGTTTGAGTCAGCTTTTTTTGTATTTCTGTGGAAAATACAACAAGTATGTGTGACATTCATGAAAAATGATATTCCTTCAAGAAGACAGGAAAATAATTTTTAATGTTTCTATGCATCAATCCCCCAACCTTTTTAACCAGGACGCTTTCTCCTTTAGGAATTCACAACACCTGAAACTCCTAGAAACAATAACAGCATCAACTACCACCTACTACAACTGCAGGAAGAATAAACATGGATTTCATATTTTTACAGTGTGAAAACTCTACTTAAACGTTTTTTTTCCCAAATGCTACAGTAATGGTGAGGTAATTATTAATTTTTTTTCTGTATTACCAGTGTATTGCCAGCACTTTCAGATCCATAACAGTACTGTGTGTGTGCATATGTGCTTAATTTTAATGAGGGGTTTATTAGATTCGTAAAATAATTTCAAAACAGACAGCAGAAAGCAATTAAAAATAAGAGGAAATCTCATACATTAAAAATACCTCAAACCAACCTGACAACCTGATAAAGGACTCTGCACAAACATGGCGTTTAAGGCAGAAACTCAATCTAACCATCCAGACTTGCCACATTCTGAAGGTCAAACAAGCCCTGGTTTTGGCAGACCAAGAGCATGATGAATGCCAGAGTCCAGCTCACTCTATCATGGTCAGTCTATGCCCCATCCAGGTTTTTATAATGAAGGACTGAGGGAAGCCACGCTGGTTTTATGAGCCTGAATAGAGTACAGGCAATTAGTGAAATGTCTATAAGATTTCAGACCCTACCAAAAGATAAATATATTAATATCTGCACGCTACACTGACAATGAAATACATCTGTTGCAAGATCCGGGGCAGGAGGTGGGGAGGAATTAAGCCAAATAGGCCACACGGTAATTTCAAAAAGAGGCTACATTCTTCATTATCTGAAGTCTCTAAAATGAGAATGTGGTGCAGAATACAGTACACACGAATGTAAACTGTCATTGGGAAGACAGGAGAAACATTCAAGGTAAGAAATGACAGAAAATATTAAAACTGCAATTCCTAACCAAGAACAGAACAAAATGCTCTCAATAACTAACTGTAGCTTTAAACTCAGAAGACAACTTCTTATTAACCATGCCAGGAAGCATCCTTATAGCCAGCATCACCACCCCTATCAACCAGAAGATGCAATTGCAGGCACAGCTGGAATTTTATTGACCAAATCAATGAGAAACACAGAGAAGAGAAACTGTATCAGTAACCAGGACAAGACGCCTGATAGACAACAGCAGAAGTTTGATATTTCAGGTATTTCAGGAAATAACTGGTATTTAAAAAATTCCAATGATTCCAAGCTATGATTCCCATATTGCACTGAACAAGCACATTGTTGAACACGCTCACTAAGACCACAAAGCAAGTGATGGTCTGAGACCCGTAACAATTGCTAGTAAAGGCAGTGACTTTTAACCTGTTCTCTGTCAAGCCCTGAAAGATCAGACTACTTTAAAGATCCCTAAGAAAAAAAGATGCCTTTACTCTCTACTGCAATTTCATTATGGAACATTTCTATCAAGGTGTGCAGCACCACTCAGTATCTAAATAAAGATAAACAGGCATAGTTGGCTGCCCTGAGAGCCTTAAAAAACACGTTTCTGCACTCTACAGCCAAGACATTCTGCCTTTCAGGTCTTATAAAGGCTCAAAGACACGCATTGTTTTGGGCTGGCTAGAAACTTAAACGCTTCTGAAAACATTTCCTAATAGGATTAGTATAACAAACACTGACTGCAGAACAAGTATAGCTGTCTCCTCTGATGGCCAGTGCCGGTTCAATGTGCTTTCAGCTCCTCTGGTGCATCCTTTGAAAAGAGAGCATGGGGAAAACATGCAGACCCATGGAAGAAGGAAGCCTTGCTTCTGCTATGGGAGTGCATGAGCCCATAGGGAGACAGAAGCATCAGCAGGGCAGGTTGTAGTAGGCGGAGGAGAGCAGAAAAGCAAATGCTGATAACAGAAATCAGCGGTGAACGTGCTGCATAAGCACTGAATAGGAGGACCTCCTGGGGACCTGAGAAGCCCTTGCAGAATTTGCAATAAATAAATGAATAAATAAATAAATAGAACATGTTTATTCCAAAAGTCTTGCTTGGTGAGGGGAAAAGGGAGAATGCTTACTATAAGTGAGAGGTCTAGGCAGATTTGTTTTAAAAGTAACGTGGATTCCCATCAGTCACTTTGAAAAATAAACACATTAAAACACACCAAAAGAGGTCTTCCAGCAGAAAGAACTGCCTTTCACTATGCATAATATAATACTCACTTAAATTATTCTTTGTGAGGATTATAAAACATCTTGCTAACACTTCCCTCTTGTCTCCTATACTCCACAAAATTTACATCACTATTCCTGTCTTCTTGCTTTAAGATAACAAATAATAAGCAGCTCATCGTCTACAAGGTTTATTGGTGTTCGAAGTTGCCATTCACCTGCCATTTCCATGTGAAATATAAACCCAAGGAGACTTATCCTCAAGGAAGCTGTAGGAAGCTAAGCTGGTGGTATTGACCTTAGACTCTCCGAACTTATATTGTCTCAGAGCTTATCATAAAAATATTGCTCTTTCTGTCAAAATTGGCTTCCACTGAACAGCTCTATGAAAGCAGCTCACATGCCTCATACTCCTGTGTAAAGTCAGAGTAGATGAAAGGGATGCTAAATAACAGAGCAGCACTTTTGCATGCTCCACAGCAGCATTCATTCTGCCTGCTTCCTTGTGTCCGGACTCCTCCCCTTTGTCGGGGCATTAGATTTTAACAGCATATCCAGAATAGAAGGAATAAAAAATGGAGATGAGGTGTGACAGAAAATGTAACAGAAAATAAATATATGCAATGCATAGGATGCCGTGTGTCAGATAAGTAAGAGGGAAAGAAGAGGAAAACAAAACTAAATCAGGTTGCAGAGGGAAAAGAAAGGAAGGAACAGTAGGGAGGGACGGATGGAAGAGACTAACCCCACTTCACAACACCTTCTCAATCCTCTCCCAAGCTCCTGTAACAAGTTGTATTTCCTTTGCTCATTATAGAGTAGAGCTGAAGCAGCTTTGAAATCACACAGAAGCTAAAAGTCCTCAGCTTTGAGTTGCTACTCCTAATAGCAAAAGGCCAAATCAGAAAACACTGGAGAAGATGATCTGACAAGAGACAGCAGGCCATCAGTATCACAGCAGGAATTAATGCTTTGCTGCTTTCCCTTCACGAGCTGTTTCCTCTGCTTCTGGGCTAATGCTCCTCCCTGTGAAAAGCAAATGAAATAAGGGCACTATGTAATATTTTCTATTACCATCATCAGCTCAAAGAAACT
Organism: Phaenicophaeus curvirostris; assembly: GCF_032191515.1. Classification (NCBI taxonomy): domain Eukaryota; kingdom Metazoa; phylum Chordata; class Aves; order Cuculiformes; family Cuculidae; genus Phaenicophaeus; species Phaenicophaeus curvirostris. The sequence continues at coordinate 35,838,593 of NC_091392.1, read as the reverse complement.
GAGTGGGAACTGAAAGTAAGAAGTTCAGGAAAAAATCTCTTAATACTTTTTTAAACTATGCAGGAATTTTTTATTCCAATAGTTCTGTTAATATTCTGTTTAGCAGAGAAGTAGAGATAACAATTACAGTGTAACTGCTAGCTTTACATGGATGGAATAAAAATATAAAATTGTCAATGACAACCTAAAGACAAATCAAAGTGAACATAAAGTCTTGACACAGAAATTATTTCTTTAACCATCACTATTCTCTACAGCTTGCCTATCTGGTATGATTTTTTCAGGGACTGGATTAGGTTCAGGATTGTTCATATCACTTCCAGTATAAAATAAAAGTCTATCAAGACATGCATTAAAAAAGTTAATTAAAAGTTGAATAAAATTATTACAGACATCAAACAATGCCTATTCCCCAAGTTCATGCCAAGATCCAAATACATGTCATATTTTATACAGACAATGTAAGTTATTTCATGATATTATTTTAAATAAAACTGATGAAGAATAACATGTTCCCATTATCCTCCACTAACAGATTCATTCAAAGTAAATCAGAAGTTAAAACAAGTAAGCTAATCACAAAAGGATTATTCCATTCATTGACACTGTCAGGATAATATCTGCAGTGTAGTCATACTGGCTACTACACCAATAGTAAAAGCAATATTTTTCTTTAAGCTCCTGCTCTGAAAAATATGTCAATTTAAGGGAGCATTTGTGCCTACTAAAGCCCAATAAAAAGCCAGTGGGATTTTAAAGTTAGAAGGATACTTCAGATGCAAACATGGGTTGGATGCTGTCCTAATCGAGGCCACTTTGCTGAGGTGCAATTACATATCCTATTTTTGCAGATGTCGCAGGCACATGTGTGGCCTTTTGTTCTCTAAGTGCACTGTGAAAATCAAGACATACTCACCATGGATGCAGTTTTCTGTGGGGCTACGTCATATCAAGCTTTACAATGCAACGATAATGTAATAATACCATTTTTTGTACTGTTAGTGTGCAAAAATCCATCACAAGTTACACACCATAATTTTTAAACACATTTCTAAAACCTTGAACTTAATATTAAGCTCCTAAATGCAGCTGTTTTGACAGGCCACTATTGTAGTAGGTTCCCATCGAATACAAAGGCAAATAGCAGTAAGTGTGCCTGACACACAATTTCTATGTAAGAATCCAAAAATGGATAGTGAAAGTCAGACGCTCATCATCTTAGTCTACTTTAAAATGAATACTGTAATATTTATTCTCATAGAGCTCATAAAAATAAATACTCCCAACCTGAAGATTTATGATACAAACCAATACAGAATAACAGTACTTTGATACAGAAAGGCCATGATCCAGCATTTTGGTATATTCACATAATCTATTTTGAAATTCCCAGGTGTGTGGGCTACCATCCCTTTCTTCAAAGACTCTGAAGTAGACCAAGGGCTGTTGAAGTCCATCAAAGCCCTGAAAAAGAAGTGGCTGCAATTTGTTCATGCATACAGACAGTAAGCTACGACAAATACTACCATTGTGGTGGGTTTCAATTTAAAAAATACTCAACTTTATTTCCTTAATTTCCCTTTTCTGCCCTAATTTACTCTAACATTTAAACACTTCTTAATAATTTATGCATTCCTTGCAATTAATTTCCGGTCTCACATGATTTTCAGCCTTTTCTAGTGTACTATGGAAAACAATGAATTTGCAAGCAGATAAACAATCACAAGTAGCGCACATTGGTAAATGTGGTGATCTGACCGAGTCGTTTTATGAAACCTTAGCTAAATGAACAGAAAAGAGCCATCATGGATTATAACTGCAGCTCCACTGGACAATATTATTCAGTCATCACTTCCCCATGTTGCTCTTTTAGCTTGCCAAAAAAACCCCAATCATGGTAGTATTTTAGCTCCCCAAACGACTTTTAATATCCCTAGTCAACTGTCATTTTTTCTTCCCCTGCCAATACAAGTCAGTATGCTAAAAATCCTCAGGACAGCCCATGGAGCGTAACATTCCACACCTAACAGTGACATTGGCAAAGATCAAAGATGGTGAAAGACATTTTAATTTAGCTGATGGGTTCAGCAGGCAGATATTTGGCAGATGTGACACATTATCCATAGCTGTTCTCCTATTTCTACCATTTCCTGCTTTTTCCCAATTAATTTAGGGCAATCATTCAAACCCATGCAGCATCATGGAGTAAGGCACAGCAGTAAACCCAATCCACAAGATAAGATGATTAGCACTTAGAATGCAACTCTGTGAACCTCTATCATTATTTTAATGACACTGTAAGTGCTAATTTTAAACATAACAGCTGCGTCTCTCAAGTTCTAGCTACAGGATTTTGCTAAAGATCACCTTTAACATTACAATCTAAATTCAGCGAGATAATATATAAACAGAAAACACTCATATTAGCTACTCCGTGAATGGTAAGATTTGTGTTGTTGGAGGATTTGTCTTTCTTAACATTCTGTATGAACCGGATAAAATCAGGAAATAAATTGTGGTATCAATACTGGCATAAAAGCCAAATAAACATGAAACCAAAGCATTTAAATAAGTCTATAGAGCTATGTTCACAGTTCAAGTCCCTAGGAAAGGACTGCACAGTTAATTCCAGTTATAAGACACTACACTTAAAAGATGAAGCAAATAAATTCCCTGGGTAAAATATATCTTCACTTCAGTAGGTCTCGGAAATGCCCCCAAAATAGTGTATAAAAACATAGAACTGTTTAGGTTGGGAAAGACTTTTAAGACTATTATTCCAGCTGTAAACCTAACACCGCCAAGCCCACCACTAAACCATGTCTGTAGGCACCACATTACACGTTTTCTAAATACCTCCAGGGAAGATGACTCCACCACTTCCCTGTAGAGACGTGCTCCAATGCTTGACAATCCTCTCAGTGAAGTAGCTCTTCCTAGTACCCAGTTTTACCCTCCCCTGACTTGAGGCTGTTTCCTCTTGTCTTATTTATAGTTACTTGGGAGAGGAGTCCAACACCCCCCAAGCTACGACCTCCTTTCAGGCAGCTGTAGTAAGCAACAAGGTCTCCCCTCAGCCTCCTTTTCTCCAGACTAAACAATCCCAGTTCCCTCAGCCACTCCTGGCAGGACTTGTGCTCCAGACCCTACACCAGCTTCACGTTTTTTCTTTGGATGCAGTCCAGCACCTCCATGTCCTTCCAAGGGGCCCAAAACTGAACATAGGATTTGAGGTGTGACCTCACCAGTGCCAAATACAGAGGGATGATCACTTCCCTACTCCTGCTGGCTACACTATTTCTGAAACAAGCCAGGATCACTAGTGGCCTTCTTGGCCACCTGAGCACACTGCTGGCTCATATTCAATCAGCTATTGACCAACAACCCAGGTCCTTTTCCACTAGGCAGCTTTACAGCCGTTCATTTCCAGGTACAATCTTACCTGTCACTAGGGTTTTACAAAGCAACAATTATTCTTCCCCTTTCTTTCTTCAACAACATTCTGCGAGGAAAACAGTTTCATTTGTATAAAATACCTTTTTTAAATTTTAGTTTAGCAACTATTTATCAAGCAAATTGAGCTAATCAAGAACTTATCAAGGGAAAGCTACTCTGGAGAAATTAAATCTTATGCAGAGATCTCCATGAAGTGCAATCTATGAACATTTCCAGCTCTTTTGTTCTCTTTGCAGGAACAAGTTCAGTTAATCTAGGCTCAACTCACCGCAGCCTGATGGCCAGCACTGGCCCTGCTTTGCTTGTCACAGAGCATTTCCCCGCTGTCAGACACGGTTGCTGGTAACAGTCAGCAAGAAGGAAAAATGATCCTGCAGGCAATTATGTGTGTCCTCCCAGAAGGACTTCAAATATGCAAGAGATCTTGAACCACATCAAAAGAGAAGACCCTATGCAGAACAAAGTACAGCTACGTAGTGACCCATGTTTCATCTGGACTGCTGCATTTGATGCTATTTGAAGATTGTATTTTTTTTTTTTAATGTGTGCAGCCACAGAAGCCCATGCAAGAGATCAGGCTTACGGCTTACTGAGACTAGAATTGTAACAGCCATGCAGAGGCACTGTTTTCCCCCATGGCAGGCGACATCACCCTCTCTACAGCAGGCACATTTTCTACTACAGCTATTCGAAACACATAGAAATTTTCAAGGCTGCAAGGGCAAGCTCATAATGTGAAAGCAGATGATTTCTGCTACTAAGAATATTTTTATGGAAAAAAAAAAGAAGTATTTTAAAACTTTCCTACTAAAGCTACCAGAGATAACGATATCTTTGGCTTCCCCCATGTCTCTCCAAATATGCTCCTCATTAGCGTACCTTCATCTTTGTTGTCTAGTGAGTACCTCTCCAAAGGAATGAGAGTACGAAGCAGGGAGGGAGACTGCTTTCATTCCCTGGGTTGGTTTTTTGAAGGTAGCTCCACAGATAGCCATGCTGACCACTATTTTACACCAGACCAGCAAAGTCATAAAACCAAATTTTACTAACTTGCTGTAAAGTAACTTTGAACAAGACTGTATTCTTAGATCTTTCTTTAATTGGACCAAATGTGTCTATTGTGCTTCCCCCCTTTTTATCTACCAGAGCCTTGCCAGCAAGCAGCACATGAGTCTAGTCTGAACATAAGACTCAGTGAACTGATGTGTATGCCAGTGTGCAAGCCAGCTATGAATTTAGAAATTTGGCAGATAGCAGCACTCATTTTTGACAGTGAAACTACATACCATTAACCATTAAGCCATGTAGTGAAGGAGCCCTGCAACAAGAAGCTCTGAACATCACGGTGAGCGCTACGCTTTGTGCTGCCCATTGGCTCTGTACTTGGGAGAGCACCTAAGCTCAGGTCCCCTTGACATGAGACCAAATGTTTGGGAGATAGAAAAAAGAGAATAAATGTGACTGTATTATCTTCAGACAAGAAGCACTCACTCCTCAGATATCTGAGGCCAGGCTCTGTCCTTGTTCTGGGATAGAACACAGAAGGGAAAGTGCTAGATGATGACTTGTGGCATTGAAGTCAATATGCTAATTCCTCTACTGGCTTTTTACAAAGCTATTAAGTTTAAAGCTTGCTTTGGCTGTGGAGTCCAACTAAATGTTACCATGGTTAACTGAAAAAGAGATCTGAGGTTTTTCTGGAATAAAACTGACAAAAACCCTCAAACAAAAGAAAGCTAGAAAGCCTACACCTAGTCACACTGTTACAGACAGTCTCTTCTCTCTCTTTTTTAGCTTACTCTCCTTGGTTCTCCTGCACAGCAGTCTCCCTGACCTAAGCCCCAATCCCCACCTCCAAGCATTGTAAGTGCAGATTCAGTCTTTTCATGTACTGTAAGGTTTTAAATAGAATATTGTACAGACACAGGTCATCTCCTTGGTCACCCAGCCACGGGGCTTGGGGACATCTGACCTTACGCCCTGCCAGGGAGGTGGCTGCTCTCTAGATTTACTCCTCAACCTGACAGCAGTATTGCCAACACACATGTTCCCAAAGGCTATACCAATCCTTCAGCCTCAGGGAGCATCAGATCTTCACAATTATAGCAAAGAAGGCCTATTACAGGACATAGCAGGCAAGGAGTGGTATAAAGGGGATATCACTTTTCTGATGAAAAAAATTAAATAATTCAGATTGCCTTCTCTGAAGCAGAAAGAAATTAAACCACACTATGTTCTTTTGAGCTCCAGCCTATGCTAAAGTCAATTTCTGAGTGCAGAGAGGTTGCCAGAGCCAAAATTAATTCCAATCCAAAAGGAAAAGGCGCAACTGTAGACAGATACAGCTCATTTTGCACTAGATGGCATAGCTCTGTACCCTGTAGTAGTCAACATGCCTCCCCTTGCACTTGGGGCAAGCTCAGAGCGAGGAGATCCCCCGAGCCGACCCAGCTAGTGTATTACAAAGCCAATGGCAATCACAGGCAGCAATTTATGTTTTGATGGTTCCCCCTTCCTCCATTTCTGGTATATCACTATGTAATCCTCTTCCAGCCGAGGGCTGTATTTCTGTGCTAAGCCAACTCTTCCTTCACTTCCACACTGCTCAGCCGTATCATCCCTGCTTACAGCAGGCCAAGGGACACAACAGTTCAACAACACCTCCTTCAGTCATAAAATGCAGATTTTCTTGAAATTGAAAACGGAAATGCATTACTTGCTGGTATTTGCTTGACAGGAAAGCCTGGCAGGTTTAGGACTAATTTTTGGTGGGGGTCCTCTTTAAGGAAGCAGACAAATCACTCAAGGGCAATAGTGCAGCTACACAATTCATAGCAATTAGGGAATTTCAATAAAAACTCACTGCAGCTAGAAAATACCATCGCCAAGCAATGCAGACGTCCATGGGAGTGCTTACTGCTTTCATGCAAAACACTGTGCTACAGAAACAAACAGATTTTGTGTAAATCAAATCTTGTGAAATAATAGCTCAAGCTTCCCCATTCTGTCCAAAATGCAGTCTTTGGCCATTTTGAGCACCATTTGACCTCTGATTTTTCCAGATATTCACAAGTTTGGAGAGCAGGCAGATTTGTGCCTTTGACTAGGATGAATCATTGGGGCCACTGAGGTCCATAGGGCAATGGGCAAAGACAGGGTGTCCACACCCCCAGCTGCTCCCATGGGAAGACACAGGCACACCGAGCAAGGTCTCAGCTGCAGAACTATTGGTGTGATGACACGTCACCTCTCACAGACCCAGCGATTCCATCCCCTATTCAGACAAATGTCTGGCATCTGGATAAAAGCCATCTGGTCTGGGCCCAACTCGGATAAACTGGAAATGTCTGCTAGCACAGGGGAGCACTGGGACAAATATCCAAATGCAACATCTGTTCCCTATAGCACATCCTCCCAAATCACCGCTGATCTCGAAACATTATTAGGCTTCCCTTTGGTCCAAGATTAATCCAGTGAACAGATGTGCTAGCAACGCTCAAGGCAGGAGGGTTTGGTTGTGCAGGACTATCACCCATCACCTTAAGGAGAAAGGCTGATAGCGCACACATGCCCTCCAACTCAGCAAAAGGGGAGCCAACTTTACAAGAGATAAGTCAGTCAGGATGATCACAGCATGATTAAACTAATCAAAAAAAGAATGGCTAGAGAGAACAAATGTTTATCTAGCACAAAAATCAAAGATTTTCAAAACAAATTTAATTGGAATTCCTAAAGATGGAGGAGAAAATATTGTGTCTGCATCAGAAGTAGAAACCCAGGTAGTGGACAGGAGATGCCAGAATAATTCCCTTATGGGGAAAAAGTCAAGCTGAGAATAATCATAAATATTGGGGTGGGAAGAAAAGCATGATTAGATAATTAATATAAGTAATTAAAACTTTTGTTGGAAAGATGCATGAGTGAGAGCAGGTAAAGGGTGACACACCATCTAGAAATGCTGTTGCTAGCTTATCAGCCACTGATATTTCATTGATATGGGAGAAAAGGGAATGAGATGGTGAGACACAGAAACCACAGACTATTAGCTATAGGAGAACTTCTGTAAGAGTTAAAAGGATTGAAGTCTGCAATTATCAGAACTAAAAAATCATAAAATCTCTCTGCAGTATTTTAGGATAAAGAATCATGACTGTCATATAGCTTACCAAGTATAGTGGAAGAAAAGAAGTGGTAAATACAATATTTCTGTTCTACAGTTGAGAAAATGCTGGATGATATAATATACCATGATATGGACAGCAGTGTATTTCTAATCCAACTATAATTTAGAATGCTGTTAAACAATGTTAGCAAGATAGGCAGCCCAGTATCAGCAGGTCTGGATGACTTTGATTCAACAGCTAAGCCAAAAAACCTTCTAGATCATTGATATTGATTTTCAGTAACATTTCTGTAAGAATGTGAGTTTTTCCATTGCTAAACATTTTTTAAAATCAAGATCAATATTTACCTACAGGCTGCTCAAATTTAAATAGGATGAACTCCTTTATTTAGGGAAGCTGGAGGCTTGTGTTACACAAGTCATACTACAGGATCACTGCAGCCTTTTTTTTTTTTTTTTTAGGCTTTGACTGGTATATTGAGGTAACCACAGCAGTGATAAACAACAAGATTAACTGAAATCAGGTGGCCAGTTCCAGGGATACAAATTGTGTATGACTCATGAAAAGAAATTAAAAGGTACACAGAGGTAGCCTCCACAGCTGAACTGCAATGCTGTGAAAGCCAGATGCACAACGGTGTCCTGCAGGAATTGTCCAAAGCCCCAAAACAGACGCTGAAGAGCTCAAAATTTTACCTGAAGGTGATGCAGGAGCCCTGATGCACCGAGCAGCAGGCCAGCTGCACTGTGGTGGGCCAGAGAGGAGCAGGGAGGGACAGCCAGTTCCTGCTGAGGGACAGGCAAACAGCATGGGGAGATGGTCAAATGGAGGAGATGACCCTGGTCATACAGCAAGGGGGCACTGCTTTGGTCAGGTCACCTCAGCGATGACCCATGGTGCCATAAGCCTTTTGAGAGGACTAAGAAGCACCACCATGGCTCGGCGGCATCGAGACTGCAGACGCTCTTGACAAGGCTGCAGATGGTGTTACTGGCACAGTCCTAGTCCCAAGGCCACCCCAAAGGAGCTCAGCCTTGAGCCAGCAAGGCACCAGAAGGACACTACTAGCAGGACTTGTACTTTTCAGGCTGGGCAGATGAGAGGGGTCAGTCCCCTATCTGGTACCAGATGAGTAGATGAGCTGCATGTTAACAATGAGATTTGGCCAGAAAGGTGTTGTACAGATTTACCAAATGCATCAAAAGGATACACATCTCAGTTTGGAAAAATATGGACTGTGCGGTCAGCCAGGGACACCCAAATGAGCAAAACCACTAACTAGGAGCAGATGCTCAAAGAGTAACACAGAGGGACACCCTAGAAAGCCTAGAAACCTCTATAAAATTTCAAACCAATTATTGGAGAAAACCTGCCCTAAAGCAGCTCTCATTTAAAGACAGGACCTTTACAACCAAAGAAATCCCTTCTGCACTGTCCTAGAATACAGACATGTGATAAATAAACCAGTGCCATAGTTTGCTACCTATGCCCTGCTTACCTCTGTGTAAGCAGGCACAGGGCTATGCCAGCCTGCTGTGGGACATAAATAATGTGTGTATAATTCTCACGTAATACACGAATGAATCGTCAACATGTTCCCTATGAACCTGCAAATAAGGGAGGGAGAGCCATTACCACAGCTGAGACCAAGACTAAAGCACAGAGAGACACAGGCTGGAAAAAAACCAGGTCTTAGCTCTAAAAACACATGGGAAGGAGGCTGTAAGGAGCCACTGGTGGGAATAGGCATTCTCCCAGAGGAGGAGGGACAAAGCATGGTGTAGTCACAGGCAAATGCAGGTCAATGTCTCCTTGTGCCTTAGGAAATGCAGCTCATTGCTCTGTACGGCTTCCTGAGGAGGAGACCTGGGGAGAAAGGCACTGATCTCTTTTCCCTGGGATCCAGGAACAAGACACATGGGAACAGTTCAAAGCTGAACCAGGGGAAGTTTAGACTACACATTAGGATGCGCTTCCTTACCGAGAGGGTGGTCAAACGCTGGAACAGGATTTCTAGAGTGGTAGTTGATGCTCCAGGCCTGTCGGTGTTAAAGAGTCATTTGGACAATGCCCTTAATAACATGGTTTAACTTTTAGTCAGCCCTGAATTGGGTAGGCAGTTGGACTAAATGATCTTTGTAGATCTCTTCCAACTGAAGTATTATATTTCTCTTCTCTTTTCCCCTTAGCCTGCCCTCAACACAGAGGGAGGTGAACATCACCTGCAGCCTCCAGGAAAAGGCAGGGCAGAAAAGGGCGAAGCTCCATCCTCACCAAATGCTTGGAATTGACTAACAGTTTACAGAAACAGGGTTGCACAACCTGCGGTGTGCAGGAGCATGCTTATCTTCTGCTACAAAATTGAACAACTGCTGGCACAATTTCTTTGAAGTGCAGCTCTTGGAGAGGCCACAGTACAATGATTCTGTGTTTTTCACCTGAGTTCTCAGCCATTTCAGTTCTAGCAGTTAAATTAAGTTGAGCAACTCCAGGCATGCACAACAAAGATACATGGAAAAGGCATGTACAAAAATACTATTCACTAAAGCTTGACACATAACTTTTCTGCTTAGGGAAATTTATTTCTGTAGATGGATGGAATTTCCTGGTGCTTGTAGGAACACCATGAAATATTTATTACACTTTTACTTCTCTTAACTGCAAAAAATACCCAATCCACATCACCTCCCAAGGATGCACTACCTTCTCATCATATATTGAAGCTGATAATGAAAACCTGGAGTTTGAAACGTGGGTCTTGTGTCCAGGGATGTGAAGCGGCAGATGAAAAGTACAAATAGGCAGAACACAAAACACATTGCCCACAAGGTCATTCGCCAGCGATCCCCAAACACATAGAATCATAGAATCATAGAATAACCACGTTGGAAGAGACCCACCAGATCATCAAGTCCAACCATTCCCACCAATCTCTAAACCATGCCCCTCAGTACCTCATCCACCCGCACCTTAAACACCTCCAGGGAAGGCGAGTCAACCACCTCCCTGGGCAGACCGTTCCATTGCCTAATGACCCTTTCAGTGAAGAATTTTTTCCTTATGTCGAGCCTGAACATACAGCTGCCACACATGCATCTGGCAGATACCTAATTGATATGTGATGGCATTATTTTTTTTTAAATAAATTTTTTCATGTGTTCTCAATTGCAGAATGCTTGACCTGACAAGCACATGAAAGATTACATGAGACAACAGGAAAACAGGACAGATAGGAAAATATAACTGAAGTGTACCTAGAAATGGCTTCATTTGCCTATTTCCTGGGGAGATACCAACTGTTTAGTGTGTAGTGGCTGTTAAACAGATAATTATTTATTGGAAAGTTAGTACAGAATAGCTAGAAGTATTTCACGTGAGCTGTCTGGTTACATAATAAACCCTACTAATCAGAAGAGAAATTGTGTCCACCTAATCAAACAGCTGGAAGAACACTCGATTATTTCAATGGTAACAGTGAAGAGGTTAAGCACAGCAAGAGATCCCTGCCTTACTCACAGAAGCCTTGATGACCTCCTCAAAGAAATGAAGAGATCCAAAGAGGGCAGAGGAGGAAACACCCAATGCAGCATCTCCACATCTACAACTCGCTCAACATGAAAAAATTTACATTCACAGGCCATTGCACAGATATATAAAAACCAACAGCCCTTTTTCTTTCAAAGGCTCTCTCATCAGAAGGGATACAATTGAAATTGATATTTAATGCAATCATTTTAACTTTCAGAATAAGCACTCAACAGAATGAATACAGACTAATCTGCATTAGATCAGAGCAATTACTTCGGCTTTCATTCATGATAGATGTGGCCAATTTCTCAGGTTCCACAATATTGCAGAGACCAAGAGACTTCCCTGAACGCTACAACTGCAGCCATCCTGGCTCAGCTACCTGTGATGCAGCTGGAAAAGGGATTGAATACACTATCTCATAAGGCTAAGCCTACACCTTCTGAAAACGTGAACTTCGATGGGGACCACCGATTCTTGGTTTGCAACTGTCTCTGGGAAGCTGGGGGAAGCAGTGAATCTCCTCTCAGATCTGACTTTTATAGAACATGTTTGTAAAGCTGCCAACCTAAACCAGCTGTTTGATAAAGCGCAATATTCCCGCAACATATTCTGATGGGATTGTCTGCTTTATGCGGTGATATTGTACATTCTGAAACACAAATTATACACATTTTGCTGGAAACTTTGAAGTGATTTTTCATACAAACTCAAGGTGAGAACTGCACTGACGACAGATTTGAGCACTCAAAGAAATAAAAAAAAAAGAAGTTTAAAAATGGAGGAGAAAGTTTGAATTTAGATAAACCAGATATTCTTGCAAAATAATACAGTAATATTATAAATTACAAATCTCACTTTGGGTCAGCCTGAAACATTCTCTTCAATCCAAAATGAAATGCTATCTTTCATTTTCAAACTATCATGTTCTTAAAAACATTCATTCTTTAATGAAAAATATTTTTTAAGTAAAAAGCTCCAAAATATTTCTGGGGGAAAAGAAGAAAAAAGATCTAATTTTGAAATTGCTGAAACAACAGACTGCAGCATCTGGGGAAATCATCTTTCTTCTTCAGTCAAAACTACTGGCAATAATCATCCTTGAAAATGCAAATATTTCAGATCCCTATCTAACTTTGCTTCTCAGCAAATTTATGACTTGTCAAAAAAGAATTTTCCCAGCTTTATTCATGAAGCCAGAGGTAATTATCACTTTTTTGCTGATATAATAGTGAATGTGTTCCGGTGGGAATCAGAAGAGGTACAAAGCAGTTTGCACAACTCTTACAATTATTCCACTGAATTGTAAGTGATATTAGAACATCACTTTCAGTAACACTGATACAAGACCTCTCCAATCCTAAATGAAATAATGAAATCATGCGTGAGGTGAACTATCAGAGAAAAAGGAACAGAACATCTCTTTTTTCACCAACAAACATATGGGCCATATCCTGCAACCCCATCGTAAATCTGACAGTGCAATGTCCTAACCAATGTTAACATGGGTGACACGACAGGGTGAGTGGTGTTTGTTGTATCTATTTTCAAGCAATCTGACTTCATCCATTTAAATGCCAGAGTTGACTAAGTTGGTATTTTCCATCATCTATAGTTATACCCAGATGGATGATTTGAAATAACTGCTACTAATACGTGCATCAGAGGAATTGTTTCCCATAAATGTCGAGTATTGGCGATGCTCAATAAAATGAGCTGCAAGCACTCAATGCCTTGGCAAAGGTGTAAGAATAGATAAATTAATACTTTTACAGAGGGAAGGATTATTTTCTACCCAACAGGAAGGACATTCGCTACCTCTGAAAGATGAGAAAGCACCATTGTTCCTTAGAAAATACAATTTCGCCTTTGTTGATTCAATTGCCACAAATGAAAATGGATAGCAACATCTTTTCAACTAAAAGAAAACATTCTATATAAAAAAAACATATAAAACTCATACATAATTTCCTCTTCTTTTCACTGGGTTTGAGCTTATTACAGTATTTTGACATTATTCTTATTCGTCATTACCGTGATGGTCAGAAATGTCCACATGGTAGATTCTTCCGTATTAATAACGGAAAGCCGGAATACATATTCATATGTTGGATTCTGTGACTTCTATGTAGACTCATTTGCAGTGGGGAACACATACCACTGCTGTTCCAATAATACTCAGAAGACTGTTCTAATTAATGGTCTTTGACTGCTCCACCTGTTTGTGGAGGACAATTTTGCACTCAGGAATGCATGCACTGAGAAGTTCTGACTGTTGGGGTACATCACTTAACACTATTTTTTTTCCCTGATGCAGAACATTTGGGTTTGTCCTCTCTTGAAATTATTGCGCATTAATATGTAACAGTGAAAATAACAACTGTCTAACCATAACTTAAGCATCCAGCACTTAAGAAGGTACAGAACGATGAACTTCAAAAAGCTTCTACAAAACTAAGTTCTCTTTTCCGCTGAAATATCTCAAAATCTACCATAACCATTGAACTATAACAACATAGATATTTCCAAATAAACCAGTTGAGAAATTTGATAATTCAGCATAGCACTTACATCTACCAAGTCAGTGAGATTTAAGCAAGCCTACGAAGTTAAGTTTTGTGTACTTAAATGCTATCTTGAGTTGGATGGGGAGGTGTAAATTCAGTATATAAATACTAACTGTAATACATTACAGAAATATTCTTTCAAAAACTTTCCCCAGAAATACCTCTATGCTTCATTATGCAAATATATAGTCAGAAATGCCTTGCAGGGATTCTTAAATTGGAAAGGATACAATTTCCATTATACCTTATCCCAGACAGATGAACACTGGCAGCTAAATTTCCACACAACATTTACGAAGAAGAAAAACAATAACAAACTTCAAACCTTTGAGAGATGCAGTTTGCATCTGCCATGTTCTATAAAGACAAATGCCAATGGAAACCACATTTGCTTTTATTGTACCACAGAATATGAAATATCAGCAATAAGATTAAAAACAGCCTAAGGGATAGATTCAATGTTGATGTTGGGTACCTATACTGAGACTTCCTAATGGCTTTTTTAGGTCTCTAGATTCACATGCCTTCCCAAAAATCCTTCCTCAGTTGCCACCAACATCTGAAGGCATGACACGCTCCACAAAGGAAGCAAATCACAGCTTCCATGTCAAGAGATGTCTAGAAATACCCATAAGTATAGTTTCTGCATTTTGTTTTTGACAGGATGAAGCAGCTGCAGTCATTTATCAGAACTGAGGAATCTGGCATCTCTCTGCCTAAATAAGTCTACCATATCTTTGGGGTTTACTCAGAGATTAGGGTTTTATTCCTGCCTGGAAATTTAATTAAAGCACATCTTAAAGGATTTTAAGAAGAACATTTGCCCTTGATTGGACAAACCGCACACATGAGGACACTGTTAGGGCAATGTCTCATGAGACAGAACACAAATTTGGTTTAATTTGCAGTCTCTTTCATATAGAACAGTGAAATACTCCCCGAAGGAGAAGCCAAGAAGCCCCTTCACCAGGAAGGCAAGTTTCCGTAAGCTGCAAGGGCATGACTTCTCTTGTTTTCTCTCATCTCTGTCCAACAATTTGTCAGCACAAATGCCACCACTGTGCACCATGAGAAGAAAGAATATGTACTATTGCAGTCAAGCTTGCAATGGTGGGGCTCAGGGATTTCTTTTGTGATGTGGAGATGGAAGGTATAGGCTTGAATTCTCTATGATTAAAGAGTGGAGCCTAGGTCCTCACGCACTGGTGAAATGGACTGTAAAGATCAACTTCTTTATCTGTACTTGTCTGTATCTTAAACATCCATCTTGGTGTGAAACTGTGTGTATGCTTGGGGGTTTAAGCAGTTTGGCAGCTGCAGAAGAAAAATAGGGAGGTATGGGAGTAGGCACTGGCCTCCCCCACCTCACTCTGTCTGTGGTTGGCTGCTGGGGTTCTTTGGATCATCCAAGTCAGACCTATTCCTGATGGATTGGCACAGAAGCACCCTGACTACACATACATGCCCAAAGGGCTCAAGCAGTGGTTATTCCAGCAAGGGTCCTTTGAACTGTCAGTGACACCTGGATCCCCCAGCCACAATTTGAGAAACTTCTTGAAGGATCTTCCATTCATGCCCCAGCTTGAGAACCTTCCATGCAGAGACAGTGCACAGGTGCAGTGAGACCTCTCCTCTACGTGCCTCATATGCTAATAGGGGATGGAGGTCTTCTACAAATAGTCCATGCCAAGTAGCACATGTGCACGCCCTCTGCTCCATGGACCACATTTCCTGCCAAAAGCTCTGTTGGATTCATTGGGGTGATGATTATTTTTCTGTTATATTCCCCTTTCTTCTTCTATTTTTCTTCTTCTTCTCTCTCTGTCGTTATTGTCTCCTCAAATCTACCTCGCTTTTCTTTTTCTTGGCATTGTTGGTGAATTTGGATGTGTCAAAGTTCTTGGGGTAACTGCTCTTACTTTGACTAAGCTAAAAGTAAAGAGTAGTAACTTTGGCTTCATACAAAATAAAGACTGGAATTTTGAGTAGACTCTCAAAGTCATTGTTGTTGCATCCGTAATTGCTGCACAAACATTCAAAAGATACCTACATCCCCCCATCCTGCTGAGCAGGCCCATTGGGGCTGAACGTGTGACATGGACTATCGTACAGGGGCAGGCAGTGAAAGATTTTTAAAAAAGAGTGTCTTCTTCCATTCCCTGTCCCACTTATATTTTAAAAGAAATGTCATGGCATATGCTTTCAGAAGTACTGAAGTGAGCTGAGGTGATGAAAATCATATTCCTGTAGACCCAAGAGAATTCTCCAACTCATCTCACTCTCGCCAGTAACTACTGGCTAATTGAAGTGCTGTGACAGTGACACACAAGCTCTTGCTTCTTTGTCTGGCTGAAAACTCACCTTGTGATTGTCAGTTCTCCTTGTATGCTGCGTAGGGAACATGGGCATCTAACATGAGGTCAGCACTTTAGTTCAGGGTCAAGCATACTAGAGGTCACAGAATTACTAGGTTGGAAAAGACCCACCAGATCATCGAGTCCAACCATTCCTATCAAACACAAAAGCATGTCCCTGAGCACCTCATCCACCTGTCCTTTAAACACCTCCAGGGAAGGTGACTCAAACACCTCCCTGGGCAGCCTCTGCCAGTGCCCAATGAACCCTTCCCTGAAAAATTTTTTTCTGATGCCAAGTCTGAACTTCCCCTGGTGGAGCTTGAGGCCATTACCTCTTGTCCTGTCCCCTGTCACTTGGGAGAAGAAGCCAGCACCCTCCTCTCCACAACCTCCTTTCAGGTAGTTGTGGAGAGCAATGAGGTCTCCCCTCAGCCTCCTCTTCTCCTGGCTAAACAACCCCAGCTCTCTCAGCCGTTCCTCATAAGGCTTGTTCTCCAGCCCCCTCACCAGCTTTGTTGCTCTTCTCTGGACTCGCTCCAGAGCCTCAACATCCTTCTTGTGGTGAGGGGCCCAGAACTGAACACAGGATTCGAGGAGCGGTCTCACCAGTGCCGAGTACAGAGGGAGAATCACCTCCCTGGACCTGCTGGTCACGCCGTTTCTGATCCAAGCCAAGATGCCATTGGCCTTCTTGGCCACCTGGGCACACTGCTGGCTCATGTTCAGTCGCTGTCAACCAACACACCCAGGTCCCTCTCCTCCAGGCAGCTTTCTAGACAGACTTCTCCTAGTCTGTAGCACTGCACAGGGTTGTTGTGCCCCAAGTGCAGGACCCGGCATTTGGCCTTGTTAAACCTCAGGCCATTGGACTCTGCCCAGAGGTCCAGCCTGTTCAGATCCCTTTGAAGAACCTCCCTGCCCTCCAGCAGATCGACACTTCCACCCAGCTTAGTGTCACCCGCAAACTTACTTAGGGTGCATTCGATCCCCTCTGCAGGTCATTGATGAAGACATTGAACAGGGCTGGACCCAGCAATGAGGCCTTGGGGTCACCACTTGTGACAGGCCTCCAGCTGGAGTTAGCTCAGTAAACTCCATGGATGGACACATGGATGCATATAGATGCACCTACTTTCTCAGCATCAAAGTGCCAATCAAACCCTAAATGACAGAAGTAACATCATCAAAAGTATTGTGGACACTTATGTCTTTAAATAGTGGAAAACCCTGTCAGCTTTCACACACTTCTTAAAAGAAGTAGTATTCATGGTTTAAGAACTTTTTTGTAGCATTTATCATATTAAATTAAGCAGTTTCTTCAGAAAAATAATGTTACAGAGTCTATTCAGAAATTTGAGATGTACAGCTGCTAATTAATTAATAGCAGTTGCATCTTTAAATCTTACACATGCTCTGGATTATTAATACTGCATTAGTCCAAAGATGCCTCAAGTGACTCCTTCAAGTACATACTTGGAGATGGACTGTATTTTCAGAAATGGTAGACACCTAAAGGCTGTTAAAATGAATTTATTAATTAAACATTCTACAGAATATAGAAAAAGGTTAATCACTGCCATTTTCTTTATCACTACAATTTCCAGAGTGTTGCACTAAAAAAGATTTAGAGCCAGAGCACAGGCCCAAAAGTCTACAGCTCTTGCTAAGAAGCTTCCTCTCCAGGAACCAATCTTAAGAGAAATCTGAATCCCCAGAAAAGTTATGAAGATTCTTATAGAGAACTTGAAAAGAAAATAGATAATGACACCACAGCACTCTTAAAAAAGAAGACATGCCAAGGCTTGGATCTTTACATTCACAGAACTATCAATCTTCAATAAAAGCAAAAAGAAATCTGATGTGTAATATGTCCTAGACTCCTGAATTTTGCAGGAAAGCAAGAAGTGTAGAAATAGAACTCTATTGAGTAGGTTTTTAAAACCTGACTTCGTATAACTTAGAGCAAAATTCCTACTATGTTTCAGAAGGAGTTTGCTTCAAGAAAGCAGGAAAACTAAAACCACAGGATATTTACAAGCTGAAGCATGACTTACAAAACCCCCTAATTAGCACTTACTAAATTGTCAACTAAATGCTTTTGTCAACGCTTGCTATGAACTATATGCGTTAGAATTTTTTTCTACTGCAGGAACCAAAAGATGTAGAAGTGCCTGAGGTATTGCAGTTGGGACTGGATTCACATACTTAGATTTGGGAAAGGGATTCAGGAGGACTGACAAATAAGACACTTGCCATGCATCAAATGTTAGTCTAATGCTCACCACGTGCTTCTGTAACAGCAACTCAAAGAACAATGGGTGTCGTAAAATAAGTTTTTCAAGGTTCTTTCATTGTAGTCTAATTCTCTGAGGACTGATTTTGCCTTTAACAAGTTTCGTATCTCTCAGGATGCGCAGAAACACAAAGCAGTATGTCTGCCACCCCATACGTATGTTTGTGTGTGTGTTTGTATGTGTATACATCCAAATGTCTGGTCTACAAATACATGTTGAGTGTCTTAATATCCACACAAATATGGTACACAGCTTTTTAATAAATAGAAAAGATGGTCATAATAGTGTGTAAGCACCATGCTGCAAAGCCACTGAAAGACAAAAGCAGAATGCATAATGATGTGCTGCTTTTTCCTGCCAGTAATTACATTTGCATGAGAATGACTCCAACCGCTATCATTTATCATTTCTGGAGATGGAAATCTACGGTTGTATGGTTACGTAGTTTATCCAATTGAGAACCCTACTGCAGCATTAGAAACGTTTGTTTTGGCTTATTACAATATCCTTGAGAAGTCTTCAAGAAATATTAAAACATACGGCTGCATCTCTTGCAGTACTTCATAATTTACCAAGCACATAAGACTGACAGGCAATAACGATGCAACTGGCTGCCAGCCTAATCTCAGTAATGACCTGCATTTCACAGTTGTTAATATAGTTATCAGAGTCATACTACCACCATAATTTTAAAAAACAAAGTGGGAATGGCAGCAAAATGCTTTTTAAAAAAAAATAACAACAAAAAAACCCAAACAAAACCAACCTCCTGAAATTTATCCTTTAACAATATTCTCAATATTCATCTTACTGTGATTTTTTCCGATGAGTTTCACTATTTATATTAAGATGCAAGCTGCAGTGGTATTTTCACTTGGGTACTCTTTTACAAATCCTCATGCAGGCACTTGGAGAATCAAACCCTACAAGACTAATTAACGTGCACAAAATTCAGGTAAAATTATTCATACCAAAATAACTTTTGAAAGAATTAACACATGAAAACATACTGGATGGCTGGCTGAACATAATAAAAAAAGACTTATGAAGTAAAACTCATGAAGAACCAACTATAAAACAGAATGTGATCTTGTTTGAAACCTTTTATCTCTACCTTTGAAACCTTTCCTCATCCCAAAGAAGGGATAAGTTTTTTTTATAAGGCTGGGGACTACTTAACCCCCAAATCGAATTTCATCTGAACACCTTACATACAGCATTCCTCTATCTGTGGTTGAGTAAAAATTCCTGTGTTAAATAAAAAGTGCTAGCAATTAAAATGTCACAATTTTTTATTTAATGGTTTAATAACTTCCTTCAGAATGAATGCAGTATTTAATAATACCGAACATTTGTAATTTTTTTATTAAGTCCTTGCAAACTTGGGAGTCACAGAAGTAGGAAAGGTTTTTGGTGTCAATTCCTATATCAAGACCCTGGCTGGTACAAAGATTGATATACTTCGTACTTCACCTACTACTGCGTTCATTCTGAAGCTAAAGCTGAGGGAGGTACAAAATAAGTTTTTCAAGGTTCTTTCATGGTTCTTGGGACTCATTCTGCCTTTAACAGGTTTTACAGCTCTCAGGATGCTCAGAAACACACAACAGTTATTCTCATAGTAGCCTGTATCAAACTACACCTGCAACCAGCTTAATATTTCTCCTTTACCCTTGGTATCGATGCTGAGAATTGATGGGAGGCCATGAAAAACTCACACAGATGTAGTGCTTTCTGGGCAGTCTGACTTGCCAGTCATCTTTCAACCACAACTGCCCTATGATTCTCTCTCTCTCTCACCACTTGTTTTTAAAGTAACAAAAGAAAGGTCATCATAATCTCCAAATAAAATACACAAGCATCCATGAACATGACACGCTTCCTGTCTCTCGGACTATTTAAAAATATGGTTGATATCTCCCACTATGTATGATTCTTTGCAGAATCCAATTTTTCAACACTATTTCAAAACAAAACTATTTCAGCAAGTAGCTGGTGATTAATCATGATCAACTGTTACACCTAATTTAACTTTAATTCTATGAAAAGGTTTCCTATACAATCCAAGGAGAAAAATATACATTTTAATGTGCAGCTGAAGAAAGTGCAATAGCATCCATCCACTATATTTTCCCCACCAAAAAAGTAATTTTGAAGGTTTTAAACTATCAAACAATTGCTTCTTTTTGTGAAATTATTTACAAAACTGCATGGAATACCAATATATTCAGCATTACTTTCAATTGCTTCCATGCATTTCTATTTCTTTGAAACGAGTCCTAGCATTTCCAGTACTGCGTTTAGTGTTTCAATTGACAGGATGCATCTTTCAGAAGAATTCATTAGATGCATTTCCTCTCTGTATGCTATGGATCAGACCATATAAGAAAGCTGAGCTTACTTAAAAACTAAGAGAAAAAAAAGAGCTTTGTACTTCCAAAGAAAGAACTTGCTGCAAATTTTGAATATATTTAAAAAAAACCAAACAAACATGAATTGACAAACTGAGAAACCACGGTAACACTAAAACAAAGCAACAGGTACAAAAGGAAGAGAGAACTGCACTGCTGTACTGCTTTATTAAGCCACTACAGCTGTGTACATATCCTTTTAGAAACGGTAAAACTACTAACATGTCATAATTTAATGAAGCATATCTTTCCTATCATCGCGATTTCGAATTATGTCCTTTCTTGCATCTGTCCTTAAAAAGATTACTGCAGCAATTCGTTATCTCTAGTCATTATTCGTTAAGCTCTTGGCTTAAATACACCACACATTTCACAATGTCAGGATATGGTGGGAACCATGCACTGAGGAGAGAGTTAGGCAGCAGCAAATAAATGAAGTATGCAATTTAAAGTTTTGGAGTGACACAATGACAACCACTTATATCTCCCAGGAAAATAAAGCTGTTATCAATTACCTGATTGCTTTATAGGACCGTCCTCTTATATCACAATTTGACCAAAAGCACTGGAAATACACACCAGCACTTAATGATGCATTCAGGAAAATATCGTGTATTAATAGTTTGAAATAGGATTCTGGGTCTGTCATCTCCTTGGGAAAAGATGTAACTTGAAATGTCGTACTCCTGAATGATACATGCCAACATGGAACTTCAAAATTTATATATTAATTATTTAGAATATGTGTGAAAAATACAGTATTTTATACTGTGTGGCGTGTGGATATTGAATGGCTATTCCCAACTGCAGCAAGACTTTAATTCCTGAAACACTTAATTTATCTTTCACAAATAAGATATCTAGGGAGAAGCAACAAAGATCTCTAGTGAAAAGAGACAACTTAAAGGAGGTCAAAACCAAATTCAACGGCAAAGACATGTTTGCACAGAGACACAATGCATAGTGATTAAACCAAAAATCACAAATCTGGAGATAATAATACCTTCTCAGTTAACATCCGTTAGCCCAAGTCCTTCTTAGAGCTGCTTCTGGAAAGCTCATTTGCCTATTCATACTTAAAGAAATGTCAGGGGTTCTGTTTACCCAGAACATTAAGCAAGCAGTGTGGTTGGGCAACACAAGGCTCTGTTCATACCCATCAGACTCATCCTCACTGTGATTTCTTCCCTGTGATGGTGTAAATCCAGAAAGCTCCAGGGGCAATAGGTGGGAACCGAAGCACAGAAGCCTCGCGCCCAAGTCCTGAAGTGAAATTATAGCACCCTGCCTCAAAAGCAAACTACTATTAAGTATAATAACACTTGTATCCTAACCCTTATAACACTCGAACAACAACAGCAAAAAACTATAAGAAGGACAAGCCTCAAATGATTTTTGCTGCATCCTGCCCTAGGCTGGGATTGCTTTCATATCTTTGTGTAATATCACTAGAGAGAGACTGCGAGGAGATTGGAAACTTATTCAGACCCCACAAGAACTGCTAAAGATGAAGTGAGGACTTGCCAGGACCATAGTTGTTAATGACTTCTTCCTCTATTTTGTTCCAGTACACAAGGCTTCACAGTCTGCATATGCAAATAGTATCCACTCCTCTTCTTTAATTCAGGGTTGTTTTTAGAAAGGAGAAAATTACTATAGAGAAGAAATCAGTATGCAGTGTACATAGAAGCTGTTACCTTTTAACTTCTTTAATACATAATCACATTTACCCTAAGGGACAAATATCAACCAGGTTTACACTATAAAAATAGTATCTGCTGATTTGAGTTATCTTCTGCACAGCAAGCTAGGAGACAAAATGCTGGCCTCTGTAGGTGCTGGCATCTACACAAAAATCAAAGAAAACTGCTATTTTAAATTAATTACTGCCGTTACATTACTTTAGGGTTTACAAAATCAGTTACAGGACATATTCTGTTCTGGAGAGGTTTCTTCAAGTAACAAAAGAGCAAGTAATTTCAAAAGAAACTGTCACAAAATTAAACAGAGATATCTCAAGGCACAGAGAGAAGACAGGGAAACAGAGTTGCCAAGTGCTAAAAGCTTACAAAACCCCAGTGGCTCTCTGTCAAATGACTGACCTGGAGCAGAGTGCAGCAGTGAGTGATGTCTGGTTGGCCTGATGCCATATAAACACGAGGAATTAAAACTATTTCCAGGAAAATCAAAATATTCCTCTCCAACCTCAGAAGGAAATCTTGCCATCATCTTCTTATTCTTCTGCCAAGTGACAAGTGGTGGGATGGGAAGAAATGGCCTCAAACTGTGCCGGGGAAGGTTTAGAATGGATATTCGGAAAAAATTCTTTACTGAAAGAGTGGTTATGTGTTGGAACAGGCTGTCCAGGGAAGTAGTGGAATCACCATCCCTGGTGATGTCAAAAAAAGTATAGGTGTGGGGATATTGTGTTGATGGTTGGACTTGATGATCTTAAGAGGTCCAACCTTAACAATTCTGATTCTATCATTACTTGTTCCTTGCTCAAAACAGTTAGAGATCTCTTGTTATAAGAACCAACAACCCCAAGTCAAACCCCCATGATTCTCTTACCGCTCTCCATTCATAAATTTTTTTTTACTTTCCATATTAATATCCATTAAAAAGAAGAACAAACAAAAAATATATTACAGGATGTAGCATGATCAAAACCATTCTTTTTTCCAAGGGAACTGTAAAATCAAGTTTGAAGAGAAAATACAGAATCACAGAATCACAGAATAACCAGGTTGGAAGAGACCCACCGGATCACCGAGTCCAACCGTTCCTACCAAACACTAAAGCATATCCCTCAGCACCTCGTCCACCCGTGCCTTAAACACCTCCAGGGAAGGTGACTCAACCACCTCCCTGGGCAGCCTGTTCCAGTGCCCAATGACCCTTTCTGTAAAGAATTTTTTCCTAACGTCTAGCCTAAACCTCCCCTGTCGGAGCTTGAGGCCATTCCCTCTTGTCCTGTCCCCTGTCACTTGGGAGAAGAGGCCAGCACCCTCCTCTCTACAACGTCCTTTCAGGTAGTTGTAGAGAGCAATGAGGTCACCCCTCAGCCTCCTCTTCTCCAGGCTAAACAACCCCAGCTCTCTCAGCCGCTCCTCATAAGGCCTGTTCTCCAGCCCTTTCACCAGCTTTGTTGCTCTTCTCTGTACTCTCTCCAGAGCCTCAACATCCTTCTTGTGGTGAGGGGCCCAGAACTGAACACAGGATTCGAGGAGTGGTCTCACCAGTGCCGAGTACAGAGGGAGGATAACCTCCCTGGACCTGCTGGTCACGCCGTTTCTGATACAAGCCAAGATGCCATTGGCCTTCTTGGCCACCTGGGCACACTGCTGGCTCATATTCAGTCGGCTGTCAACCAACACCCCCAGGTCCCTCTCCTCCAGGCAGCTTTCTAGACAGACTTCTCCTAGTCTGTAGCACTGCATAGGGTTGTTGTGCCCCAAGTGCAGGACCCGGCATTTGGCCTTGTTAAACCTCATGCCATTGGACTCTGCCCAGCGGTCCAGCCTGTTCAGATCCCTTTGCAGAGCCTCCCGACCCTCCAGCAGATCGACACTTCCACCCAGCTTAGTGTCATCCGCAAACTTGCTAAGGGTGCACTCGATGCCTTCATCCAGGTCATTGATGAAGACATTGAACAGGGCTGGACCCAGCACTGAGCCCTGGGGAACCCCACTTGTCACTGGCAACCAATTCAATAGAACATCACAAATACCGCTGTAGATCTTCACACTCAAAAGTTACTGATTTTCTACAATCACAAAGTTTAGGTCAAAAAATGTACAACTTCAGCCAAAAGACTCTGTACAACTTGAATGCATAAAGCAATGAACATGCATAAAGCAACTACAGCCTTGTAAAAACCTAACAATCCAAAATACAGGTACCTTAAAGTGCTAGAAGATGTTCCAAATAAAAATATATGAAACAGGGTAACTGCTCAGGTTTGAAGACTGACAGTTTAAGAGTTTAGTCAGCAAGTCACTTGATTTGTATGGAGTAAAAAATATATTTATATAAACATGTCTATAGAAATATGTAGATATAAAAATACTTTCCCAGCTAGGCAGCAGAAGCGTGAATGGCAGGCATTTGTTTCAGAGTGTGTTTCAGTTCTGAGAATACTGTACTGCAGTGGTATTGAGATGATTACTTGAGAAATGTTTGAAGGAAGACATCATTTCCCAGAATATAGACCCAGAAATTAAATTACAGGCAACATTGCTCAAGCCATTAATGTTTTAACTAAGTTTTTTAAACAGCCAAGTAGTACAACTAGTTGACAGACAGCTGCCACAACCACAAAATAGTGTTTTAAAGCATTATAAACCATTGTTACAAAGAAACTTTCTGACTCTTGAACAATGTATTAACTACTTGCTAAAATATCCACTAACAATTTATTAAGCATTAATAAATTACAGCTGGATATAGCTGTGACCTCTAATAACATTGCATGCTAGAGAACAGAGAGGTATAAGAGACCAAGGACTTTTAGTCCTTGGGACAAGAACCTTAGGACAAGGGGTCTTCAAGAGACCAAGGATCTCTTAAAGAATAAGACTGCCAAATCATAGAACCATGGAATGGTTTGGGTTGGAAGAGACCTTAAAGATCATCTAGTTCCATCCGCTCTCCCACTAGATCAGGCTGCTCAAGGCCCCATCCAACCTGGCCCTGAACGCTTCCAGGGATGGGGCATTCACAGCTTCCTTGGGCAGGCAGTGCCAGTGCCTCACCACTCTCATTGTGAAGAATTTCTCCCTAATGTCTAGTCTAAATCTTCCCCCGTCCAATTTAAAGCCATTCCCCCTCACCCTATCACTACATGCCTTTATAAAAAGTCCCTCCTCAGCTTTCTTGTAGGCTCCCTTCAGGTACTGGAAGGTTGCTATAAAGTCTCCTTGGACCTTGTTCTTCTCCACACTGAAGAGCCCTGTCCACATAGCAGAGGTCCTCCAGACCTCTGATCATCCTTGTAGCCTCCTCTGGACCCATTCCAATAGCTCCATATCCTTCTTATGTTGAGGATTCCAGAACTGGACACAATACTCCACGTGGGGTCTCACAAGAGAGGAATAGAGAGGCAGAATCGCCTCCCTCGACCTGCTGGCCACGCTTCTTTTGTTGCAGCCCAGGATACGGTTGGCCTACTGGGCTGTTAGCATGCATTGCTGGCTCATGTCAAGCTTCTCATCAATTAGTACTCCCAAGTCATTCTCTGCAGGGCTGCTCTCAATCACATCATCCCCATCTTGTACTGAAACTACAGATTGCCCCAACCCAGGTGTAGGACCTTTTCCAAACTAGTGATTCTATGATTAATCTCCTAGAATTTGGATTCTAGTACCAAACAAGCTTCCCTGACACTCCTTTCCATCTGGTGAAGCAGGAGCTCATTGATATTTGTTTGTTGTAGTTTTACATGATGCCTGAGAATCTCCTGAAGAGGACAAAGCTTGTACATAGCATATATTACAAAGCTAGTACACACAAATCCATAGCTCCTCAAAGGCAACCTCCCAAAGGTCCCTTGTCCTTTTTCTATTTCATGCAATGCTGCAAGGACTGTTCCTTGCTGTATTTTCCATCTACCTACTTCAAGTGCTCCTGCAGTTTACAGAGAATTTTTTCTTACTCTATCTGCACCCAGTTTATCTCTTCCAGTTGATACCTCATTCTCCCAAATGTTTTACAGCTTGTCCTGTCACTCCATCCCAAGTTTCCCACCATGGTTATCAGCACGTGTTTTCGCTGACATATATAATTGCACCTGTCAAGTCATCACAGAAAAGTTTGAGCTTCTTTTCAGATAAAGGCTTTCATCCACCTTTCTCAAAAAACACTCCATCCCAAGTTTACACACACAGCTACAGGTCCCTGAGCTTCTGGTATGGCAGCTGGTTTAGATCAGTTGTGTTCCTCAGCTTTTGTCCTCTTCAAACCTATTTCTGAGCCTCATTACCCCTGCAGAAGTAGCAAAGCAGGGCCAGATGAGCTTCTCTCTCTTCTTTAACCCCTTGACTACGACAGAAGCTTTGGCAAAGAATGCTACAGACCTAGAACTGTTGACAGCCATATAAGAAGTAGATGGATTTAAAAATCAATGCAGGAAACAACTACTGACTATATAAATATTTAATTACTGCAGGCCTCATTGTCCTTTTCACATGGACTATTGTTTTTGCTAGAAAAGCAATAACGTTTAAATCATGGGATTTCTAGTACAGTAAGATGCTATTCCATGGGCAATAGATAAATTTAACAGGGTTCCGATTTTGTCTACAGGTCCTTTATTAATACCATCCCAGGAGAAGAACTAAAATTCTGAAACAAACCTAGGATTCCAACCACAAAACCAAATAGCTTTCTTTGGAAATGACCAGCCTATATGGGCATATTCCTGTATAAATAAAACTACCACAAAGAGGACAGCCACCCTAGCAGAGGTGTTGAGAGACTAAGGAAAGTGAGGACACTCTAGTGGCTTCCCAGGAGTCTTGCTCCGTTGGTGCAGAGGAGGCTCAGGCAGTGCAGAGGGCTTGTTCTTAAGGCATTCCGGTGATCTCCATCACATTACAGCATGCTTCATCATTTCCTCCCAAAAGCAGTGGTCCGGATTAGCCAGCAGCCCAAGTACTAGGATGGCCCTGCTGCTGATCGAATACAGAGCAGCTCCAGCTATCGCATATATAACAGAACCATCACACATATACTTAAACATCTACATCTTTAGCATTTGAAAAGCTTCACAGTCAGACCCTTGACAGCTTTTCCTTACTAAAAGGATTCAGCACATGATCTCTTTCTTCTATTTGATATCTGGGGCTGGATTACAATATGGATGCAGATTTCCAGCATTTGCACCTATGATTTTCGTTCTCCAAACTTTGGAAAAACTACAGAGAATGCTTTCAAAATCAAGTTCTGAACTGGAAAGATCAGAAACAGAGAAACAGATTTGGACATGTCCTTGGCACAGACACTGCAAAAGGAGCAGCTGAAGAGAAAGAAGCCAAG
Organism: Phaenicophaeus curvirostris; assembly: GCF_032191515.1. Classification (NCBI taxonomy): domain Eukaryota; kingdom Metazoa; phylum Chordata; class Aves; order Cuculiformes; family Cuculidae; genus Phaenicophaeus; species Phaenicophaeus curvirostris. The sequence continues at coordinate 35,810,821 of NC_091392.1, read as the reverse complement.
AAGAAAACCTTAATGTAGTTCACGATTCAAGGAGGTGGTATCAGATGAGCAAACGCTTCAGTAATATGCCGAATCCATTAGCAACTCCAAATCAGACAGACATTCCCAATGGATTCATGTCACAAAACCTACATTTACAGGAAGACTATTCCCATTTGCAGGAAAGGCTTACCAAGAATAAAAACCCTTGTAATGAAAACTAGCAGAGAGAATAAATTACCATAAATTCTTTGTATTTCAGCTGCACAGATAATAACATGGGTATGAGAGCTTCATGCTTTCTGCACAAGAACATTCCCAAATATCCTGATGACACCCTGATCACAAAAAAAGGATGAAGCAGCTTTAATACAACCATGTTCTCCCTCTCTCACTCACACAACCCATGTTTGCTATTCTTCCTATTTAAGACAAAGTAGATAATGAAATTGTAGGTCTGATTTTGTTTATTTTAAAACCTAATAAAAAACCCTCAACCTTGACAGTGCATATACACACACATTTTTATGAATAGATGAGATTTTGAGACTTTTTATTATACATGACGGAATTTTCCCAGAGACATAATTTAGGCATCCACTTCATAAAATATATAGTGGATATGTTTTCCAGAATATTCTCTCTTGAGAAAAATGAGCATTAGCTACCATTTTCCAAATCTTTAAGATGTTCACGGAGTAAATACAACATTATTCATCTTTGGTTACATGCTACTACTATGTTTTACCTATTTTATATTTATCATCCAAACTGGAAGAACAGTGGTTGTTTATTTACTCCCCTTACTTCAAATTGCAAAGAAAAATTGTGAATTCGAGACTGACTATATAAGTGTCCTGCTATACTCTTCCATTAAAGTATTTTTTTTTACTATAGGTAAATTAATGTATTAAAAATTCATCTATGCAAAAAGGTCAAATTCCAATCTTTTTGCATCCAGATATGCAACAATCCAAATGTGACTAGTTGTAGAGAACATGACTGTTCTATATTTTCAATTAATGCCACTCTTTCAAGGAAACTAAAATTATTCCTTACAATACCATGCAAATCTTTTGTTGTAATTAAGATTTGAGTTATCACATTAGCTATAATCTCTAGTTTCCATGGTGTGATAGCCTTTCTATGTGTGTCCACATAGAGACACATGGATATTTACTTAAACACATCTATATCCTCAATTTTTCTATTTTTTAATGGTTTTCAGATGGTTTAATATTTTTCCACAGAAATGAAAATTAAATGCTGAATTTAAGTTTGCTTTTCTTGATTTCATTCACAGATCCCTTGAAAGTAGTGCATGGACTCTGAATAGTCCCTGGGCCACACACTTGAAAACAGTCTTTCTGTCTAGACCTTGGCTGAACTATTTTAACTCAAAATTGTTTAACTCAGTTAAACCATTCAGATCACTAAACGTAGATTTAGTTTCCTAAGTTACTGAACTTTGCAAAGCTCACCCTTGTCACCTTACCGAGCTTAAGCAAAAAATTTTCCTAAGTCACTAGCCATTACAGCATTAAGTTTCAGCTTTTTCCTCCAAGTTTGTAAACCGTTGATGATAACTTTGCAAGCCTCACTTGCTGTGATGCCTTCATCTTTATAGTTGTTTACCTACATTTGCCAATCCTAAAGTTTGTTTCAAAACAATAATTGTCTTTTTTCTTCTGCTATTCACCATAACTTTTTGACATCATCAAATTCTGCCTCCATCTGTTAAGGCATAAGCTCCAGATATCACGGCAGTAAATGTCTCAAAGACAAGTGGTGTAGATATACAACACATTAGATAGAAGATATTTTGTTCACAGTTAAGCAACACGATGAGTTTAGTTCAAATTACTATTTTTCTTCTTTCTTCACAACCAATTGCAATGAACATCAAGTGTTTACAGAGTAAAAGCAGAACAATTAAATCATATTCTGAGGCTCAAACTCGGGCATCTAGTGAAACCAATCAATCAACAAAATAACTGAAAATATAATTATTGATTAGCTTGAGAAAATAAGTAGAAAACCATATTGATATAGAAAACCTGAAAATTCTTTCAGCTAACCATGAATCATCTGAATGCCTGGAAACACAATGTTTCAAACAGTTTGCTAAGCTTACATCTCTTTTGGAATGTGTGCACAAAAATGTCACCACGGAACAGACTATGGAAATCAAGAGGAATCATCCTAGATTTTCATTTTACATTTACACAGATAGCAGCATTTGCAGTGAAAAGGCCATAGGAAATGTCGCTTACTTCATTATTCTATGACTAATTATGATTAAATAGATGGAGAGGGGAACTCATTGCAGTATTTTTTTTGGCTCCTGAGTAATTCCTGAGGAATATTCTAAGCAGAGAAACTTCTCATACAGTGTGAGTAGGTGCATGACAGTGCTGAGTGCTACCTTCAGTGGGACAATATACTGGAAATGTTAATGTTTGGTCCTAATTTCTCCTTAGGCAGCTATCCATCAGCTTTCATTATTATCAAGACTATACAAGTTTAAAACAGCAGCAAGTAAAAATACACATGCAAAGAAATGAGATTCTTTGATTTGTAATGGGTATTTAGCTATCAGGTACCAAACTTTCAGCAAACATAAAATCACCAAAAGATAAAAAACCCCCACAAGTGCTAATATATTTTTCCTTTTTACATGCCTGATGTTTTTTGGTTTTCAGTTCTTCCTTCTTGACATAACCCACTATAAAATTCTCTGTTTTAAAAGTAAGTGTAGCAGAGAGAAGATGCTGTCAAAGTAACTTCTTAATTACTTACACACACTTAGTGTCCCACAGATGTTCTTAAATCACCCTTTTAATTTGTTTTGCTACCCAGGGCATCGCTCAACCCCCTGACAAACTGAACTAGTGCCTCAGCACACTGACCTGGAGTTCTCAAACTGTGATATATGTACAGCCACAACAAACAAACCACTTCAAACTAGTACGTAGCCCATGTGGCCAAAGCCCATTCAAGAAGGTTCAACCTTCCCTACTGCCCAATGGTAAAAATCAGGAAAAAAGTTTGGAATTCAGTTCCCTCATCCACTGGGGAGCCGTGAAAAAACAAAAATAGCCTTAATTTCACAGAATCACAGAATCACAGAATAACCAGGTTGGAAGAGACCCACCGGATCATCGAGTCCAACCGTTCCTACCAAACACTAAAGCATATCCCTCAGCACCTCGTTCACCCGTGCCTTAAACACCTCCAGGGAAGGTGACTCAACCACCTCCCTGGGCAGCCTGTTCCAGTGCCCAATGACCCTTTCTGTAAAGAATTTTTTCCTAACGTCTAGCCTAAACCTCCCCTGGCGGAGCTTGAGGCCATTCCCTCTTGTCCTGTCCCCGGTCACTTGGGAGAAGAGGCCAGCACCCTCCTCTCTACAACGTCCTTTCAGGTAGTTGTAGAGAGCAATGAGGTCACCCCTCAGCCTCCTCTTCTCCAGGCTAAAAAACCCCAGCTCTCTCAGCCGCTCCTCATAAGGCCTGTTCTCCAGCCCTTTCACCAGCTTTGTTGCTCTTCTCTGGACTCTCTCCAGAGCCTCAACATCCTTCTTGTGGTGAGGGGCCCAGAACTGAACACAGGATTCGAGGAGTGGTCTCACCAGTGCCGAGTACAGAGGGAGGATAACCTCCCTGGACCTGCTGGTCACGCCGTTTCTGATCCAAGCCAAGATGCCATTGGCCTTCTTGGCCACCTGGGCACACTGCTGGCTCATGTTCAGTCGCTGTCAACCAACACCCCCAGGTCCCTCTCCTCCAGGCAGCTTTCTAGCCAGACTTCTCCTAGTCTGTAGCACTGCACAGGGTTGTTGTGCCCCAAGTGCAGGACCCGGCATTTGGCCTTGTTAAACCTCATGCCATTGGACTCTGCCCAGCGGTCCAGCCTGTTCAGATCCCTTTGCAGAGCCTCCCGACCCTCCAGCAGATCGACACTTCCACCCAGCTTAGTGTCATCTGCAAACTTGCTAAGGGTGCACTCGATGCCTTCATCCAGATCATTGATGAAGACATTGAACAGGGCTGGACCCAGCACTGAGCCCTGGGGAACCCCACTTGTCACTGGCCCCCAGCTGGATTTCACACCATTTACCACCACTCTCTGGGCCCGGCCATCCAACCAGTTTTCCACCCAGGAGAGTGTGCGCCTGTCCAGGCCAGAGGCTGACAGTTTCTCAAGCAGAACGCTGTGAGAAACTGTGTCAAAGGCTTTGCTGAAGTCCAGGAAGACCACATCCACAGCCTTTCCCTCATCCAGTAGCCGGGTCACTTTGTCATAGAAGGCGATCAGGTTAGTCTGGCAAGACCTGCCTTTTGTGAACCCATGTTGACTGGGCCTGATCACCCTGTTCTCTTGCATGTGCTTCATGATAGCACTCAAGATCACCTGTTCCATGACTTTCCCTGGCACTGAGGTCAGACTGACAGGCCTGTAGTTTCCTGGGTCCTCCCTGCGGCCCTTTTTGTAGATGGGCACAACATCAGCCAGCCTCCAGTCCAGTGGGACTTCCCCAGTCTTCCAGGACTGTTGGAAGATGATGGAAAGGGGTTTGGCCAGCACATCCGCCAGCTCCTTCAGTACCCTAGGGTGAATCCCGTCCGGCCCCATAGACTTGTGACTGTCCAGTCGGGCTAGCAAGTCTCTGACCACCTCCTCTTGGATCATGGGAGCCTCATTATGCTCCTCTAGCTCCTGGGTTTGTACACAGACGGAACGACCCTCCTTACGACTAAAGACTGAGGCAAAGAAGGCATTAAGTACCTCAGCCTTTTCCTCATCCCCTGTTACTGTTGTCCCTTCTGTGTCCAATAGGGACTGTATGGTCTCCCTAGTCCGCCTTTTATTATTTATATATTTGTAGAAAGATTTTTTGTTATCTTTCACTGACTTGGCCAATCCAATTTCTAGCTGAGCCTTAGCCCTTCTGATTTTTTCCCTACACAATCTCACTTCCCTCCTGTAGTCCACCCAAGAGGCCTGTCCCTTCTTCCAGAGGCCATAAACATTTCTTTTCTTCTTGATATCCCTCAAGATCTCTCTATTCAACCAAGCTGGCTTTCTCCCCTGCCGGCTTTTTTTCCGGACCACGGGGATGGCTTTCTCCTGAGCTGCTAGGACCACCCCTTTGAAGAGCTCCCAGCCCTCCTGGGCTCCCTTGCCCTTGAGTACTGTCTCCCATGAGACTTCACCAACCAGCCTGCTGAAGAGATCAAAGTCTGCCCTCTGGAAATTTAATGTTACCGTCTTGCTAACCACCCTCTTCACTTCACCTAGAACAGAAAATTTTATAATCTCATGGTCGCTTAGTCCTAGGCGTCCACCTACCGCCACATCCCCTACAAGGCCTTCTCTGTTCACCAACAGGAGGTCCAGGAGGGCACCTTCCCTGGTTGGTTCATTCACCAACTGTGCAAGGAAGTTATCTCCCACGCACTCCAGGAACCTCCTAGACTGCTTCCTTTCTGCTGTGTTGTACACCCAGCAGATATCAGGCAGATTGAAGTCTCCCACCAGAACGAGAGGCATCGATCTAGAGATTGACCGCAGCTGTTTATAGAAGAGCTCATCAGCTGCTTCTCCTTGGTTGGGTGGTCTGTAACAGACTCCCATCACAAAATCTACCTTCTGGTGGGCTCCTCTGATTTTGACCCACAGGCACTCAACCTCCTCATCTCCACAATCCATCTCAGTGATGTCCAAGTCCTCCCTTACAAAGAGGGCTACCCCACCTCCTCTCCTACCCTTCCTGTCCCGCCTGAAAAGCTTATACCCCACCATAGCCGTACTCCAGTTATATGAGTCGTCCCACCACGTTTCCGTGATGGCAACAACATCATAGGCCCCTTGCCCTACGACAGCTTCCAGCTCTTCCTTCTTATTTCCCATGCTGCGTGCATTGGTGTAAATGCACTTCAGCTGAGCTGCAGAGCCTTCAGCCCTCCTAGAGGGAACAGGGTTCGTTCCCAACTGCCTGGTAACTGGATCAGTTGACACCAGAGTGCCTGCATCTCCCTTAACACCCCGAGGTATGTTCTCCCCCACTTTTTGTGCGGTGAGGTACTGGTGGTCCTCGCCCGCGCACCCTCTCCCAATCACCAATTCCCCACATCCAGGCTCATTCCTGTCTAGCCTGGGCTCAACCCCCTCCCCCTTCACATCTAGTTTAAAGCTCGATTTATGAGCTTGGCTAGGTTTCTGGCAAGGGCTTTAGCCCCCCTAGGAGACCCATGTGTCCCGCCCTTAGCGAGAAAGCCTGGGGGTGCGTGAGCCCCCCCATGATCAAAAAAGCCAAAGCCCCTCTCCTCGCACCAGGCTCGGAGCCAGGTATTAATCGAATTCTTCATCCTGGCTTCCCCCTCCTCTCTATTTAGCATTGGGATGGAGCAGAATACTACTTGTGCCCCAGAGCCCTCCATCACTTTCCCAATTGCCCTGAAGCCATTCTTGATGGCTTTGGCCTTTTTGTTTGTTAGGTCATCATTACCAGTTTGGACTACTATCAAAGGATAGTAGTCTGTCTCGTGAACCAGGGAAGGAAGTTTTCTAGCTACCTCCTTCCCTGATGCACCCGGTAAGCAGCAGACCTCTCTGTGGAGCGGGTCCGGTCTGCAAATGGGTCCCTCCGTTCCTTTTAGGAGGGAGTCCCCTACAACAATCACCCTCCTCTTCTTCTTGATGGAGGATGTTTTTATCTTTTTCTGAGAATGGTGCAGCCTAGGGAAGGATTCTAGGCTGTGGGAGCCACCATCCTCATCCTCAGGGCTGGATTCCACCTGCAGCACCTGGTACTTGTTCGCCAGGGGGATCTGGGGCTTTGCTGTATGGGTGAGGGGAGTAGGTTTCCTTCCTCTGGCAGGAACTTGCTGCCATTCCCCATCTCTTGTTCCCCCAACCCTGCAGTTTGCAGGTGGATGATGTTCGGACACTCCAGCCCCAGCAGGCTGCTGAGTTTGTGAGAGGGCCCTGCTCCACTGGTCAATCTCCCTCTCACACTCCCTGATGGTCCTCAGTCTCTTCACCTCCTCTCTTAGCTCCTTCACCATGTGAAGGAGTTCCCCCACTCGAGCGCAGCTTTCACAAGTGGGGCCAGAACTGTTAACTACCATCTGACTTATGGCTAAATGGAGACCTGAAATCTTGAAAACAGCTGCAAAGTTCAGTACTGAGAATACCACATGACCAGTCTGGCCAGTCCCAGCTCTCTGCCTGGGTAAATCATGAGGATGTGAATCCCATGAAAAATAAAGGCAGAGTTTATACTGTGATCAGAAAAATTATTCACAATTCTGCAGGGACTAAGTTAAAAGTGGCTGTAGATTTTTCTGTTACACTGGACAAAGGAGATCTCCACACTATGCTGCTACCATAGATGCAACAAAAGAGAAGTCACTCTTAATCCCTGGGGCTAAAGTTACTACCTCAAGGCAGCTGTCAGCCAACACAGACCACCTGCTGTTCAATATTACATAGCATATGTGCATAAGAGATGGCTTTCAGACTCACGTTCGCAGGAGCTCAGGCTGCTGGTGGCTTGGTGGCCTTGCCCAAGCCATCCTGATACAGTCCTTAGTAGCAGAAGGAACTGCATTCTTCTACAAAGGGAGCTAAAATTTTTCCTAAGGCATAATCTGCCTCCCACATGTTCCTGCTGGTGCTTGGAAAGACTCCCTGCTGCCTCGGGAGCTCCATGATGTCACCTAATTGTGGTCATCAGACACATTTATGGCAGCATTACACAGCTCCATAGTGAAAATGAAGATGAGATGCAACTTGACATTCTTTTGGACTGCTAAACTTCCCAAGGAACTCTCTCATCAACACTGCACTTGTCTGCCATTTTTAAAGAATGATAAAACAAAACCTAATACAGAATCCCGTTTTCCTCTGTTCCTTCCCATTCTTTGAGAAAACAGCTATAAATTCCAAGATTTAGGTTTCTTTCCTTTTGGAGCAAGCAATTTCTTTTTACTTCCAAGGATGGTTTTTTGTCTAGTAAAAAAGAACCACTTGTATTATACACCAGCTTAGCTTGTCGTGTTTTCTCTAAATTACCAACTGCTTTTAGCTCAACAGAACAAGAACAATGATAATTTTTGCTTAGACTCAGCAGAATGGAGTCCTGACCTGGTCCAACAACAACATCAAAATATCTTGGGTCTACAGAAATTTCTATGTATGTGGACACAAGCATGTCACTAAAGGAAAAAACCATTCACTTTGTCACTGGAAAACTTAAAATACTCAAAACATGCCCTCCTTTTGACTGCTGGGGAGGAAACAGCTATAGATCAACTTTAGTCTCATAATGTGGCAGGAAATTTAATCTTTGCCATTCATTACTGGCTTGTGATACAGCAGAGAACAACATGCCCACAATATCTTTGCAAAGCTGTACTGGTCTCTGACAGGTCACAATACATGCTGGATGCCCGGAAAAGAAATCTAAATGCTGGAAACAATTTCTTCTGCCTGACAAGTCTGTCAAATTCTAGTTCATTAAAAGCATAAATGTTTCCTTTAGAGTATTGTGGATTTAAACTGTATTTTATTGGTGACATTTACCAATGCATTATGGTAATTCAGTCACTTGAAGAGTTGGCATTTCTTTCCTAAACATCTTTTTTCAGTCACCACTGAGAAGCTAAGGCAAAGTCAGACTGTTAGATGAGAAGTTATTTCTAGTAACACTATTTTCTCTCCAAAATTATGCCTAGTGTTTGCCTCTTTGCAATCAGTCCAATTTGGAGTAACTTTTCTGCCCCAATACATTTTCAGGGAAGCCTCCTTTTCCACTAAAGGCATCATTCACAACAGCATTAATAGAAATTGCAGATGAGCTGTTCAAGGGATAAGATAGAGAGGTTGAGAGGAGACTTACATAATACTTTCCCTTTCTCTGTACTAACAACTTTCTGGGCTGAAGCTTTAACCGTCACCCAGGGCTGAATACGTTAAAGACAGAGTCTTAAAAGGTTCCTAAATATTAGAGGAGTGATGCTGTAGAGCAAGCCTCCAAAAGAAGAATGGAGACAAAATGGACAAGCATCTTCAAAACTTCATTTACTCACAGGAGTCAGTGAATGACATGGTGACATGGTGAATGACAGTGAATGACATTAGCAAGTTTGCGGATGACACTAAGCTGGGTGGAAGTGTCAATCTGCTGGAGGGTAGGGAGGCTCTGCAAAGGGATCTGAACAGGCTGGACCGCTGGGCTGAGACCAATGGCATGAGGTTTAACAAGGCCAAATGCCGGGTCCTGCACTTGGGGCACAACAACCCTGTGCAGTGCTACAGACTAGGAGAAGTCTGTCTAGAAAGCTGCCTGGAGGAGAGGGACCTGGGGGTGTTGGTTGACAGCGACTGAACATGAGCCAGCAGTGTGCCCAGATGGCCAAGAAGGCCAATGGCATCTTGGCTTGGATCAGAAACAGCGTGACCAGCAGGTCCAGGGAGGTTATTCTCCCTCTGTACTCGGCACTGGTGAGACCACTCCTCGAATCCTGTGTTCAGTTCTGGGCCCCTCACCACAAGAAGGATGTTGAGGCTCTGGAGCGAGTCCAGAGAAGAGCAACAAAGCTGGGGAAGGGGCTGGAGAACAGGCCTTATGAGGAACGGCTGAGAGAGCTGGGGTTGTTTAGCCTGGAGAAGAGGAGGCTGAGGGGAGACCTCATTGCTCTCTACAACTACTTGAAAGGACGTAGTAGAGAGGAGGGTGCTGGCCTCTTTGATAGGAATGGTTGGACTCGATGATCCGGTGGGTCTCTTCCAACCTGGTGATTCTATGATTCTATGACTGTGGTAACACTGTGTTAACTCAATTTGATGAGCCAGAAGGTCCCATCTATTTATATTCCTAAAAATTTTGTAACACTTTAATATAAAACTTTTAATTACTTCCAAAGTTAACAATCAGATTTTCCCCTAAAGGAAAACCAAAATGTTACAAAAAAGTTTCTTTTTGTTCACAACTCGCACAAACTTAGCCCTTCAGGATAGTCCTCCCTGCATGTCCTCCAAGCAGCCCCCCTCCCTAAGCTGGCAAAACTCCTGCAGGGAATGCAGGTAATGCAGCAGAAATGAGATTACCTTTTGTTGATTTACTTCCAGCTGTTCAGAGAGGTGCTGTAACCTATGCTGACAGACAGACTTGCGCGCTCAGGCGCTGTGCCTGCAGCAGGACATTCCAGCACCAGAAACACGTCAGCATCACCACAGTGATGGAGAATGAAATGCAGACAGGGTGCTGCTTCCATCCCAGAAGCCATGCTAGGAGACAGATTAAGCTGCAAAAATCTGCCTAAAAATGCAGCCATGCTCTTACTCCTATTTCAGAGAGTATCTAAGATTTAGCAGATTCCCAAACTAAGTATTTATAAAGCACATCAGAAAGTGAGTCCATCCTTCCCTATGGCACCTGGGCACATGATGAACCAGAGCCCATTTTATCTGAAGCTTCACCTTGCAATACATTCCTAAAACGTCTACATAAGTACTACTAAATAATTGTAGACTTTAACTGCATATGGGACAAAACATTTTCATAAAATGATCAGTTTTTAACCTCTACTGTTCAGTCCTCAGCAGTTCAGGTCCCTTTTTCTGCTCTCATGGTGTGTGCCTTTCCAGCAGCAGAGGCTGTGCCCTCAGCATGAGCAGCATCTGCTCCACCTCCCTTTTCTCTCACATCCCCCTCATTGTTTTTCTTTTACCCATTCTCCTCTTCCCCGTTTGCTGTGCAGACAGCACCACATCTCATACTCCTGCCACCTCTTCTCTCAATTGCAGCTCAGCTGTCCTTCCCTTGCCACTGGCAGCACCCACAGCCTTGGGTCTGCAAGTCTCACCAGCTAACTGCAAAACCAAGGCCTGCAATGTGTACCACCTCCTTTCTCCTACCCAATGTCACTCTTCCCACTGCCCCGTTTCCTCAGGCTTCATCTCCATTCATGCATTTCTGTGGATACCCTTCACTCAAAGTAATAACAACTCCCATGGGCACCAGATTTGCACAGGCAGAGAACTAATTTGGTTACAATGGAGAATGCAAGGACAGAGTATGGTCTTGCACAGTGGCAAAATCTTCAATGTCTACGTCACCGTACCTAACACGTGCTCCCACCAACTGCTCTGCTCCAGCCTCCCTCACACCTTCTGTGCTGCTCTGGGACGCTCATGCAGATTGGGCTCCTGACAGAAATCAGCTGCTGGAGCGTTTTGGAGTCTTTGTCCTCTGATGTCTGCTAGGACTATATAAAAGACCTAACAATGACATTGAAGATAAACTCATAAAACATTTGCAATGTTCTTCTGTCCTGCAGCAGATACTCAGAAAGACATTTGTGTCACATCCCATCCATAAGCCAGCCTGGAGTTCCATTATTTACAGCTCAAATGTCTCCCCTGCATCCATATTAAAACTGCCATCACTTATCAATAAACTACTTCTTCTGAGTAATTTCAATTCACCTTTAATGTTTAGAGAGCCTATAAAATGCCACAGAATAACCTTTTTTTTTCATTTTCATTTGGATACTTCTGTGAGAAGTTATGCTATCCCAATCATGCAGGTAGGGGCAAGGCATTAAGTCCAAGATACATGCTGAACTCCTGCGCAAGAAGTTTAGAAAGGACTAGCCAAGAACTTGTGTAATCCATCCAGTACCCACAAATCCAATGTGCTGAGAAAAACTCTCAAACAATCTCTACTTCTTACATCTGCAACAGACAGCAGAGTTGCTATATCACATATCAGCTACTAATATCTTATAGATATCAGGTAGCTCATGACCACTTACCATATCTTTATATCACAGAATAGTTTGGGTTGGAAGGGACCTCAATGATCATCTTATTCAAACCCCACTTCCAAAGCCTGGTACGCCTTCCACTAGACCAGGACACAGTGCGGCACATATAGAAGTATCTACATTTCTCTACAATTTATTCATCAAATTCACTTTACGGCTTGGGCTCCAACAGGATTTTACACTGCTCCCAAATTAAGTCCCTGAAAGAGATCCTGTTACAGAAATATAGAACGGTTTTGGTTGGAAGGGACTTCAAAGACCATCTAGTTCCAACCTCCCTGCTACGGGTAGGGACACCTTCCACCAGACCAGGTTGCTTAAAGCCCCATACAACCTGCCCTTGAACACTTCCAGGGAAGGGGCATCCACAACTTCCCTGGGCAACCTGTGCCAGTGCTTCCACCATCCTCATAGTGAAGAATTTCTTCCTTATATCTAATCTAAATCTACCCTCTTCCAGTTTAAAGCCATTCGCCCTTGTCCTATCACTACATGCCTTCGTAAAAAGTCCCTCTCCAGATTTCTTGTAGGCCCCCTTTAGGTACTGGCAGGCTGCTGTAAGGTCTCACCAAAGGCATCTCTTTTCCAGGCTACAACTCCAGCTGTCTTTTTTGTGGCCCTCCCCTGGACTTGCTTCAATAGATCCATGTCCTTCTTATGTTGGGGGCCCTAGAGCTGGACGCAGTACTCCAGGTGGGGTCTCATTAGAATGATGAAGAGGGGGAGAATCACCTCCCTTGCCCTGCTGGTCACACTTCTTTTGAGGTAGCCCAGGATACAGTTGGCTTTCTGGGCTGCAAGCGCACACTACCTGCTCATGTTGAGCTTCTCATCCACCAGCACCTGCCAGTCCTTCTCCTCAGGGCTGCTCTTACTCCATTCTCTGCTCAGACTGCATACCCATCCAGGTAAAGGACCTTGCATTTGGCCTTGTTGAACTTAATGAGGTTCGCATAGGCCCACATCTTTAGTCTGTCTGCCCCTAGAAGGCATCCCTTCCCTCCAGCATGTCAAACACGCAACACAGCTTGGTGTCAATAGCAAACTTGCTGAGGGTGCACTCGATCCCACTGTCTATGTCTGTGACAAAGATGTTAAACAGCACCAGTCCCAATACTGACCTTTGAGGAACACCACTCATCACTGGTCTCCACTTGGACATTGAGCTGTTGACCACAACTCTTTGAGTGTGATCATCTACCAAGTGGTCCATCCATCAAATCCATGTTCCTCCAATTTAGAGACAAGGATGTCATACAGAACAGCATCAATGCTTTGCACAAGTCCAGGTAAACGACACTGATTGCTCTTCCCTTATCCACTAACACTGTAATCCCCATCACAGAATATGACTGTGGCTTTCTTTTCACATCTTACAGGCATCTGCATGCAAATATATTAGCTCATCTAAAAGAGATATCATTTATCTGCAAAACTCAGGCTACATGCGCCTTCTCAGACCATCAAGGCTGTAGCAGCACTCCACCTTTAAGTAGTTCGTGCTTGATTTGAGAAGTATTTTTATGTCTTTCTTTTTTGTCCGTTTCATATAGATTGGTTAGTATGCTGCTGTACTTTGGATCATCCTGAATAATTAATAAAGAGTTTGCCAGTTCTTGAATATATTAATGGTGTAGAAAAACTGCATGAACTTGTGAACTGTGATCAGCTTGCTGCAGAAGAGAAAATCTTTTCTCCTCTCTTCACTACTTCTTACAACAATACGTTCAAATAAATCTGTTGAATAAGAAGACAATACTGCAAAGAACTAATACTCGTTAAACAAAATAAATCTGCCTCCTTTATTCTACACGTACATGGCCCTAGAAAGCCTGAACAGCAATTACAGAAGGAACACCTTCGAACAAAAATTAATATCTCTCTCTCCTTCTGAGATCATAACACAGGCACTTACCATTTCAAAGCAATCTTAAAACAGCCCTGGCTAAAGATGCTCTTAAGTGCAAATCAAAAAGACAAGATGGGTGAAATATCTAGAAGGGAAAATACCACACAGTTTTCTCTGCTCTCTCATGGTCTTCACCAATTTCAGCAACTAATTCTAATCAGTGATGCAGAACAGGAACAAGCATGCTGGGGTTGTACCCCAGAATGTCACAGACCAGCTGGGTGATAGAGGGCAGGTCCCAGTCACTCTGATTTCATTTCCTTTTCTAATAAAGAACCCTTCCATAAAATACGGATTGGGTTTTTTTCTAAAAAAATTAACAAAACAAATCAAAGTTGCAATAAAAAGGATTTTAATATTTTTTTTTCTCTTTATTACAAACACTAAGAGTGATACTAAAAGCAAAACTTCCCTTGCTGACAGACAGACTGCTCTACTGCTCTCTCTTCAGCAGACTTTCTCCCGTCTTCTCATGAAATATGAGCTAAAGGCCCTTCTTGAGGAAGGGCTGCAGTGCTGGAGGTGGCCCTGAAGTTCCCACATGCTCCCAAAAAAGAAAATTTACAGATTTTTCCACCACTCTTTACTTTTTCACTGCAGTTAGTTTACTAAGTCTGAAGTTGTCACTTTTAAAAATACAGTGGAAAAAAATGAGAAGTGTGGACAACTTGAATAAACACATTGAGTACGAAAAACCTCAAAGCACATTTCCAAAACCCCAACCAAATGCACAAAGCCAGCAATTTCATGCTGACTGACTATTTATTGCTCTTGTCAGCATACTTAAGAACTTTCTGAATATTCAGAACTAATTTTAGAGAGAGTAGGAACTAACCTATGTTCAAAAGCCCTTACAGATATTGTTACTTGGGATTTTAACTTCACTCAAAACAAGCTGTTGACTAAGTTCTAATACTGTCAAAAATTAGAATTACATAATTAGAATTACTGGTGAAATAACATACAGAGTGGTAACTTGCTGACACAACCAGGGTTGATTCTCTGAAGACTGGAAAGTTTGTAATAATATACAGCCTCCTTGTCGAGTCCTTAACACCATTTTAATTTCAGGCTTTTAAAAAAAAATTCTGGGTTTGTTCTTGTTATAGTTGCTTGTACACAAAAGCCAAGTATAACCTACATCCACCTACATTCAGAATTCATCCTTTGATGCTTTAGGCCCCTAACCAATTTTTAGAGAACTGATGATCTTGTGAACTCAAGAGTACCATCCTGCTTTTTAGACTTGCTTTATCTCACTGTATTGGAAACATATTGGAAACATAAAAACCTATGTCTGCAGAAAGGATCTGTATGCGCAGTAGGTGATAAATTATCCTGAAGATACACTATAAAGCTTTGATGGGTGAAAGGCAGACTCAGCTCCTTATACTATGCATTCTGCAGTAGCATTTGACATCCTTATCAGAGTGCTCTTATTCTGTTTCCATCATGATAATATCCAGAATAACTTCACTGATCTGGGTATGTTAAAAAATGCATTCCTGCCTCCAACCCATTTCTGTAAGCAATGTTATGCATTAGACACAGTTTCCTAAAAGACCTGTTCTTGTGACTAATAAAGGAAAAAAATACCGAACATGTCCATACATAAATTAGCCACAGCCAAGGCTCTATAATGCACTGCTTTAAAGGCAATTTTTAAACTATAAAGTGCTTAATTTTGCTGTAAACCTGACCAGGTTACACATTTCAGCAACTTTTCTATTGTATTATACTCTTATACCGCAATTCTTTTAATTTCTGCAATTTTGATCTAGCATGTGTAGTCAATGTGACTCCCACCGACTCTTTGGTATGCACAGCACAATGCCCAATGCCCAAGAACTTACAGAAATAAATTTTTGGGAAAACCAAAACCTAGCATTTTGTCCCTGCACAAAAAAACCCATTCTACAATACAAAAAGTTGTACAAAGTGATTTGTGGTTGCACTTACAACCTCAAATGTGGCATTTCTTTATGTTCAACTGGTCCAAATATAAGTTTCCATTCTCTCTGAGCCCAGAATTTCTCATAAGGAGATCTACAAAAATGGCTACTACTTCAGATTCTTAATCTACCGTCTGTCTTACCTTGCTCTTTGGGGATAGGAAAGAGATTAAAAAAAAGAATATATAAAAATTTAAAAGACTTCTTGTGAGTACAAATTTCAGTAGCTAATGCGGTAGAGAAAACACCTTTTCTCTTTTCAGAGCTGCTTAACCACTTTCAACATTGCTTAAAATATATATATATATTTCTCCAAATACATATCAATAATCATAACTAAAAAGAGACTGAGCCAGCAATAGTTCAGCTCAAAGGTAAAAGCATCAGAGATTTATGTACAAAAGAAATTAGGTAACTACAGCACAAACTCCCAGCCACCATAAATATTTTAACTGCTGTTAAAAAAAAACTGTCAGTACAAAATAGTGTAGAAATTCCACACTAGTGTAGAAAGCAGGAATTTTGGGGGGTTCTTACCTAGATAGACTAGATCTAAATTCAAATGATGTCTCAGCCCTTATAAGACAATAATCTCACAGAGAATCCTTCTTGCAAATTGCATAAACGAATAAATTAATACTCTTCTTCCATGATTGCTTGTTAATGGACACAAATACAGAGCTTCGTCTAAGCCTGGTAACATGCAGTTTCATTACTGAAAATGTACTGACCTCCAAAACAAGGACTCACAAAACTTAAGAGTAATACACATTAAGGGAACTAATCTTATAGTATTTAAAATTTCCTGCACGAGTAATTATTGTGCACTTTTTGTTTGCCCTAAAAAGGAGTAGCTGCTAAAATGGAAAGATGAAAGAAGAGTTGGTGTACAGTGGCCTCAGCAGATGCAGTGTCCCAGGTACCCGGAGACAATACAGCATAGGGGGAGTGCACGGGTCAGGAGCAGCAGTCAATGAGGACCTAGGGGAAGGGAGGTTGAACTAGATGATCTTTGAAGGTCACTTCCAACCCAAACTGTGATTCTACAGTGGTGCCTTTGTCCTAAGAGCAGTGCAAGTTTGAGAGTAGAGGACAGAAAGAGACCAATGTTCCCACCTGGAGATGGCCCTGGAGCTGAGGACAAGGGCAGTGCAGGTTGTCATGCTGCAGGGTCAGACTCGCAGCTATGGGAAGGAAGAGGAGCAGTGGGTCACTGAGCAGATCTTGGAGAGAGTACCCACAATTAGATCATATTTTTGCCTTGTAACTCGCTCAGAACACTTGAAGATTTTCCTGCCAGAGATTTTTAAAAGGATAAACTAAGCATGTATAGCAATCCAAATAGACACAGCTCCACTTTTTGCTTTGAAAGGTTAAGATGAAGTACAGGAAGGAGGGAGTGTAATTGTTGTAAAACACAATATCGCCTGAACATCTCCCTGTTGGGAAGAATCGCTGTTGGAGAGTCTCCAGTTGCCCACATGAGGCATTTCTGTTTACATCCTTATCTGAAAGAACAAGAAATGAAGTTACAAGCTTGCTTTGTCAGGACAGGCATGAAAAATGACATACACCAATAAGGGAAAGAAGATATTTCCACTTTTTGATGTACAGTTAACTGCACATTTATCATTTATTAAAAACAGAAGGCACTAATCAAAGGTGCAGCATTCCAATTTCTTTTCACCACTGCAGGACCTGAAAGACAGTAAAGAAATTATTTTGGGGAACTGCACAAAGGCAGAGGATTAGTGCAGAAGAGAAAGACCCTAGCAGAGACAGTCTCAGGAAAAGTACTAAAGCAAAGAAAATTTATTTTTGAGCAAAGGAGTTCAATGAAAGCACCAAACCCCAGAACTAGCAAGCCAGAAGGGAAGGGAATCTCCCAGCTGATGCAGCAGTAGGAGATTGTCAGCTGGTGGCAAAAGTCTTCTCCACGGTAACAGTGTGGAGGTCCACTCCTGTCCCCAGCAAGCCTGATCGTGTCGAGCAGTCCATAACTGGTGTCTGACATTTAAAAGCCAAGGCCATAGAAGGCAGAGGGTTAGCAAAAAGAACAAAGGTTTTACTCAAAATGGTGACAATTCAGGAGCCTGTCAATTAGGAGAGCAACTCTGGTCCAGCATGCATAAGGCTTACAGGACTGTCCATAGTAAGACAAGCACAAGGCACACTTCTTTAATGCAAAAAATCAATAGTATCATGCCAGTTCCTACTGGGAAGGAATGGGAGGAGCAAGGAGTCTCAAAGGAAGTTAAGATTATTTCAAAGGAGAAAAAACATGAGCCTGAGTTCTACTGAATGATGGAAGCGTGAAAGAATTAAGATGGCTATGACGTATAAGAATATTGATTTTTCCCGAGGAAACTGTATTTAAGTGGAGAAACAACTCTCATCAGTGGGAAACTAAATTAGTGCCCAGATCTGTCTTATAAACACATCAGCAGACAAAAATGTTCCTCTGCTCAAACCAGTACAAGAGAAAATGCTGACTTCTAACCTGATAAATGTGTAATAGAGCTACCAAAATAGAAGCATGTTACACATATGAGAAAAACAGGCATTACCCAGCACAGATCTGAAAGAGAAGCAATTCTACAGAAGAGGGAATGATCAATAAATATTTGAGTTCATATGTTTTGAACAGCAGTCTAAAGAACAGGAAAATGCATTATGTAAGTTTGATTGCAATATTCTTCTCTCTTCCCATTACTGGCCGCAATGTATTAGCATTTTACTCTTTTATGCTTCCACAAAATAAAATACTAATTGATTTTGAGCTACACTGACTAATAATCAAAGACTACTGATTTTTCAAGCTGGGCTGATACAAACAGTTTCATTCACACACGGATGTGTTTCCAGCTGCACAGTAATGGCCATTAAATGAATCACAGTACCCAAGCTAAAATACAGAAGCTTCTTATTTGCAGACACATAATACTACTATAATGTTGGAAGCTTCCACCAAAAAAATGAGCCAAAATCACAAGTGAAACCTTTTTACAGAGAGAAGGAAAAATTATCAAATGTAACACATTCTTCTCAAAAAAATTAGGTTATTTTTAGAAACTAAGATATGCTCATTCCTATAGACGGAGGGTGTCTTAAAAAGCCAGGTTTTCACATAGCTGCTTTAATAATCACAAAGAACTCACAGTACGATGTAAACAGCTTTTTAAAGTTCTGAGTGATAAAACCAGAGACCACAACGATTTACAGGAACACAAGATGCACACTGCTCTAAAAGGCAAATTAACTTCACAAGTGTAACATGTGAGTGCAGCCCTGAAAAACCACACGCTGCTATCTGTACTTCACCACAGACAACAGTGTTCGGCATCTAAAGCATTGATAGAAATAGCTTACAAAAGACATTAAACACAGAAATTCATCCTGAATATAGGTCCTGAATACCCCTGTCAGCTGTTCCAAGTAAGGCAGAGCATGCAGTGACCCAAGAGGGACTCCTCTGAGTGGTGATCAAAAATACAAAACAATTATATCCCGCAATAACTTTAGCACTTCACTTAGAAAAAAATCCTCCCTTTAGCAATAAAAAAAAAAAAGGAAAAAAATAACAGGAAGCTATCTTCCTAGCAGAAGCACAGCGTGGGACGTGTAAGGATTTTAACTGTAAGAGCCCCCACACCTTTCTGTATTCAGAGTTCTTTGTTGCCCGACAGTAAATTGGAAGGACAGTCATATTTAAAAGTAAAAACATCAAGTTGTGCCTCCGGATTGCTGCAACGGAGCCCCTGAATGAATAAGAAAGAAAGCACGTTACCTTTAGCAAGTCTCCTCAGGATTTGACAGCGGCATTTAAAAGAGACAGCTATCATTCTTGCTGCCTGCCTCCCCTGGCAAAGCGCGCTCAGGACTCTGCTCGGTCGAATGCAGCAGAAGCCTGTGAATTCCTCCTCCCGCACATACCAGGAGAAAGGTAGCCCTGGCGGGGAGTGACAAAGCTTAATTCCTCTTGGCTGATGCAGAGATCAGCTCCGTGTCATCCAGCAAAGCTGTGTCATTCACTACTACCACCACCACCATCTGCATGGGGAGATGAAGGGCTTAAAAAGCAGTATTTCTTTAAAAGCTCGTGAGCATCCAGCTGCACACATGGATGTGGATATTAGAGGGAGCTGTTCCCCAGTCTCTCACATTCCCCGACTGTGCAGGGAGCGATGGTTGCTGTGCCAGGCAAAGGGCCCCATATCAGCAGATGTAGTGATTATTCTCCTTTCTCCTTCCTCACATCTTTCCCTCACGGTTCCCTCTGGATAAATAGGGCAAAAACACTATGAATCCTACTTCTGGGGGAGAAGGCACCTATTTCAAGTAGAAAATATTCTAATCAAAACATATCGAAGATTTAATCTAACAGATCTGTAGGAAGAAGAAAAGCAAAAACCTGATTTCATCGCCAGGGAAGCTTTTTGACAATTGTAGACAAATTTATTACAGCCTTTGAAGCACAGACCACAGGGGGAGGGAGAGAGGCAGAGGGAAGTGATGGATTGTTGTGTGTGGGCAGGACTGCCAAGCGTTTGATCACGCCAAAATAAATAAAATTAAACTGCATAGAAAACACACAGTGAAACAGGTTTTCTCCTCTCACTAGAGAAGAGAGCAGTTTTTAGTGCACCTGAGAATTTATTCTGCCAAGCAGTGCAATTTGTAAGATTTTGTATGACTTCTTCAGCCCACCAGGAGTTTTACATTCTCTTCTATATAGCCAGACAGCGAATTAACCTGCCTTTACAATTCATTCAGAAAATGATGAAGTGGAGCACAACGCTTAAGTGAGAGCTCCATCCCACTTTGATAGCACCAAAAATTTACAAAAGACAGAACTCCACACCCATTCTGAAAAACCAAGCAAGCAAAGCCAATAAGCCATATAAAGTTTGTCAAGTTAGATTTATTCACAGAACTCTAGTGTTGCACCAGATAATCTCCTTTGAAACAATACATAATTATTTTTTGTCAAGAGTTTAAATATATCTCTTGGGTGATATATTTAAAATTGTCTCCATATACTCTATGTCCCATTCACTTGCTTTGACTTCAAAATGGCTCAGTTTATCTCCTGACATCTTTTATCCGTTGCTATATTTAACGTTACAGTCCAGTGTTAGGGTGCACATCTTCTCCTGTCAGCTACAGAGAGCCCAGAGGCGGTACAACCAGCTTTCACACTTTCACACTGTCTCTTTCTCTCCTCGACTGCTCCACACTGCATCAGCAGCTCTGTGCTTCCCATATTCCAACTCGCTATTACAGTAATTGTTTTTCTTATTTTTGTTTTATTGGTTACAGCAACAACCATATTTCCAAGGCCAAGGTGAAACATTCCATCAGCACAACTGCAATTGCCCAGATAGGGCCAGTGAAAATTGATTTTATTTCGTTGTCATTAAAACCAAATGGGGGCAATCAGGTCATCTGTTTGCCAACCTTGTTATCATTTCTTGTAGTGGCTGTTGCTCCATACAGCCATAAAATCCAACCAGCAGAAAAGCAGACACACCTGAAGCCATGGGCTGATCACTCCAGCCCTGTAGCCACAGACCACTCGCCAGGGCGTGCAAGGAGGGGTGACAGCAAGAAAAGTATGTGGTGGTCTAAGTCAGTGTAATTCAGAAGCCTGGAAAATCTTGGACTATCACAGATGGGGAGAGGAGTTGTGCATTCTCATCCTCCCAAAAAGACAAAACCAAGAAAAGATTAAGTGGCACCCTGCTGCAAAATTGCCAATATGCTCCTTGAGGAGAAAATTTGCCACCATTTTTTCCTGCCACCTCCTGCTCAGGTAACAGGGTTTTGCATCAGTAACACCAGTCAATACCACACTGTATCCAATTTCCTTGCTCTCAGCTGCACTGGAGAAACTGTTCCAGAGACCATCACAAGGCTGTGGCCTCAGCACACAGCCCCGGCTCTCAGCTCTTTCAGGTTTCATATGCCAAAGCTGCCCCGAACCGTCCGCTCGCTTTCTGCAGACCAGCATTCAGAGTCCACACTGCTGCCTTTTCATCTGCCAGGTTCATGTCCTTGATGCTTTAAATCTTGTCATGCACAGACAGACCCATTTAAACACCTCCCCTTACACCTCCAGGTAACCAGAAGATACTGCAAGATGATCACTCAGCTGCCCTAATATCTCTTCTTTTTGATTTTTTGTGATTATTAAATGTCCAGACTTTCCAAAAGTCAGGCAGCATTTTCTTAGATACCAGCCATTCAGCTATGCAGATGGAATCAACTGGTTCTTCAGGAGAAAAAAATGGGGAGGAGGTAAAAAAACCCAAAAATGGCAGAGGAGCTGGGAGGAAGGGTAGGTAGTATAATATTAGGAGATCGAAAACCTTCAGACGTACTGAAAAATTATTTATACTCCATATAATACAGGTTAAAGTCTTTACCAATTATATTTTTTTTCTTATTAATTAACAGGTCTACAAATTTTACTACTATTTTACCTGAGCTCATCTGTAAAAAAATCTCCTTTTTCATTTTGCTCCTTTTGGACAGCAGCATGAATTTGTATCACTTTTATTGCTGCACTCATTCCTTTCCTCAGGAGACTGAAAGGTTATTTATAAACTCTAGGATATATATAGCACACATATTTTCTCAACTGAATGTATACTCATAAATACTCGCTAGAAGTTCACTAGATGAAGGAACCTTATATTTCCATTTGATAAGACAGGCAGTATAATATACGTATCCTATTTAACACCATCTTCTGGTTAATCTTATCAGATCACATTAGCTGAAATAAATGAATCAAAAGAAGTTAAGATCTATTACACTTCTCTGCAAGATAAAGAAAATTTATGTAATGAAATTTCTCTAAATTAAATGGAAGATTATAATCTTTATATAGTGTGACTTTTGGATACATTCAATGTGAAAATACTGTATTCAATGAAGAATACAACTTCTGCAAAATATCAAACGGGGAGGGAGAGGTTTGCCAAAAATGTGGTTTTTTATCCAGAAAACATAACTCTCATACCCTTATGCTCCATAGGAATATACACCCAGAACATGCTTCTTGATTAAACTCCACTCACACACACATCAAATACTTCCTTTCACACACCAACTGAGCAGCATCTTGAAACCAGTTACGCTTCTCTCCCCTCTTTTACTTTACAGGGGGTTTGTCCACAAGAGCTGCCATAATTGGTTTTGGATGTCGCAAGCTCCTATTTTTCTTTACAGGTCAAGTTTGTATGTTGACACTATGGAGGGGATACCTGACAGACTTCTCATTTGAACAAAGCCATGTACGCTGAAAACCCAACCCTTTTAGAAAACAAACCGAAGGGATTCAATGAAGACAGCAACATATTCAAACTACAGCCTCAATGAAACACTAAGGCAACCAGAAAGACAGAGATATCAAATGATTAACCATGTCAGGAAGACACAATGATATCTAGTGGAACCATACAGATAAGAAAACTAAAATGAAATATGATGACCTCTGAATCCATTAAGATTTTCTACAATTGAATATTTTGTTCCATCATTTTAAAAGATACCATTGGCATCTATCACATTATTCAAATCAAAAGTCTGATTTTTAAGCAAAAAGAATGAATTGAGCTCTGAAAATAACAAATGACCATACAGATAGTTCTATTTTGAAAATTGAAAGATTTCCAATATTGTATTTGATATATCCTTCTTATCAGTCAACAACTAGCAACATAACAAAGAATCTCAATCTTAACAAAACAAAATTTCAACATTTTTCATCCCAAAGAGAAGAGTTGTATTCCCATGCAGCAGCAGATTCAGGCAATCCAGCATTTTGCAAAGGATACTGTTTTATTACAAAGATTCCTCTTCACTACAGGGAGAGGGAGTAAAAAGGAAAGCACAATAAAATCACCCTATTGTTCCCCCGCACTCGGATTATCAATGCAGACAACTTGTCAGCTTTGCATAATTTAGAGGGTCTTGTAAATTTACATTTTTATTAAATCAACAACAGCAGCTATTTTCTAGCTATATTAAGCACCTTTGCAACACTGACGGACAATTTCCCACAGACGTTGCGGAAGAAGGCTTTACAGGTCATTAGAAGTTGTTCAGAGGTGAGGTGGTTTCTGAGGACCACTGCTGGAGAACGTTTCATGTAGAAAGCGCAGCATGTTTGGAAAGCAAGGATATACAAGTTCTGAAAGCAGTAACAGATGATGAGAAAAAATCTATTAAAGATCAGAGTGAGTGCCAAAACACCACTGCTGTGGCACCATACAATATGCCTCATTTCCTAGGAACAAATTAGTACAAAATAATTCAAGGGTTTTCTGGATATATAAAAAAAAAATCTTAATGGCTTCAAGCAATGTCAGCCTTTTTGAACCTGCAGGTACTGAACAACTGGTCTTAAAATTGGCCAATATTGCCACATTCTAGGATGGCTTTTTATTAAAGTGTTTCATAATACAGCAAAGAATCACATTTTAATTTTTTTTTAAAAATACATTTTATTACATTTATAATGTAGCATTAAATAAAACAGAATGCGTACTCCTTTTCTATATGAAATAACTCTCCAGTACACACTACACTGACGTAATGTAAAGAAGAGCATTCCCTACGTTATCCTTCACAACAATCCCACCCCAGAGCTTCACAAAAATGTGTTATGCCAGTCTATATCAATTAATGGTAAAAAATTAAAACTGTCCTTTGCAGTGAGACTGCATTGATACACCAAGGTTGAGAGATTTTCTTACTGGAGAAACGGTCCTCAAAAGATGTCTGAGGTATGTAACGTAACTCTGACTTTCCATTCCTAATCTCATTTCAGTTGCCGGCTGTATAGGTTGTTCAGCTTCTCCTAGGCTTTCCTAGCTGGAATTCTTTGTTTAAAAATAATTAGGTACTTAGGAGAATTACAGAATATAAAGATACCACATGTATTACAAAAATTAGAAACTTTTAGTAGCACAAGTATGTCACATCTCTCAAAGGTAATTTCAAGCCACGATGAATTGAGATTTAATCCAGAAAGAAGTCTCTTCATGAAACCAATAGCTTGTGAACCACTTCAAATATTGCTCCATTTCTAGTACATCCACATATCTGTAGCCTTTCATTAGTTTGTTTCACAAAGACAGAAGAGAGCGCTTTCTTTCAGAAGTGTTACTAACAACTTGTCCTTGTATCTTCAGAACCAGCAATTAGAGAAGAATCTATAATTTTTCAAAACATAACGAAATATAACACACAACCCTGGTAGTCTGTTTGCCCGCCCGGCAGAAGAAGCAGTGAAAGGACCACAAACGGCCCTTTGCCTTCCTTTTAGATCAAATGGAGAGAAATAAGAAGTAGCACCCCTGTTCAATGCACAGGCTCTGGGATTTAATGTAATCTCAAAACTAAAGGATGACTCTGTCTTACAAGTAGCTTCCACATGCTGCAGTCCATGGTTGAAGACTCCTGTAATTACAATTTCTGTAAAGCTTTGTACTTTGTAGAGGCTTTTTCAATTAGTCAAAATGATGACCTTCCTATTGCTACAGCAGCCTTTAACAAAACACAGCTAAGCATTTCCTCAAAATTACCATACTGGAAGCAGGGACAATCTCACACTTAGCAGAAAACAGCTGGTTTTACTCTCATTTAAAAACAAAAAGGAGATTATGATTCCACTGAAACCACTTGAACAAAAGTGGAATAATTATACCTCTCTCTAACTATACTGCTTTGTTTCCATATTTTTATCAACCTATTTAGCAGCCATGAAATTGCAATATCACACTGGAAAATAAAATCTGTATTTGGAGGGATAAGTCGAGAGTATAACATAAGGTCGTCTAATCTACTCCAGGAGATTTTTAGGAATTAACTCAGTAAGTTTTTTTGTGGAAGCCTTTATATTCAAGATACTGTCAAAAAGGATGGGAATGGAAGATTACAGCTGTAGACATGCAGCAGAAAGAAGAGATGGCACCAGCAGAGTTTCAACCAGCAGCACCTCCAAGCCTTTGCAAGACAAACACCAATTCACTGATACAGTTGTATTCCTACATGCATGCAAGCTGCAGGAGGACATGGTAGCAGCTGCTTTTTCAAAGCAAACTGGGTCTCCGTACTGAAATTAGGTCACATATTGTGTACTTGCCTGCAGTACGAGCAACAGCCAGCCAGCCAACTGGCACCAACCACTGCACCTTCCCAAGCCACACTGACTTATCCCAGCAGCAGAATTGGTGTGCCTGAAAACCAGAGATAATGGAAAATCCAGAAAAACTGATCTGATATACAGAATACAGAGAAAGAAATTTAAAAAAAAAAAAAAATTCCAGTTTGAACAATGAATTCTGACTTTCCTGATTACAACACAACGTGTTAAATGGATAGAGCTGTTAACTTGCTAGTAGGTTCATATTTTATTCTAATCCCCGAAGTTGCAGAGCACTGTCCTGGCTCTATACAAGCCATGCCACACAGTAACTCCAGACATACAAGGGAGTACTATGTTGGAAGCAGCCAGGTAAGTACTGAGCAAGCTTTGGATGAAGTTGAAAACTCTGTAACAGGAAGCATCACAAGACCCTGTGCCAAAAAAGGCTTGGGGTCTGACCTTGCCGTTTCCAGCCTGGTGATCTCTGCAAGAAGAAATGATCCCAACATACTTGCACACTAGGTCTGTAGGTCTGTGTGTGCCAGCCTTGCAAAGACTTGGAGTTCACATACAGCGCATGGCATCCCAGGCTTTTCCTGTGTACCTTCCAGGGTTTTTTCATTCAGTGATAAAAGATTTTATTTGTTGGGAAATTTTGCCATCTTCTGAGGACTGATGATCAGCCACCGTGAAGGAAGAATGAAAAGCACAGTCAGTGGTCTGTTACTGTAGTCTGGCTTAACTCACAACGAACAGGAAAGACATAGCAGCTTTAGGATGAGGAAGAAAATCTTCCTGCTAAGTGACAAGAAGGTCCTTCCTTGCCTCCCTGGATTCCTATGCAGGATGAACGCACCCTGCTCTCCTACTGGCAGCTGGCAGCAGAACTCCACCTTGCCAGTGCTGGTACAGTTTGTCTGCTGGCATTTTACAACCACATATTCTGTCCCCTCCTGAGACTGGCAATATCGATACCCTACACACTGCCCTGGACTCAAGTTTCCATCGGATGGCGGCCTGTAATTAAATGACCAGGTTATTTCTTCCAGTTTAGTGTTCTGAAATAAAATTTATGACAAAACCATGGCTTTAGCTGGACTCAAATTTGAAGGCTAGCATCCATATCAGGTCTTCTGTGGCATCTTTGGCAACTATGCACCTATTTGAGAAGGCACATTCCTCAAGTTTCCATGCAAACACATCAGTGTTCATAAGTCTCTAAAAGAGTATCGTATCGTTGTACTTCACCATATCATGGCACATAGCCAGTAGCACTGACAGTCGTGTACAGCCTTTACATCCCAAGCCTTTGTTTCGGGTGACTATTTTTAAAATGGAATTAATGAATAACTGAGACATTTTGGATCACCATTTGAGCTGTAACCGCTTAAAAATTATTTAAACCTCTGAGCAACACTCACACAAAATATGAACTGGGACCTATTAAGGCTTGTGTGATCTTCCACTGCAGATCTCCACATCCCACCAGAGACGCTGCACCACACAACGTGGTACACTTTGAATTCACTAGCCTAGCTCAAGGCTCAGAAATAAAGTCAGTTAGTCTGAATTAATTCTGTGTTACTACGAGAGCACTGGGTATCTCCCAGTGCTGAACACTGTAAAAAAACCTCTGTGCGTTACCAAATGCTTATATTGTCATAGTTTAGTGAGAAGTCATACAATTAATTGTTCAAATACAGGATGCAAAACCAAGGAACTCGGTCACATCTGCATATACCAGAGAGCACATCCCAGAACATGATGACTCTAAAAATGAGTGAGCACATCATTCAAGGGAATTAAATGAGAAGCAACTCCATCAACAGGTTTAATGCAATCATTGCTTGTATAAATGGAGGAAGACTGAGGAGAAGTATCAGAAAGATTGCTACCTGCCTGATGTTGAGATACCTATACTAGAACCTGATATTCAACTCTAGTATCTACACTGGGCTTTTGCCTAGTGTGGGTTTGTTTTTTAAAGGTTGAAAGGCTGGAGAGGGTGCAAAGAATAGTACCAAGAGTGATCTGAGCAATAAAAATAGTTTGTGCACAATGAAAGACTCAACAAACATTGGAATAGTTTGGACTTGATTATACAGTGTCTAAGAGCTGTTATAGGAAGGACATGTTGAGTGCTCAAGAGCTTCTCCATTGCTTGATGGACGAAGAAGGCAAAAGAAAAGCCACATGGGGGGAAAAAAAAAAATAGGTTGGAGTTTAGAGCCAGTAAAATTGAAACTAATCACCACCTTCTGATGGGAAGATCTACTGACAGTTAAAACTCTCGAAATGGTTCCCTGAAGAGCCACTGCCTGCCTTCCTGCAATATGCATTTTCGCAAAACATCAATTATTTGACTTGCTGTAATACTAACAGGCTGGATGCCGCATCCTGCTAACACCAGGGGTAGGCAAACATCCTACATGTCTCATCTTGCCTTAGAAAGTATAGGAAGCAAAAGACGAGATTGTGACAGTCTCCTGCTGTCTGTATCAACTTTAAACTACTGCTTTGAAAAAAAGAAATGGACACTGATAAAAAATGGACAGGAAGAGTCTTCAGACTATTTTTATCCTTAAAATCAGGTTTGCACAACAGTGAAATCTATACAAATAAAATGTTATTAAGAGATACAACTAGCTATAGAACATGTTATATATATAGTGTTTTATATATATATAAATATGTAGCGAACTCATAAAAGAAAATCTTTTTATAATTCTTAATGTATTAGAAAAACTGTCCCACTCTGCTCCAAAACTGCTCCACATTCTCAATGTGTGAACACTTCAAGATTGAGTAAACTGTTTTATGCACCATCCTCACTCCCACACACCTCTTCCCATTTGCCGTGAAAGAAAGGAAAGGATCCACAACAAAAACACCTGTGCAAAGTACCATAAAGCCTGTTAATTACATCAGGGGAAGAGAATATCTTTAATATGTATGAGTCAAAAGAAATTACCATCAAGTTTTGTTACCAGGAAACAGTTAAAACAAACGAAGGAAAGGTTCCTAGGCAAAGGCTTGATGCATTTGTAACATAACATTCCCAAGCTCCTTTTAGGGTCGTTCCACCATGGATCATTAGTGCTTTAGTAGTGTCCCACTGCTATTCATTACTCTTTCAACAGCTCCTTCCAAAATACTACTTAGAAAAGTTCAAAGCTTGGCCACGTAACATTAACACTGAAAAGTCTCTATACATATTTATACAGGTTGGGTTGGGGTTTGCTTTGTTTTGTTTTTAAATCAGAGAAATCCTACAGTCTCCTAAGGTAAACATCATATACAATAATGATCAATAACATACCGAAAGCAGCTAATGACAGAGGCAAAACAATGTGTTCAAGAACCTCTCAACAGAAAACTAAAATACACCAGTCAGAAAAACAAATTTTTCCTCTCAGAAAATTAAAATGATAACTGAAAAAAACAAAGCACTGGTTATCTTCCTATAAAGAACAAATTCTTCTATATTACTGTAAACTTATTACTTGTATACTATCAAGTAGTAGTAACAAATCATTGCTTCATTATTTTTCTAGTAGCACTTTTTCATATAAACACCCTCTCACACATTTCTTTTGCGTTATCAAGTTCTGTAGCACATTTCCACTAACCAGCTAGCAATTTTGCTTGGAACCTGCACATATTTTTAAAAAGCAAGCCCACCTTGAATCCTGATGAGTTAAAAGCTCTCAGGCTGACTTTAGGGGCTTGAGAAGATTTACAGCCTGGGTCGGTCCAAATGTCCCCACCAGCTGTTGAGGCTCAGCGGTGAGACAGATGGGCTCCATCAGCCACAGCCCACCTCTGTCACCCAGCACCGCTCTGAAAGCTGCCACTCCACTCCATCTTGTCACACAGTCAAAATTCTTCTTTTTGAAGATGTTTCACATGATTCAGTAAAGCTAAGTGACATTTTCTTAGTAACCCGTTCTCGTCTCTCCCTTATTTTTCCATGTTTTACTGCAACTTTCCAATTTTCCCTTAAAATTCATCTCCTCTTTCCATAGATATCTGCGGTTTTCTACTAATTATTCGTTGGATATTAATATGCTATACATACGCATTTTTATCTTTTCTCATATGCCAGGCCTGATACGCATCTGCTGCTTTTCACTGACCCCGTTCTGTTTGCTCTTAAGTTTCAATGAAAGCAGCTGTAATTTAATTTAACACTCTTGATGCAATCCAGGAGATTTAAGTAGAGGCAGTTATTTTCCTTTGCCCCAGACATGCACCTTCTTAGTACAGCATTAGTAACTCCTTTTTTGCAAGTGTTACCGTGATCAGTGTACAGCAACCTTCACTTCCATTTGCCTACACCTGCCAGTCCCTGTATGCAACACTCCTTTCCCAGCTTTTGATTCATAGTAAATCATCGTAACTTGGACTATTTCCCTATATATGTACTAATTTGCCAAGTCATGCAATATTCTTCTGCATAATACACATTTGTGATTGTTTTATAGACTAGTTAAACACATCTCCACTCTTATTACTATGTAGATCTCCTGATCTCATTTCATCTGCTAATTTTATCAACAGTTAATGAGGTTGTTAAGTCACTACTGCCTTTGTTATCCTTGAGTCAACTCCTGGGAGTTTTCCCAACCAATTCATTTTGAGGTATTTTCCCTTGTTAAATCATAAGCACTTAGAATTCACCAAGCACTTAGAAAGACCCACAAACATCCTGAAGCATTGTCGCAAGGTCTAGTATTCCTTCCATCAACCTTGTGTGATGTTCCAAACTGTGGCAGAGTTTATAATTTACAAATATATACTGCTTATTAACTATGGCCACGTTATTCTCAAAACCTGACATCCCTCTCCCTCTTCAATAGTTATTCAATATTTATTTCATTACTGAAATTTTACAGAAACCAGCACTAATTTAAAGAGAAAATGGTGGCCAAAGATACTTAGCTTTTTTTTCTCTCTCCTCTTCTTCTTAAGTGCACATATTAACACATTCCATGGCATATCTCTAGCTTTCCATCCAAATGTAATGTCAAACTCTACCTGGATGAGTATCTATAGACACCAGAGATCAGTGTGTTCATAGCCAGACAGAGAAAGCTGGCGATACCGCATGTTTTAATTTCTTTGTATTTGTTTGTGAGTCACAGGCTTTACGAAAACCAGCTCATACAGCATACACTTGAAGCACTTTTATTTTTCTCCCTAGCATACATACAGGTTTGCATCATGCCAGCTGCCTGGAGGAGAGGGACCTGGGGGTGTTGGTTGACAGCGACTGAACATGAGCCAGCAGTGTGCCCAGGTGGCCAAGAAGGCCAATGGCATCTTGGCTTGGATCAGAAACAGCGTGACCAGCAGGTCCAGGGAGGTTATTCTCCCTCTGTACTCGGCACTGGTGAGACCGCTCCTTGAATCCTGTGTTCAGTTCTGGGCCCCTCACCACAAGAAGGATGTTGAGGCTCTGGAGCAAGTCCAGAGAAGAGCAACAAAGCTGGGGAAGGGGCTGGAGAACAGGCCTTATGAGGAACGGCTGAGAGAGCTGGGGTTGTTTAGCCTGGAGAAGAGGAGGCTGAGGGGAGACCTCATTGCTCTCTACAACTACCTGAAAGGAGGTTGTAGAGAGGAGGGTGCTGGCCTCTTCTCCCAAGTGACAGGGGACAGGACAAGAGGGAATGGCCTCAAGCTCCGCCAGGGGAGGTTTAGGCTGGACATTAGGAAAAAATTCTTCACAGAAAGGGTCACTGGGCACTGGAACAGGCTGCCCAGGGAAGTGGTTGAGTCACCTTCCCTGGAGGTGTTTAAGGCACGGGTGGACGAGGAGCTAAGGGGCATGATTTAGTGTTTGATAGGAATGGTTGGACTCGATGATCCGGTGGGTCTCTTCCAACCTGGTTATTCTATGATTCTATGAACTGCTGCAATTCAGCAATGAAAATAAACTTGGTGCCACAAAGAGAAGGCTGTGTAGATTCTCTCTATGAACTTACTTGGAAAGAGCTACATAAACTTAATTGATCAAAAGGGAGTCACAAAAGGATGAAATATTTTGCACAGGCATATGCTAATGGTACTGCACCAACCTCCAAGACCCACTGCCTTACGAAAGGTCCATAAAGCTGTTGAGGTGATAGAAATGCTCCCACACTGCTGCTTAGAAAGCAGAAATGGGATGGTAACCATGCTATTTATTTATTTATTTAAAAAATAAAACAAGGAGAAAAGGGCCTGGGCATTTTAACAGGAAATTAGACAGCTAGCTGATATAAATTCACCACCTATCAAAACTTTAACAGCCTAAGTTCCCCTCCCCCTGCTTCCCATTCCCGATCTCTCAGCTGTATCCAAACACTCACAGGGCTGCTAATGGATAAAAATGGAAACAAATGTATGCAACAAATCACAGCAAGCTCCTGTGCCAGCTTCCCCCTTCTGATTCATCAGACCCAAATCTTCATACTGCTGCTACATATTAAAATCAATGTTCTGCCTCTTCATTATTGTCATTATTTCTCTTTCACTTCAGAAGTTTCCTTTCCTTCAGATTGCTGCCTGACCAGCTTGTCAGGACATATTTAAATCAATATTTTGTGTGTGTGCGTGTGTGTGCCGTGCATCTGGATACCATCTCATTACCATCTGAATTCCTATCATTTCTGTCAGGGCACATAAATGCAGGGGTAAAAATCATGTCAAATGACATAAGATTACAGCCATCCATCCCCATCATTTAAAAATCTGAAGTAACTGCAGATTTTGCCATCAGCTCATTTCATACCTGATAAGAAAACCTAAATAAAGATTGAATGCAGCACTTTCTGTGATGCATGAAAACGCAATGCAGCTCGAGCAGAAGGCATTAAAGATTCATCCTCTACTTGGCCAGAACTGGGGCTTCAAACTGCTTATGTCAACGTCACCTACCGCACCTGAGACTCACCTTCCAGGTCAGGGAGGAAAATCCCTAGTGGTGCAGGCTGCTAATAGGGAATTCAGACATTTGAAGTTGTCCAAGCGGTGAAGTTAGTCGTTGGGAGGGAGAAGCCCTACCTAAAGCAAACGCAACTGAGACAGTCTATGTTGAGGTCCAGGTCAGAGAAGCTCTGCTGGTACTGCGGTCTGGCAATAGGGGTGCTGGCTCCTGCAGTACCGTAAAACACACGCTGGAGGAGATGGGTGAGACTGCAGGAAGTTAAGATGCACAATCTTAATATAGTATAAAGAAACAGAGTGTTAAAAAAAATAAATATGGACAGCAAATGTTTGCTTGCTTTCATTTGCATAGGAAAAGCTGCCAAAATAGAAGCCTATTCCTTCAGCTGGTTGTAACACAGGTTACAAGCACTGCATTCCCTCCCATAATAACACGCCAGTGTCTTGATTTGTTTCTTCTAATTAGAAGCACAGCATTCTCCTGAAAGAGTGTTTCATTTACGCCAATTCATGTGTTACTGACATGAAGACAACCCCACAGTGACTGATGTCATTTTCACATAAGGCTTCAGTGCGGATGCTAAATTTCCTCCAAATAAAGCGTAAAAAACCAAACCAAACCAAAAACTAATAATTCACACTTACATATTTACCTACACACAGATGCAGCACACTTTCCATGAACATGCTGATTTTGGGCTGTGTGTTTTAAGCTGTTAATCTATGAAAAGGTGACCACCAAGGACTCTTCCTTTTTTGGGGTGTCGGAATGGTGCACCTCTATGAATCTTCTGCCAGGTACGTGGTGCTGTACTTCCCAGCAGTCTCCACCTGGGTATTTTAAACTGACAGATTTGAGATGTGCTTGCACCTCAAGTGTAGTCAAATCTTCCCTCCCCCACCTTTTGCACAAAGATGAGGCAGATGTTAGAAGGCCTACTTGGAATGCTGGAAATATTGAATTTACTACTTCAAGATCCTATCGCAAACATCAGGGAGGAAAATTTTCATAAATTTTGAAGTACTTTGTTTATATTCATTTTGTCTGCTCTTTCCTAGTCGCTTTTCACTTGCTCTGATAAACACAAATATACACCTCAACGGCAAAGTACAAAACCCTTTAAATAAAGCATCTGGGCACCTATCAACATTGTACTTTCTTTTTTTTTTTAATTTAAATAAAGCCTGGATACAAGCATCATATTGACAGTTTCAGATCTGAGCAGAGATAAACTGAAGTTCCTCTTGCCACCTGCTCTCATAAAAACTACTGGCCCTACTCTTTGACATAACATCTGGAAGTTTGCATAAATAAACATATTCACTGGTATTTCCCCTTAAAGGCTTGAGTTTATGAACCAAAGCTGTAACTCAATGGGTTCCTCCAAAGACAGGATGATCAGAAGCACAACAGATGTCTCATACAGAATTTGTAGCTCTGGATCCAGTCCTTGGCGGGATCCAGAGCTCAAAGGCCCTCATTGTTCTCTCTTTCGGCTCCTTAAGCCAAAGAGGAGCTGGAAGAGCGATAGGACCATATTGAAATGCCTACATGAAGTCTGGAGTTCAACCCTACCAAGAGCTGGAAACCAAGAGAAGTCTTCCCACTATCTCTAAGCAGAAACAAAGACAGAAGAGAAAATGATGGAGAGGACTATAAAAGGTTGTTTTCTTATTGAAGTCATTAATATTCAGTTTATTCCACATGAAACATTTGTTTCAAGGGACTGGATAGCTCAGAAGATTGACTTTGATTTTGGGAGGCTTTCATTCCTAAGCTGTCAGTTTGGATCCAGTTGAGGGAGGTACTGATGGATGGTTTCTAATATCTAAGAGTCGCTTACTGGCGTATGACAAATGACAAAGCAGTTGCAGAGTGAGTTATATAGTGAGTCAGCAGTCCTTTCCCAGAAGGTTCAATACTAATTAAGAGGCAACTGGACACCCTTTGCGAAAGGCTGCTTGGAAACTTATGGCCAGATATCAGAAACAAATCACAATTGAACTAAACACCTTAAGCTTCAGCATGAAAATAAATAAAAGCCATGCAGCTCTACAATAGCGCATCCTTCAATACCCACATTGTATTTTTTACTGGAACAGTACATTCAATATAGTTACACAATGCTTGACTAAAAAGCCACTTTTTGTTCGCTCAAAAATACTGTCAGTGTTAAAAAGGTTCACCTTTTATTTAAAACAGTGCTTGGGGGGGGCAGACTCCTTCTCAGCTCCATATCTCTGTCTGATAAGGGCAATCGCATCTTAAGTAGGGCTAAGGATGAGGTTTTGCAGGAAGGCACTGAGCTATAGCTAGCACATAGTTCACTCCGCCGTCAGCAATGGATTTGAGTGATGGTTAGTATCACACACCTTCCCCTCCATTTAATGTTATGCTGAAACCAACAAGCTAATTTCAGTCACGTCCAACAGACAGGGACTGCCAAAAAAGAAAAAGGCTTTTTCTCCCCCTTTGCTTTCTGAATTGCAGAGCCACAGGGCGACCGATGAGTAGGAATGACAGATGCCCACAACTCACCCTCACTCCCTAACGGAGAAGTTCCTCCTCTTTTTAATCCATGCCAGCTCTGCCCCAGCCACAGGTTACTTGCCTGAAGTGCTTCAAGCACTGCAAAATCCTGCCTTGAGGGTGCTGGTTTCTGATTTTTTTTTTTTATCGAACACAAAAACCCTATGGATGGACTAATGTAAAAATGTGCTGTGTGCTTACCAGCCCAAAGAAAACTGCATTTCAAGAATGGGACATTTCTAATTACAAGGAAGTGAGTGAGCTACAGGAAAAAGGTAATAAGAACTAGTGTGATAAGAGATGGCCCAAATTAAAAGTTACACCACCAATGCAACGAAAGATACAATATGATGCACGTTAATAGCCTGCTCGAAATCTGAGCACAGAGCTGTGTTAGACACAGGAAGTCATCTTCTGAAAAAGCTAATAAATAATTTAGTCAACAAGGAAAGGTCATGCCTCTGATCAATGGAATCTAAGAATTACGATTAAGCAGAAGACTCATATCATACACATTTCTCAAAGGCTATTTTTATTTAGAAAATTGCTCCATTTGGTATATGTTTATTTTGACATACTATGAAAAGGTAGTTTGTTTTTTAATTTTTTTTTACAATCAGTTCTTGTTGTTCTGTTCTTTGCAATATGTTTAAAACATCTCCCTGGTATGTTTGTCAAAATCTAAAATTCCTTCTCTCCTTTCTTTTTCCAGCTGCTTGGGTGGTTCATTCATGAGTGGGGAGAACAAGTGAGTTAAGTCAATAATGTATCAGCTTAAAAAAAAAACAAACAAGAAAACCCAGTCACAAAACACTAAGAAACTCAATAAAATCCAGTAAGAAACTAAGAAAATTCAGCTGTATAGAAGTAGCTCTTGCAAATTTTACAATACCAAAAATAAGTCTTCTACTACTTTTTAAACTTGGCCACAAAGGAAGTTTTTTCTAAGCTTGAAATCTTACTTTTTTTTTTGTCTTTTACACCATGTCTTTATTGGAGAGCTGTCACAGTTCACATTTTGGGAGAAAAAACAATTCAGCGGATTGTTAAATTTGTCACCGTATAAATCCTCTTCACAGCATTTTTTTCAAGTTGGTTTTCAAGGTTAAGAGCTGTTTCCCATACTCCTCCGCTACATTAGGCTATTAAACAGGCGTCATAAAAGGCTTTGATTTTGTAAAAGATTAAAGTTTCCCTCCATACCTTTAGCTCTTAATATGCTACAGTATATATACTCAACATCGTCACATTAGTGAGCCTGCCACAAACAAAAACCCCTGACAATGTAGAAGCTTTCTTCACTTTGTGCATGGTGCAAGAGGTTAGCTCTCAGGGATGTGATGCATTTCATTTCATGCATCACAAACCACTTTGGGGTGACACCAATTAGTTTTAAGTTTAGTCAGGCTCTTGCAGTGCTCTTTTCTCAGCATCTTTTGGACAGTGCTCAAAGGCAGCTTTCCTCCTCCACAGTCACGTTTCTCTCTCCTTCTCACTTTCAATTTGTTGAAGGAACACCAAAAGAAAATGCACCTGGACGTTTCTGCACCAAGCATTTATTGGGAACACAAGACAAACTCCAAGATTGCTCCGTGTTTAGAAAAGGAAACAGAGAAAGATAGAAATGTTTCAAATCTTCTCTAAGCATGAACCAGCTTTCAAAACTGCCTCGGAGGTGGCTCAGACACTGCCAACACATTGCTTCTCTCCTGCCACAGATTTGCTCACCACCTCCGCAGGACGGATTCCTTATCCTGGCTCAAAATCCCATCAGGTCATGTTTTACCTGCCCCCGGCCTAGGATATGGAGTGCCCTGTGACAGCACCCCTGGATTTGAAGTGACTCAAGCCATCAGATGCCAGAGCATCCATCTGGGAGACAAATCCAGTGACCAATGCACAAAAACCCCATTGGTTTAAATTACATAAACACGAAAGTTTTCTGATACACCGTAACAAAGACTGTTTTACTTATGCCAAAGCCACACTTTGAGGTTCTTTTTGAAATTGTTCCCAAATAACTCAGAAAATAAAACCCAACCCTCTCCGCCCCTCACAAATGTGAAACAATCACAACCTTTCAGCCCTAAGACGACCATGGTTGTCTCTCATTCAGAGGGTGGAGCGGGGTGATGCTATCCATGAGTTTAAAGCCAGATCTGCCCAGCAGAAAGGGAACAACAGTCTCCCTTCACTGTTCAATCCAAGAAACATCTTCCACTTTGGAGGAGCAAGAGCAGCTCAGTCTACGCAATAGGAATGAGTAAGATGTGACGGTAGCTCCTACTACTAGTAGACTGGTAGATCTAGTCTTCTACTTCAGCCTTATGCACCTCCTTATGTACTGAGCAACCTCCGTCTTAAACCTGCCTGTCCCATACAGTCTGGGAGGCACAAAGACTGCAATGCTGGATGCAGAGGCTCTTTCTCAGCCAGGGGATGGATGCCCTCCTGTAATCAGCCCTTTGTAGCTGCTTCCAGGAGTGTATCTGTTCCCACACACATGCCTTGGGCTCTGTTTCAGGTCCTAAATTGCATGAGGAAACTGTCCACATTTCCTATTGCAGCACTGAGAGATCATTTTAAATGGCAGAACTACCAGTATTTAAGACTCATAAAACAATAATTATTAATGGCTGCCCAATAACTTCACAAAAACTACGAGAGAGAAGAAAATTAGCTCGAATGTTAGAAAATGAAATTTTAATGCCTAGGAGTTTGGCATTCGGGCTCACTTTGACAATGTTCTCTTAAAGACCAGGACCTGCATGATTGTGTTTTTAATTGGAATTGTTTGTGGGGTTTAGAAGAGACTTTCTGCGAGCAGAATTGAATAACAAAGAAAAAAGATCTTATTTTGCTAAATCCTCAGATATTACCAAATTATAGCAAAATCACGTAAACAGTCATCTTGTCTGATTGTCTGCAGCATGGTGATAATTATTCAAACACTCTCTTCCTCTTATTTAAAAAGTGAAATGTGATAATGCTGATGTATTTATTAGTATTTTTTCAGTCCATAACCACAAATGCCTACCAGAATTTTCTCAACAGAAAATAGATTTCTGCAGCATATAGAAAAGATGAGTATGTATGCAGATGTAGTAGAGCACACACACCTCTGGACCCATCCACAAGCAGTCCCTGTCCACCCATACAAAGTCCCAGATCAGTGTCCATTGACTCCCTCTACTGGCAAGAGC
The DNA here is from genome assembly GCF_032191515.1 of Phaenicophaeus curvirostris. Taxonomy (NCBI): domain Eukaryota; kingdom Metazoa; phylum Chordata; class Aves; order Cuculiformes; family Cuculidae; genus Phaenicophaeus; species Phaenicophaeus curvirostris. The sequence goes on along the minus strand of NC_091392.1, from coordinate 35,772,328 downwards.
TGCCACTTTCCTCTTACAAAAAAATAACTTTTTTTTTTTTTCTGGATTTTTAGCTTTTTGACCAGCATACAAAACAACGATTTTAATCTCTTCAGGCCACTTTGAAAGGTGGGGAAGACATAAATTGCTCCAAAAGGCAATTCAGAACATGAATACTGCAGTACCTTGAGTTAAATCTTACCCAGTGCCTCTGAGTGACCGCTTTGTAGTGCACAGTTGCCATCAAAATAACTTAGAATCTAAGCAACTTCCTAGCAGATTCTAGATGAGCCTAAGACAAGAATCAAGTATTCATTTTAACTGTATAGTTCACATTTAACGTTCATGGAAATGAAACGAGGCTCTACTTGTTCCTTGTTGCATGCAAACTTTCAGATTTTCTTATTGAAGCCGGCCTTAGAATAAATAATGTAAGATTCATGAAACAGTACATTGCATTTAATTTTAAATATTTATGGAATTCTCTAAAAAAGAAAATCACTACTTGCATTTTCCTCTGAAACTTGAAAGGTGGGAGGCTGGATATGCACGAGAGAGCCTGAAGAGTTGAAAAGCCACCCCCCGCACTACTGCTTTTCCTTCCCCTTGGATGTAAGGCACCAGCTGAAACCAGCCCAGAGAGGCGACCAGCCTGCTACATTCTTGGCCGGTTCAATTACAAAGACAGAGGTTACTTACTCCGTTTTCACTGTTCAACAGAATAAATCCTTATGACCTACCTCTCATTTCATATCTGTGACTTGTTCATCTATTACATTTTTTTGTGGCTGACATCACAACATTTTCTGGAAATGCTGTATTATTCTACAGTAATGCTCACACTATTTCCATGAACGTGAACATCCAAACAACCCAATCTAGAAAACAACACATTTCAGAAAAGTTCGGAGAAGTAAGTTGAACGAGCATGTTACATGCATAAAAGCCTCTTTTAATGTTACCCTTCCTTTCTTGGCCCCTGTGCTTGGCTGCTAGCACAATGAGGCACAGCATGCAGGACAGAGGAGATCTGGTTGCTGAGATGCCCCGGCAGAGACTTCTGAGACACAACCACCAAGAGCACTGCAGGGAAAGTGTCAGAAGACAGCCGCCAGAAACCAGAAGGAACAGGAGCCTTTCACGGGAGATCACTACAAGCTGCTGCTGTTCGAGGAGGAGCCCCACAACCCCCAGCCCTCTTACCATTCTCTTGCAGCACCCACATGCTTCAAGATAAAGGCATGAAAAAAGAGGACCCCGTAAGTTTGTTGAGCAGAAATAAATCAAAACAGTGTGGCCTCTCTACACCGGCTGTTTGTGCATGTGTGGGGATGTAAATGGAGATGGGATGCCTTCTTCTGAAGAGGTGTTCCCACGACTGTTAAACCAGATTTTCAAAGACACTTCATCTTGAGGGTCAAGACTTGTAACAATTCACCAACTGAAGGCATTGCAAAGTATGTCAAACAGAGCAATATCTTGCTTTGTCCCAACAGGCCGTGTGTGTTGGTTTGACCGTATGCGGATGGCCAACAACCACATCTGGAAACGCGCATGCTGGCTGCTATCTGGGATCACCACCACACCATCACGTCTAGAAGCATTCCAAGTGCCTATGAGGGGCACAAACCTCTGCCAGAGTGACGTTTGCCTAGGATGATAACTACAACTACAAAGCCACATCTGCACCACAATGCTGCGGTAACAACCCCGCCGTCCCAAAAGGCTTTTATTTAAAGTGAAGAGAAGATTACAGAGCTCCTTTTCCCTTCTTCAGGACCACTTTGTATTTGTGAGGTACACTAAGTAGCATGCCTACCTCACTGCATGCTTCTTTTAGGTTTTGTGCAAGTCCATAGTGGGATATTTTATTTTTGAAGGGAGCACAGAAAATCACCTTTTCTTTTTTAAGTAAAACCAGACTCTATGTAATTATAACAGTCCAGGAGCTAAACTCATTAAAAGAGTTCTACAACCCTCTACATATTAGAAGGTAAATCTTGAGGTAGCAGCAGAGGTGCATAACATGGTCATTAAAATGATAAACAGATTTTATGGCTATTTTTAGTAAGTTGTTTTAAGCCTCCCTCTCAGTGTTTCTGAAAATATCTTTCTAAATTTTTTTTGTATGCTGAAGCAATTATACAATTCACACAACTCCAGAAGCCTCTACTACTATCACAAAGACACAAGAAACTACTAGTTTCACATCATTTATATGTCTGCCTTACTTAAAACCAGAAACATTGATCTGTACACTTGATCTGTACACACAGTACAAATGGTATCCAGATAGAAATATTATCATTGACACTACCACAGCTACTTAAATAAATCATTATAAAATGGTCTTGTTCTTTTTTTCTTGATTACTACTTTAGTTTTAGAAACCCACTTCATTTTTTATTTAAACTCTCTGAAAACTGCATGCTTTTTCATAAAGGCCTTTATCAGAAAAATCAGAAAAGAACTGTATTTTACATAATGCCTGTTATCCCAGAAAGCTTTATATATAAAATAAAAAGCAGAAGCACTGACATGCTAATTATTTAGGCAAACGTGGCAAACATGAGTGATCAATAACAGCTTCTACAGGCACAAATCTGCTTTTTTGAGAGAAAGGGAGTATTGGCTACAACACTGAAGTTATTTTCAAACCTCTTTCAGAAAGTACAAAGGACTCGTACATTTCTACACAGACAGATGCCAATGATGGGTAAGGGGAACTCTCATTTATCATAACCAAAAGACTGTTCTCCTCACAGAAATATTTCATTACGGTATTAGCAATATGGTCACAATCCAAGTCATCTTAAAAGCAGGGATTTTAAAACACGCTGCAAAGAAACTTTTATAATGGGAGGGAAATCCTAAGATACACCAAAGTAACTGCATGCAAGTTTTGCACTGATAAAGGTTAAATGCTGAAGACACAGAGGAGCAAAATACATTTCTTAAATTCTGTAGGCAGAGGGCAGCATGCTCCAACCATCAGCGCTGTCGTTTTAATTAATATCTCACTCTCACGATGAGAACATCATCTTTGTGAAATGGTGACTGTGAAACCTGAGGATACTTAGTCACTTAAGAAGGAAGCTGACATGTTTATAATTTAAAAAACGTGCTTTTTATTACAGATGGCATCTTTGTGTAGCATAAAAGAAATTATGTTGTGGTCCTAGTAAATGTTAATCTTTTCAAGTCAATAAAAACTCTGCTCCAAAATGTCACGGCAGCTTTGTGGAAGGAACACACAGGAGTGATGAAAACCAAAGTGTGGGGAAAACCGAACATGCATTATAAATGACAACTTGTCTCGTCAAGCTCAGCCATCTTTTAAATCTAAGAAATACAGTGCCAAAATGATTCATATTTGTGGAAATGAAAAAGTCTGAAGCATTTAATCTTAAGCAGATCATTTTTTTAAATTGACTCTATAAGGCTGCCTGCAAGAGTTCAACATTTACATAGAAAGATAATGCATATTAGGCGGTAATTACCATGGACTTTAATTATAACTGATAACTCAAATAAATCCTATGTTCCTAATTGAAGAATGTAATTAAGTCTGAGTAGTTTGAGGGGAAGAGAAGATACACAAATACTGATTTTAAAATCAGGAAAATGGCACACTATATCAAAATTCCCTTCCTCTTCCTACTCATGTCAAAGAGCATAAGAAATCCACCCTCTCTAATGAAAATGAAATTACTAATCCTGCTTTTTGCCGTTTCCTAATAATACAACATGGTTTCTCACATAACTTTATCCAGGATTTGAAAAGTCCACTTCCTCACAAAGAAGAAAATCCATTTTTATTTTGACACACCAGCACTGTGTAACATCTGAGAACTCTGTGAGCATCCCCAAGCAAAGGCAGGATTCTCAGTAAACAGGGAAAGGCAACTTAGGGACGGGGAACAGAGAGGAGGGAGACAGAATGTGAAGGTGAGATTATCTGAGGTCCAAAAAACATCCATAATCCAAGTTTAATTCAAGGAGGTAATTTAATAAGTAAAAACTATCCTAGGTTACACTATTTGATGTCAATAATTAAAAAACACACATGGTGAAAGCTCTCGCCTTTCACCGGTATGCAAGGACTAGCCTTGGAAGCAACACCAGAAAACTACAACCAAGTGAAAGTCCAACAGTAAATTTAAGAGGCACTGACATGAAATGCTGGATTGACAACACACCCCACAAACACCTCAAGGCAATCCCTGGGATGTAGTCAACTTGGCCACAAGGACTCGAAAGAAGTTCACATACCTTCTCAAATAGTCAGTTACATGCCGCAAGAAACTCTGGCATTAAAAAAAAAAAGGTTGTGCAAGGGCAGTACAGAATGAACTTTCAACATTTCAGGCAGTGCTGTTCCTCCTGGGACTGACTAAAGCTGACAGTCCATCAGCTGCATGAGCTTTTCCGTAGGAACTGGAGTTTGAAAGTTCAAGCTTTACATTTCATTTTGGCTGGTACTGGAACAGCCACAGCAGGAGAAGTTCAGCATCTCTGCAAAGACTCCAGTCATCTGGGCTTGCGGCTGTGGCCCCTCCCAGGGGATGTGGAGACAGCGAAGGGTGATCCACACCGAAGTCACTCACCTTCAAAGCATCCTAGCACACCCTTTGGAGAAGCAAAGAGCAGCAGACTGGCTGCCTTGTAGAAGACAGATGGAGGAGATTTCTATGGGAAGAATTTACCCCAAAGTCTCAACTTTGAGATTAAAAGCCAGCATTCCTAAACCAGCAAGACCTGCGGTCAGGCTTCTTTCTGCCTAACTTGGTTCCTTCTGCATCAAAGACTCATGAGAAACCCTGTAACACACAGTATTTGATCTGTAGAGCAGACAACTCTCATCTACAACACCTTCAGTTCAACTATGCCTGTGCCAAGTTTCTTCTCAATTAAGTATCTGGGGTAAAGACTTACATTCAGGCACTTGATAAAAAAATGAGATTGCAGCTTTCCACATGACAATATGAGGAAATATGATCCCTGCGTAAAAAAAGAAAATACTGTGCAACACTACAGTTATTTGTTTTAGAAAAGCACCTGCGCTGCCATTAGCTACAATAAACTACATGGATAAATACTGAGTAACTCAAGGGAAGCTAAAAAGGCAGAATATATGGTCAGATGATATTTAATATAAGCTTTTATTCAGAAATGGACCATAAAGTGGCACTACTGGGAACCTGTGTTTATTGTTTCTCAGATATGATCATTTTCCTTTGTTTTCTAAGCGTGGGCATCAGGCTTTCCACCTTCCCTCCGGCTGTACACAGTTTATAGCAAGACTCTCCAGGGCACATGAAACAAGGGACTGAGAGCTCCCTGCTTCCATCCCCTCCCCTAACATCAGGAGATTTCTTATTGCTGTGTGATTCAATGTGCATCAGCAGCATCAAGTGGTTTTGAACCAAACTGCAATGCTCTGGCATGTGAAAGGGATGCTAGCTTTTTTGGAAAGCACATCTGCAATGAATTCAGTCGCACCTGGTTCAGAAGCACTTCTTGAGTACCGCAAACAGATATTTAAAATATTCATGTGCTCTGTTACAGAACACGACTGTTCCATAGTTTGCAACTAGTTTGTAGTCACATCAGGACTATAAAATGTGCCACAGGTATTTCATACACAACATGGCATTATTTGGAATTAGAAATTCTGCAAATAAAGCAGATAGTGAAGGAGCAGACTTCATAGGGGATGCTGTGGGAAAATCTGCTTAGATATTATATGGTACACAGAGTCTCAATCTGTCTTTTAAAATCATTAGTCACTTCAGTTCCTTCTTGCTAGATGTATTAATAGCTCTGTTTTCCTTGTACACTCTTCACTTTATTGATAACTACTGCAATGCATTATAATGTCATACAGAAGTTTCAACGCGTGATAAACTATTCCAGTATCAGAAATAAAAATCTTCTGTGACACGAGACCCAACAGAATTTAAAACCCCAGGAAGCAGCATAATCCATAGCCAATTAATATCATTAAAGGCTCAACAATTACCAGATGACAGTTTTTCAAGAACCTCTTAGCAGAACTGATATCTGCAAAGCTGCTATGCTTGCCATGTTGCTCTGCCAGGCAGGGAATTGTACGTGGGATTGAAAGCAAACATCAGCTAGACACCATTAGTCCCTAGAGCAATAAAGGTGACCTGACGGGCTGACCAGTGATAAAGCTGGCAGTTTGCTGACCTTACATTCAAAGCTGCGGCCCATGGCTCTGGCAGATGATGCCCAAGTCTTCCAGAGCAAACCAGAGAGTGGAAAGAAGCAGTATTGTTGTTCAAGAACACATATCAGCGGCCAACCTAAAAGCATCCCTGGTGGAAAACTGCTCATTGACCAAGTTGTTCTAAAGAACATGAAAAAGATGACAACTTTGGGATTCCAAGTTGGATTTTTTTTCAACAAGAAGGGGGAAAATACCAAAAGAGGAGTTGGAAAGAAATGGGTGTTTGAAAGGAATATAACTGGCAAAGGCGAAGTCTGGGACCAGCTCCTCTGCAAGAAGAGGAAAAGGCAGCACTGCATCAACTTGTGGGAGAGACTGGAAGGCAAACTCTCACTGACATCCTAATTAGGGGTTGTTTAAATAGTAAGGATATGTACAGTGTTATTAATTCCGGTGGGAAGAAGTGGTAGGAGTACCAGGGTTGAATTAAGAATTTAAATTCCCTTGCTAAGAAACCAGTCAAACCCCAAAGCACTTCAAAGTTCTTCCATGAATTGTATATATCTTTGAAGTACTTTTTTGTTTTGCTTAGTTTCATAGTCTGTAATTTCAGACAGTGCTAATTCTGCTTCTCCTTGGATCTAGTCCAGTGAATCTGGAAAAGCTGTATTATTTGATTTCAGTAGGGGAATGTTTGGTGGTGAACTCACGAGTCCAGGGGAAAAAAAAAAAAAAAAAAGGAGAATCCCTAAATTCAAGTAAAAAAAAAAATGTAATTCCTTCAGCCCTGTCTCAGGTCATCTTTTCCACAACGATCCTCCTTCCTGCTCCGACATTGTTTGCCTACCTCTTTCCTAGTGTGGTACCCAAATACTGCAGACAGCATCCACAGCAGCTTCACCGGGAGTGTAGAGTCTTTATAAAACTCAGCAAGACCTGTGCTCTTTGCAATGCCATCACAACACAAAGCTGGTTAATTTGTCATCCACTAAAAATGAACACTGATTCTGCTCTGCAGCACAGCTGCTTAGCTTATTATTTCCTGTTTCACATTTGTACGTTTGATTTTTCCTTCCCAGCTGTGGCTTCCACACTTAACTGAATGCTATCTTAATAATTTCAAATGCCTATCCTAATTTAGCCAGAATATTTTAAAGTCTGATCCTGTCTTCAAAAATGTTCATAACCCCTTCCAGTCGAGCATCGTCCACAATTGTCCTAAGTATTTTCAAATTCATTACACAAACTGTAAAAGAAATATTGAAGAGAACAGGGCACATGACAGAACTCTTCAGAAAACTGACTCCACCACTAGACTATCAAGTCATTGAAAGCCAAACTTTTGCTGCAGCATTTCTACCACTGGAGCAGTCACTTATAGACCTCATTTAGAATACTTCCCTGATTTATATAGTACAATGTCAAGTGAAATAGTGTCAAAAGCCTTACTGAAGTCAGAAAGGATCACATCTAATATTTCTTTCTTAGCCTTTCTGCCTGTTACTCTGTCAATGCTGGAATCGGACTTGCTTAATTTAATTTGTTCTTGACAAATCCATTTGGGTATTCCCTCGCTACTTGGAAAGTGCTTGCAAATTATTTAATAATTTACTCCAGGTTTCTTAACACCTGGTCCAAAACTATCACTAACTACTCCTCTTTCCCTGTAAAAAACCACATCCATTTCTGCCCCTCCTTAGTCTTCTCAGACTTCTCTCTCCTCCTCCATGAACTCTTAAAAAATACAGCACTAATGATTCAAAGATTGCTTTAGCTAATTCCTGAAGTACTCTGAAGTAAATTCCAACAGATTCCTGACCATACCTTCAGCCTCCTCTTCTTCTTGCTCTCACTTTTGGTTTCCTTCCCAGAAAGCCCCAAGCACTGTCCAGGTAAACTCCTCCCTTCCATTTCTGTCCTTTCCCATCCCAGTGCTGTTTTCCTCAAGTAGAAAGCTTTTCAATAGTGGTGGATCATACCTTACCATAAAGTCTGGTTTTGTTTAACAAAAATATTACAGCGGGGCATGACTACTGATGTACTGTACCTTGCTCAATTATGAAGACGTTGCATGGCAATGTCACAAAGACACCTCAGTGGGTAGGAAGGCTGAGAGACGCTCCTTTTCCCTGGAGCTGGCTGGAGTTGGCCAGCCAGAGGGGAAGCAATTCCTCCCTGGAGAAGGACAGTGATGACAATGTCATCGTCTTCCTGTGGGGAGCAGGGAGTCCAAATAAGCACATCATCCACTTCCCTGACCAGGTGCTTGTGCAGATACCTGTGTACTCCTGGAAGAGCCCCAAGGGCTGCATCCAGGTCCTGGTTGCACAAACCCAGCACAGAGACATCAACAGAAACAACATTCACATTCTAAAGGTAATGTCACAGGTCAAGCACAGTGTTATCTTTGCTATTTAAGCAGCATCAAGGTCATGTGAAAATCAACTTGCACAGCCTTTCTGCATATGCTAACGAGAGTCAGGAAAAAATGTGGTGAGTGGAGCTAGAACTGTGTGAAATTGGTGCAAACGACTGAAGAACTGACACAGCAACCTTGTACACACAGCCCCTCTGCTGCCAGCATCACACCACTGTGGTGAAGGAAACCTCATTCTGCGAGTCTCTTCTAGTGGTAGGAAAACAAACGTCAGTAACAGTACTGGGTAGTGATTTTCATAAAAGCCAGTGAGAATAGGAAATTTTGTATTGTATTAGTTCGTTCTTTTAGGAGTACGGGACATTTTGATAGGAATGGTTGGACTCGATGATCTGGTAGGTCTCTTCCAACCTGGTTTTTCTACGATTCTATGACATGGATGCTCAGAATGCTGAATTGGAGAGGAGAGATGCAGCTTCCTCTCAAGTAAGAGAGAGTACAGTTGAAATAAAAGAAAAAAACGTATATTCAATTATACATGCCCTGATTCAGCTGAGCTGTAGTGCCCAACATACACGAAGCTTTTTCATTTGAGCTAAGTGACAATTTTAACTCTTCAGCAGCTGCAGAATGCACTTTCACCAAGGCGCATTTTTGAGGATCCTTCCCAGCAGATGCGTTACAGGAGCCGCTGCCTGAACTTGGATTTACAAGGCAGGAGCATAGCTATGCACGGAAAAGATTTGCTTATGTAAATTATTCCTATAAAGGGACCAAAAAGCTGTGCTGCAGGTGCAAAAAGACGACACTGATTTGTGACAAACCTTCAACAGCCATTGGAAAGCCACAGCACAGCAACGTGCGGCTCTCAGCTCTTTGGACAGAAGATGAAGCAAACGATGAGGTGACGACCTTCATGCCAGCTCAAGAGTAATTCGCCTGGGAACTGCACCACATTCACTACCATATTTAAGTGCACTGGAGGATGCTTATAGGAAATAGAAGCCTGCAGTACTGGTGAAGTCCTCTCTGGCTGGAAGGAAGAGTCGGGGGAAAAGAGGAAGAGGCAGGAAAAACAGAACAGATATGAATGGGAAATTATTGTTCAATGAGTAAGCATGATACACTAAGATCCCAAGACACAGTGCAATAAAACCACATTTATTTTTGAGGCATATTCTCATCTCCACACTTCAGACTATACCAGCATTTTCATTTCTATCTACTTCCAGGAGATTATGACCCAAATCCAAAAATGTGTTTGTGGTGAAAACTAGCATACAAACCTTAGCCTGAAAAAAAGCTTTTCATTTCTGTGAAATTTGTCTAAGTAAAATAGTAATAATAAAAAATGATAACATTTAGAACTCTTAACGTATGTTCTCTCCACTCAAGGCCTTATATTTAGGTGTGGTATGCTACTGTTGCACTCCTCAGCAACTGATTTAGCTTTCTTTTTGAAATGTAAGATTTCTTTTGGTTTATTCCTTTTTCCCCATCTCCCCCCGCATGTTCCCTTTCTTTTCATGCCACATCTTTTCCTGTGTGAAATCAGCAAGCCTTTCATTTTTTCTTTCCACTTCTCTCCATCATGTTCACTTATGTCTGAAATGCACTTTTTCTCATCTCCTTTTCTCCTCAAAAACATCCCACCTCACACTGCACAGACCCGTTCTCAAATCTATACTACGCTCCCTCATTCATCATGACGGCCAAACTAAAATCAACACGCACAGGTAAAAACACCCTTTATAGTATCAACAGTGAGATAGAAGTATCTTCTGCTACAGCTATCGAAAAATAATTGTTCCTCTTGATCCCTCTTTAGACATGGAAGTGATGGAGGAGAAAAGCATCACATAGGTTGCAGTAGCCCTACTGCTGTGCCCAGCACGCCTTAAGGACAAGGGTATTTCTCAATATTTTGCAGCGGTAAGACGGGGAAGGGATAAATTAAAAATTACTGTATCTGATTGGAGATTTCATAATGGAATATACTCAGTTAGAAAACGTGACTTCAGCAAAACTGAAGCATCACACCTTGATTGACTCTTCAAGCCAAGTACAGAGTAGGTTTTTGGAGCCTTTAGGTAACTAACTGCCTTGAGTGCCTACTATTTCTTACCTCAGTAGAGCCCTTCAGCCTCAGATACTTCCACCTATTTGTGGCATTAGACATTACTACATTATAAAATACTAAACAATTACTAACGAAAACATTAGCATTTCCTTTCTGTGGAGATGTTTCATTTTCTGTTCTTATTTGGAACACCTTAAGTGTTAGGACATGGGACTTTAAAGTGATAACTTACTGCATCCCCATAAGAACGAAGAGGTTGGTCTGAAGTCATTTAGGGAGTTTACCTGAAAGTCTGAGCCTGCCTTCAAATAACCACAGTTGAATACCTAACTTTTAAACACTAAGGATTGATTATAGAAACCAGCCTTTCCGTTTAGAAAAAACAGAAAACAACCAAAACCCAAAAAAGAACAGAAGTATTAGGAGCTCATCTATCTCTCACACTGCTGACAGAGCGCGCAGTCCAATGACCTTCTTGCACATTTAGTGCATACACTGTAAGCAATCCCAGTACCATGTAGACGAAAACTATTACTACACATCATAAATAAAATCTTATCCTACTGTAAGACCTTGGAAAAAACAGTATTTCTCCTCCAGTCATACGTTTGCTGAAATATATAGACTGTGGATATATTTCTCCTTCTAAGATAGATTATATTATTATCATCATTCAGCTCTGAATGACGACTCTGGAGACAGTACCGTGCCACCTGATATAAAGAGTTCTTGCAGTACACACAAAATGGGTGCTTATTCTTCATTTAAGATGATTTTACTAATGCATTGCCCTCTGTACAAAAAATAGGAAGCTTCTGAAGTACAATTCAAATGCCACATGCTGCTCCAGCCTTTGTGGTTTCTAAGCTCTGTCACTTTATGCCAATTCTGACTCCATGACGCGTCCCCACGTTGGTCTCATCTATGTATATTTTACTTCCTTTCAGCATCTCATCTCTCTCACAAGACATACCGCTCCTGTACCAGCCAGCCTAGATTTATTTAATCGTCGTCTCTCCAATTCCTTGAGCTTATTTTAATTTTCTCTTATTTCTGTATGTAAAAGGCACATGAGTAAGATTCACAAGCTGATACAGCGCTGAGCTCCATTCCTGCATCCACTACAGCTGTGTGACCCTTAAAAAAAAAATCACTTAGAGAGAGTTCCAAGATAGAAAAACCTCACCACCCACTCCCAACAGCTGCATTTCTGGTGGGCTCTTCCCTACAACCCCATGACGTCCTTACCGATCAGGGAGGGCAAGTTCTGGTGGCAGACACCCAGTACAGTCCAGGGTACTTCAAGCATTGTCAAATGACTTCTCAGAAAAGAGCGCTGGGATTCATACAATGGTCAGTTCTAGGAAGCCACACCTAAAAGCTGAGTACACCTGATGAAACCATACTCCTACCACAATTTTAAATCATTGATGATTGTGAACCATAACAGCTCAGAAGCCAAACTGTGTTTCAAAAACTATTATGCTGAGAACACAATGAGGGTAGCACAGAGAATGTGTGTAAGCCTCAAAGAACCTGTGATGCCAGGCAAGATAGGAGGTAGTAAACGGATACACTGAGAGGGGCAGAAAAGGACAAAGAAATGATCAGATAACTCTGGTCCAAGACCGTCCATGGCCCAGAAAGGCCAGGCAGCTCACCAACAGCCAAACCATCACATCGTGGATACTTGTTGCAGAAGCAAAAGACAAGGTTTTATATTGCATTTCTATATTTTTTTTCTAACAAGCAGCAGATAAATAATTTAAGCATTTGACAAGTTAAGTCATAAATGCAATTGAAAAACTATTCTAGAGCTCTGGATAGAATACATTTCTATCTACAAAATTTCCCAGCTTTCTACATTCCTGTAAGAGTGCACCCATTGCTGTCTTCACATATTTTCTAAAGAATTTCAGTACATATTACGTATCAGAAAGCTTCTTTTTTTTTTAAAAAAAAAAAGGCATTTAAGTTTTTCATACTTCTGTAATTGAGCATAATTAACTTGTCAAATACCCATTTCCTTAAGAGATCGGTTTTCTGTGATTCTTTTCTCTTTGGCTTCTCAAAGTTGAGCTACAAAATCAAAGAAGTTCACTTTTGCAAAAAGAGAAGATGAGATCTCAATTAAAGCTTTATTTACAAAGATCAAGCAAACTAAGAAACTGAAACTGTATCCTGACATCTGCAGTTATACTGAAAACAAACCAAATTATATGGCTTGAAATAAGAATTTCTTTAATTCCACGGTAAAATACAACACAGAGATACTGAAGACCTGCAGCAAAGCCTGCTATGAAATCCTCGATTTTTTAAAGTGTTGAAAATCACCATAATATGCCCAGCTAGTTTTTCTAATCTGATAGTGCAATAAAAAAAGTAAAGTGCTAATATTTTTTGTGCTGACTGACAGGATATTAAAAAAAATCAATTCCATAATTTCATCAAGGTGACCTGGGTATGTGGAAAACAAGATGTGTTTTGAATAAAGCCAGGAACAGCAAGAGGGAGGAGAATGTTATGTGAAGAGTAAACAAGGATTTTTTTTTTGACAACTCTGTGAAAAAAAGGATCAAAATTTCAAAACTGTGAATATGTATTATCATAAATCTAAGTAAAGTCACAATGTGTAGGAGTTCAGTAAGTGTAACAGAACATTTTGGAACTATTCATAGGAACTGTAATTCTCAAAACCACAAACTTGAATTAAAAAGGTTTTTTTAAAAAAATCTGATGTATAGATTAGGAAAAAATAACCCCAACAAAGTGCATAAGACTCCAGGTGAGGGGGTGGGGAAAAAAAGGGGGGGGGAAACCCACAGTAGAAATTAAATTTTGATGAATTATTACACCAGCCACTGAAAATGTACAATTCTACAATTAATAGTCTTGCATATAGAAATTGTATACACACACCTAGTCTACATTATGAAGGAAGGATGGAAGGGCGAAAGGAAAAGATGAATCACAGAATCACAGAATAACCAGGTTGGAAGAGACCTACCGGATCATCGAGTCCAACCATTCCTATCAAAGAAAAAAAACTGGGGTATGAAAACTGGGGGTAACCTCTATTTTACTTGGGGTGAATCAATACAGGGAAAGGATTCTCTAGCTGCAGAGACAAAGCATTCAACATAAAATGTTTGTCAACTTTTGGCCTGGTAATAAAGATTACTTGCTATGAATTAAAGCAACGCAATAGAATCTTTTCATTAGTGAGCATGAGCAATGCTAAAGGAAGGATGTAGAAAACCTGTTGACTGCCAAACCAAGGAAAACTATGAATCAGTGGGAAAATGTAGAAAGCACAGTGAAAACTGACAAAAACATATAAGACAAAAAAAAATATAAATGATAGCACATTTTAAGTTATTTTCTAAAATGTAGACATTTCCATATGATTTTGCTTGTCTGAACAGACTCAGATGAAATCCATTATCAGGACACAACAATGTACCATGACAGCTTTTCCAAACAGCATCAGCTATGAACCAGAACTATTTAGCCATCAGCTGTGGGTGACTCAAAAGCAGAAAATTAATTCAAATAGAGAAGTATATGTATACTAACAGTTATTTAACATAACAGTAAAAATAGTTACAAATACATTTCAGTATAGTGAAATACTAGTAATAAAAAAACCCCAAACTATGAGATCAAGCACAGGACTGCACAATGAGCACCTGTTACGACTGTAGAAACAAATACATTTATTTCAAGTCCAAAATTGGTGCATACATAACTCAATGAATCGTGTTATTTTCCTTTTTTTCCTTGGAGAAACAAATAACGTGAACACTATATTAAGAGTTATGAGACATTCAAACTTAAAGTCAAATGAACTATGATCTTTATGTCAGAGTGAGTATAGGAAAAAAAATGAATAGGGACAGCAAAATAAAATTCATATTTGAAATGCCAGGCTAGAAAAGGAACACTATAAAAAAAAAAAAAGCCAAAAAAAATGCCAACATCTTCAATATTATCTGATCATCACTGTATTTTTCAAGTTTCAGCAAAAAAGTCAGTGAAAAACTGTACACAACCAAAAATCCCAACGTGCTATGAATTTTGCAGCCTAAACTTCTGTGGTGCCTCTCTGAAAGCTCTTTTTCCCAATACCTTAATTGTTATGGACAGTTATTCTTCAATAAAATGAGCCTTTTAAATACTTTATCAGTTGTCTCAACACATTGCTAAGCCTAAAATGATTTCCAGTCACTTAGATTAAATGACTTTCTACTGTCCTGAAAAACAAAAAATAAAATGCCTTATCACTGTGGGCTTTTAACAATTGCTTCAGGAAAATAAGCCTTGTATTAAAGCCATGTGTAACTTAGCTTTATGCACAGCAGAGCTCTGCAATGGCTCTTCTAAGCCAGAAGAATGGTTAAACAAAATAGTTAGAGGTTTTGCATACTCATTATTTCTTTCTCCACCAATACCATCTTTCCTTTTAACTCCTGCTTCCCATATCATCTTTAGAAATGTCCAGTTACTAGTGAATTATGTTCTAATAATTAATGGTGCACAAGGATATTGGTGCAAAACTTTGTAGATATCATCAAAAGCAACATCCACACTACATCCTTGTGTCTTCTGTGAAAACCACAACTATTACATCAGCATAAGGAAAGCTGTAGAAATTGTGTCAGGGCACCAAGATTTGAGTGCCACCTGGTTTTGGGGGCTTTTTGTCTGCAGCCAGGCCAAGATATCAAGATGCCTTTCTAATTAAAAGTGGGAAGTTCTGTACAGTACTAACTACTGGTAAGAAATACAGTGCAGAAATGCTTAACTGCGAAGAGCCACTGAACTTTGTCTATTAGTTCTGAATCAGCCAGGTGCTTGAGGCAAGTTCACATTCTATTTAAACTCTTCCCCATGTACCCCAAACCAGTCAGCCCTCCAACACAAGAATTAAAACACAAGGAGAACAAGCAAGCAGGAGGCTGATCTTCACACTGTGGGTAGTAGACCTGGGCAACTCACTACCAAAGGATGCTGGAGTTGCTAGAAGTTCTTAAGAGAAGAGTCACAGAATGGTTTGGGTTGGAAGGCACCTTGAAGATCATCTCATTCCAACCCCTGCCTATGGCAGGGACACCTCTCACTACATCAGGCTGCTCAAGGACCCATCCTGGCCTTGAATACTTCGTGGGATGTTTCAGTGCCTCACCACCCTCCTCATGAAGAACAGACGAAACCATGGAACGAAGCTATATTGATGGTATTAAGTACAAGCCAAGATCCTTAAACAGAATAACAGCCCACAGCTCCTCTTATGAACAAAACCTCCACTCTTCCAAACATACCCTTAATCTTTTCTAGAGGTTATGCTGCCTTCCTCATCTTGCATATCGTCTTCTTGAGCAGTAGTTCAGGCACACAATAGCCATAGTGTCTTAGTGCCTCCTAACACAAGAGATATTTCTCTCACCTGGACTGCTGAAGTGTGGCTGTGATCCTCAACTCAAGCACAGATCCTAACCATGCCTGTCACACTTTCCCAAGGGATACAGCTATCAAGCTGCACTGCAAAGCTCTGCCAAAGTGGCAACCCTCCACACTCTGGTCTGTATCTTCTCAACATGGCATCTTGGCTTGTATCAGAAACAGCGTGACCAGCAGGTCCAGGGAGGTTATTCTCCCTCTGTACTCGGCACTCGTGAGACCGCTCCTCGAATCCTGTGTTCAGTTCTGGGCCCCTCACCACAAGAAGGATGTTGAGGCTCTGGAGTGAGTCCAGAGAAGAGCAACAAAGCTGGTGAAGAGGATGGAGAACAAGCCTTATGAGGAGCGGCTGAGAGAGCTGGGGTTGTTTAGCCTGGGGAAGAGGAGGCTGAGGGGAGACCTCATTGCTCTCTACAACTACCTGAAAGGAGGTTGTAGAGAGGAGGGTGCTGGCCTCTTCTCCCAAGTGACAGGGGACAGGACAAGAGGGAATGGCCTCAAGGTCCGCCAGGGGAGGTTTAGGCTGGACATTAGGAAAATATTCTTCACAGAAAGGGTCATTGGGCACTGGAACAGGCTGCCCAGGGAGGTGGTTGAGTCACCTTCCCTGGAGGGGTTTAAGGGATGGGTGGACGAGGTGCTAAGGGGCATGGTTTAGTGTTTGATAGGAATGGTTGGACTCGATGATCCGGTGGATCTCTTCCAACCTGGTTATTCTATGATTCTATGGAGTCTGCTGGGAAACTGCTGCAATGGACATCTTTAAAGTTCTTCACTTTTCCACACGGTACAAACCCAGCCAAGGCCAGACTGAGCTCTCTGACCACAGTCCAGATCACCCCTTCTCAGAGGAGCTTCCTTGTCAGCACCAGTTTTGCCCACTTCTCCTTTCCCACTCAACCTGTATCCTCAAACAGGAGCCTACTCTAAAAAAGGTGGCAACCCTGGAAGTTTCATCAGTTTGCTGGATTATCCCCATGCCACTGCTCACACGAACTAAACACTTGTATTAACACTGCTCAGTACTGCTTCATGGACCAGATTCAGTCCAGCTTGGGCCATCTGTGGGTTACACCTCTGAAGGTGAGTGCACATAAAGAAATTACTGGCCACATAAAAGTTTATCTTATCGACAATAACCCCTTTATTCTCTTCCAAGAGACAGCTGAGGGGAGTGTGTCCTTCAGCAGAAGCAATCCATAAGGGATGCAGCAAGGCCAACGGCTTAGTCAGCAAGGGCAGAGGGGGAGAGGGAGCCCATTCATTTTAAACAATGGGAGAAATAGGGCACTGGGGAATACTGTGCCAAGGAGAGGCGACGCTTTTATTATCAGTTCATAATTAAAGTATTGTTATTATTAAAAAGTATTTCTTCAAAAGACATAAAATGACAGCAGAGATTTGGGTGAAGAAATATTGCCCAAGTTGTAAGCTTTGGGTAACTAAAATTGGGGTTGTCAAAGCCCAAGCAGCCTGAATTGCAAAGACAGAGAATCTTCAGTTAACACTGATTTTCAAGACATTTGGTGTAGGCTGGGGGGGCTGGGCACCAAATTTCCCAGCAGTGAGAAATAAAGCTTAGGAGAAAATACTTTGCAAAAAAGGACATATTGCTACTACCATTATGAAAAGTTAGTTCACAAATTGTATCAGACTTCTGTGTCCCATCAAATCTCTTAGTTGTGAAATCTCAGGCTCCCTGAATGGCTTAACCAGAATTTGCTCAACAGTTTTCCTACAAAAATAAAGATTTCATAAAGATTGATAGTTGGCACAATTATAACTAATGATGGATAAGTTCACGAGCAGCCTTCAACAGCAGTTCTATAACAAGATCTGCAATCTGTCCTCATGGAAGCGCACAGTGATGGTTGGAAATTCACCCTCACCACAAAACCAGTCATCCGTGATTCGTACCAGAAGTACAGCTGAAAACTTTAGACTGCATATCTCCATCACAACAGTGGTTCTTTGTCATTCTCCTTTTGTTTTTTTACTCATTTGTGCCACAGGCAATACCGAGGAACTCTTTAGGGCAGGAATTGTCTTTTAATTACATACACAGCACTTATGTCTGCAGGGGCCTTGCCTGGCTGGGACCTACAGTCTCCACTAGCACGTAATAGAAGCAGTGAAGACGACAATGTCTACGTGTATTTCTGACCAGGATTTCTTACATAAATGCATATTGACACACAGACTGAGGTGATAGGCTGGGTACACCCAGGATTACTATACTGTGCTGTCATCCCATACTGGTGCACATCACCCAAGCCACCCACACACCCAACTACTTTTCTCCAAGCAGTGGACCAACTGCACAGGACCTTTCCCTGAGGAACTTATATATGTCATTTTCAGCCATCAAAAATTTATCTGACCAGATATCTCATCATCTTCTTCCTAGAGGAGACTTTTTGACTTGTTTTGCCTGGTTTTCATTTGTTACCTAAAAAGACTGTCTCATATATTACTTGACTTGCATCCACATGCCAGTGTACTGATAAGTTTTACTTTTCAGGAGGAAAAAAATCCTCAGTATCATATTTTACTTCTGACAATGTTTTCAGTACCTGAACGCTTGTACACCTTGAGAATGACAGCAAAAAATTACTGTCTGCTGTGATCTTTGGCAAGAACAGCATTTTTCCTACCAAAAACATCGAAAACAGACAGATTAATTATTCTTCTAGGTATTCAACTATGTTGTATTAAAAAATAACAAAAAAACCACAAAATCACAAACATGTGGAATGACCTTTAAGACAATTGCTTAAAGTAGTTCTCTAGATACACAATACCAAACCCCATACTTCTGTCTAGAGGTCATCAAGTGGTTTTCTACCTTTTAGGTCATAATATGCAATTCTCCATACCGCACAGAGTCTTACTGCTTTTGTTTGCAGCTGGTTGTCAGGGGTTTTTTTTTCAGGGGAAGTTTTTGATGGATCTATTCTATATAATAGCAATGTATGTTCTCTCACGCACTACAAAACTATTAAGTTGGGTATTTTAGAAACTGCTGTTATTCCACTAAACATGAACTGCTTATGCCTCCAAGAAATCCAATTATTGTTTTACTAAAAACCACTAATGTTAAAAGGTAAGTAAAGGTAGTAGTGACTATAATAAATGTTGTCAAGCAAAGACACCAGTAACTGAGGTTATGCAATAGCATAAAGATCATAGAATCATAGAATCACCAGCTTGGAAGAGACCCACCGGATCATCGAGTCCAACCATTCCTATCAAACACTAAACCATGACCCTTAGCACCTCGTCCACCCGTGCCTTAAACACCTCCAGGGAAGGTGAATCAACCACCTCCCTGGGTAGCCTGTTGAATATACCAGTACTGGCATAACAGCCCTGAAGTCTCAAATTTTTTTTTCCATAATGGATACAGCTCAGTGTCTCTACTCTTAAGCAGTCAGAGCACAAAGAAGTGTTTATCACAATTTAAAAACAGTCATGCAAATTCAGGACTGCAGACACATTAAGGAGCGCTGCATAGTTTAACACACGGATGAACAAGTAATTAGACTTATTTGTTTGCAGATTAAATGCCTGCAAAATGAAAGGCTTTTGTTCAGCCTGAGAAAAGAAAAGAAGAAATTGCAAAAAATAAAGAACAATGAGATTAAGCTTTAACTTTTTAGTACAGCCATGCCTGGAGGATTTTGGAAACCTTACTGGAGAACAACAAAAAGCAGTGTGTCAAAACAAGAAAAAGCATATTGGACTGCAATTTCTGGAGTCACTTAAACTCTGGGGAAACTTACACATCATTTCAGTTTTAGAGAAGGTGCTCTCAGTTTCTTCAGTGAAGAGAAGAATATATGGTATATCATTTTCTAACTGCAGCATCTTCTCCTTACCATGTCATGTGAAAATACCAATGAATAGAACAAGAGATACCATTCCATGGCTTCCTTTTGTAAAGCAAAGAAAAATACGATCTGAAAACATGTATGAACTATGTCCACTGCTAATTTGTCCCAACCTACAGCCTTCTACCTACAAACACAAAAGGAAAAACATCAGCTTACAATGGCAGTTCAGAGTCACAACTGCCAAACCCTTGTTTGTAAAATTCCAGTAAGCAATGAGTAATGTTTCCAGCCTCATGGCTAAGAATATATAAGGAAGGGAATAAATTCCAAGTAAAGGGGGAAAAAAGGATACTAAGCAGGCTAGAAATTAAGACAAAATAATGAATTTTAATTACCTGGATACATGTATTTTCTATGGCTACTATGCATACATTGCAATATCAAACACAGTATTTAATCAAAACAGGAGGAGGATAAAGAACATGAACAGAGAAGTAGAAATTCTCCAGGTGAAACCTCCATCCCCCATTTACATTTTATCTTGTGGGGTTTCTTATATTAATATTACAATCAGATGTGTAAGCTTGAATATTATTTATTCATAGAAATTCCCCAAATAGCTTCTGACTAGAGACAAGAGGAAAGATCTCAGTACAGAAAGTAAAAAATGTGTAGGAAAAAACAGGAAACTAAGACAAGAAAAGAAGAAAACAGTACGCGTCCGCCACTGTGCTAGCCAGGATATGTCACGCGCAGTAGACCTGAAGTTTCCTCAGCAGCCTGACAAAACCAATTAGCATCTTGTAATAAGGCAAAAAGTATCACAAGACTCCTGAAAAACACCATTTGGATGATTTCAGATGAGTGAGTCATTTTTATCAGCTCATATTCTGAAAGTAATGAGGCTATTTTAGTCCAGCTAAAATGAATAAATCTTTAGCTGCCCCGACAATCTTCTGCATTTCTAGAATAAACTGCAAAAAGGATTGAAATGCTCTTGTCAAAAGCATGAAGCTTCTATAACTACATGCTTTCTGAAGAGATTTCATAAACTATTTTTCAGTTGCACTAATTGAAAAGAGAATGTTTGCCTGCTTGCACATCACTAAGGAAAGAGCATCACAATTTGGCAAGGAAGAAGCAGGAAGATGAGAGGAGCTGCCTCACCCCACGCTAAACGTTACTTGGGTTGCATTGGATCCCTACGCTGTACTTTTCCTTTGTGTTATGAGGACAACTTCAGAAAGCACGACAACGTAATAAAGCTAGGGAAAGACAACTCCATTATTACTGCTGCAGAAAATAAAACACAGATTAATGTCACTAACGCACATGCCAAAAGAGATAATAATGATGCGTACAAATGAATCTCCTCATCAGGAGCAGGGAACATAAGCACCACCTAAAACAGAATAATAATTACATACAAATCAAAAATGGCATTGCCAGATGCTAAGCACACATTATTCTCTCAGATTACCAAAGGGTTTGTTTTCCTTTTTTCCTTAGAACTTGCTAAGTCTTCCTTTTCTATTCAAGTGACATAAATTATAAAGTAGTGGAGTAGGCACTTACATGCCTTAGCAAGATAAATGCTGGCACCATCAAGTAGCTTGCTGCTTAGAGCACTAACTACCCATTGTGCCAAGATGAAGGTGCAGATGTGCAGTGGAGGCTGGTAACAGCAAATGCCTTTTCAGAGTCAAAACACAGAATCTGATTATACATTGCAATAAATGCCCTTTTTTCATTTTCTGAAGCATTTACTAACAATGTGCCACAAATTTTTCAAGTCTCTCCCTTACTTCTTAAGGCTTATACTTATGTGTGCTCTAACCACTGATGTTGCACTAAGATTCAAACACAGGGCAGCCACGTTCAATAAATACACAAGTCATGGCCTCCTAACTTCAGCCAAGAAGAGTCTGGCATATAAAATCCTCCTTTGGTTGCATTCTTCTGATTAAATTACTTGCCATTTTTATAATTGCTATTTCATCTGTCCTTCATAGACAAAAGGTAAGATCAAGTACCACAACTGCACACTTTTTTGACTAGTAATTACCTTTACTCTGATCTGTTGTGCTCGAGTTCATGACCTGAAGATATAACTGAAGCCAAGCACCAGATAACTTCTAAGCTAGCTATTAACCAAAACAATATAATTAAAAATCTAGTGTTACAAAGACAAGTCCTAACACAATACGTAAAAAAAAAAAAGCATCACAAATTGTTAACTTTCACTGGTATTACACTTTACCCGGTTTATCGTCTGCCTCAAATGTCCACTGGATTAGACAAGATTTCATTAGTGAATGGACACAACTGTTTGCATTAAGCAGTCAAGATACTAGAAAAAGACAGACCACTTTACAACCTGGACTAGTAAATTGCTTTCTCCTGTACATCTTTGCTTAGAAACTGCTACAATCATTTTTGTAGTCTGTAGGTATGGAAGTACATTAATCTTTTTTCTTTATATTTTACTGCATGTGACCTAGGAATTATTTCCTCTGTCCCATAAAGATTACAACCACTCTATCTGTAACATGACACAATCATAATGTTAAAGTGCATACATGCTATTTAATGGAAAGGGGCATGCTAAACAAGAAAAAATAATCACCACGAATAAAAACTAAATAATAATTAGGGTAGCAAGTTTGTATGTGAAATTTATCAGTCAAGCTGATTATAAATAGCCCTTTTGGCATGATGATAGCAACCCTTTTCTGCTAGAAACACACACAAGCATAAGATACTTTCATTGACTTCACTCGATAGACTGCTGAATTTTATATTCTTCCAGACAGTACTTAGGATGTAATCATTTCTTTTTGACAAACACTGGTAAAATCATGACAGCATTCTTAGCAGGAATTGGCAAAACAGCAAAATGAAAAAGAATCAACTCATTTTCTGCTGAACATTTATTTTCAGTTGGTCTGTAAAACCAAGATCAATATGCTACTTACAATGATTAATAACTTCCTTGTCCTTGACAAGGCACTCTATAAATTGTAACAGGCACAATAGTACATAGCAATACCGTTAAGGTGTCTACTTACTGTGCATTTGTTCATATTTACTATGGCAATCTCTCATTTTACACTTGTGAGACATTTTTCTTATTTTCAAGTGGAATTTCTGTTGCCATTGCCCTTTGTCCTGTCATTGGGCACCGCTGAGAAGAGTCATCTGTTTTCACCCCTATCAGGTATTTATCCACATTGATAAGAACCCCTTAAGGTTTCTCTTTGCCATGCTGAACATCTCCAGCTCTTGCACTCTCCCTCTGTCAGGTGCTCCAAGCCAGTAATCCTCTTAGTGGTTTTTTGCTGAAGCTGCTCCACTATGTCCATGTCTCTCTTGCACTGGGGAGCCCAGGACTGGACCCAGCACTCTAGCTGTGCCTCACTCACGCTGAGCAGAGGGGAAGGATCACCTCCTTCAACCTGCTGTCAACACTCTGCCTGATGCAGCCCCTTGAGGCTGTTGGCCTTCTTTCCCACAAGGGCACATTGCGGCCTTATGGTCAATTTAGTGTCCACCAGGACCTCCAGGCACTTTTCTACAAAGCTGCTTTCCAGCTGGTCAGCCCCCAGAATATAATGGGACATGGGGTTACTCCTCCCCATGTGCAAGACTTTGCTGAACTTTATGAGAGTCCTGTTTGCCCATTTCTCCAGGCTTTTGAGGTCCCTCTGAATGGAGCACAACCATCTGATGTGTCCACCACTCCTCTCAGTTTTGTGTCACCAGCAAGCATAGAATCATAGAATCACCAGTTTGGAAAAGACCCATCGGATTATCGAGTCCAACCATTCCTATCGAACACTAAACCGTGCCCCTCAGCACCTCGTCCACTCGTCCCTTAAACTCTGCAGGGAAAGTTACTCAACCACCTCCCTGGGCTAACATGCAAAGGGTACACAACCCCACTTCATCCAGGTCATTAAAGACATTAAACAGTACTGGTCCCAGGATCAACCCCTAGGGTACATCTATGGTGACTGGTCTCCAGTTGGACTTGGTACTGCTGATTACAGTCCTCTAGGCCTGACAGTTCAGCTCATCTAGCTCACAGTCCATTTATCTAGTCTACAATTCAATAGTTTCTCTGTGGGGGTGGTAGCGGGGGGCACTGTCGAAAGTTAAGATAAGGAACATTCACTGCTCTCTACTCATCCATTCAGCTGTCATGTCATTGTAGAAAGCTATCAAGGTTGGCCAGGCATTACTTCCCCTCCTTAAATCCATCTAGACTGCTCCCAATCATCTTCCTGTCCATCAGACATTTGGAAATGCTTTCCAGGATTATTTGCTGCAACTCCTTTCCACTGACTGAGAAGTGGCTAACCAGTCTGGTTTTCCCTGGATCCTCCTTCTCATGAGCTCCATGCCTATCCATGCAGGCCTCCTGTCACATTTGCTGGGTTTCCTGCACATCAGGATAGACCATGCTTGAGTTTGGAGGAGGAAATCTTTGAAAATCTACAATTCTCTTCTCTCCAGGATGACATTTTGAAGAATTCTTCCAACCAGGTCCCTAAACATGCCAAAACCTGTTCCCCTTATGTCCAGGATTGTGATCCTGCTGTTTGTCTTGTTCCGCTCTCACAGAATCCCGAACTCCACCATATCATGGAAACAGCAGCCAAGACTGCCCCAACACATCACATCACTGGCTAGCTCTTCCTTGTTTGTAAGCATGAGGTCCAAGAAAGAACCTCCTCCTACCAGCTTATCAATCACCTGTGCTAGGAAGTTTTCACCAGTGCACTCCAGAATCCTCCTGCCTTACTTGTGCACTGCTGCCTTGCTCTCCAAGTAGATATCAAGGTGGTTAAAGTCCCCCTGAGGATCAGGTCCTGCAAATGTGAGGCTTCTTCCAGCTGCCTGAAAAAGGCATCATGTACAGGTTCTTCCTGAGGGGGCAGTCTGTATTAGACATCAATTAACAATGTCACCCACATTGGTCTGCGCTCTACTCATGACCCCTAAGTTTTCAGCTGACTGATCACCTCTCTGAAGGCAGAGATCCATGCAGAGATCCCTGCTGCTCTTTCACGTGAAAGGCAACAGCCTCTCCTCACCTTCTCAGCCTACAGTCATTTATATCTGTGTAAGCAGTTTCTCCCATGATAAATTAATCCCAAACGTGTTTCATCTAGAGTACTTACTAAATGAGCAATTTTTTAAGTACCCTTGTGATGCTGGTAGATGCTTCAGTATTCATAATTAAATCATACCCAATACCTGTAATGGGCTACAGTAGTTCTTCAGCACCAAAGAGAGGGGCAGCTTGCCTTCCTTCTCTGAAAAAAACAAGGCAGTAAGTGCTAACTGGACTTAACATTTAGGGGAACTGGCAAATAGTTCTACTACCTGAGCCAACAGGTGTTCCAATTATTTTACTTCTCCCCTTCTATGAAAGCCAGAAGGGCAGATTTTAATTTGCATCACAAATAAGACATTCTGTATGCTAAGGCTGATGTTCCCTGGTTTTACTCACCTTTGAGCAATGAGTGACATCCTATAAACAAACAATATCATACTTCTATTTCTCCACCAGCCTGTTTTCAATATTTAATATCCTTTTCCTTTTAAGTAACACATTTAGATCTTAGGGACAACACACTGCAATGAGACATTGTCTAGGGATAACTGGTCTAGAAGGAAGGAGAAAAAAAGTATCTATTTTGCTCTACATTTCAAACAGACCATTTTTTAATTATTGGGTGCTTGCCTTTCTGGTATTGGCTTCTCCAGCTTAACTTATTTCTGAGCCATATTCTTGGTGCAGTGTTTATGAAAAGTTGGTGAGCCAGATACCTGGCAGAGTCCTGACAAGGATCGCTCTCAACTTGCAGCTTTTAGCTCTAATGTCCCAAGAGAATGAAGCAGAAAATACCTACACGCTGTCATTTCCCTTTTCTGATGAAGACTTTAGGTACCAACAAGTTTGGACCCTTTCTTATACTAAATATTTAAAACACTCTGACTCTCTCAACTGTTAGAGAGCACAGAAAACAGAACAAATTGCTCACACTTTTAGGAAAGGATCTGATAGGATACTAGAAACCCTGTAGATTTCAGTATTCTTCGCCATATCCCATTATTTGCCAACAAGCTGCAGATTGCAATTTCTTTACTATAACTTTCTACTACATCCAGAGACTATAAGGAGCATATACACTGGACATAGCCCGAGTAGAAATCCTTATGATGCTCCATCTTTGCAGGCAAGATTCAGAAACTAAGAGCAAATTGGGATTTTTGAGCAAAAATGGTCATGCTACAACTGGGTAAATGCTTCAATGCTTTCATACTTCAGCTTTCTCAGCTACAATAATAATATTATGGTGTCTTTAACATGACAACCTTAACTGTCATATCACATGAACTATCTCCTGAAGTTTAAATAAAATCTTACCTTCCTCTGTTGCTTGGATTTAGTTAAGACAGTTCTACTGGGGATACCTTGAGGAATTTTCCTTCACTGGATTCATTTAAAAGCTAAAATTCCACTGGGTTCTAAAAGCTTTGTTTTGAAATTCAACGTGCCCAGACAGCAAACCTGCAGGAGTTTCTCTCAACAATAGCAGGCTTATTACTTGCACTGCAATTTTAAGCCTCAAACGGGAAGATGATAGGGTAAGCACAGGCTCACATATACCACATCTTGGAACACACAGTATCCATTAGACTCCCATACGGGGATCATTAATTTAAATATCTCCTGATTTCAAGCATGTTCCAGTCTACCAATTAGCTAACCAAATGTTTCATGGCACAAAAGCAGCTCAAGTCCCGCATACATCTAGAGTATGAAGGTTATTTTGACAAACTAGATGATCGTTCTGTTTAGGAAGCTTGCCTGTGCTTACAAATTGGGCAAACTTCAATCAGGCAAAGGATCCAGCCCTGTTTCCAGGCCAACAAACCACACAAGGAAGTACATGCATTATAAATTTCTTTCAAAAAATATCTGGGAAATCCTTTGACATTTGAATCTATTTCACAACGTCGTTTGTTCCAATTCTTATGTCAACTCGGAATGTCAAAATTTCTTTTGCAGTCCTCTGTTACCTGAAGGTTTTTTTTCTCACAGCATCTTGTCAAAGCACTGGTTTGCAACACTTTCTGAAAACAAAACTTACAAAAACTTCAGTTGATAGTTTCCTCACCTCTTCCCCTTACAAACAGCCTTGTCATCTTCAATATTAGCAGAGCTGAATGCGCAGCTTTTAGACAGTTCCTCTATCTGAAGATAACCTTAGTGACGTCCTTTATAGGTGCTGGTGATAAAACCAACTTATATGGGAAAGGATGACTAGTCATTAGGGACAGACTTATTTTTTTATTCAACAAGAACTACTGGGATGTACTTTCTGCAATATCCAGCTATGCACTGTCTTGAAAGCGGGTGGTCATGGTCATTTAGCTGTTCCTCACAGGCTGGCAAGTTAAGGAGGATGTTTGTTACTGATGGCGAAACCAAAAAGTAGGTCAAGTACAACAAAAGGTCACTGGAGAGGAACAAGGACATTCAAAAGGGGATTCAGTTCTTCCAAGCATGTACAAATGGGGGCTTCAGCACCTTTGGCATCCAAGACTATACCGGCGGAAAATAAAGCCCAACAAGTAACCCGTCTTCTAACTGCAGAGGAATTTATCTGTGTTAGTCTCCACTGTCCACAGTTACATTTTACAAGTAATCACATGATTTCAATGCTACTGTTTCTAATTTAATTAATAAAATTATGTGCATTTTAAGAAGCACTGGTTCTCTAATGCAGACTACTCTCTACAACCCATAAAACAACTCAGTGATCAATATGAGCCCACTGCTACACTTGCACTGCCATAAAAACTTGAAAGCAAAGACAGTTTATCACTTTTATGGGGAGTACTTGGAAAACAATTTCAACTGTCTGAAGAACTAAAAAGTAGCTTTGTACTTACATACATACATTGTATGTGTACACTTGTGTGCATGCATCGATCTCATGCCCACACCACTTACTTGGGTAAGTGACATGGAAGACAGTTTTGAGCAGCAGCTATGCCTCCAGTAACATATAGCACAAAGGACCACCCACCTCTGGAAACAACTCTCCTGTTCTGTCCATCTCTAAAGCTCCTGCTCAACAGCGCTGGAATGAAATCAGGTAAAAATTTAAGAATATCTGTAAGGAGATGAGGAGAAAAAGGGTACCCCAACAAGTTTCATAAACTTAGTAGAAAACGGGGGTGGGGGAACTTAACTTTGGTATCTAGGTTTACTGCACAGCTTGACCTGGCAAATGCAAAACATTACCCTGTGGAGCTGGGGCTGCTCCCACGTGCAGTGAGGAGTAGATCTTTCTAGACCACGGGTCAATACTATTTTTTTCTGTAGCTTAACCATCTCCCCTTTCAGTTCCTCTACCTGAAATTCGAGAACTGAAGATGAAGGTGTCTGAAAGGTAAAATGTCCTGAGAAAATGAAATTAATCCCAGAGGATTTCCTGACAGAAATGTCTTTTAAAGCATTCTGACATGTTCTCAGGGCAAAATCACCGTCATGCCTGGCAGTCAGGTCTCGAGTGATGCCTTGGTGTTGCTTCATGCTTTAGAGGAACGCATCACTGCGCTTCTTGGGGTTTGGGCACGCACCCTGTGCTGCTTCAGCTCTGCCTATTCCCTCTCCTCACAGAGAGAAATGGGACACACTGCCGTATTATATGTTTATGTTTTTTATTTATTTTATATATGTATGTGTAGATAACATCTAGGTACAGAAAATGGATATAATCATATAAGTAAGAAGGAAAACTAACAAGAAAGCATCAGACTTCAAGGGAAACCCAGGGTATAGCTGCATACACGAGAGCAAACAAACCCAAGCTCTCTCTGCTGTAGGGGATGGACCTAGGTTTTTTGTCTATTTTTATCAGTATTTTTAACTCTCTCCTAATTTTATAGCAAAGGTTAGCAAAAACACGGGCAACTATTTAAGTGCTTATAAAAGGAAACTAAATATAAATATTATGAGTGAAAATAGAAGACAATGATCTTCGATATTTTAATCCTTGCTTTACCACTCTGAAAATTTTGTACAAACTTGGAAGTGTGTACAAACATGGATTGAAATATCCCAGATTTCAGCAGAGCTAAAGGAAAAGATTTTGAGCATCTTTGCATTATGGGAAACTCTAGCAGAGTAAGGTTTTAAAAAGCATAACAAAACTTCAGTTTCCATTTTAGGCTTGTTAAACAGTCACATCATAACCTTTAATTATATCCTTTTAAAATGTATTTTCTTGCTATATCCAGAGTTATTTCTCTGTAAAAAAGAAAAATATTACCTACAGTCACAAAACACTTTTAAAGCCTCAAGTGACGGCACTTTCAGTGATAAAACAATACTATTCTGTAGCACACAACTGATTCTACTGCACTCTATTATTTCTTGCCCACTGACATTACAATCACTTTCTGCATTGGAGAGGCTTATTAAAATAAAAACAGAGTATGCTTTTAATTGGATATATATATACACACATACCATATTCCAAGTTCTTACTCTTTCATTGGATGATTTTATTTAAATTAGCATTCAAGAAGCACTGAAAATTCCCACTCCATCCAACAAGATATGCTCATTACTGCCAAGCGCGTTCATTTCTGCAAACATGCTCCCAGTGCCCATCACTATGAGTCAATGACCTTATAGCAACCTTCCAGTACCTGAGGGGGCTACAAGAAAGCTGGGAAGGGACTGTTCACAACAGCTCATAGTGACAGGACTAGAACAAATGGGTATAAACTGGAGAGGGGCAGATTTAGTCTGAGCATAAGGAGGAATTTCTTCACGATGAGAGTGGTGAGATACTGGCACAGGTTGCCCAGGGAAGCTGTGGCTGCCCCATCCCTGGAGGTGTTCAAGGCCAGGCTGGATGGGGCCTTGGGCAGCCTGGGCTGGTGGGAGGTGTCCCTGCCCTTGGCAGGGCGGTTGGAACTAGATGATCTTTAAGGTCCCTTCCAACCCAGACTAGTCTATGATTCTATGAATGTAGCTAAGAGCTGAAGTTCAAGACCGTAGAAAATACAAAGATAGACACTGTTACGTCATTGCACCTTAACACGAATCCCATTTTTTTTTAGCTTAAAAAGTCTTGTTTCTATTTATTTCTAGGGCCATGAAACAGTTTTTCACCATGACCCTACTGTTAAAGCCCTAACATATATTTAAGTGCTATAATGATGCTTAGTCTGTGACTCACTAGAAATACACATCCAACCAAGTGCAGCTTCCCAGCTGCCCCCTTGTCCAGGGGCCTCTGAGGCAAAGCCCGCACGGCTTGCCGGCAGCAGCCCAGGATAGTCTGTGCTCACCTACCAGCAGGTGCTGAGCGCTCATAGGATGGAAGAGCAGTTACCGGCTCCCTCGGAAGGAGAAAAGGCAGGAGCTCAGTCTTACAGCCAGAACAAAAAAATCCCTCTACATTTGAATTATGTATAATGAAAATAAAAAGAAATCTATAGGTTTTTTAGACTTAATTAGTATCTTTGTGAAGCTCTGGAAAAATCAATGTTATGAAAAAACTCATGGGGAGACAGGAGACATACAGTAAAAGAAATTCTTTCATTACTTTAGTATATTGTCTAACTGGATTAACTATGATCTTTGCAGAAGTGAAAGCAATCACACCTACTTCAAAGGTCTCTTACTCAGGACATGTTTCCACTAAGGCGAATCAATGATTACGTTGGAAAGATTTTTGTACACTACTCATACAAGGTTATGGGCAACATTCACGGGCAGGTATGTTTCTAAAGAAGCACACAGCTTCAGAGAGATCAAAATGTACCTCAGAAAAATATCACAGCCACCACAGACCTTACCAACTTTTTATTTGCCTTTTTAAGGCCTTTGTCTTTTTTGATGCTGGAATTCTGATAATTTTCATCATTTACAACTTCAGTTCTTATATTTTTTCCTCAGACTTTTTGAGCTGTACAATGTGATTGCCATCTCTGACAGGAGAAGTTATGGGAAATAACAAATTAATACAATCTGGCAGCTTAACTGGAGTGACTTGAGCCTTCAAGGAAACAATGCTGTCTACTGACTGAGAGTATCTACAGCCCTCTATAGCCCATTATGACACAGATCCTCTCGACAGGGTACCCTTGCTGCCCACAGCATATTCCCTCAAGCACCACATTGAGCCACAAGCTCGCAGGAAGCTCACTACCAGACCTTATGCACTGGAGCCCTTTCTGACCTGTCTACCCCATGAATATAAGCCAGCTGCATTACACATATATTCACTACTAACAGGGCTGCTTTATCATAACGCAACAAATACATGCCTCTCTCAAAACCAGGATATTATGAAGAAGCTGGAACAAACATTCAATGATTTAATGCTGCTCTAGAGAGCACTGCAAGCTGCTCTATATGGCATTCTGTACTCCATGTAAGTGGATTTTTAGGAATTGAGCAATTCCTTTCTTCCCAGAAGACTTTTCTTGAAATATCTCAAGTGTGCACATGTGTACACCCACGCACAAAGTAATTCACTGCAGTATAGGACTACAACCAACAGCACACAACTACACAGAGACCTCTGTTAGTGCAAACCATAGGCTTCTTTTCTACGGCCACAGTCAGAGAATACATGCTACAACTTGCAATTTCAGATTATTTGTATTACGTAGCTATTGGAAATGTCTTGCTTTACCAGGTCTGATGCCTCATACAATGCATGCACACTTACACATAATATACTATACAATTTTAATGCCCTTTCTCAGCACATGCATACCTTGAACGACCTCATGAATAGTTAAATATGCAACTAATGTACAAGGAATACACAGAAATCACCAATGCAAATTCTATCAGGCAGCTTCACTATGCTAAACACAGCTTTCTGCAACCGAGATACCTTCCTTGTGGCATCTGCTATTCCATTAGAGTGGCACAGTGAAGCCACAGGGGGAGTGACAGCAGGAGCTGAAGATCTGGCCCTATTTGTTTGGGTTCAATTCTGAAAAGAAGGCAGGCAATCTCCAAGCAAGATGTGGGTATAGGTTAACCCATTTAAAGCATTCCTTATAACCACTGCTTGTAACGAAGTCCACATTGAAGAATTTGCAGCAAGAATTCAAGGAGTACCTTGTCTTCCAGTGCAGCAGTATTACTATTACAATACAGATCTCACTGTGTTAATCATTAACAGCCTGGGAAGTCATGTTGAGAGAGAGGCATGATAGCAACATGTGGATATAGTCGCTGACATTTAATAGAGTCACTTTGATTAATTATTAAATCTCTGAAACGAAGTTGGTGCTTGAAATGGCTTTTCAAAGGGTCCAGCATTTCCATTAGCAAATTAACTTTGCTCTCAACAACTGGCATTAGTTGCTTGGAAATAGTTACATTATTTAAGACATCCAAACACACTTCATTTAATCCACCAACCCTTAAACTGTTTTGGTTTCCCCTAAACATTATTTTTAGGCAGCTTTAGGTCTCAGAATACTTGAAAACAAGTTGTAGACAGTCATTTCTAAATAATATTGTATTTCTTTCTTTCTGAATGGCTCCTAGAACTAAAGGTTATATAGAAGTTACAAAACTTTTTCCCAGACTGGACTCACAATTGACATACACTGTATAGAAAACTATATAGAGAGCTGGGGAAAAGCCCACCTATTTGCATCCATTCACACAATTCATAAAACCCTACAGAGACAAAACTGTTCTTAGCCTTCAAATTCATCAGCATATCAAGATAAACCAAATTACACATGGAAACCTCAAAATATTTTGTCTTTAGTAGGACCGAAGTCTGAGACCAGACTTGATGCTAAGGTGCATATAGAAAAACAGTACTTACCTGCTAACAAGCAGAGAAGGACATGGAACAAGCATCCTTGAAAAGCCTCCTCCAAAACCTAGTGTCTACCTTTGCTTTCGTAGAAGTACAGCCTCCAATCACAGCAGGAAAATGCAGAATTAAGATACAGAAATAAATTCTGAGATCCTGCTGGCAGGACTGAGAGCAGAACTAACAGGGACATTCTGTCCTGCTCTGCATGGATGACACTGTCCTGCCTCTGGCACCTGATCACTCTACACCTCCGCTCCCAATTCCCATTGTATACAACAAAAACATATAGATCATCAATAAAATTTTAAAAAGTAACACCACAAGTTTAAAAAGTCAATTTTCCCCTATATTTCAATAATTCTTCCAGAAATTAAGAGATTCCATTTGCTTTGGTATTTATCAGGAATTAGTAAATATTAGTAAAAGAACCTGCTGATGTCCCCACATGCCACATGCTGCCCATCAGATCAGAAGCAGCACAGAAATACCTACTCCAGAGGACAGACAGGCAGTCTGCTGGTGGACAGGCTTGGGAAGGAGATGTCCTCAGCCGACTGAAATACAGAAGAACGCTTTCACATCAAGTAGATATTTATTTTCTTGTTCCCTATGGCAAAAATACAGAGCTAGGGAAATAATTTACAAATAGAAACCCAAAGATGTTTGAAGTGGTCGTAACACTTGAGGATATGAAGGTTGCTCATTTTTTTCCCCCTCAACAATTCAAACAGACTCACTGTGTGGAAATGCAGCTTATCTACACTTGAGAAGCAGTATAAGGGGATTTATTACGTGCCGTTCTTGAAGTTTCTGCCCCAAAGTAATGATTCTCAAACCATGTATATATAAATGCACACACATATTTGGCCTGAAATTTCAATATCAAGTAGTTTTTCCCCTAATAATTGCTCTCACAGGAGAAGCTCAGTGGAAGGAGTGCCCGTTTTCCCCCATCCCCAACACCACCAGGACCTTCACACAGCAAGGACAGCTGCTCAGTTCTGCAAATGACCTGAATCTTAACTGCAGACACAGAGAACAAATCTTTGTATCTTTGTTCTCTGCACTGTGACCTGAAGCTCCAGTCTTCAATGATGTAATTGACAGTGACTGTACCTCAGAAATCCGCTTTGTTGCAGGTTCTCCAGGTCTTGCTTTTCACACATCTGAAGAAAAAACACTGAGCAGCTCTAGCAGAGATCAATATAAACAGGCAGCTAATCTTTTGCTGCTTCCAATCTTTTACACCCTACCAAAACAAACCTCAAGCTGTCACTTACCTGCACATGCATTTCCTATGTACATGTACAGACGTACTTAGTTCCTGTCCAAAATATTCTACAACTTGAGCACCCGTACTGGCCTCCATACCAAAGGAAGCACACGTTTTTTTGCTTGGATTCTCTAACAACAATTGAGTTTCACATAGTAAAGAGCAGCAGTCAGGTCTTCTCTGAAGCTCTACCTTAAATAATTTTCTTGCAAGTGAATAAAATAAGTAATTCCAAAAAAATCACTGTACTTGATAGGCAATTTAATACATTTAGTATTTACTACAATATATCTATCTGCTTCAGTTTTTTGCTTCAGTGGAACAGTATTTCAGAGCTAGTGTTAAATAAGCCTCACTTTTTTCTCTCTTTTCTCCCCCTCCCTTCCCTTTCCTCCTTCCCAGCAGCATTGCAATTTAAAACATTATTAATACAGGTTAAAATTTCAAATTCTTAGTGAAGACTCATGTATAAAAGATATTGGCAAGAATAATTGGCTTCTTCAAAGAAAAGCAATCAGCAGTAAACTGTATTAATCAATAATTATCGAATTCTGCGCCCCAGGCTAGTGGTTCCTGTCAACAGTGGTCCTTCAGACCCAGGTTTCCACTTCAGCTTTAATGAACAAAGTTGAAATCATGCATTGAAATGAAATAACGCTAAACTAATCCACTGGCTTTGTTTATAAAGTCTGAACAATTTCACTTGTGAATCAAAATGACATAAAACCGCGCATGCTTACAGATTATCTTAGAAGAAACAATTTGAGGATGCTGATCTTTCAGTCAAAATATCATTTTATCTCTGCCAAAACGTGGAAGAGGGTACAGAAGCACAATACAAACAACAAACATTTGGAAGAAACTTAGAATTACTCTTTTATTCTGCCCATTTTCTTTAGGGTTCACTGCTACAGACCCTTATATCTAACCTTCACTCATGAGACTTCTCACACTAATGGAGTTACTCTCATGCCCTGCATTTGCAGGATGAAATCTTTGGCTGGCCTTAAGCAAAGCACAGCAGAGACAATATAAAACATCACAAAAACCACTACCAACCCTACAGATCTGCTTGATAAAATAAACACCAAGCAGGAAAAGTGCAATCACTACAGACAAATTTTTGAAAGCTTTGTTTTCTGTGCAGCAGCTATAAATAAACAAACAAACAAATCTTCTCTTGCACAGTAAGATGCATAGAAAAACACATTAAAACCCAAGACCACAACCTCTGAATAAACCAGCTGAATTTGCAGATGCAGAGGCTATTTGAACTTCTCTTCCTCTGCTTCTTCCCCAGACAGCTTCCAATTCACATTGGTTTTGACCTAGACTTAAGTTAAGGCATCCCCGGTGGCCTCAGGTCAAACCTAAAGGCCAGACACACATCTCGAGCTCAAGACTGTTCTGTCACATCAACAAGCGATCATCCTCCTGGTTTGCCGAGCAGCACATATAATGCTGTTCAAATAAATAAATAGAAAGCAACTGGCAGTCACTAAACCAGTAACTTGTGTTTTTTAAAAGAAAATGACATACTATAGACCACAAGCAGGAGCTTTCTGCTTTGTTTTAATAAAGGACACACATAAACCTAGGCATCCATCCTTTCCAGTTAGAAGGTGAAAAGATACAGCCCACGCTTGCATGAGTATTTCTGTGACTGCATATGGGATATCATACCTTCCTCCCCTTTGCAATATGATTTTAAGACAAAAATACAACAAAGAAAACCTTTCATGAGGCACTGTGGAACTCAAACTATACTTCAGGATATATGAAGAGAAAAGAGATCGAGGCTTGTAGTTCAAGAAGTTCATGAAATTCCCTCTTTGGGAAAACAAACAAACCAATAAAACAGGGTCACTCACTTGCCCAAGGCCCGGTTGAAAAACTGGAGAATGCATCAGTAAAGGCTCGGGGCGGGGTGGGGAATGAAGAATTTTAAAAAAAGATGCCACAGTACACATCAGGCTGAATTTAATACCAAATGTCAGTTTCCTCATTTAGATAACCTCTCCTTCCATGTTTCAGTCCTTGTTACTACAATAGCCTGAACTTCAAAAATGGTCAAATTTTCCAGATTCTGGAAGCTGAAATTAGGGGGCTACAGACAGATAAACTATCCAGTGATCTTCTGGGAAGCACTGATCATTCCCAATCACTGCTACAGCAATTAACAGAATAATTCAGTAGAATTCATGTAACTATTACAAGTTTTTAACTATTGCTGGTTTCTCAGATTCTTTTAAGTCTAATTTATCTGTGCATTTTAAAAATAAAAATTGCTACCAAGAAATATGAACAGTATTTATAGGAACAATTTTAATTGCTTAGAGAAGTAGTTAAAACAAGAAGTGATCGTGAGTGTTAATTAACTAACTTCTCTAGGTTACTTAACAACAAATTAAATTTTTCTCCTTATTTGTCCATGCCCCCTTATAAGTTAGTGGCAGTCTGCAAATATCTAAGGCCATGAAGCTGTTGCTACTTATCATTCATCAATAAATCATATAAGACATACTTACCAAGACATCTAGATTTAAAAGATATTTTATCACAAAATAAGAAATTGCTGACCAAAGCCACACTTTCTTCACCTGCAAATCCACTGACACTTTACTAGTGCATAAACCACTAACATATTTAAGCTATATAAGAATTTGTTCCAAGAAATTACTTTCATAGAATTTTAAAAATTGTCTTAATGAAACACTGTGAGACAGATACAGGATCTGAGCCTTTTCCATATATTAAAGCTATTTTCATACAATGGAGTAGTGTGTTACCTTGGCTGCCTTCTCTACTCATACTGATGTAACCTCATGAACAATTATGTCACCAGCACATTTTTGTAAGAGACTTAAACCAACAGCTAACAAACTTCTGTCATTACCTATGAGGAAGAAAACAACCTACTATGAATGGACTTGTGGCTGTAAAAAGCCCAATTATCCGTGCAGCACAAAGAACCATCAACTCCAAGCTGTAACTAGAATGGCCCTCCAAGTTTTGCTCAGTCTCTGGAAACAATTTGCACGACACAATCTGCCCTACAAAATCCACAGCCGTTCAGTTTCGTTATAAGAGCCCAAGTTAAGAGAAGTAGTGAAAAAACCCCAAAAGAACACAAACTCAAAAGGAGTGCTGTTTTCTACTCATCTGAGAACAAACCACAAACACTGAATAGCAGCACACAAATAGAGTACTGGCTACAAGATGATAACGTTCAGTGCTTTCTCCGTCCCTTGTGATATGGTGAGGACTGGTGGCATTTTAAAGGGAAGGCTGCACTCTTTCCAGCAGACAAACCTCTCCCTGTCTGTTCTCCTTCACTGCTTGTAGGGCAGATCTGGGTATTCCCTGCCTGAGTGACCCAGCAAAGATACACACAACAATTGGGAGAGCAGAGGAATGTTACCCAACTCACTACATGTCTAGCTATACTTATACTTTTGTAATCATATTTAGAGTATACCAAGAAAAATGGAAGCAAACCATTCAGGTTGAGAAGGCTTCTTTCTGTTTTCCAGGCAGGGCACAGCACAAGCAAACGCCAATAGATTTAGAAGTGCTGGGGATGCCTGCATAACTCCTCTAGAAAACTTCTGGGAAGCCCAAGTGATATATGGGTCAAGTTACAAAGGAAGCATTGCAGAGACTACCAAAGCATCACTAAATTTACAGGGATTGCAGAGAGGCCAGCAGATCCACCATCTTGCTGCAATCCACTTTGTTTAATTATTGATAGACAGTAATAACCACCAGCCTAAACAGCTTTGGTCTCTCCATTTCAGAAGCCACTCCCGTCTCCTTTTAGCATTTTCACAACAAGCCACATGAAATTCTATCACCACTCAATGGAAAATCTGTGTTCCTGCTTTCTGAATTGTAAATGCCACCAGATGTACTTTGATTCACTGACAACTGACCTGAGCACTGCTGCTGCTGCTGGCAGCGCTCTGCCAGAGATCCAGGCTCTCTCCCAACTTTCCTGCACAGACATCTTCTCATTTTCCCTAAACCAGGCTGTCAGATGCAACATCCCTATCAGACAGCATGCCAAACATCCCTTTTGACTTCCGAGCATTCAGCGCTAATAAAGCTGGCACTGCAGCCCGCAGCTCCTGCCGTGACTCATCTCTTGTCTGCTACGCAGCTTCAGCTGGGCTCCTACAAATGGGGTGCAGATAGCAGGTCATCAGGGCTTTCACTTATTTTCCACTCTAGCTTGCAGAAAGGGCAAAAAGCCAATATCACTCT
The DNA here is from genome assembly GCF_032191515.1 of Phaenicophaeus curvirostris. Classification (NCBI taxonomy): domain Eukaryota; kingdom Metazoa; phylum Chordata; class Aves; order Cuculiformes; family Cuculidae; genus Phaenicophaeus; species Phaenicophaeus curvirostris. The sequence goes on along the minus strand of NC_091392.1, from coordinate 35,733,980 downwards.
ATATTTAAAATATGTATTTGTGTACCATTGATTTTTTAACTGCATTTATTTGTAATACACTATGAACCCTTTTTTTTTATTTTAAGGAAAGGAGAGATGCTACCCACGAAAAAAATAGCAACAAGGTGTATTGCTAAGTGAAGATTTTCCCCCTGTGGCACAGGGACAGTGTTATCAATATAATGTAGAACTGAGCAGCCACAGAGCTTTTTAAATGTACCCAAAGGGAGCCGTTGCGATGGAATTTAAAAGCACAATTTACTGAATTAACACTTCAGATGTTATCCGTGTACTTTCGGTTTCACTTTCTTTTTTGTAGTTTCATTCAATCGGTATCTCCCCCAGAGCTGCCTCTAATCACTCTTCTCCATTCAGCCTTCCACAATCCTATTTATTTCTCCAATCAAAGTTCCTAATCATACAGTAATTGAGGTTGGAAGGGCTGCCTGGAAGCCCTCTGGCCCAGGATCCCTGCTCAGAGAACAGCCAGCTCTGAAGCTGGATCTAAGGTTGAATAGGTAGGATAAGGTTGCTCGCAGCCTTGTTCAGTTAAGCTTCAAGTGTCTCCAAAGAAATTTCTCGCTGTCCCATAACTATCCTCCCTTCCATCTTCTTGGTCCTCTGCAACTCTACATCCAAGCATGACCACACAGGTCTTGCAAGCATCAGGGCTACACCTACAAGCCTAATTTTGACACCTGGAAAATCACCTCTGATAGCCTATCTCCAGTGTCAGCTTTATGCAGAAAACATAGTGGCCGTGTACCTTACAGAGTGGGTCCAGATTTTATATTGTATTTAGTGAGTGCAGAACAGGCTGGGCAAATCTGAAGGGTTCATTCCTTGCTTTCCCTCTGCGGGGCTGAGGGAGCAGAGCAGCAAGGTCTTCCACAACCTGCAGATTCCTGCAGGGTAGTGACATCTTACACCTCCTCTAGCACCCTGCCACTCCTGTTCAGTTCACCTATTCCCTTGGCCACCTTTCCAGGGACAGATCTTCTCGAATCTCTCATCACCTGTCCAGTTTGCCCAGGGACAGCAGAAAAATAAACCAAATTTCTTCCTCCTCGGTCCCACAGCTGCCCATGGTGTTCCCAGTGGCAGCATAGAGACTAGTTTTCCTCTCATTTCTCAAAGTGTAATTGCATGCCCTAGGTCCTACATGTTATTCAAGCTCTTCTCTCTGGACAGACATTAAAACCTTCCCGAGCTCTTCCATGGTGCTTGTCACTGTAGCATTTAAGAGCTTAGCAAACACTAATTTATTTCCACAGCGTATCAATGAAGGAGAGGTACCGTTAACCTCCTTTCACAGGTGGAGAATTAGAGCATAGATAATCATCAAAGGTATGCAACAATTTAAAGGTTGCAGCCTGAGATGCCTTGCAACTGGATTTTCAGAGTAGTTATGCTTATACGATTTTTTATGTATACATACCATACTTCCCTTGGTGTTCTATAAGAACTTTTGCCAGATGTTTGCAAATGCAAGCTTTCAAGTCAGGGAAATGAGGGATGAGCCCTGACAGAAGGAAGATCAGGCACATCACTATATCAGGACACGGCGCAGCCTCCACCATGCACTGAACCCATTGAAGAGCCATGGAAAAATGAGCCAGTAATCCTTCATTAAGGACTCATTTAAAGGAGGTCACACTGAAGTTCTATAGGCACCTTTAGTTCTACTGTCTTTTAAATTTGAGTAGGTGCCCTGAGAACTGCAAGTCTTGCATGCTGATTTGTGTATAATTTCCTGTGTTTCAGAGGGAAACTGTGGAAAAAAATGGGTAGCATTGAAGTGCCCAGGTCATCAGCAATCTGGTCATTACAGACTCCTGCACCCACCCACAGCACTACCTTTGCTCTTTTCTGCTGAAAAACACCAGCCACCTAGTAATTTCAGCACATATGATGAGGACTACCAAATTTGCCTTATACAAATACCACCTACAGTAAACAGGTGTTTATATTCATGCTGATGATTAATTATAGCTGCTGGCATGCCCTACTGAAAAAACACAGCAATCATTCAATAAACATTTATAATCTCATCAGTAAGGGGCTTACATTGCTGTTTCCTTCTTCACTCCACTAATTGCTTTAAGTTTTCCATTGGAACCAAAGGCCAATATTAAAACTGCAGTTGCTTTTACCTTTCTCTGTAATCTTAGTTCATAAAACCTGATGTTTCATCCACATCACAACATCCAAGGAGAACTTTGAATCACATCACTACATGTTCACAACGTAAATTGATAAAGCCATGATTAAAAACATGAACTTACACATCATTTCAGTAAGTAGACAGTGCAGGCCTCTCTAAATTTCATTGCTTTAACTTGCATATCATATATTCTAGATATACTAGAATATAAAGGGTGACAAATTCTGTAAAACGCTGAAGGAACAACCTCAAACCAACAGCCACTATATGAGGAGGAAGATCCATAACAAATACATTTCTTGAGCGGACACAATGAAGAATTTTGCTCTGATAAATCAGCAAATAATAGGACCAGAAAATAAATTAAAGAAAAGTAACACAGAAACTGTACACTTGTAATTGCTAGCAGGGAGAAGTGTTTACACTTTGTGCAAACAATTATATAACTCAGGTCTCGTTACTTCAGTGACATAAAATAAATAAGCTGTTTCCCTCAAGTAGCTCTAAAGCAATATTTTACCATCCATGCTCTGCGCTGCCCCAGGAGTCTAAGGGCCACTTGTAGAAAAGCCGCAAAGGGTCATTTAAAAATGTAATCCAATTACTAACAAACAAACTGGCTGTTGTACCACCACTTTAGGAAAAAAAAATTCTGTGGCCTGTTTCCTAGCTAATGAAAATGTCTCACCAAAACAAGCATACACCTGCCTAGCTAGAAGAAATGCATGGATCAAGTCCTGTGGTGAACTCCACAGTCACAGGTGCCCCACTGAAAGATGCTGCAACTGGGTATCACACAAGTGCACATGTAACGCCACCAAAGTAATTACCTTTTAATTTATATAAACAATACAATGAGGCAAGAGACACTATTCAAACAGCTTAAGCATCTACAAACATGAGCCCCATTCCAAGACTTACAGGCTTTTATCTAATGTAAAACAGGACAGGAGTAAAATAAGATTTTAATATATGCATATTTTTTATGGCCTTGGGGGACCTAAAGGATTTCATGGGATGCTCAAGAGCTGCTAACATTCTCCTTTTATAAAAGTCGTTCCTACTAGCTTGCTATCTATAAAATGAAAAGAATATGTAACTCTTCTCCACCTTTTGAGTTCTAGGAAGGATACGTTCACTAATGACCATGATGAACAAGATAGCAGATAAACAGGATCACCTCCAAAACACACACACAGCTCATCAGAAGTCAAGCACCTCTTTGAAAGAGGATGGTTGCCATGAAATACAAAACTGCATTTAATGCAATGACCACCAAACCAAACAGAATCTAACACATGTGAAGATGAAAAAGCAACAGAAAAGAGCATGAGGGTATAGCACTTATCTAACAAGTGCCTAAATTTTATCCAAAATGGAAAACATTGTAATTGACACCTACACAGGGGAAGATTTAGCCTGGAAATGGACGTAGAGACAATAGTTACTTGCTTCCACTTTTGTCTCACTCAGGAATCTCTGAATGGGACAGTTGATACTGTCTGTCCCAACAACTTCTTTATCACTGTGCCTGGCTTGTGAACTGACGGACAGTGGCCCTGTGATGACAAAGTCTCTCTGGACACAGGCAACACATCATGTTCCTGCTGAACTCATGGTTCTGCAGTTATCCAGACCTCAGGAAAGAAGTGACTTATGGAAAACAGAAATACCGAAGAAGTAAGATATATTAATGAACATATTAGGGCCCATCAATCATGAAATAATCATTAAGCAGAAGGAAATACGAAGCTTTAATAAATTCTAGTTTTTTAAAAAGTATGATTTTCAATGTCTTTTCAAGGCCAGCCATATTCTCTGCCTAGGTTACCAAGCCCTTTTTCTTGTAGCCTGCAATAAATATATTACCTTTAGTTTCAATGAAAGCTGAGATGTTACTGTACTGACATGACAAGAAGCGGGATGGAAGGAGAAACACCAAGCCCCTGCCCTATACACGCACACATCCAATTAAACTGCAGGCTAGCAACACACTCTTTGTAAAATGAAAAGCAATTGTCCTGCATTCCTCATTCTTAAGATCAATTAACATCTTTGCAACCTGAGCTAGAGATATTCAATGCCCTTGTCACCACATTACTCATAAAACCATTAACTCTTTTACAACCCCAATCAAATCTATGAGACTGCTGCAAACAAGAACTATTTGTACCAATTCATGAAAGAAGAAATCTTGACAAGAGCAATGCTGCTACTGACTGTAGCATTAAGAAGCCATAGGCATATCACTTCCCTCAGTGTTTTGTCTTAGTGCTATTTCAGTAGCAAGCCTCATCCATCAATATTTCATACAGCTTTAAAGCCACCCAGGGTATGAAATGCAAAGACATTTGTTATTAAGATTTTGGCAGCTGAGGGAGTTTCTGCACCATAACATTGAGTCGTGTTGGAGAATAACGCACAAGCAGAGTTTTTCTGCTGATATCGCTCCAAATGGAATATCATAGATCTAATATTAATTTTAACTAATTATTCCCAGATTTCAGTCAACAAACAGGATATCTTCAACTTGGAGTTATATAAAATTTTCCAGTTTTCCCTTTTTGCCTTATTTGCAAGGCTATAAATCAAATACCTTCACTTTCCAATGATGACACAGGTAGAGAGATGGAACAATTAATGGCTAGAAGGGAAAGATTACCACGTGCATTTTAAAGGCAAATTCAAAGAGATCGATGTCCTAAAACTGCAGATACACTATGGCAGACTACTTTGTCCAAAATATCAATGTTCTTGTCAAACAACATATACTAGGCCTTGAAAAAAGATAGAAAAAAAATTATTTGTGGGACTCTGGGTGACCACGTGGAACATCTTAAGGTCAGAGCTAAAAAAATGGGATCTTTCAGGTTACTGGGAGTTTACTAGTAGAATTTTTTAAACATTATTTTGGGGAATTATTCCTTTATATTTTCATTACACCAACACAGAAAATAAAACCTTTATGCCAACAGACTATGCTGCTGACATCATGTTGGGAGGAACAACAGAAGAATCACAAATGTAAACACAGTCTCTATCAGGAAAAGAGGCATGATAGAAACCAGAAGTAACAGAAATAAGACAATATTTAACAGTGAACATTCACAGCAATGCCCTCTGGACCTGCATGGGCAGATCATGACAACCTGAGAGGTTCCAAAATTGGTTGGAACAAACCCAAACCCTTCCAAGCATTTTGCAAAATAAAAGACTAATTGCCAAAATCACACTGGGGTGGGGGAAGGAAGTGGGTTTTGTTTGTTTTGGTCAGAGGTGACCAAATCAGGCTGGGTCCCCAAAATCCCTTCCTACTCAAAATAAGGCTGAAGCTCGATGGACTTGGCAAAACACCCTGACTTCAGCAAAAGGACGTATGTCATTTCTGGGAGCATTCCAGGCAGCTCTGCTCTACATAGCACTGCTGATGTTTGCTATCAGTCTTGGTAACAATTTTCTCATGCAAAGCCTCATTAAAAGGAACAGGTTCAATGGCAGTGCTGTAATGCTGTGCAAGATAAATATAATGATTTTTAAGGTGCTTTATGCAATAAGAACCAAGATGTCTGAGTAGGTTGGGCGGCAACTTCATCACCCACTGTGTTCACACTGCAAAGTCTCACCAAAATGATGTCTGCACTCCTAACGTGAATATTTTTGTGTACTACAATTATTACTTTAGTTATTCTAGGATTACGTAGCACAGAAAGAGACTCTTCAGAAAGACAGGTGAGTTGATGTTGCATGTCAAAACAAAGTTATTTATTTAATTGAACCCAAATGGATGAAATGTCCGAGTAAAAATACATCTGACACAAGAGCTGGAGCCCCTTTTTTTACCCAGGAACCCTCAGGCATTACTGCACCTTCCTTTCATCCATCTGTGTCCCAATATCACAGCTAATGTGTGTCTTCCACGACAAAGCTTCAGAGGAGTAAAGATAGTATACCTAACAGCGGGAGCCACAATATCCCAATATGCAGACACAGCTGGACTGAGGACAAATTAAAGTCACCTTTTTCCTGTGATTCCCAGAGGCTTATTCTATTTTTAACTTTGTTTTCTTTCTGTTTGATCCTTCGGTTGTTTTAATGTAGTTTCTGCATTTTGCCATTAATTCTGACTCTACACAAGACTAAGCAATACTATGAGCGGGGGAAGAAACAGTAACAATCTCATAAAGTGATTGGCTTAGACAACCTTCAAATGCACTGGCTAATTGGATATATAACTCATAAATGACAAAGGCGGAGGGATGGAAAACAATGCAGGGAGAGGAAACTAAACCTAAAAAAGCTCCAACTCTGTTTAGTTGAATGAATAACAGGTCTTTGATTTCATTAGCTATGATATTCTGAAATTCATACCAATAACTACAATCTTATTCTTTGAAGCATATGAATGCAGAAGGAATGGCTATTAAAAGCTCTGCAATTACTCTAAATTTGTTACAAATACTGTAACACCAGACCATACTTAAATTTAATACGAAACATTTAATTGTCTCCATTACATGAAATTCAATTTCAAGAGAGCATTTCTAGAAGCACCAGCTGCATCTTTTCACATTTTGTGTATTGCTTTAAGTAGCTACCACACCTATCCAACCAAAACAGTGACACGCATAGCACATGGGACACCAGACAAAAGCAGCACTTGAGGAGCAATTGTGTTTGATGTGGTATCTCTATAAAGACTCCACATCTCAAATCTCCTGTGATATATTTGGTATAAGTAACTGCAAGGCGCTGCAAACGCAAACTCCTTGTGCATCCAGCACCATACGACTGTGCAATGTTATGACCATTCACTCTGAGTGTTATGATCACTGATGTAAACACCACTTCAAAATCTGACACACATCATCCAGTCTGAAATACTTATGACCTCCACAGGCAAAAGTGTGTGCTATCCATTTATTTTTTAAATAGAATAAAAGGAAAAACCTATTAGATACTTGGCTCAATCTTAGTGGCTTACATTATGTCAAGAGTTAATAATTTATTAATCAGCATTCAAAAAATCCTTATTACTTGTGACAGGTTTTGGAGGGGTTTTGCTTTCTTATTTAAAAGACCTTCAACAACAACATGCAGCTAGGGAAATGTTTTGACATACTACTTTGACACATTCCTTCCATTTACATATTAAAGCAAGAAAAAGTTACATGCTTTCAATAACATGTATCACTTTCAAACTTTTCAGTGCTAAGTAGATGTAAAATTTTTAGTTCTTAATGGATTAGATTTTACAGTAATGTTACCTGCTAAAACTCTACTGACCCCCAAAACGGCTCTTTTCTTACAAGAACTCAGTCTTCACAACATAGATGAACTATATAAGATTATCAGCATAGTACATTATCTTTAAAATGGAAAAAGATCAAGACTGTTTTAAGAAGAAACCCAGTAAACAATCAAAACCTCTAAATTAATTTACTTTTGGAGACAGGCAATCATGGTGCACCAGAGAAAACAGGTGTAAAGTATCTTGCTTCCTAATTTTCCACAGGCTAGCAGTACTCCAGTGCTGTTAACCACAATCACATTCATTGTTTTATCTTAAAACAAATGCAAGGTCCTTACAACTTTTTTCAGCAAACTGGAAATGAAGCCAAATTATGCAGAAAGATACCGTCACCTGCCCACACACTATGGAACAACAAAAAAAGTGCATCGAACTTCAGCTGCTCAATAAAAACCATAGCTTCACTGCAAAGCTCCCAAAACACCAGTCAGAACAGCAGAAACCTTTTAAAAAGGTAATTCCTGTGTGTAACTGGCACTACTGCCGTGACCTCACCCTGACAGTGCTGCACAATACTCCAGGCAGGCGCTGAGCATGGCTTTCCTACCACCACCCCTGCACGCATCTCTTAGCGAGTTGCCTCCTCTGGGAGATGCCCAAGGTAGCCAGAGAGCTCCGAAACCTGACAGGTACAGGGACGAACCCAAACGACCAGAAGGGAACGGTGCACAGTTTGTACAGGGACTTCCTAGCAATTTATTTTGGTTTCAAGCGAGCTGCTGCTGTCACGTGAGCCCAAGCAAACAAAACCCACCGCTTAATCCTTCACGCGTGGTCCTGGACCTGCAGCGAGGAAGCAGCCCACTTGAGTCTGTTGCTACTGAAAAGACCAGGTCACAGCGGAGGCTCAGAGGACTGACTTTCCCTTGGCACAAACATTAACAACTTACAAATGACTGATACCTGCTTCTATAGTGATTTAAAAATACCCACCGTGCGGCTTTCCAGAGGCATTAAACAAGGGCTACCGCTACCCTATCACTTCTCAACACAAAGTGCTTTAACAAAAGGTTTCCAGCAGTCAGACTCAATTAACTGCACCTGAAATCTTACCCCGGTTTGCACAGACCCTGCTTACTTTGTGAGCGGCTGTGCCACTTCAGCTGCTTTGTATTGTTCATCAGCAGTCACAGCCACATAAAGCCCTAACAGGAACCTACATTTTAATACTTGCATGAGGATGAGATTCTAGCAAGAAATATTGTTTGCGTTTGGGGGGTTTAGGGTTTTTTAAAATCTAAAAGCACAGCACAGACCACAGTCGAAGGAAAATGAGGTTATGCAAAGTACTTACTTCGAAAATGCTCTGAGGCATAATAGTAGACATCCTCATAGCCCTCGTGGTAATCCTCCTCTGGACGGTACTTTTTGCCTTTTCTTCTTCTAGATCTTCTTATCTGCTTGACGAAGCCCAAGAAGCGCTCCATCTCCTCCCTCAGCAGCACCAGCCCACAGCCCCCTTTGCCCTCTGCTTCACAAAGAGCTGTCCCAGCATGAATCAATCGCAAGCACCGAAGCAAAGCTGCAGCCTCAGACAAGCCACTCTCGTATCATGAAAAACCCCTCCCTTACCTCAACTGTGACTAGAAAGCATCTTGTTTTCCCTTTGAACAAAAAAAGGAGCCGGGGGTGACAATGACTTTATCAAATCTACTGACTGGAATGTTTCAACACGAAAACAAAGGATGAAAATACTGAAGGGAAAGGAGAAAGTCAGGATTTCAAGCAGTTATTAAACAGCAGAGGACGAAGTTGTGGAGACCTGCCTGCCAGCAAGGGGAAGCCCAGCACTGAGAGCTCCCTGTCCTGTGTCTCCATCAATTGAAGAGGGGCTGGGAGGCGGGGATAGATGTTAGTCAATGGACTGAACCACATCTCAAGGCAAAACAGGTTTTCATTGGCCAGTTAAATACTGTCCTCATATTTACCCGAGCATAGGCTCAGCAGCCCGTTTGATTTCATTTGTTGTACAAAGAGGAAACACGCTGATCCATTTCTGGTATCACATATGCTGGATGAATAAATAGCAAAGTGGTTTAATCCGTACACACAGCCCACTCAGTGGCAAGTGTGTGCTGAATGTGTTAATTGGAGCAGCAGGCAGAAAGCTCGGCAGCTGTTAAAAAATGACACATATACCCACTGGGCATTAATGCATTCTAACCACTGCTAGATCTAAACATTAAAAGGCACTCCACAGACAGGTCCCCTACAGAGCTGGCCAGGATATATGGCAATAGGCAAACATAGAAAGCGGCATCACAAGCACAACACAACAATACTCATTTAACATCTCAGCAGAGTTTTTAAAACTTTAGAATTAAGGTTTCACAGACTATCCTTTGCACAGGATGATAGGAGCAAAAAACCTGAAAAGGTGCTGGTTCTCTTCTCTTGCTGCATGCCTGAATCCCATACGCATTCCCTAAGATAAGGCTGGAATTTCATCCATGATTCTGATGAAGTTTGCCTCCCGCACAAGAACAAAAGCAGTGACTGCTCAAATCCCATCACGCTGACATCTGCTGTGGGGCTTTTCTTGTAACCATGCTCCCGCAACAAAGTGAGGGCTCCAGTCCAGCAGGACCTCGCCTGTCTGCTGGAACAAGTCCCGGATCAGTCAGTTGCCTTGGTCAAACTATGTGCCAAACATGGTCACCTGCACCCATGCTTGCAGAAGATGCTTGCTTTTGCACCTATGAGCATGAGGATGTTAGAGAGTCTTCCCATAAAACAGATTTTACAGGATCATCGTCTGGAAAATGAGGAGCAGGCAGAGACGGGATTAGTTTCTGGTGATGCAGACACTTCAGTGAGTCATTAATTTGCAAAGAGCAAACCAGGACAGTTTTTTCTTTAAAGCGTTAAAGAAGTAAAGCAAAAGCCAGAACTGCAATTTATCCTGGTTTCAACAGAAGTACCCAGAAATTGATGAGAACGGAGTTGGGTTTTCTAGATTTGAAACATGTGAAGTTACTACTAGAGGTCAGCCTGCCATGTGCAGGTCTCAAATAAACACACACTGAAAGCAGGCACTGGAAATCTTTTGGCCTTGTTGCAGCTTCCCAGGTATTTTAGAACAATATTGTCACAAAACCATATCCATTTTATCCACAAAAGCTAAAAAAACTCCAGATGCTCCTACCAAGCTCCCCACAGGAATACACACTCATCCTCCTTGACCCTACCAGCCCTGCTTTTCCACAGTGAAAATGCAGCCGCTGTTGCTAGCTGATGAACACCCTGAGGGTACTACCAGAATTATTTTTAGTGTAACTTCTATAAGGAGGCTGTGGTTTATTACAAGTCTTTTTTTATCATACAGCTTTCAACTTTCAAAGGGTAAAGACCTTGGAAGAATATTACAGGCATATTACCAAAAATAAAAAAGCCAATAAAAGTTTTTATATGGATCTTTAAGAAAGGATCACTGTATGTTCTGAAGATTTCAATCCACGTGCTTTTCTGTGCTCTGCCGCCAAGCAGCAAAATCCTTACATTAGTATCACGAAACATGAAAACCAAACAAAGACTTAGCCTACAGCAGACGTAGCTCTGGCTCTTTCCAGAGAGGGAAATCTTGCTTTGATACTATATTTACTCCTGTAGAGCACTCTCCTGACACATGTGCAAAAAGTTATTTCTAGGTGTCAGAAACATTAATCTTGAGCACAGAAGTCTTGCAGCCATCACCTTCTCCTAAAGATAAATGATAAAGTTCAAAATGATAAAGCTACTTTTTTAACAGGAGAAAATGTAAAACTTTCTTGCTTTCAAACTGTTCTCTAAATGAGAGCTGAAAACTGGAATTGAACAGACACTTGACTTTCATCAAGCAAATACACCCTTCTCTAGCACTGCTGTTGCTAAACACGCTGCTGCAGCAGAAGCTCCTGCTGGAGAAGCAGCTTCTCAGCTCTCAGCGTACCCCAGGGAGACTTCAGTCCTTTCCATAACAAGACCAGCACAGCAAATAAGCAGAGAAGGGAGCAACCAAAGGATCTCAGCTAGCACTATAAGCACCAGATGTAGTACAGCAACTGCCTGACCATATTCTAGGGAGAACTAATCCAAATTTTGAGCTTTGGAAAGCATGTTCATTACCAATGGACCTTCTCTTTTCTGCCTGTGCTCATGAGGTGCATCGCATACATGTGCAGCTAATGTAACGCAGAAATAATGTACTACGTGGTATTATTGGTCAGTGGTAATGGTACCTATCTTGTATGATGAATACGCACAGGGTGTTCAAGCTCTGCTGCTCCTCACTGTATCCCACCAGCTATTACCATCTACAAAGGACCGGCTCTGGCTCCCACACCAAAAGTACAGAAGCGGGTCCACAGTTTCTAGCACACAAGCTGACAGTCTTGCCAGCATGTAAATGATACACTTGTTTCCTTTTGCATGAATGCAAACAGCAGAGGCAACAGTTCAGCATTTTTATAGTTGCTTTTTTTTTTAAATACCTTGAACAAGCTGAGCTTTTGATAGGATTTTCCCCACTCTAAAACATTCTGGTATTCAGGGCAACATAAAGAGAAGAAAATACCTTAACAGAGGGCAATGTTGTTATATATTAATAGGCGTCAGAGTATTAAGTGTTTTACTATACTAAAAAGATTTCTAAACTAAACTTATGTTTCATGTGCATTGCATACTACCTCTGCTGCTTTGCTGAGAACACTGGAGACACTCATTAGCTACTCCTCATGCCATACCTGTAAATATTTTATCATAGTCCTACTTTCAAAGGTATAAGCAGAGAATTCAGTTTCACAAACACAGTTTACTGTAGTTAGGAAAAAAAAACCCCGAACAGTTAACTACTGCTTTCCCCGCTGCTCAGGATTCTGCTTCTGCAGCTTCTTGTGGTGAAGAACTCATTACTTCATGGCAATGAACATGGGTCTTGCAACCTTCTGCTTGGAAAGAAACAAAAAAAATGCAGAAACTGCAATTCCAGAAAGGCATATTGATTTTATGGGAGGAGCAGAGAACGAAACATTGGCTTTCAAATTTTTAAAACACAAAACACCAGAGATGACAATGAGTTTCAGCTCTCAATAACAAAGAGAATAGGGTAATTACGCCCAGAGGGCAGAAAATTAGATGTCCAATGATATTCTTTCTACAAACTAGAATTTGGAGAAGCAATTTTCTGGTCTTACAATGCCACAACAGAAGCTGCAATGTAAATATGTCTCCAGCTCTTTGGCTCATCCTTTCTCCATGAATACGCCTACTCCAATCCAAGCAAGTACTCCACTGCCGTCTCCAAGATAGCTTCCTTAGAAAAAATAAGGATTGTCATGCTGTCAGGGAGGTGGTTGAGTCACCTTCCCTGGAGGTGTTTAAGGCACGGGTGGACGAGGTGCTGAGGGGCATGGTTTAGTGTTTGATAGGAATGGTTGGACTCGATGATCCGGTGGGTCTCTTCCAACCTGGTTATTCTATGATTCTATGATAATAAAAGTTTTGCCAAGTGACACTAATTAGATAATACTTGTAGTCTCCATCCTGATAATTAATTTGTTTAAGTTAGGAAGAAGCTCCATCAAACTGATTCTGTCCCAGGTCAGTGACTTACTGGAAAAGACTTCATGGCAGTAATAAAACAAATATACCACTAAGAAACTGTCCTTTTCAAATAATTGAGCTGGGGCATAAAAGCTTTTGCAGTCGTGGACAATTCTCTAGAAGGCAAACCAGCATTTAAGCTTTAACTTGCCTTTGTACCCATAGCAAAGATTAGGTCTCTCATCATGTACAATACCTGCATTTAATATTTCACTTGCAGAAAATTAGCTGTGTGGTTATCAAGGTAAACTTCTACAGGTGACATACCTATTTTCTTCCAGTCTTTGAGGAAAGCAGTAGGGAAAACGTTTTGGTATCCAAGGATAAGCTGCTAAAGTAGTAAATATTTAACGAGGATTTCTATTTGACTGAGCTTGCAAACATGATGCTTTGAAACCAGAGGCTGTGTATGAAGCAAGCCTCTCTAACGTTTTGTATCATAAATAAGGGATGGAACTAGCACCAAATATTAACAGTTCTAAGCAGGTATTTTGCATCCTGTTCATAAGCATGTTTCAGTGTTTAAAAGAAAACATTTCAAATGGAAGAACTCTCTTTTCTCTCCCTCTCCTTCTGTGGGCAGCCCCTAAAAGCCTTCTGCTGTGAGAAGGATCACTCCCACTGGGAGGCAACCATGCAAAAGAGTGCACAAAAGCCGTCTCGGTGTCCTACCTGCTTCAGGTTACTGTCTTGGGGAAAAAACAGAAAAAAACCTATAAATGCACAACACAAAAAATTAAGATGATATAAACAGTTCTTGGAGGTTGGCTGGAGGCAGAAATTAGTTCTATTCCCTCCTCTCTCAAGCCCTTAACCATAAAGATATTGCAAACCTCAAAAGGGAAGAATCGACTCTTATTTTAAGCTGAAAGACTGTAGGTTTATATTAGACATTAGGAAGAAATTTTTTACTGTGAGGGTGGTGAGGCACTGGAACAGGTTGCCCCGAGAAGCTGTGGACACCACATAACTCGATGCGTTCAAGGCCAGGTTGGGTGGGGTTTTGAGCAACTTGCTCAAGCAGGTGTTCTTGCCCTTGGCAGTGGGGTTGGAACTGGATGATATTTGAGGTTACTTCCACCCCAAACCGTTCTGTGATTCTATGACCTTTTCTTCTCTGGCTCTCTTTCAGCTGAGGAAGGTCTTTGATAATCTGCTGTCATTGTTTCTGGAGACCAGCACTAACAGATGAAAGAACTATTCCTATGACTCATCTTGCAGTATCATCTTGCCTGACCTTCTAGTTTTACAAAAGCAGATATCATAATCACTCACTTTAAGGCTGCAATTTTCCACTCAAATTTTGCCCTAAAAATTTTGGTGTAAAACGTGAGCTTATCAAATTGAAAATTACCAAATGCCTGTAGTCTACAGTCTTATAAGCACTGTAAGAACATACGGGCCACACCGCAGAAGCAGAGCCATGCACAAAGTCAGTGTGTGTGAGGAGAAACTGGCAGCCCACCACCCCTCAAAGGTATCACAGTACCACCTGATACCCCTCTGTCTGAGACAAGTTCTGTGCTCTTCTAAAAGACACATGGAGAGACCATTGAAAGCATGGGACATACTAAATGTTACACTGCACATCCCTCTCATCTGACAGCAGGAAAAAAATGCAGAAGAGCCAATGCATTATCTCTGGAATGTTGCTGCATGGGATTTGTACGGTGATAAAACACTGCTCATCTACTAGCGTTATTTTTAAGACCTGATACTTTTTTTCTACTCTTAAATGGCATCCTGGGCAGAAACAGCTTAGCCAGCAGGACCAAAGAAGTGATTCTGCCCCACTACTTGGCACTTGTGAGGCCACACCTTGAATACTGTGTTCAGTTTTGGGTCCCTCAGCACAAGAAAGACATTGAAGTGCTGGAGTTTGGCCAAAGAAGGGCAATGAAGCTGGTGAAGGGGATTGAGAACAAGCCTTACGGGAGGCAGCTGAGGGAACCAGTTGTTTAGCCTAGAAAAAAGGAGGCTGAGAGGAAACCTTATCATTGTCTACAACTACCTGAAAGAAGGTTGTAGCGAAGTGGGTGTTGGTCTCTTGTCCCAAGTAAATAGTGATAGGACAAGAGGAAACAGCCTCAAGTTGCCCCAGGGGAGGTTCAGCTTAGATATCAGGAAAAATTTCTTCACGAGGAGGGTTATCAGACACAGGAACAGGTTGCTCAGGGAAGTGGCTGAATCACCATCCCTGGATGGATGTTGTTTAAAAGACAGGTAGATCAGGTGCTCAGAGATATGGTTTAGTATTGAACAAGTACAATTGGGCTCAATGATCTCAAAGGCCTTTTCCAACCAAATGATTCTATGATTCTAAATTATCAGCTCACAAGCCATTCATTTATTCTTGTTACTCTTTGCTGACATATAATCATAGACCACTCCTTCTCCTCCTAAATTACAGAATGCAAGACTTAAGAGCTGGAGTTCAGCTTTTCTGTCACCTAGCAAATCTTTTTTTTTTTTTTTTTTTTGCAAGTGAACACACAGATTTTCAAGAGAAACTTGCAACTGCCAGCAAATACTTGGAGGAGTTCTTTATTGCATTTTATCTCATATATGTTATTGCATACTAACATGCCCAATGGTTTTGCTTCCTGCAACATTTTCTCACATCTAAGTTTTCAGATAAAACTGTGAATGCCAATGCAGTGAATGAGGATAAAGTAGAACACAAAGGATAGAGGAAGAGGCTACATTCATTTAGAGGGAACTGGACGGCTGCTTGTGGGTTTAATACAAGAATGTTGCCTCTTGTATATGGAGAATGCTGAGAATCTTTGTAGCAATGTTTTAAAAGGGTCACTTGTCAAGTTGAATTTCATGCAGAATGTATGCTTCAGGGAAAAGAAGCCTTTTTTTTTTTATTCCTCTTCAATTCAGCTGAAACAGTTTGCATACATGCTATTTTTCTTCTCTTTCTAGCCTATTTGGCTTCAAATAAGTGACTAATTATAACACACAAATATGCAGAAACAAATGTTAACTTGACCATCACCAAGGAAAGACAGTTTAGGTAAAATCAAGCACAAAAGTTTGAGTTTGCTATTTTGTGACACCAAAATTCTACAAGAAAAGCTAAACAGAGTATTACTCTAACCATATTTAAAACCCCTCAAGGGCTGAAGCAGTAGACTGGTATTTTAAAATACTAAAACTAGAACATAATTATTTGAGAAGTCTGAATTAAAGGTGTTTTCATCTTTCTAAAGAAACGTAGCAAATGGCTAGAGGGAACACTACCAAGATTTTGCATACCGTGTCTGTTTTATGCACGAAGTGCATCTCAAATCAGCTATGAAAAACATATGGAAAAGTGGTTTCGAATAAGGATATGGTTTTTATTCAGTGAGTAGTGGGTTTTTAATGCCTCACAACCATTACATGTCCCTAATTTTCCCATCTTCAGGAACTGCACATTTCAATTCTAATCACAATTAAAGTGTACATAAAGCACCGGAAAGAAAGAAGAATTCATTACTTAATTAAAGTAAAGCTCACTAGAACAAAAATACCTAGCAGATTCATTAAGTGAAGTTCTTGCACAAAAGAATCAAATTCTTTTCTTAAGCTACATACCTGTAGAATTAGAGATCTATAGGTACCATCAAACAAGGTTGAGGTAGGTGGGATTTCACAGTTAATTGACAGTAGACGACCTGAATGTGATATGTGAGATTTAAAGTGGGCTAAATGAGAATCCATCACTGCACATTTCTTTCCATGCAGAATTTTATGCAAGACACTTTTTACTAGGTGATATTAAATGGATTTAGTTACTTTTACCTTATAAGATTAGTAAAAAGGCATATAGAAAAGCTTCCTGCTCATCCTCCCATAGATGCATCCTATCCTACTCACTTAGATTCTCCTCCATTTTCCATGGCCACAGACTCATCAAGCAGCAAGCCCACATAGAATCATAGAATAACCAGGTTGGAAGAGACCCACCGGATCATCGAGTCCAACCATTCCTATCAAACACTAAACCATGCCCCTTAGCACCTCGTCCACCCGTGCCTTAAACACCTCCAGGGAAGGTGAATCAACCACCTCCCTGGGCAGCCTCTGCCAGTGCCCAATGACCCTTTCTGTGAAAAATTTTTTCCTAATGTCCAGCCTAAATCTCCCCTGGCGGAGCTTGAGGCCATTCCGTCTCGTCCTGTCCCCTGTCACTTGGGAGAAGAGGCCAGCAACCTCCTCTCCACAATCTCCCTTCAGGTAGTTATAGAGAGCAATGAGGTCTCCCCTCAGCCTCCTCTTCTCCAGGCTAAACAACCCCAGCTCTCTCAGCCGCTCCTCGTAAGACCTGCTCTCCAGCCCCCTCACCAGCTTCGTTGCTCTTCTCTGGACTCGTTCCAGAGCCTCAACATCCTTCTTGTGGTGAGGGGCCCAGAACTGAACACAGGATTCGAGGAGCGGTCTCACCAGTGCCGAGTACAGAGGGAGAATAACCTCCCTGGACCTGCTGGTCACACCGTTTCTGATACAAGCCAAGATGCCACTGGCCTTCTTGGCCACCTGGGCCAGTGCTGGCTCATGTTCAGTCGGCTGTCAACCAACACCCCCAGGTCCCTCTCCTCCAGGCTAATTCCCACATATTCCCACAGATGATCCCACCCGGATTCAGTGACTGTAGAGAGGCTTCTTCAACGACTAGTATGATATGGAACACTAGAATGAAGCAATTTCCATGTAAATTCCATGTAAAGCCATTTCATATAAATTCTCCTTTCTGCCCATCTTCTGTCTGATATCACCTCTCTGTATCACATATATCATATACAAGATTTAGATTTTCCTTGGTGCAGAGGGATGCTCATACTCTCCAGCAGCACTATGATGGATGTTCTACCTCTTCTCTTACTAATATCCAATAATAGTAATCATTTGGTAGCAGTGAAACCCTTGTTATAGTTCATTCTTGAAAACATGCACCAGGCATCCATTGTGTATTTCTCTGATCAAAGAACTAGCGCAACAAGAAACTTTTCCAATTTGTTAAATAAATTGAAGGAGCAGTTAAAATTAATAAAGGATGGGAAACAGGAAAGAAATCTCACAGGGAGACTGCAACTAGGAAACTGGAGCAACGAAAAAGCCCCTCTGGGAAAAAACACAGGCATCCAGAAAGTGATTTGTATCCTGAGCTCCGTATGTTTTATCAGGGTCAAGATACAGCAGATAAATAGAAAGATTTTATCACAGGTGAGCTCTGACAAGAAGAAAATTCTGCTCCGCAGTCATGAAAAGACAACTACAGACAAATTCTCCATTATGGTCATGTGCATTTACAATTAAAGACTATTTAAAATATATGCAAATTAAACCATCCATCTGGAGTCCTCTGCCCTACAGGCACAGGCCAACATTCATGGCAATGAAGAATCCAGTTGTTCAGATGGATTAACTCTTCTCCTTCTCTCTAAATACCCTCCACACTCAGTTAATTCCCTTTTCTTTTAAATCCTGAGTTTTAAGTAATTCCTGTTGTCCTTGCATAATTTGAAACCACAAAACATACCAAGTATGAAGAACATAGACTTGAAAGGCAAAGGGACAAGTTCACATGTAACCTCACATTAATGAGACCCAAGTATCACACGTCCACAGAACCGAAGGATCATAGTTTCCATCCACGAGCCCTTGGTACAATAGCAAGGCCCATTGAACATTAGTGTGGCACTTCATCTCCCTCATGCCAAACAGTAGTTTGGGAAATAAGAACAGCTGACACCTTTTTATGGATGAGGTTTGACTTCCCCTCTGTCCCTATCCCAAGGGCAGCGAGCAGGTTCTGCCATTCTGCAATTTGTTTCCTAGTCCAAGTCCACCTTCTTCCATCTAGGGGAAAAAACAGAAAATCAGCTTTACACTGTTGATTAGAAGTTAACAAATAATATACAGACAAAGCCAATACATAGACTTCAAATTTGTCTGCTCTGTTCTTCTCCATGAGACCATGGCTCCTGGTTTTAAATGTTAAGAGACAAAGCATGGGGATAAAAACGCATTACATCCTGAGCTTGCAAAACTCATCCACTTCTGCCATGAGTTTTGCCATTTTCTGCTGGAAATTCACTTACAATAACAGTTATGCCATATAAAATTGTCAGAGTAAATATAAAATGATCATTTGTTCAGTGTTGCACCCTTGACACGGTAGAACATGGTTCTACCCTTCACAAGGGTAGAACAAATACTGCTATTTTTGTCTGTAAACAGCTATGAGATCATTGACCTCAGCGCACATTCCACAAGTGACAGGATTAGTCAGATCTCTTCTCTTCAAAAACTGATAGTTCCCAAACAAAAGATTACTTGGAACACAGCATTCTGTGGCACTTAGCAGAGACAAAATAGCCTAGTTTTCAAACTCTCCTTTGACGATGCATTGTATTTGAGGATTTATATCATTCCTCTCTTACTTCATTCCTCATCATTGATAAATACAAACGTTTACCAAGGTGTTCTCAGGAAGTCATCCCTAACGCATCCACTTGCGTAACACACATTTTCATCCTCAGCCACTCTTCAACCAGATCCATATTTTCAGGCATTGTTACCTGTCTACAAGTAAGGCTGCAGGAATCTGTTAACTTCAACTATTGGAGGTCTTGCTCCCTAAGATATATTTGGACATCTGAGTAAAAAATCTGCTTATCAAGAAACACATAGAATTCCTCTTGGTTAACCATAAAAGCCACAGAAGGTGAATAAACTCCACTAAGAGCAAGTTCCATATTCCCTAATGGGTGCATGAAGTGGCAGACCTCATAATTAATCACCTCAAGATTCAAGAGTCCAAGAGACTCAAAGACTTCAGTTTTCACCAACACTCAAGTGATCAAGTGATAAAAGAAAAAATTAAAGACATTTACACCAGAACAGATAAATTATTATCAGTCAGCATACAAAACTGACACAGCTAACTTCTCTGTACTGAAGAGTTTTGTAATTTCTTGCAGATATCCCAGCTGAGAAGCATTTTCACTGTTTCAGATGCTCAATATATATCTATAGACAACAGTTCTAAAGGATGAAAATTCAGACCGGATGTGTATTTTACAAACTGACTTGCTAATTATTGATGTCTTGATCACTCATCTATAAAAATTTTCCTTGGAAGCACTAAAGTAACTCCGTAAAAAACCTCATGCGTTCTCCATGGTCTTGTACCACATTGTACAGACAGTATCATATGGCATTAACTGACATTTAGGATTCTTTAATAAACTATTTTGGAATTTGTAATTCTTCTTTCCCCTTAAAAAAAAGGTAGGTCTGAGTTTAACCCTTTAAAAAGTGGTATTTCAGATATTTCCAAGTTATTGCCTGTAAATAAGTCCATGCACTACCTACTTAGTTAGTGATCACAGCCTTTTTTGTGCTTCGATAATAACCTCACACACTGTCCCAACTGAGCTGAGCACGCTGCACAGGACGCTCAGGTCTGCACTGGTATTGCCACATCCTAACTTCAGTTGTGCCATAAGTTTTGTTTTATTTAAGAAAAACATAACTGAAATGAAAATAACCTCAAACTGATTTAACGTAGGAAAAGAAAAACTGAACTTTTGTGTTGGACCTGAAGATCACATTCTGGAATCCAAGGGTGAGAGCTTGACATTTCATTTTCCAAGAAGTCTAAACAACCACAATAAATTTACAAATGTAGACATGCCGCACTGTTAAATTTCATTTCACGCTCAGTAAGCAAATATTACCAAACTGTAAGTACTGTCACCCTCTGTCTTTTTAGTTAGAAATCTTGTAGCCAATAAAGGTCTGACCTTGAAATATTTCACAGATGGATGAAGTCCCTTAATTTGCTAGTCACTTTGTTACAGATTTTGCAGAACTGCAAAGTTAGGTCACATTTACTCTAATTTTACTTTACAATAACTTTACAAACTGCATCATCAGGAAGAGTCATTGAAAATGCATTAATGAACCATGTGTCTGAAGTGTCACGGAAAACTCATTTTTTAAATTAAAAATGCTGAGATACTACAGACACTAAAGATAATTATTTTTATTCTTAGTAGTCTTACAATTATTTCTAGTGCCAAAACATAAAAAGTAAACCCATACGCTATTTTTGTGGATATTATGATACATCGATAAAACTACTAGAAGTTTTCCTTTTATGAAGCCAGTGGAAATATATGTGTGAAGGGATGACTAACCGTTACATTTTGTAGGCGTAAAATTCTGTTCATCAGGCTTTTTTAGCACAGGCCGAGTCTACACTAATGTGTATTTTAAAGGGAAAAGTAAAGAAAAAATACCAATTCTGTTTACGGAAGGGATAGCTATTATTTTCTCATACTCCTACTCAGTTTGATTTACTACACCAGAGTTGCTATGCAAAACAAATAATCAAATATATACAACTGCTAACTTTTTAATGATTTAGTTGGCTAAAATATCATTTTCAGTTACAAGACATCATAACTCATTACCAGTACAAACCTCAGTGAATACATTAAGTCACATTTTTTTTCCAAAGAATAAAAATTCATTTTGGTCTAATTGCCAAATAGGAAACTGAGTAAGAATGGCAAAGCTCTGAAAAAGACTTAGGATCTCTAATGAGCTGTAAACTACTGGAAACAAAGAGGGAAGATGAAAAGTAAGCATTTTGCATTTTCCAAGAAAAAACAACAAAACAAAAGCAAACAAAAGTTAATATGAAGTACTACTTTGTTGCTTCTCAGAGTGGTCCTCTTTTGTACCAAATGATTCCCTTCTTAAAATACCACCATCTCCATTCCATCAACACGCATCCCAATAACTGCTTCCCCACAAGGCACAGAGCTGCTCTGAAATCAGAAAGACTCTTCAGAGAAAGAAATAAAACTCCATAGTCTTCATGTCTGGAAACAGTTTCTCACGCTTTCCTTCTCTTCTGCCTCTATTGCCATGCAGAGAAGCCTGCTCAAACGGAGCAAAAGGACTGCCCAGCACATTCATCCTGCTTTTTATTCCCACAGTCATGGCTTTCATCTAAGTTGTCCATGGTTTGACTTGACATATAAAACACAAAATGTTTAATTTTTTATTTTGATTATTCTTACCTTTAAAAATGAGTCTCTGACACTATGTCATTTACTGGGAAAAACCTTCATTAAGGACCCCAAACTCAAGCTTTAAGGGAACCTAAAGGAAACTGCAGGCATGGAAGGGCATTTTGGGGGAGACCCTTTCTTTTAACGCTTATGTCCTCGGTGTCATCAACTGTTACTCATAAGCACGGAGTCCAAAAGCTGCAACCTGGCAGGTAATGCCAAAAATAAAAGTCTGCCAGAGTTGGGAGACAAAAACGACTTGCAGATCTGGCCTTAATAAATGACAGCTCTTCATAGACTCATAAGGTTGGAAAAGACTTTAGAGATCATCACCTCCAACCGTACCTGTCTACTACTAAATCACGTACCCAAACACCTCATCTACCCACCTTTTAAACACCTCCAGGGATGGTGACTCAACCACCTCCCTGGGCAGCCTGTTCCAGTGCTTGATAACCCTTTCAGTGAAGAAATTTCTCCTAATATCCAATCTTAACTTCCCCTGACGCAGTTTGACACCATTGCCTCTCGTCCTATCGCCTGTCTCTTGGGAGAGGAGACCAACACTCACCTCTGCAACCTCCTTTCAGGTAGTTGTAGAGAGCAATAAGGTCTCCCCTCAGCCTCCTCTTCTCCAGGGTGAATACCAGTTCCCTCAGCCGCTCCTCATAAGACTTGTTTTCCAGCCCCTTCATTGCTTTCGCTGCTCTTCTCTGGACACACTCCAGGACCTCAATGTCTTTCTCACAGTGAGTGGCCCAAAACTGAACACCGTACATCTACATTACAGAACTGATGACTGTTATGGTGCTATTTCTTTGTAACAAGAACACAGGAATGGGAGAATTTCTTTTGCTAATTTTGGAAGAAAGCTAACCATCTGGTTTGGAAAGTCTAGTTTATACTCCTTAATAGTACATACACTAGTTGGGCTAAAATTAAGTCCTACTGTAATGCATGCATTAATGACTTATGAGTATTTAGATCTCTTAATTTACTGAGTCTCTTGAGGGAAAGATAAAAAATCATGAGTCACTTCTAAGTTTATCAAATGAGGATTTAAATTTGATTAAATAAGATGGGTCCTGTATGTCAATGAGTCAATCTTCCCAAAATCTCTTCTCATGCCACTTCCAAAAGGTGAAAAAGAAAACGTTACACTGAGTATTAACTTGGCCACACCATTGCCAAAAACTACATTGTTGAAAGCATTCCATGCATACTAATATTTGATAAGCTGCTTTAACACCAGGTCCTGGACTAAAGTAAACGAGAATCTCAACTTGTAGTAAAAATACACATTTAAAACATAAAAAAATTAGGACAGCAACTTGACAATGTTATATTCCTTGAGTCAAAATCCAGATAAAGCCCAACTCTTCCCTACTCAGCCACCCCACCCTCCCATCTTTTCCACTTCTACAACATTTTGGCAATATTGTGCAGTTCATCGAGTAACTGTCTCAAATTAAGAGTCCTTCAATCTTCGTGCAATAAGAAGCTAAATTATAGTGTGGGTTACCATTCTAAATAATCTATATTTCTAAACAGGGGGCGGAGGGAGACGGGACAAGAAAACCAAAATACACATCCATTCACCAAATACAAGGTGAGAACATTTTCCATATTTCTGTGAGAAATCAGCTCAGGACTGAGATATTAGAGTTTGACTCCTGCTTTTTGCACTGGTCAGAGCACCAATGACTTCAAGCCAAGCATCACAGTTATTAATGGAGTCACAATGGGTGCCAGCACCTTGAAACCCTGAAATTATGCACGCAGCTTAACCACTGCCTCATCCTACCAACTTCTTTCCATTTCTCACTCACCTTCTTCTGCCCCTAGATGGGCAGTCTGAGCTCAAAGGGCCAAATACTGTCAACATCAGGAGTTATACACAGACTGATAACTATTCACAGAATCATAGAATCACTGGGTTGGAAAGGACCCACTGGATCATCGAGTCCAACCATTACTGACCGAGAAAAAATATTCTCAAGGGTTTTATACATTCTCAGCAAGCTAGCAGGTTCCAGCAGATAAAGGTACAGTATTTGAAACAATATTAAATTGGCAGCACAAGAGTTGAAAGGGGTTGTCTAGAAACAGGGTTATGCTAATGCCTGTGTATATTTGCTTAAAAATTAATGCAGAACAATGTTTAAATTATGTTAAAGGCCTGGCCACAAGTGAAGAAATGCAATATTCAAGCCACACGCAGGGCTTTGTCCAAACTCATGTGTATGTATTTTTAACAGGCACATCAACATCCGTTAAGCACAGAGAGAACTCTTTTGTCAAAATCATGGTTAATATGTCTCAGACTCTTACGTTAGTTTAAAACGGGACCTAAAATAACCAGTGGTGTCTTACATGGCACCTTCAGGTAACACAAGTGACTACTGCTGAAGTCCTGGACAAAATTTCAGCAACTGCTGGTAATTCCACTAGATTTGCATAAGGCAGATTTTCCTCACTATTGGAACTAGAGCAGCTACAGCTTGGCTTGTGATAAGTCAACAGTCTCAAAGCCACTAGCAGTAATCTTTGAGAACTCATGGAGATCCAAGACAACTAGAAAACATCAATTTCAGTCTCAAAAAGAAAAAAAAACAGAGACAGGGAGGGAGGGAGGGAGGGGAAGATCTTTATACAGTTGACATTGAACTTTCATTCAAGGAAATACTGGAATTAAAAAATGAAACAGAACAGTTTGAAGGCACTTCACAACAAAAAACAACCAACCTGGCTGTCTCATGAGTTAGTTGTGTCAAATGAGCAGCAAGACAGCAAACCATGTAGACAAAAGGAATACAACAGATGTCATATTTGCCACATAAATATTTTGACAAGTACATATGTATGTCACTCTCTTAAAGAAAGTTTGCCTATCTCAGGGTGAATGCAAAACTGACTGAAAGCTATGTTGAGTCCAAGCGGGAAAGAAAACAATTTGGAACTTTTTGGATCCACTGCTATTCAGTATTTTACTTTCCATACATTTCAGATATTCGGTCCTTTATGTGCAATTTCAATACTCACCTACCTAGGTCAGAAATAAATCCCAACCCATCGGCAGCGTTAGACCAACTGCAAGTGCACTGGATGAGCAAATTAGAATAGAAAATAAACAGATTGAAATAATAATCTGAAAGAATCAAGATGCTTCTCAAAAAAGAGAAGTACGAGATATTCCAATCAGCAGGACTACTCATCTATATAATATAATGTATATAATATGTAACATCATTTTTATATAACTGTTTTTATAACTATTATATATATTACATAACTATATTTTATATATAATACTATAATTGGATATTATATAATATGAACTGAGGATGATAAACCAGTGATTAGGTAGATATTACCCCGAAAAGCGCATGGGAACCACAGCCATTTATCAGCTGAACACAGCTCCATAACGTACACTACTTGCAAACCAGGCAAACATACAGATATATTTAATATGACTGTAGCAGACATGAAGTTATTTCTCTGCTCTGTTCTACACTGGTAAGGTCACAACTGGATGTTTCTGTCTGCAGTTAGAATGCTGCTGTTCCAGAAAAGGAACAAACACATGCATGGAATAAAGATCTGTAAAATTTAATGTGAAGAGGAAACAAAAAAGAAAGCAGAGAAGACTGAGGTGGAGTAAACAGTACAGAAATGTCAAAGACCATGAAAGAGAAAGAAAATTCATTTTCCATTATCTACAGAGAAGTCTGGGAGAGTCAGGTGGAACATGAGGTAAAACATTCAGCAAATAAGGGCAGTGAAGTGTGGGATGGTCTGCCAGAAAGCCCAAGAAATTCAACTAAAGCAAATGCCAGGTCCTGCAGCTGAGAGGGAGGTAACCCTGTTTAAAAGCCCAGGCACCAACAGGAAAGGAAAGCAGCTCTACAGAAGAAGACCTGGGGGTCCTGGTGGACAACATGTTGAACATGAGCCTGTATCCTTGCAGAAATTAAGACCGAATCCTTACTGGGTTGAATCAGTAAATGCACAATCAGCAGATAAAGTGAAGTGACTCCCCACAATTCAGCACTTGTGAGACTGTATCTGCAGCATTTTGTCCTATCTGGATCTCCCCAGTAGAGAAAAAGAGATATCTTGAAGCCAGTGCAGAGCAGGGCCATCACATTGAGGCAGGACCAGAGCACGCGATGTATGGAGTGAGGCTGAGAGGCTCAAGTCTGTTTAATTTCTAATCTTCAAAAAAAAAGATGAAGGGAGAATCTAGGTCCTATCTTTCAGATTATGGAGAAGAGAGTCAGGCTCTTCTCAGAGGTTCACTGTGAGCAGACAAAAGGTAACAGAAGCAAACTGCAGAAGGGGAAACTCCAATTATTCCAATTAAAGTAGACAGAAAGGGTTTAAAAAACTCATAGTAAGAGTGGTAAAACACTGGACCAAATTGCTCAAAGAAGACTTACCATCCTTAGAGTTATTCAAAATTCAGCTGAATAGAGGCCCTGAGCAACCAGACTCAACTTTGAAGGCAGTCCTGCCTTGAACAGCGGGCTGGACTAGACGACCTCCAGAAGTTCCTTGCTACCTAAATTATTTTATAATTCTTTGTGATACAGTGTCTGTGAGGAATGACAAAGATAGTGCCTTGGGCTAGGAGTCCGACTGAACAATCTCCAGAGGTTCATTCCAGCTTTTTTTTTTCTGCAATCCTGAACACTGAAAGGCACTAATAAATCTTCAGACAGAATACGAGTTTTCTCCTCTTTGCATGAACAGTGCCTCATTTATTTTAGTTAACAGGTTATAACCATAAATAAATATACAATATTACATACTTAGAAATTTAATACTGATAAACTCGGAATTTAATTTTAGATACCAGACACCATGAAAAACGAGGGCAGGAAGAAACGACAGTGGAGAACGTTACCACAGTCAGCATATAAAACAACATTTTGAAATACTTTCTTATCCCCTCTGTAATTCCTAGAGAGGCTCAGAGGCACTTTGCTGACAGCCAAAGCTGCAGCCTCCACGGAGTACGGGGCTGACAGTGTGTAGTGACAGAGGAATACCCAGTGCACAATCATTGCAAGCAACTTTAAAATCCCTTTTCAACTTGCAAGACCTTTGCAGCACAAAAGACAAAGGGAGATCGGTTATATCACATGGGGAATTTACCCATGGATCTTCCAAAAAGATTCCAGGAGGGTACAAAATCTAATCAGCTGATCTCCTATAGGCTTTCTAAAATTAATTTCACACTGGAAGCACAATCACAGAGCCTAATTTTCCATATCTCAGAGTCCAGTGACCACTGGTGATGTGTGCAGACCACAGAGGAGAACTAACCCTTGAGCTGATACCTTCTAATAAAACAACTGAAGATATTTTAAAGACAGAAAATTCTGTGACATCCTCACTCATATCTGCATATTGGTTTGAATGTTCAGAGGCAAAATAAAAATGCTTCTTTAAACTTAAGACCAACACTGATTTCCTCTAAGGTGCAGACAAAATGCTTTGTCCTCATGACAAATAAGCTGTTGATAAATGCGTCATGAAAAAAATGAAAGAGCTTGGAACTGCTTATATTAATCCATTAGTGGCAGGAGAGACCATAGTAATACCAATTACCTAATATGACTTATTTTGTCAGCTTAAAAGAAGAAATGTTACTTGCACATCCATAGTTTCTGTCATATTTGTGTAAGAAAAAAAATATGACTACCAGGTGAAATACTGGCCAGCAGTCCTTTTTTCATAACTCTTTTAAAAGGCAGTATTTCCCTTCCTTCAACTAAGCCTATAAAAGTTCTTCAAAATTACAGTTCAATTTATACTGAATATTCCAGCATAGTTACCAAATTCTGTGAAGAAAGCTCTTTACATGCATCTCATTCACAGGAAAAGTCTTATTTTCATAGTTGCAGGAAATCATAGAATATTCCTTTCTGAGAAGTGCAAAATCTCAACCTGCATGTAAGAATCTATTTTTTGTTTATACACACACACACATATATATCCTTTCACAGCAATTCTCATTATTTTTGTTGATTCAGCTATGTAAAATACACATATATACATATTAACCGCAGAGAACAAGGCAAAAACTGGTATGATCTTTAAATTTGGAAGTCAACAATTCTGCTAATATATATGTCTATATACTCCAGAATCTCTATACATATATCTAAAGACAAGAACAGAGAGACCTCTGATAGAAATATGAAATCTAGATTTTAAAAGCTTAAGATTTACTAAGAGTTTGATAGTTCCGTACTTATCTGAGATTAACTTTTCAGACTTCTACCACGGTAAAAATTTGCCTTTGTAAAACATGTTGTTACCTAGGAAACAAGAACAAATGCATGTGCAACAGGAATAAAAATTCAAAAGACTTTGGTGAAACTACATAGACTAAAAATGAGTCATTTTTCTCTCACTTCCCTACATCCAAGTCAAAGATTTCATCATGACTATAAACAATGTCTTCATGGCCTCAGTAATAATTTAATGGTGGAAAAAAAAGGGTTAACCTTCCTAAATAGTATGACGAAAGAAATTATTTTATTATTTTATGCTTATTATACCTTTTTCATAAATCATTAATGGAAGTTTTACTCTTCAAAACCAAGTAGCATCCTGTTACAAAAATTTTAAACTAATGGTATAACAGAACAATATAACTCTTACAAGTTCACAGAAAACTAAATAAAGTATTCCCAACATGACAAACTAAGAGAGGTGCCAAGATGTTCGGCAGAGGCTCCCTCTAGCATGAACGCTTACCTACATGAAAAAGAATTTCTGCTTCAGCTTACACGGGAAATCTACTATTTGTAGGTGTGAAGTTCCAGAGGTGTTTTCCTTTGTATAATAGAACTCCCGTGAAAAGTAGAAATTGTCACAACATTTCTGTGCACTATCTGAACATGACATTTAGTTACTGAGAGAACAATGTGTACAGCCAGACAGCAGTCTTTGTCAATAATGATACTTCTAGCATAAATGCTCTTTGGTTGGGGCTTTTTTTTAGATTTTATACACTAATAAAATATTGTGCTTCTGACAAAATCAAATTCTCTTTTTTTATACTCCTTATTCTAACGACATTTGCTTTCCAGAATATGGCAAATGCATAATACCAATGACTAACATAATTTTTAAAGTACATTCCTTAGCAAACAAGAAAGTCAAAACAACTGCTGCTAGAAAAACTGGTGTAACCTGATCCCATACAATACAGTATTAAAGAAACAGGCAGGAGAGCATTCTGATGCAATGACTTAGGAAAGGGATTAAGCTAATATCACTTCTCTTCTGAACACTGTCTTTAACACACTTCACATATATCTTTGTTAATTTATGAGTTCTTCTGTCTGAGCTAAACTTGTTACTAGATGAAGAGAGGTATGAAAACAGTAATGGGATTAAATTAACTGCTTTAAAACTTAGGTGAATTACTTTCACCTAGAAAATTTCAAGAAACTGCCTGGACTACTAATTAGATTTTCTAAGTGTAAAACCAGAAGTGTCATCAGACAGAGGTGTTTTGTGGTGAGCTCTGCATTGCAGAGGTAGGGAACAGATCAGAGGGTTTGTTGTTCTCATTTCTGAGATATAAGAATCTTGATCCATCAGGTTTTCTATTCAGCAGCACTATTCTAACGACTTCAAACACTTCCAACATCAAAATAATTGAATTTTTTCTTTTCAACAACCTAGGAAGTATTGAATTCTTTTGCATGGAAAATAGTAAAAGGCTCCAGATAACATCAAAATTAAGTGTCTATCAATTTGGTGTATTCAAAAGGCAAAAAACTTTAAAAGCGATTCAACGGACTAGAAAAATTAAGCATTAAAAAGTTAACCATACTATTTACAAACACACTCAAATATAAACAGTACGCATGTGTTTGAAGATGTGCTTTTTTCACATTTAGAACAATCATGTCAATTGTCATAGTCTCCAGTTGTCTTTCTAGTTACCATTCCAATAACTGTATGATGTTTAATACATGTAATCGGTCTATTTGTGCTTCCTCATGCTCTTCAACCTACTTGCCTTTTGTGGTCTGCCCCTTTTTTTATTTCTCTTTTTCAATTCTCCTCCTTTTCTCAACCATCCCTACCTTTTCATTATTCTCCAACAACCTTTCTTCCCTTCCAAACTCAGTTTTACTTTTGTAGTTGCCCATACTGTTTTCAAACACCCACTGCTTTTCTTCCCATGGAGAGGTTAAACATGCTGGCAGAAACACAACATGTACGAAAAAGAGCCACTGAACATCTTGTGTTGCCTTTGTAACAAGAAGCAAAAGGCTCTTCCAGACTAATGGCATTTCAGCCAACTCCTTCAGCATCTGCCCTTCCTCCCTGCTTACATCACCCCAGCTTCTCCTTCTCTTTCTTTCTGTTGCACCACTGCCTCCCTATACTCTCTACATTTGCTTTCTGCTTTCTACTATGCTCTATATATGCATTTACTCTTAATCCCAATACTCAGATATATATATCTGTGCATTGACCTACATTTATATAAAAAGATAAAGCCTCTACCTTTCCTTATTACCTTAACTTTATTTCTGCATGTTTTTTTTTTTTTCTCAAGATGACTCACGGTCGATTACACTCAAGAAGCACAAACTAAGCTTACATCTCTTATGAGCTAGTAAAATTTACACAGCCAGATTTAATTCCTGGGTAAATATTCTAGACATTGCAACAACTGTACTCATTAAAAGAGAACATTGCTTCTGAAATAGTAATTACAGCTGTTTTAAACCCAAGAAAACTGCATCCCCAGCTCAAAGTCTTCTGATTCCTTTAGCGCTGAGGTTAGCAAACTTTCAAGGCAGGGTGACAGGCAGCTGGGCTTTTGTTTTTCAAGTTAAAGGTTAAGTATGCTGATAAAAACCCAGCAGGAACTGGGAGATGCTTACGAGCATCTCATCTCGCCTCAGCAAAAGACAGCAGCTCCTGACTCCTGCTGAACCAGTGTCCCTGACTCCAGGGATGCTTCTGCCGGTGCTAAGACCAGGGCAAGCAGCACCAGCTCTCCTCTCCCTCTCCCCACACCACCTCGACAGCTCCAGTCCCACTGCCTCTGCACCCCTCCTGTGCTAAGCTGGGAGATCCTTCCAGGATGTCAACCTGTGAACCAGTTCAGGGATCAGATACAGATTAAAAATAAGCTTTCCCAGGAGAGTATAGCACCCACACGTATAGGCAGCTGTCCCCTCCTCTTGTGCGCCTTACAGAAATTCTGAAATGGTGGCACAGCTGTAGTTTTAATGTGGCCATCTGCCACTTGAAAAGACATTCTCCATCATTAGACTGTACTTATTTTGGAAGGAACACTGAAACCTACAATATTAAATTAATTTTCTCTTATTTTTCTCCATTGCCGCTGCAGCTGACATACGCAATTCAACATACTCTTTGTAAAAGGGGCTTCAAATTCACCATTTCCACATCCTTTTGAGTACTATTTTCTTCCTAGAGCTCTATAAAGGCTGCCTGATGCAGATCTCTCAAGTTGTTTTCACTGTCTTCTTTGAAACAGATTCATTTTCTTTCCTCCCCCAGTTCTCGCTCTGTAAGACCAACTACAGGTAAAACCAGGAGGGTATTCATGCAAGCGAAGATAACATTGCCAGGAGTGACTTTCACCACCATGAGCCAGGATCCCGTTCCTGTGCTGAGCTAAGCCATGGGTGGCAAGGCAGCACCTATCCCTGCCAGACAGAGGCCCAGGGAAGGACTGGGATCTTATCACAAGAAAAAAAACAGCTGTTGCTAAACCCGTCTGAGCTTCCTCAGTGGAGGACAGATTATTCAATAATAATTTTCAGGCATCTGTCACTTTTGGACACATCTCAGACAGACAGAGGAGGGCTTAACTTTCCTACTCGATGCATTGCTGAGACAGGTACTTGGAACGTTTGTTAATTTGGCTTTGACAAGGATCTGAATGACGAAAACCTAAAATGAATGTGAAAACTGGGATCTCTACCACTGAGCCTTTCTCTCTGTCTCCTACCTGATTACATATTTGTCATGCTTTTCATGTCTAATACCCTCCAGGAGAACATTTCCATCCCCCGCTTCCTCAGGAAAAGGGCAATGATGCTCCATTAAGCTGTTGCCCTACTTGTTAATTGGCCACAAGACTTTTTAGAGGATGGAGACACTGGGCTGATGGGAAGCTGGGAACCAACATCCTTATGATGACACTTTCTATAGGAAACACAGTGCTGTGCTACTGGCACTGGAAAAAAAAAAATCTTTTTTCTGCACTTCCACCTTGCACAGACTTTTTTCGTGCTTTTAGCTTTGCCGCTGAACAGCCTCCCAGACCAGATCTCTTTGACAGTGCAGTGCACAAGGCAGAAAGGAATCACATTTTTTTAAGAAGTCATAAAATTGCCATGTGAGAAGTCCAGGTTTTGGTGTAAGATTCTTGGCTAAGTATTCCTGAACTCAGAGAGCTCCCTTCCAGAAAGCCTGGGTCCTGTAAGCATTTCTTCAAGGACAACATGACAACAATAATAATGAAAAACACTAACCCGTGATTTAGTTTGGACTGGATAACAAAATGATCCTCGCTCACAAAAATGCTAAAGCAAGGTGTGAATAAAGCTAAAAATATCATTTGAGCAGAGCAACAATATCACAGAAACTATAACATGAATTCATGAAGCAGCTTCAGTGTCTGCCTTGGAGACACTTGCTCACTTGCCAAGTCTGTCAGAAAGAATTAACTTGTCAGCAAAAAAAGGTTATAGTATAGGAAAAAATATTTGTTTGAAAGTTACATTACTATTTTTCATCCTTCCACAGACTACTTTAAGTTTTCAGGCATGATTTGCTGTATTTCATCTTGTTAACTGTAATTCTATCACATGGGCATATCCATCCTGTCCTTGATGCTTACATAACATCACCCCCAAAAGAGAAGAGATTAAAAAAAAGGGATACTTTGCAAGTTTCTTGAAGGCTAAGAACAGGCAATGGATTATATTAAAAGCATCACGGATTTAGGGATAGAAGTTTTAGGTTAAAGATCTGTTAAGAATAAAGAAGATTGTCTGAAGCAATAGATGAAGATGTGATGACCTGAACAACCAAATTACTGTCTGGGCTTCAGAGCAGGGGCCATCACGATCACCCCCACCAACCAGCAAAGCCATATGAAACCCCAGCTATCTAGTAAAATGATTTGATTATGAGAGATTATGAGGGAATAAATTAAGAAAAGGAATGTGCAAACGCAAAATTATGTTCTAGGTTAAGGGTTTGGAGTTGGCTTCCACTGTATGAACTACCTGATGGGATAGCTTTTCACTCAGCATATGAGTGATGTCCTGTGTGCAAGGACTAGAAAGAAGAGAATGACAACATACACGTGCAGAAACAGGTAACCCCACAAAAGAGCCCATTTTAAATCTTTTGGCCTCAAAAGCAGACACTGATAGAGAAAGGAAAAGAAAAATGGAGCATATGGCTTATTGCAGAGATGCCTTCAGCAAAATCAGCTATTAAACTAACGTGCAAGAGTATATTAAACTGTAATGAAACGGAGACAGAAGCTTCATACTCAAATGTCAAATAGTCATCTTACCAAAAATTAAGATGCAAATCACTCAGAACTTGCAAAAAATAGGTTTACATGTAATTTCCAGTAGGAAAAGCTCATCATGGCTGGCCCCAGCCAGGGGGTTCATGCAGACCTCCTGCTCACAAGGGATCTCTCTTCTCATGCAAAGGTTTTGCAGGTAGTAAGCCTACCTGAGGCACTGAAAGAGACAGCAGAGTCCTGCCCTGATACCAATGCCTACCATCTAGAAAGTGACCACATCTTTATCACCTTCTGAGAGGTGTCCCACAGGCACTCAGCTTAATAGGGTCTCAGGTCCCCCTTCTTCAAGGCTTGAGCTATAATAGTCAACATTAAATTTTGAAATATCAAGCCAAATCCCTTCAATGCAGCCTTAAACACAAGTATTCAGTATTTGCTCAACAGTGGACCAAATTATCTTCTCTATCAGCCAAGAGATTTTCTCAGTCCACACCTGGAATTAATCACCCTCCTAGACCAAAGCAGATCTCCCATAGATCAGACAATCTGTCCCCTCCTGACGCTTAAAAAGCTGACAGTCAAGAGAAGGTGCTTTCCAAAATTATTGTCAAAATAAATACGGGCTCTAAATTAAAACATCCTCCCACTCTGTCAGAATTAAGATCAAGCAGACAAAAATAAAATCAGCAGTCTCTATTTCAGACATTTATTGGATCAAGAAGTTACTGACTATCATTGTTGGGGAGACTCACTCCCAAAAGTAAAAATTAAAAAAAAAATAAAAATTGTACAAATTCTAATCACAGTTTCTCTTACAGAGCTAAAGCTTCCATTATCTCATTTTAGTAGAATCCATGAATGCCTTAGTTAAAAAAAAAACCAAACACACTGGCAGTTCATTTTCAGTAAACTGGTTTCTACACCTAAGGATACATACAGAATTAACATTAAAACTACCAAGCTGTGACAATAGAACCACTATTAGATTGCTGCACTCTGCAGAACACCATCTTAGATACTGGTACTTGGATACAGCCCATAGTTTTGGGAGAGAGAATAAAACAGCAAAAACAGAGCTGACAAAAAAAATAATCAGAAAGGGTATCCATTAAAAATTTCATAATAACATTTGAAATCAAGACTGCACATCAATACCTTTCCCCCAATAACAGTATTTTTAATTTTGCAAGCTTTAGGTGATATTAACAAATAATAACGATATTTAGCAGGAGTCACTTCAGTTGTTTAATGAGTTCTTAACTTTGCTCTGAACTGAAACCACTCTGCTTTCCTCGACTGGCCCCACAGAGAAATTCATTGTCTTTGGTTCATCAGTCTTTACCTCCTTCTCAAAATAAAAAAGTGTTTTCCTTCAGTTTAATTGAATACAGAAGAGCATCCCATGGCATAGCCACAGAAAGACCAGGAGTTGCAGTTTGAATGCTTCATGTCCCATCCTTCCTTTGACAATATTTCGCATGCTAAGACCGGGATTATGGGACAGGCTTGACACTGCACTGAGCACAAAACTGCGAGGGAGGCATATTCCAGACAAGAGATGAGTCCAGCCATAAAGAATCAGGTCACAAAGTCACTGAATGGGAAGTCCCACCAGACATTGCACCACTCCTGGTAGATTCTGTTCAGATTCAGGAGACCCCCAAAAAACCACTTTAAAACTGAGAACCAGTTTTCTGGTACTCATTAGCTCAATACAAGGCCCTCCCAGTAAAACAAACAAAAAACCTCAAAGAATAATAATAACAAGAATACTAAAAGTACTTGTACTGGGTGACACTTCCGAGTTTTCTAGAAACTCTAATTCTTCTGATCTGGAAATACAAAAAGACAAAGCTCAGATAAATACTTTGAGTTTAGACATAGTACAAAGAAACTCTAGGAGAACTGTTCAAGAAACAGGGGAAAAAAGGACATGATACACCCAACAGCATGAAAGATTCTGATTTGGCAAGAAACTGAGAGCCTTGTCACATAATTTTATTGTCCTGAAAGATGATACCTAATCCAGCTAACCATCAGATAGCCCCTTAACATATTTTTAATAACGTCACCCTCATTCTTGCATAGATATCAAGGATGCAAGTGGTGGAGACGACCTTGAGAATCAAATGGAAA
Source organism: Phaenicophaeus curvirostris (assembly GCF_032191515.1). Taxonomy (NCBI): domain Eukaryota; kingdom Metazoa; phylum Chordata; class Aves; order Cuculiformes; family Cuculidae; genus Phaenicophaeus; species Phaenicophaeus curvirostris. Next base: position 35,698,152 of record NC_091392.1, on the reverse strand, counting down.
AAAAATTATGGTCCAAACTGACTCAAGAAACTTGTGATTAAAACAAAAGAAAAGGTGAATTCTGGGTAGAAAACTAGGTTTTAAGAGACTCTAAAAAATTTTGAACATACTTTATTATTACCGACTTACTAAAATGGGAAATTACAGCATTAGCAGTTACAGCTGACTTCCAAATGTTCTGTTCTAACTCATTAAGCATAAATTAACTGGAATGTCTAATGTTATTTCCTTTTGGTATAAACATGACAGTTCTGAACACCACTAGCACACGTGCAAACATACACTTTCTTTAAAATACACAGAAAAAAACCCAATGACACAACAAAATAGCACCAACACATTTGACGAAAGGGCTTCTCCACTGCTGGGTCGACATCTCACTTCTTTCTGTTACCTGGACAGTTGTTCCCTGAGCATTCTCTGGTCTGACAAAGGTTATCTCCTAACTCCACTTGGCTTAGGTGATGTTTTCACTAGGTGTGCCTGAAGTGTTTCATTTGCCATTTTGACCGGGAGATGCTACTGGGGATCACGAGAATTTTCAGGGTAAAAAGATGCAAACAGAAATACAAGGAACAAGACACAGACAAAGACAAATCCAAGACCAGAGCTCAGTAGAGGTCTTTGGGAATGCTGAAAAGGTGTCAAACAGGTCTGGGGTGCTACACATGGGTTCATATGCAGCATGGACTACAATTAAAATTACAGCCTTGCCTTCACCACATTAATTGCATTCTGTGTCATACTCTAACTTAGATATAAATATTTTCTTCCTATCCCTTTCACTCTCTTCATACCCTGAGATCCAGCTACACAGTCTGGTGCATCTTCTGAACAGTAAAATGCACTGCAAGAAGCAAACGGGGCACAAATATTGGTAGCTGATCAACAAGTCCCATTTTGTCGGCACTGCAAAATCACTTGCCTGGCAGCCTGAGGAGCTGCACAGTGCCACTACCATCCTTGATGCCCTGCTAGGGCACACAGGGATGCAAGGCATGTTGTTGGCTACCTTCCTTATGACAGGAATTAGTATTTGGAGTATTTCTAGTGGGCTGCCACCACCTTGCATAGCAGGATCCAGCAATTCCTATCCTCTTTGCCTCTCATATGCACTTGCCAAAAGCCCTTGGCCAGGACTGCACAAAGGACTTCAAGTGCAGCACCAAGGAAAGTCACAGCGTCTGGCTGAAATCAAACAGAACCCCTGTCACTGCGAAAGCCCTTTGCAAGCAGACAGGAGCTTGTGCCTGGCTGGTCCCCAGCGCCCTTCTGGACTCAGGCACTTTCTTCACTCATATCATCAGCAGAGCAGGGGGAAAAAATGAGGAAGGAAAAGAAGAAGGGAAAGAACAAGCCCATGTCCAGAGGCCAGTTGCCACTTAGGAATGTACATCTGGTCAGAGACTGGGAGGAGCTGCCCATGCGGGGTGGAATCATAGAATCACCAGGTTGGAAAAGACCCACTGGATCATCGAGTCCAACCATTCCCATCAATCACTAAACCATGTCCCTCAGCGCCTCGTCCACCCATCCCTTAAACATCTCCAGGGAAGGTGAATCAACCACCTCCCTGGGCAGCCTCTGCCAGTGCCCAATGACCCTTTCCATGAAAATTTTTTTCCTAATGTCCAGCCTGAACCTCCCCTGGCGGAGCTTGAGGCCATTCCCTCTCGTCCTGCCCCCTGTCACTTGGGAGAAGAGGCCAGCACCCTCCTCTCCACAAAGAGGAAAAGAATGTGCAGTTGAGTAGAGTCTAGAAACTGTCCAAAATACATTAAAGGAAGCAAATAATATGGGGACAGAAGCCACCACTCTGCTTACAGGAAAATGAAGAAGAGAGCAACTTCCACACTACTGTTTTCCCTGGAAAGTTGGAGGTTCTGAGAACTTTGTGAGCATCCCACCAGGGAACGACCTCTGTGCCATCAACTTCTGATAAGCTGGGGGAAATACTGATATCAAACCAGCTTATCCACATCTATAGTTACCCAGAAATCTTCCAGTTAATACTTTAGGCAGAGACATACAAATGCCTAACAGGGGGGTAAACTGAGGTGAAAATCATTCTAGACGAGGGGGAGGAAACCCTACCTAGTGGCAAGGATACCACCCAAACTCTTAAATCCCAATGAAAACCTTGCAAGTAATTAACACTAAGGCAGCTGTGAAGTAACAGCAAATACAGAGGTGGCTCCTTAGGAAAGCCATGGAGAGCAGCAATAGAACTGAACCTCTGGGATCTATCACCTTTGTACAATTAACACTGAAATCATTATGCAGCTTTTTGGCAGAATTCTCAGCAGATCAGCAGCAGCATTTCCCCGAAGACAGTGAGAAGCCTGCTGATGTGTCCCAGGACAATGCTTTCCCCTGTGCTGCTCAGCTAAGGGGGGCAAAGTGTTACAGGATATCTGCTTAACAAACACTCAGACCTCAGGGATGGGGATCCAAGTTAAAGGACACGACACAAAAGGTGCATGATGTTAGGTTACCAGTTTGTCAAAACCCTGACTTTAGGTGTACATTCAGCAGGACTCTTCAAGTCCTCTGAGATGGACTATGTACCCCTGCTCCCTGAAGCATTGCTTTTATTTGTTTAACAAGGGGACATGAAGACGGCTTATAAGAAATAGCATATTGGTTTCAGAAGTTGACATATTACTGCTGCAGGTGGTGATGTTATAAATTTTTAAAGGAACCCAATTACATCACTTTCATTGCCCACCACATAGCATAAAGGTCAAATACACACAAACAGACATTTCCCTTTACAGGTTCAGCCCTGTTGTTTTTTCACTTCCCCGACACAGAATTCAAGTAAGGAATCAAAGACCTTTTTCCCTATCCCTGTGGCAATAATACCACAGCTGACTTCTTGCCCATCGCCTTAAATATCTATTTAAAGGTTAGCTATAGTCGTAAAACAAGTACCCAGAGCAAAGCAAACGAGAAGAAGATTTAAGGAACAGGTTTTACAATTTATGAGGCATTATTTGAGCAAATGGCAACTTTCCAGTACGGAGATAAGGACTGGTGAAGAAATAAGATGCTATCTTATGAAAGCAAACCATAAAAAGAAACTTACACCAACCAAGAAGCTCATCCATTAGTGAGGTATCATACTAATCAGTAATGGGGTGTTCCTCTACAAATCTAATTCTGAATGGTAATACCTGTAGTCAGTTTGTTCCTCTCAGCAAGCAGAAACTGAGCAGAAACTTATCAGTGATAAGTGATTAAGATCTGTTATTACAATGAAGAGAAAGTAGGTTTGATTTTGTAGAGGAGACAGGTGGTAAACCACTCGTAGCAGCCTGGAAACTGGGCAGCTGTGCTACATAATCTATGTGTGGGGCATTTGGAAGTGGTTTTCAGGCAGTTCTTAGAGAGTACAAACTTCATCTCATACAGCAAAAGTAAATTCAATGCACCTTGCACCTCTCTTGTGGCTGACCCATGCCAGTGGTGCTGCCATCTGCATCTGAGATGATAGTTCAGTAGCTTTTGGAGGAACCTCAAAAAATAGGAAATGTTTTCTTTGAACACTTCTGAATTCTGTGAACACGAGGAAATGCTATAGTTGCATAAAGGCCTATAAATGTAATTTATTTCTGAATAGTCAGATCTCTGTTAATGAGCAGGGATAGTCCTTAGCTTTGCAAAGGTACTCATCATCTGGAGGAGGCAAGCAGAAACAAAGAGGTCTTCTTGCAGATCTGATTTTGCAAGAGACCCCTCATTAGTACAGCTACGGTGACAGACATGTGCAGGAGCCCAGCTCACATTTGATCAAGAATCTGCTCTTCCCCAATTCCAAATCCTCTTCTCCTCCAGCCCAGCACTTCTGACAGACAACAATCCTGTACTTGTACTCAGCAGCACACATCCCAGGGTTAAAAAGCCATGAGCACAGGGTGCAAGAAGGTCACAGGCCCACAGATCACAGGTCAGAGCATACGGTGAATGCATATCACTGCAGACATATGAAGTCTTATGGCAATGATGGAATCAAATGGTGTATCGCAAAAAAAAATACATGCTCTACCGGAAACCAAGTGAATTATCTTAATGATTTTGCCTAGAGACATATGCAGCTGCTGCAAACTGGCATCAACTGAAGCAAAATTGAGCTGTTTATGCTCAAAAGCTGCTTATTTCACATCCATTTACAATGGAAGACTGATTATTTCCATTCCAGGAAGAACTATATAATTTGAAATATATTTTCAAAGTACATCCTTGGTAAGAGCACCCACAAAACTTTAAGGAAAAATAGGGTCCACTAGGATAAGCAAACTTCATGGCATGGTCCTTAGGTCTATAATCCATCAAAACAAAATGCTAAATAGCATGGCTTTCAGGAACTTTGACTTGGATCCCAGTATTCTTGCCCCAAGCCATTTACAGGTTCAGACAACATTTGCTTTGTATTGTACTCTGTTTTGGAAGTACTTTTTCATACCCTTGTTTTACTTTGCTTTCACCATCAACTGACGAACTGACACAACTATGAAATCTGATAAATATAATTATTAACTTCTTATTATGATAAATATAATATATAATTAATAATTATATATTATTAATAATTAATAATATATAATTATTATCTTCTTATCTCATTATTATGATCTTTCAAAATAGTGCTTTAATCTTTCTTGGTGTCAAGATGAAATGCATTCAAAGGATGTGACTTACTGTTCTTCATTTAACCTCTGTTCATCAGCTAGACCTTTTTCTTCTAATCTTAAAAAATCGTTTTCAAATTCAGAATCAATAATCAACTCATGAAATAATGAGAAAAAACTCTCCTGACAGCCATAACTTACTAATAAGGTATAAAAGAATGTCAAAGGCCTACTTATTAAAGACCGTGCTCTGGAGCTGGCAGGTTTTGCCCCCTTCCTAAATAATGAATAGATTATAAAATACACATTAAGTCTTACTAAACTCTGAATTTTGTCACATGTTGTCTTCCTTTTCCTGGAAAATTATTATTTTTTGGAATACAAAATTATTTCACTCAAGAAACAAAAATGAAAACATGTTTTCCTGAGGAAATTAATCTCCCAGAAACCCTTTTAAACGAGAAATATTTTTTTATAACCAACATCTTTAACTGTCCCCTAGACAAACAATTTCCTCAACTACAAGAAAGTCCAAATGAAAATTCTACATTTGTAAACCACATATGGTTGGGACTAGGCACAGCACTTTAAGAAACATAAAAGCAATTAATTTTCTAATTACTTTTCCAAAATAATAGTTTTTTATAATTTTGGGGCTAATTAGAAATAAATCCTCTTTTCTCTCTGGTTGCGTTTTCCAAGCAGAGAGTTACCTAGACTATAAAATTACTTTCCCACTTCCCACACTCACCACACACAGGAATGGTAGACGGCAGAGAAAAACAATTTCTGGAGAAGTAGCTGGATCCAGGAAATCTAAGTCACAGAAAGGGGCGTCAATCCAGTATAGACTTAGCCTCATAAAAATTGTGATTATCTTCACTTCAGATAGAGATTGTGCCTAAATTGGTCCTACCTACTTCTTTTCAACCTCATAGTAAGCTGGGATAGGGGAGGAAAAAAAGGATCATTCTAGCTATGAACAATTGAAGTGGTTTTTTTCTGATAAACAAAAATGCCTTCTTACTAACAGATTCCTATGACTGACATTTTCCTTGCCATGAAAAAGAAGCAGCAGAATGTGCTGGTAATAGATTCAGGGGCAGAACATTCCTGCTTTCCTAGTTTAAGGTGCCTATTACTTACCAAGTTATTACTTTATGACAAAACAAATGCTTTAAAGCCCTCCTTAGGTTTTGGATATTGTCATTTTAAGGCAAAGAGATGATTTGTTGAATATATACAGAATCACAGAATCACAGAATAACCAGGTTGGAAGAGACCCACCGGATCATCGAGTCCAACCATTCCTATCAAACACTAAACCATGCCCCTTAGCACCTCGTCCACCCGTGCCTTAAACACCTCCAGGGAAGGTGAATCAACCACCTCCCTGGGAAGCCTGTTCCAGTGCCCAATGACCCTTTCTGTGAAGAATTTTTTCCTAATGTCCAGCCTAAACCTCCCCTGGTGGAGCTTGAGGCCATTCCCTCTCGTCCTGTCCCCTGTCACTTGGGAGAAGAGGCCAGCACCCTCCTCTCTACAACCTCCTTTCAGGTAGTTGTAGAGAGCAATGAGGTCTCCCCTCAGCCTCCTCTTCTCCAGGCTAAACAACCCCAGCTCTCTCACCTCGTAAGACCTGCTCTCCAGCCCCCTCACCAGCTTTGTCGCTCTTCTCTGGACTCGCTCCAGAGCCTCAATGTCCTTCTTGTGGTGAGGGGCCCAGAACTGAACACAGGATTCGAGGAGCGGTCTCACCAGTGCCGAGTACAGAGGGAGAATAACCTCCCTGGACCTGCTGGTCACGCCGTTTCTGATCCAAGCCAAGATGCCATTGGCCTTCTTGGCCACCTGGGCACACTGCTGGCTCATGTTCAGTCGCTGTCAACCAACACCCCCAGGTCCCTCTCCTCCAGGCAGCTTTCTAGACAGACTTCTCCTAGTCTGTAGCACTGCACAGGGTTGTTGTGCCCCAAGTGCAGGACAACATAATCAGTTCAATTAGTACAGGCTCATTAGGGCCTTAGTTCTAGTCTGAATGCAAGGCACTCTTCAACATATTGAAAAGACTTTTCCTCTTTTTAAGAAACCATGAATCACACAAGAAGCTCCAAAACCCAATGATGCAATGGCTCTACCTCAGAGGATCCAAGCACCGCAGCAACACAATACAAGGACTGAAATGGAGACTCTCAGTTCAGCAATATCCCATGAAGACCCGGTGGGTCTCTTCCAACCTGGTTATTCTATGATTCTATATAATCCTCAAGTCTTGGGGACACAGTCAGACAGCAGTGACTGCACAGAGACTGGCACTTAGTGTGCCCAAGCCATGCTTTAGATCACAGACGAACACCAGACCAGCCCAAAGAGATGATCCAAATTCACAAAGCTGAACTGGAAACTTAACCAACTGAACAGCAGTAGGGCTTTGCTGTTGGCCCATTAAACATCCTGGCAGGAATCAGCCTTTGCCAAGCAGTCACAAGAGTTCATCCAGGATCTCTTGTACATGAAGTAAATCCTCTGCAGGCTGGTGAGAGGGAACCCAAATCTGTCAGTGACTGCCTTGGACACACATTTGTGCCCTGCTTGGCAAAATTTTGCCACCTAAATGATTTATTTATTAATTTATTTATCTATTTATTAAGAGCTTCATTCCTTTAGTTAATAATGATAACAGATGGAATGGAGGGGGGGGTTGTTTGCGTTTTTTGTTTTATTGGGGATTGGAGAGCTAATTTTTTTGCTATGGGCCATGTAGGGTGAAACAGAGAAATGCTTTTAGGCAAGAAAAGCAACACTACATACACTATGCACTCAAAACTGCTAGCACAGTGACCCTTTAAAGAGATTTCATACATTACCTCTTGGAAAAATGGTTTACCCCAGGGACATATACACATCTTTGAGAAGCTGTAGATTTTTGAGCATCTGCAGGGACAGCTGGCATGATGGTTACAGCAGCTGTCACACTTGAATTATGAAATTGTGCATTGCCCAAGGAAAGGATCAATGTCATGCAAATCTCACAAACCTGAATTCAAGTCACAAAGAAAATGAAGGTGGGAGAGATAACTGTTCTGATGTTGTGAGCCAGACTTCTCTGAATCACTCCATAATTTCAAATAATACGTTACATACTGTGCTATAATATATACTTCATCTCTAAGGCTTCCATCAGAACAGACATTTTATTTTGAAATGTCTACTAAAATTTTATTAAAATCTTCAGGAGGTTAAAAACAATACTGGGAAAGCAAGAAGGCTATGGAGTTTTTAAATCTAACTTCAGTAAAACATCTATTTTTTTTACTCAGACTAAGCAGGAGATGTTGCAGTCCTTGAGCATGGTTTTCCTGCTTGAGAAAACTGTGCCCTGGTTCACAGCCGATTAGTTATGTGACTGACCTGATTTATTATGTATCACCGCTACTTCCAAAGAATAGCCCTGAACAAAGAAATAAAAGTTACATCAGTAAAATTGACCTGTCCCTATTAAATGATTAACAGAAATAATTACATTTACTATTTTTTAACTTGCTATTCAATATTTACTGCTTTGTGTGAAAAAAAATTAACTTGATTCTTAATGAAATTCAGATAATTAATAAAATAACAGCCGAGGTTGTTGGCTCACACATTGCATGCAGGATCAGACAGCTTGTAAAAAAAGCCTTCTCCTAGGGACAACTTTGCTTTTGAGAGATTCCCACAAACCCAGGGAGACCCGCAAGAGGTCACAGCCAGCTGCTCCTCAAAACCCTTTAACTCCTTACAGATTAGTCTGGCCCCTTTTACAGCACAGTTATGTTAGGCTTTTGAGGAATTACAAAAATCACACCATTTAGTTCCACAGGAAAACATATTGGGAGGTTCAGAAGAAAAGAGACAAGTCACATTTGACAAGTAATTTTGTTTTTTCTTCTCCATTTTTATTCTCTCTTCTTTTCCCGAGGTAATTTCCATAGACCAAAGTTCCCCAAGTCAGGAAGTCAACAGTTTCCCCCAGCTCTGAACGTGCAGAACTTGCTGAGGGTGGTGTTTCTGAATACCGATTCAACAGCGGAAATGCACATCTTTAAAAAAAAAAATACTGAAAATCTCTTATATTATTAATTTACACAAACATGTACTAAAGATCCTCTATTTAAACAATCTAGGACACTCAAAGACAAAATCAGTACTACTTTACATCCCATGAATCAATTCCAGTACTATTAGAGGACAGAAACAAAATCCTATGCTTCACCCTATACTGTCTGGACACTAATAATAAAGACAATATGACTAGAGACTCATCACTGGACAAAGATTTGCTTTCCCTCGATCAGACCTCCCCTGCATCAAATGCAGAAAAAAGTCAATTAAATACCTTGTGTCTGGATCTTTTAATGAATTCTCCTCAGGTTTTCTCCCCTGTCCATCTTGTTAAGACATGAAATAGAACTGAAAGATATGTTTCTTCACAATTATTTACTTATTGCAAAACTCTCAGTGCTACAATCAAAATATATACGAAGTATAAATGAATACAAAGCCTGTCTGATTTCAGTTTGCAATGGTTTGCTTAATCATCAATAAAACATAGAGTTTAGATGATTTTTTTTTATTCTAAAAATTACTTAATTCATTATCTTAAACCAGAAGTAATTGCAAGTGAAGACATGTTCACTATCCATCAGTGCTAGCAGTACATTCCCTTGTCTAGAGAATTACATCCACTTTGTAAAAAGGAATCATCTCCACTTATTGCAACAAATCCAGAGTGGACAAGAATGCTGAGCAAGCAAAATCTCATTTAACTATTGCTATGACAAATTGGCAAGCAGCAGAAATCAAAGGAATATATTCACGAGAGCCCCAAAATAATCAATGCAATGAACAGCAAACTAATAAAGCATTTCAGTGTCCTTTCTCAGGATCGTGTAGGTGATTAATTTACTAACAGATTTACACCTAAGAAATCATCCAGGTATATCGCTGTCAATTTTTAATCGAGGGTTCTCAGAAGTGCTTCATGATTAACATCACACATCACTTTAGTTAAACAAGAAAAGCCATTAAACTCACTGTAAATACAGCCTCATTTAACCTCTTTAGCAGCACCCTAACATGCTTAGAAGAAGATATTCTTAAGCAATACTAGCCATGCTTAGAGGACCTTATCTGCACCACTCCCTAATTATTGACAACAAACAGTTAATTCCTCGCATTCACAACATTCCTGTTCATATTCCAACTTTAAATTTCTTCTTCTGGTAAGAGAAAGGCAACAAAGCTAACAGCTCTTTAAGTATCTTTTTTAACTCCAATATTCTTAAATGTACAAGAATCAAACACCTTACTCTAACTTAAAGTTCTCCTTATAGTGCTAAATAAGGCTGCTATGAAATGTGAAAATTTGAGAATTGCTACTTTAAGTGAATTTGAGAACTACGGTCACAAGGACATTATGAAGTACACTAAGCATTACAGTCCTCCACATTAGATTATCCCTAAATCAGAGATAAAAACATGAGACATGTTCCTGACCAACCAAAAGGATCTGAACTGGTAAATTTACCAGCGTTCAAACTGACTGTTTCTGCAAGGGAGGCATCAGTTCTGAAGAAGCTAATGACACCTTCTCTCATTTCAGCTTTACTTCTCAAGGCCCAGACCTGTTCATGACTTGATTCAAGACTCCTCGGGAAACAGAAGCATCAGGCAGCAGCTGAACCACATCACCAGTAAGCTTCACAAAGAAGAGGGGTCATTTGCTGTAGATGAGAGCTTGCAGAGATGCTGACTACTTTCAGAAGAGACTCAAATCATCGTAAGGTCTCCAAACCATTTAATTTCTGAGTAATTTCTCACCACCCCAGTGAAAAGCTATTGAGGTTTATCTAGCCTGGCCAGCAGGTCCAGGGAGGTTATTCTCTCTCCGTACTCGGCACTGGTGAGACCGCTCCTCGAATCCTGTGTTCAGTTCTGGGCCCCTCACCACAAGAAGGATGTTGAGGCTCTGGAGCGAGTCCAGAGAAGAAGCTGGGGAAGCGGTTGGAGAACAAGTCTTAAGAGCAGCGGCTGAGAGAGCTGGGGTTGTTTAGCCTGGAGAAGAGGAGGCTGAGGGGAGACCTCATTGCTCTCTACACCTACCTGAAAGGAGGTTGTAGAGAGGAGGGTGCTGGCCTCTTCTCCCAAGTGACAGGGGACAGGACGAGAGGGAATGGCCTCAAGCTCCACCAGGAGAGGTTTAGGCTGGACATTAGGAAAAAATTCTTCACAGAAAGGGTCACTGGGCACTGGCAGAGGCTGCCCAGGGAGGTGGTTGATTCACCTTCCCTGGAGGTGTTTAAAACATGGGTAGACAAGGTGCTCAGGGGCATGGCTTAGTGGCAGATAGGAATGGTTGGACTCAATGATCCAGGAGGTCTTTTCAAGCTGGTGATTCTATGATTCTCCGATATGTACGTGTAAGTAGGAGGGGGGAAAAAACCAAATAGGCTGTTTGAGGGTTGCCGTTCCTTACCTATCATCATTACCTGTATCATTCCCCTCTGAAGGAAGCAACAAGGTCAGTCTGTTTCCTTACATGAGCTGGGAGTATGGGAAGAAGAGGACTGAAGGGGAGATGAAAACACCTTCACAGAACAAACCCTTTCCCCGTAGTTGAATTTCTTTCTCATTCACTGATAAAATTTCCTGGTTTGGCACTTCCTAGTGCCTCAGTTGCCCCTACATCTCCAAGCAGCCCTCTGCCAAATCTTTTTATAGCATTTACCTAGTAACCCAAAAATGGTGGTGGTTGGTTTTTTTTGTTCCTTCTGGAGCAGACTGATTTTCTGACTAGCAGATGGAAGTCCTGCCATGCACAGCACACACTGCTTCTGGAAACCACTGCCAGCATACAGGGCAGTGTCTTGTTTGCTTGACAGTGTTATCAGCAGAAACAACTTCCAAGTCTTTACAGGCTTCTTATCCCTTTCTGGATGAGGCTTAGGATAGTGAAGTTTTCACATATTTGAGTCGTACAACCATAACATGTACTTCTTTCACATGCTGTTAAAACAGTTCTTGGACCAAAAGGTATTAGGTTGAGGGTGGAGTTCTCAGCAGATGGCACTATTATTTCCCCCTTACTGGTCTGGCAGAGCCCATTCCATCACCTGAATATTTGCCACACTTCAGCTTATTCCTTTCTCTGCATGATTTTCATTCACTGAATATATTTTTTTCTTAAAATACATAATAAATATATTTAGTAGAGTCAGTCACAAATCCTGCGAAAATTATGATCTAGCACTATCAAATCTCTCACTCCACAGCAAAGAAATAGTTCACATCCTGGTTACTTTAAGTTTCACAAATTGTTGTGGAGGATTTTGACAACTAATACTAACACACAGACCAATATACCACCACATTACTTGGGGATGTTACAAAGCAGTGTTTGTTTTATACTAGTTGAAGGGAAAGGAAAAACAAAAAAAAAAAATCAAACCTACATGTTAAAGGCATGTAAATTTACATTACACGTAAAGTAATTTTTAACCATTTACAATAAGTTCTCCACACCCTCTACTTAGCTGAAAAGGCTCATGGAAAAACTCACTTGACTAAAATTTCTGCATCCCTTGAATCGGCTACAGTGTAGAGGCAAAAAAAATGTGTGTCTTTGCTTTTGTTGTTTTTCAGTAAAACCTAAGCTCTTAGGCACTTAACATGACAATCTCATTGAAAGCTTAAAACAATCACTGGAAACAGCACTGAACATCACTACTATGAACAACCAAAGCTCTCTTTGACATGTATGCTACACTAGTTTCCACAGTTCTGCTTTAAGACACTTTGGTCTTCTAATCTTCTACCGCTGTTTACAAGAAAGTATCAATTCCATACATACAAACTCCAAATTAACACATATTTCCAACCCAACCCTCTCATTCTACAGTTACAGCATAGTGCCATCTGCTGTACATTTGTTTATGTACAACTCTTGCAGTCATCAAAATGAAGAAGAAAACCTCATGATGGTTATTTAAAAACTTGGAGCATAAGCAGTCCTACAATATGTAATTTTGCCACCAGCATTTTTATATAAAAATAAGATTGAGCACTGCATATTCTATTCTGCAAGTATACAAAAGGCTACACAGATGTACACTAACATACGGGTGGCTGCTGAATAAAGAAATCAAATGAGACCATAGGGAACCACTACTTTTATTCCTCTCAGAAAAAAAAGCCAGTTTTTATGGTCACAGCTGGGGCTTACATGAATCTTCTTCAATTAAATATTAATATGCATTTTTAACTGCATTCCCTCATTAACAACAAATGATGCCACAAACTGTAAGAAAGCTGCCAATTTTCAGTTCGCTGCAGCTCACAACGACTGTCATAAGCACCCAATTTATTTTTTTTCTCCATATATTTCCAGGGTAAAACAGGAAGCAAAAACTAAAAGTGTATCCTTGGAGACAGCTAAAAAAAATGGTCACACTGAATCTTTCGGATAAAATATGTCAGCACCATTAGTTCATTAGACTCTGCACTGCAATAAATAATATAGCAAGATGCTCTTGCCTTAGCTGCAGATATTCCTACTCTATACTTCCTTTATCAAATGACCCATCGACTCTCAAGGTCTCCCTCCATTTCCAATGAGAATATTACCTTTCTTTGGAGTCCCTAAACAGATCTGCCTCTCAAGCAGCTAAAAAGTTCACTTTGGCCTAGAGAACAGATGTGTACGTCTGCCTTTCCCACTATAGAGACTACAGGATTGGCTGGGAAGAGCCACTCATACAGGAAAAAAACATCCTCTGTCTACCACTTACTCACATAAGCAGAAATTAAAAATATCCAGGGTCTCACAGTACTTCTAACCCTATCTCCCCATGATTTACTATTAGGTAAGAGCCACGGAAATGCAGCCAGGTTTTTAACACACCACCTCATCACAGCCTTGGGGAGCATCCTGTCGTCCCTGGGAGGGATGCACCTGCAACAGGAACAGGCACTCAGAGGTGTAGAGTACCTGCAAGGCACAAGCCTCTGCTGCTGAGCTGCTACACCACCTAGAGATTATTGGAAATGTTGGTCCATGCTTCTCTTCCTCCAACATGTTCTTATTCGAGCATCTTAGTACCACCACAGTCTTCATGTCGCCTTCCATCTTAAATTAGAAAACTAATTCCTGAAAAAAACATCTTTCATTACATAGATAGAGAATTCAATCCACTGCTTTATGCATTTTCAGTTTCTTTATTACAGAAACTGAAACGTGCTGCATGCACGGACACTTCACAGAGGTTATCCCAGGAGTCTGTGTCTCAGTTTTTTGAACACTTCTTATAATTTCATCCCTAGGAAATTTCTTATCAGATCAGGTGACCCTCAAGTTTTACAATCACAAAAATGCTGAGGAAGCTAATTTGTGCTCAGAAGCTGGAAGGTAGAATTCAAATAGCAATGAAATTAATTTTACATTGTGATTTTTCAAACGCTTGGGTTTGGCAACACTGCAGATGGCTAATAACACTGCAGCTGAAACCTCTTGACTATCTCAATAACAGCAAGTGCATCTAGTCTCAGTTTTGGAAGGAGGAGGGAGATAGAGTTCTCCAGTGTACACAGCAATAGCAGCAGGCACAGAAAAAAGATTTAGATCTGATGAGAGATGCTACTGTCATATTAAAGGTATCTGATTTGGCCACTGTGATATTTTATCGATTACAAAATGAACAAGCAGAAAAATAACTATAGATGGGCACAAATATTTCTCCAAAGTCACATCAGCCCTGCCAACCGTGAAATGTATGCTGCTAAATTACTCATGCTGCTTGCAAATTAATGTTCTCTACAGAGAGAATTTTAGAGCAGTAAAACATTTTGAATAGCTAATTTGTGAGTTAAACAAGGAAAATAGATAAACCTAAGTTATTCTGAGGAAAAATATCACAGCTAAGTCTTGAAAGTTTTCATGTGCATTGTCTCAGCAAGAAGCAAAGGCTCCATGCCTCTTTCCAGTCAGCATCCACAGAAATTACACAGACAAGTTTCAACCACAACAGGGAACTCAATCCCAGTTTTGAAGACAGTCAGAAACTACGCACGGTCCAAAAACCAGAGAACTTCTTTTATTCTATAAAGCCCATAAAAGAAAATGATAAAGAGTAAAGATACACTTCTGAAGTTGCACCCGGATACCCCCTTTGGGCCTCAGAAGCATAATTTGAAAATTAAACTGTTTTTGTTTGTTTGTTTGTTTGTTTTAAATAAATGTATAACTTGACACACTGCAGCTCATTTGAGAAGACAGCTTTTCAAAGTAATTTGTTGAGAAAGTATTACTGTTTCCATTCAGGACACAAATTTTTTGTTAATTAAAGCCTTGTTTTGACTAAAACAATAATAATTGAGATGTCCTATTTCCATTATTAGAGTAATACAGCCCCAGATATATTCCCTAAGAGTGACTCTCCAGACTCTGATTTCTCTGTACTTTTCTCCAAAGGTACAGACCCCCCCACGTGCTACATTTTGCTCTGCTGGCTGTTACTCACAGCCACTCCTACTTTCAGCAAAAGTCAGCTTATAAGACTTTCAAAGGTGACTATAATAATACTGATTCCATAACAGCACGGTTCACGTATGTTCATGTACCTGCCATGTTTTCAGTTCTTTTGTGTTCCCACTCATTATTGCAGGAAAACAGAACTGAACACAGTTGGCATTGCCAAGACTGTCTGAACATCAACAGGGTTCGAGCACGAGCAAGTCATCCCAACTCTGAAGCTCTTGGAAAAAGCAGCTTATTTCAATCAATAAGTCAACACGCCAAAATCTCTCCACTCTAAAACTGTGAAAATCACACTTAGATAGTGTGAGAGCTGCAAAACCTATAATACAGATTCACCTAAAAGTAACACATTCATTCTGCAATCTGGATTGTCCTCTTCCATGGCTTGTATGTAGTAATGAACCATTGGTGTTAACAAATAATGTTAATTCTTGAATTCAAGCAATAGAGGAATCTCCTGATGAATGATGTTAGTAGTATATTTACAAAGTTAATTTCTTAGATCCTTTGCACAGTAGGTTAATCCCACACTTCTATTATTGATCCTGTGATGAGACTAACAATAAATGCAAAACTCCCAAGCAGTTTCAGATGGCACCTTACGTGATAACTGTTCCCACTCACACATGACTTCATAACAGTCCATAAAACTCTTCAGCTTCATGATGTAACAACAGCTGAATTACCATTTTCTGAGGTTCTCACGTGAAACTTCATTGGTCCTTTGGGGGGGGGGGGGGAAGGACAACCACAAGATCTGCTTTTTATTCTGTACTTTGTTTTTTCCCCCTTTTCCCCTATAAGATGTTTCTCCCTAATGAAATTAAGGGACTCAGCACAATGTGGCTAACTAATTCTGTTCATATTACAAGCAACTCGGGCAAGAAAGGCACATTAAAAGTTGATCGAGACAACAGGAAATTGGGGTCACTGTATTGTGCAGAAAAGCTCTGGTGGACAATATAGCATTTTGAGGGAAATTGTCTGGGCATTAGCTAAGCTGCTGCTTTGACTCTCTACTCTTAATAACCTCTCACTTAGGGAAGTTCTAAAATGGTCAAAGCTGAAGCTTTATGATTCTTCACTACACACAATATTATTTGCTGAAATCTATTAGCCTGAAAGAGAACTGCTGGGAGGCCGGGGAGAAGGGAAATACAAATCCTCTGCAAAGACACCAGAAGGCTGTTCTTGAGTTTAGCATTTTTCATTTGTTTTGGGGGTTTCTGTTTGTTTGGATTTGCTCATTTGTTTGTTTTCTAAAGAGAAAAACATTAACCCACAGACACAGTTTCAGTCCACCAAGTTGATTATTTCTTTCTATTATTTCTATTGTTTTTAATATAAAGGTATGTTTAAGACACATAAGTCAGTGAGAAGTAACATTGTCTCTTTTTCTTAAGAAAAACATTTCTTTTCCATAGAAGTGGAAGACTTCTAAGCCTAATGAAATATTATACCAGCTTCATACACTAGAGAAATCGCTAAGTCACTCTAAACTGAGAGCCTGAGAGGGAAACCAAAGCTGCAATTTTATACAGTAAGTACAAAACTATTCCTGACTGAAAACTTATAACAAGAGTAAGTTGTTGTCCAGATGTATATTAATACTACAGATAGCTTCATAATAATTTCTTCATTCAGATTCAAGTTTGGAACCCCCCGCCCTCCAGGGTAACCACAGTCTTTTAGCTTTCATTTGGGTAACAGGCTGAAAATCTTCCTGCCCCATAAATTAAATAAAATCATTTAGCATTACTTTTGAAATTAGGAAGCATTTCATTAAGTACTTTGATCAGCCTCATTATGACCCATAAGACCATCGAAAGTATGAGTTTACATTCAGAGGACTGGTGATATTTTTCTTATTTCAGTCTCCAAAACACTAAGATCTAAAGCTGAAAGTTAACTTCTTTCTTTATCAGCTTTATAAAAATATCCCTAAGCACAATATATGCACATATATAATCCTATCATAACCTGTTTTGTTTTGGTTTTGCTGATGGTTTTACATAATCAGACAATCAGGAGGCTGACAGTTTCTATTTTCAATCCTGTCAGACACCAACGTGAAAAAAGGCATTTGAATTACTGATAACCCACTACTGCCTTCTGACTAAGGCAAGACAAGCTAAATCCTAGTTCCCCAAAGACACTTCTTGTTTTTCTCTCCACAGTTACTAGAAAATATCACTGCTTTGAAATGTGATGGCAACCTACAGTCTGCTGCCAAGTGCAACAGGAACTGGAATGCACGGAACAACCTATGTAAGATTGATACAGAATGATGCAAGTTGCACTATAAGAGTATGTTTTCATACTTAACACAGCACTGTAACAGGAATTTTTGAAAAGAAGAAGCAGAAAGATGATCGAAACAGCAGTGCAGCACAGGGCATCTTGCAGCTCGGGGATGAAGATAGCTTTATCCTCCACCCAAGCCAGCCTAGCATGGATAACCAAGACCTGACTGTTCATTAAAAAAAATCAAAATCCTTGTTTTGTCAGTTTTGCTCTCTGCACAGTCAGCTGTTATCTCCTGTATTCAGCAACAGGGATGTTTTTACTCTGATTACTAGAGCAGCACTCTATTTTGAGCCAAAACTGGATGGATGTTGTGATATACATTATCCACACAACTGACTCAGCTGTAAGACTAAATTCCCCTTTAATTACTAGAACAATTTCACTGAAGACAGTTAAGCATCATCACTGTTGCCTAAATGCAGAGTTTAGCTTGCATTTACAACGCATCATCCAGAACTGATTACTCCAACTTCTATCTTCCCCTTTGTATTTGCCAGGAGCATCCCAAATCCCATAACTGGCTGTGGAAGCCACTCCAGATAAGGTGACAAGGTATCTAAAGCTGTTGGCCTTCAAGGACGCAAGAGCTTATTCTGTTACTTGCTTTCTTAACCCAGGTGACCAGGGAAAACATAAAAGAAATATTTTTAAAAGAGGTTCCACTACATATAATGGAGAAAGAACGAGGAAAGAGACTCTCAAACCACCAAACTCACCCCAATTACAGACATCCATTCCACATTAATTTTCCCAGACCAGCTAAGAAACACACAGAGTCATGCAGCCAACAGACTGAAAGTTTAACTAAGTTATACTTGGACAGTGACTATTTCTGTCTCCCACAAGTTATGCAGAAAAGGGTTAGTCCGTATTATTTTTCATGGGTGCGTACAGTTTACTCCCTGCTTTTCCATCAGTGCTATAGACGATGTTAGTGTCTGCTTGGCTCCTGCTTCTACACCAGGGCCCATCGTCTGTATAGGTTTTGATTTCTTGTCATGTCATGGCAACATCACAATTATGATGCTTCATAACACTCTTCTGTTCCTGGGGACACTTGTCAGCAGATGCAAGTATAGCAGACATTAAAATGGGAGAAAACCTTCCAAGGGAATCAGTGTGTCAGAGCTTTCTGGGGTTTTTTTGTGCAAGACGAAAATGAAAAATTGCGACAATTTTAATATAAGTATTAATATAGACAAAGAACACAGATGTTAGTATGTTCAGGGGTTAACTTTAATAATTTATGGGTTAGTTCTGCAAAAAATGTTAAAATCAGGTGCTGATCACCTTCACATACTGGTTTTCCAGAATAAAGACAGACCATAATTACTTCTAAAGAACACCGCTGCACTCTCCAGAGCAAGGTTTCCAGAAAGATGCATGTGCAGTGGTGCTGTGGTAAGGCTGCTTCTTCTGCAAGAAAGTCATTATAGATGACTCTCTCAAGTCTGTTCAAAAATGTAGTGAAAGAAATGGAAGTGATCCCATTTAGTGATAGCGGACTTCAAGAGACAACTGGATCCACACACTGTGGAGGTTTAAAACTTTTGAGATTCTGGCTCCGAGAGGAGCAAATCTACAGCCTTACATAGATAGACTAGACTATATGACTAGACTAGACTAGACTAGGTGCATACCTAGACTCCTAAAGCAGTGCATGGGATGATTTAGGAGCTTTAGCATGTAAATCACAAGATCAAGCAAGTGGCAGGCCACTAGGGACCCTGCCAGCACTCATGACAGCGAGGCATCTGAAACTGCTCCTGTTGCTAGGGTTAGGGTCTCTCTGCAGCCTTTGGTCTGACATCCACACACACCTGGGATGCAGGACTCCATCCCCTTTCTGATTTCAGGTGCCCAGGTCTCTTACATGAGCTTGGGCTATTTATTTTTTCTTTAATGGCTTTCTGTTTGTTTTAGCTTTTGTTTTAAAAAAAAAAAACATGTTTCAATTTTTTAAATGCATTTTATTCAACAGCATAAGGGCTAGAGCACTTTAAGACATGGGTCAATCCCCAGCTTGGCAAAGAAGTGTTCCAGAAGTGGGCCACGACCACGGAGGGAGGGAAGGAGGAAAGACAGAAGCAGAAGTGAATGAGGCAAGAGGCATATCATGCTTTCAGATCCACTTCGAAGAACACAGGATACATGGAGCCACAAAGAGACAATACATAGGGTGCAATTTGTAGCTTAGAGATAGGAGCACTCTGCTGACAGAGGGGATACCCGAGACAATTCCCAATACTATTCCCAATACTATTTACACAATTCACTGAACTGCCACTTAAAAGTAAATAAATGAAGTCCTTTAGACCAGAATTGAAGACTTATCTCCTCCAGCTGAATTCTCTGAAACAGCAGATTAGATTAGAGGAGTAACACTCTTCCACACACATGTTTTTTCTGGCTCTCTGCAACTTAACTTTTTCCTGCACAGTTTTACTAGGAGTTAAGAATGACCCTGCTACAACCAAGCATGTCACTTTAGGGTAAAATGTCTTTTGTGAGCCCCTCAGGTTGACAAAGGCACTGAATCAAAATTCCTGATTTCAGAACAAGCATTCCAATCACTACACTACATAAGAAACCTATATAACCTAATCTGTATAAAAATAAGACCCTACCATCATCTAAGTTTTCAACAGGAGGGGCTGCAGCTGCCATCATTCATGCTGACCGCATTAGACACCAAAAGAGCGAGCCCACCACCTGCAAGCCCCTCTCTTGAGGGCCAGTACATAGCCAGCCAGCATACAGATGCTGGAAAGATTTTGATTAAACCCTCTGTAAGTAAGTGACAAATCAGATGAATTTCTGCAACATTTTCACCGAATTTCATAAGCTCTCAGAGAGGGAAACAAGACAAATATCAAACAGCCCATTGCCACTTGCATCTCTTTCCACTTCAGTGTTTAACTTCCTACCTCAGAATTACCAGACTTACAAGCCTGAAATAAAACATAAAATGTGTTAGAAATGATGATCATTAAAGAGTTGAAGAAAACATCAATTATGATAAATAAGTCATTCCCTTACCATTAGGGTTTCAGAAACCTGTAATTTTTGCTGACGCTTTTGAAAGACTCAATCACCATCACCTATTTGCCGTCTGCAAATTAAAAGTTATGTACGAGCCAGATGTCTGACATTCATCAATTTCAGTTTATCTGGCAAATTATTTAACTTCATTTCTGTGCTTAAGAAAAACTCCTTATGAACTTATTACAAAAGCAACATCTGTCCTGCCCTTTATTCTTATACAGACACAAGGACCAGTGTCTGCATTTTTACAGCAAGTAGATATCACTGCGCTTTTCTATCTAGAAAGATGCAGCTTACCTCTAAAAACTCTCAGCCCTGGATTTTTTCCATTGGCTGCAGTAAAATAACCACAGCGGGCACACAGCACATCATCCCTTTCCCCTCCTTTAACACTCAGGGAGGGCATGTTTCACATACTGTGTTTTATGACAAAAAAGAGCCAGCCACCATCAAAACAATATTAACAGCTATCACATTATCCTCATGAATTCTAAAGGTGTCTTACACTCGGCATAACCTCATTAACTACAGTCTTGTCTCCATCACTACCTCTTGACTTCAGTTAAATCATGTTTTCTGCCTCAGAAGATGCTGGTCAAGTTGCCAGCTTATATAAGCTAGGATGGCACTGTCACTCATTTAAAAATAGTAAATAAATTTGGCTCAAGAAGCCATTGTTTGGTTTGTTTTCTTCTCTCTTCTCCATTTTGTCCTACCACACAGCACACGTGAAGCTCCCAACCAGCTCCAAGACAACCTTCCTGTGCCAGTAAGATATGTTGTGGGCAGCAGAGAGCTGGCCAGGGAGAGATGGGAAATGGGGTGGTATGTAGGAAGGAATCTGGGACGTGCAAAGGGCATCACGTGAGTTAATTTTAGAACAAGTTTCTCTACTTTACGTTATTCGAGGATGGCTGACTGGTATTAAAAAGAAAATAAAATACACCTGTAATAATAGATCCCATCTGCCCAAGAAGATAAAGACTTGCTCCAAAACAATACCAGCCTAAATCATCTAGTTCTTAAGTGTTTCATAGCTGAGTACAGACATTAATTTTAAGAAGTGAGGAACATCTACAAAGAACCTCAGGATTTTGCTGTTGTCTTTGCCTTCAGACCTCTCCTTTCTCCATCGCTGAAGTCCCACAGACCAGAGCATGCTCTCCCCACTGCTCCCCTACCTGTACTTTCTGCCACCACTGAGCCAAATTTGTGAGAAATATTTCACAGCAGGCTTCAAGCAGCGTGGCAGACAACCTTGGGAAATTTGAAATGCAACCCCAGGCACAATGGCTCTTAGTATCCTCCTTTTCCTAAAACAGAAGCAAGCAAAGGCTCTTAGCATCCTCCTTTTCCTAAAACAGAAGCAAGCAAAGGCATTTGAAGTCATCAGAATTTCACTTCCTCCTAGACAGTCCAGAATCTCTCCCTAGCCCTTCAGAACAGACAGAAAAAAAAAACTTATGCATCACTACCTTCCTAGTTTAACGGGGTTTTTTCATAGTTACAGTTGCTTTTGGTCCATTTGAAGAGGAAGGTAGCAAGACCCAGAGAAAGGAGATTACATTGAAAGGTTTTACGACATTTTTTCTAAAGAGAGGAAAAGAAAAACACAATTAAGTTTTCTGGTTTTGTTTTAAATAAGAGTTTATTTTTGTCTCTTATCAATAGAGAATTATGCTTTGTTGTACTATGTCAGTTGTACTTTGTCAGTTACCACCAGAAAAGAATATTATGTTCTGGTTCATTCTGCTAGAAACAATGTTTTTAAGAGGAACTGCAGAATTTTTTTTCCTTTTTTTTTTTTTAAAAAAAAGTAAATATTATTCAGGTCAAATATCAACTTGGGGTGGGAGAAACCATACTTGTAATAGCACCTCTACTCATAAAATAATCTTACCGAGAGCTGAAGTGACCTTTGCAAAGACAGAGGTAACTACATCTGCCACTGATTTTCCCTACACAAGGGGATCGTTGTTCAATAAACAAAACTTTTCTGAATGAGTGAGAGGGAGGAAAAAAAAATCTTACAGCCTTCTTATAAAATATGCAGCTAGTCAATATTCATAGATAACATTCATTTTGGAACCAAGAAGCTCACAGTTCACCCAACAACACAAAACCAACAGCATATAATTACTGCAGCACCCTACATAAACATATTTACTCTCTGTATGTTGTTCCAGTGTTAAGCTGTTTGAAGAAATGAATGTTGTTCTCAATGGTATACAGAGCTTTCTTCATATGAGAAGAAAAGTTTAATTTTTACTCCTTCATTATTTATCTTTTTTTACTTTTTCTTTTTATAACACAAACATGCCAGTGGTAGACGATTATTCATAACTAAATTCACAATTTTTATAATTTCTTTCTGTTTTTAAACAATTTCCTTTAAAAAGTCCACCCATCTAAGAGGCCCGAGTACCAACAACAGTTTCAGGGTAACTGGGGGATTGTGTCAAATTTACTTAGCCGGGTATTAAACTTTAATTATTACTTCCAGCCTGTTCCCCCCAATTATTGTTCTTGAGCATGACAAGGCCCCAACGTTTCCTTGATTGTTGTCTTTGGGAAAAGTGCTTGTTTTCTCTTTTGAGGTGGCTACCAATGTAAAAAATAAATAAATATATATTTTTAAAAAAAAAACCTGAAAAATATTTAATGGGTCAGTTTATTCTTTTGACTCCACTCGACGTAATCCTTCCTGAAGTTGCATAGATTGTATTGAATCTTAAGGAATAAGAGTTCTTATGAAGCACTTTCACAATTCTACAACATTCTATTAATAAAAATATTCCTGTTAATCTGGTTGCTATAAAGCTGTGATATCCCCAACATCTCTATATGACATCAGTCACAAATGCCTTTGATTCCGTATGCCTGTCAACTATGAATAACAATGCAGCATTGGAAGTCTCATTCTACTAAGAATTTGGGGGTTTGCCTTGTCTGTTATGAGGGAGCCCTAACACTCAATTTAACTCATTAGAAATAATTTTTACAGGTGCACAGGGGGGAGAAGAAAGGAATGCTGCTGCTGTTGGTGTGAGAGTTGACAGTAGCACATGCAGGGAGAAAAGATCAAGGATGACTCATTAATATCTTGGGATTTCATTAAGGCTCCCCAAACCTGTATTATGATCACTGCCTTTTAGTGCTACTGCTCAAATTCAAGACACAAAACACGTCACACATTGAAATGAGTGCAACAGACATTCGAGGGACAGAAACAGAATATGGCTGTTACTTGCTTTATACCCAAATTCTATCCAGTCATCACGGTCATATTCAGTAGCAAATTTCAATAAAGGAATTGTTAAATTAGTGGTAAAAAAAAAATTGGTTTTAAACAAACATCAACAAATGGCATATTTTCATTCATCAATCAAAAATATGCCTTCTACTAAAGACATTTTAAAAAGGAAACAACTTCACTTCTTAAAAACCCGTTAACCTTTGTAGTCCTGCAGTTTGATACAGCCAGTTTCAGAGCTGGCTGCTGATACATTATTGGTTTTGACAAAGTCATGAAAGCTTAGATTAAGATTCTATTAAAACTTACAATTTATGACAGATTTGTCAGGTTTAATTTATTTCTGTTTCAGTTGTATCAAATTATCTCAATTCGAGACTTTATGATATAATTTCTACCAAGGGAGAACATATTATTTGGTAACACATGATATAAACTACAGCAGTTCAGATCAGAGAAAAAGTCATCTAAAGTAATTTACTGTCAGAGGCAAATATGCATATTTTATTCACTCAGAACACCTTTCTCCCCTTTAAAAATAAATTTCCATATATTCTACATACATTTTATATATAAATATGACATTGAACACATTAATTACCTTCTGCATTCCTAAGTGCATTATATAGAGTTCCTTAGGTCAGAGATCTGGCTCTCCATCAATTCTTATGTTTCGCTTGCCCTGCCACTAATGGGAATTACGCACAAACATAATACAAAATACCCTTCATAAGACATTGTCAAGAAGAAAACAATAAAGAAAACACAAAATGGTGTAATCCAGGCTGGATAAGATTCCCAAGACTCTCTCATATCTTCTGTCTTAAGGATGCCTGTCTTTTCTTAGGGCAGATCTCTTGGTTAAACACCTCACCAGACATTATTTGAGGAAAACATGGGAGGCAGAATAACACAGATAAACAAACCCTCTATATTCAAATATGCAAATAAGGTGAGAAAGATTTTCTGTAGTTAGTATCAGCTTTGAAAAAGTGAAAACCATGCTAGCCAAGTCTTTCTTTTTGCTGGCAGCACTGCTAACCTGCAGCACAGACAGGCAACTCACGTGCGAGTCTCACCCCTTCTCCTCATCACAAAACGCTATGAAGAAGGGGTGGCTGAGCAACATAAGCACTGGTGTGGTTTCAAAAGGCAGAGAGGACAGCAGGACCACCTGGTAGTGGCGTACATGGATGTCTGCTCCTTCTCAGGCAGCACTAGCAGGGCTGGGAAGAAGTGGGGTTCTCCAGAGACTGACGGCAGCCATCAGATCTCACCAAAAAAAAGAAAGCGTCGGAGCTTCCCTCTCCTAAAGTAAAATCCTCTCAGCAAACCCCAGAAAGCAGCAGGAAGAAAATCAGCTGCCACGCTGACCCAGTAACACAGGGTATCAATCAGAGACTGGGTTCAGGATGGAGAGGACAGCCCCAGGCCAGACCTCGAGATGCAGTTTTTGCAGGACTATCAGGTGTGGTTTTCTCCTTTTTTTTTTTTTACTCTTACACACCACAACATACGAGTCTGTCAAAATGCTTAACTTGAAATTTTATATGCCTAGGCCAGTAACTCTGCATTTACCTGTGGAAGATAATTTTCAGCACCACACAAACACTGTGTCAATTAACCTCTTTTAATCATATCACAGAATTAGTACCGACATTTAAATCTACTGAATTATCTTTCCTCCTCTTCTTGTAGGTAGAAGGTTTGGGGTTTTTTTATTTGATACCTCACCACTTTAAAGAAAAAGCAAGACATGAACATGCCACATACTAGCTCTGGTGCATCAGCTAAAGACTCCCAGTCACTTTCAGATACCCTCCTGGTAACTCCATGAACTACTGAGACAACCTCTGAAAGGACCATCTTGGATGGTACATGGATATTTTTGATCAAAGCATCCAGAATTTCCTTCCCTCCAAACCTCAGAAATGTCTCTCTAGTGCCTGCCTACCCAAGGCAATGAGAATTACATGTGTATTTACCTCTTGCTCATATGTGCAACTGCAGTAAATTATTATATGCAAGGCTCACTGCTTCTGAAATTCTGATTTTCCCAAATAATTATATACTACTAACTGTTCACTTTACAACCACTACCTCTGATCACGGTCATGAATTCAACTTACACAAATAAAGCCAAAAAGTTAGATATGAGAAAACAGGCAATTGCACACACTTTATTACAAGTAAGAAGAAAATCTTACCTTAAGTAAAGTTTGTCAGCACGGTCTCTGAATTTGACTAATTCTAATATTTCCTCTCTCAGCTGAGATAAATCTTTCCTAGTATAAGTAATAACGAACTACTTTCATTGATGCTTTCTGGCCATTTAGACAAAAACTGAATGCAGACTCCAGAAATGGAAGACTTAACAGACCAGCCCAGGCTTGCCTCAACAACACTGGTGTGTCGGGGTTTTTCTGTAAAGTTTAGGTGATAATTGAACAGTGAAACTGAAAACCATGTACTACAGTGCAGGAGAAAGAAAGGACTAATCAAGTTGGACACATTTACTACATGTGAAAATTTAACACACTGAAGGGCAAGAGTGCCACTGAGTTTAAAAAGGATCCAAGCAGATATGAAGGGAAAAGAGGCAAGGTTTTGAGGCAAAGACTAGCAAAAGCCATAAAACAGAGAAACATGGAAAACACTGATTGGGGTACAAATATTTTGCCCTTTGCAACTTCCCAGTCCTTACATTTGTATGTATACCTAACAAAGTAGCATAGTTTATATTGAAAAAAAAAAAAGTGTTTGTGTTGACTAACCTTCAGGAGGTAAAAAAAAAACAACCCACCAACAAAATAAAAAAAACCAAGCAGAGGGGGAAATTGTAAGTTTGTGCAAATGCCTGGAAGATGATTTGACACCTGTTAGCTGTAAGAAGTTCCTATGAGTCCATCAAAGCATGGATGCTGACAAGAATAATGGCTTCCCACACAGACCCAGAAGGCGTAGTTACTTGACCCATATGTCTAGTTTTTCCCAAACCTTCAACAGTTTCAGTTACACATTTGCAAAGACTACCCTGGTGGGAGTGAAGGAAAAAATCCTTTTTAAAATATATTTAAAGAAAACTGCTGAACTGCATCTCAGTACTGCAGCTGATGGGAGGAAGCTCGCGTTCCCCCAGAGCAGCTGATGCAGAACTTCAGTGAACAGTGTGCTGGTGGTGGAGCATCAGTAACTTTGCCAGGTTCATCAAGAGAAATGCCTGACTGCCACCTAGGAGCCTGTATGACTAACTGTAAAGAACAAGAGAAGAGCAAGGAACATGTGTTGTCCCAGAATGTCATAAAACAAGCAATGACTTTGTGAAAGACAGGCTATCTTACTTTCATCCACTTGAAGTTTATAGGAAAGCAGTTTCTTTCAATTTGAAATAATTCTGAACACAGCCTGAAGTTCTGCATAATGGAAAATTAGATTGAGCAACAGAAAATTAAGTTTCACTTAAGATGAAACAATTATACCGATTAAAATGTTATGTCTCTAATCCAAACACCAAGTAGTGTCATTGTGTTCTCATACTTGAACAGAGACAGCCTTAAGGACCATAATAAACTTAGACTCTACCATGTTGCAGTAGCTAATCAAGTTTTAGCCCTCCTTTTCATTTCTGTTCAGCTTTATTGCATAAAGGGAACATTCAGAGGAAAGCCATTATGTGAAAATCCTGAATATTTTGCTTCATTGTTGTCTACACTATTTGTTACCTTTGATTCTACAGCAATATCCCTAGCTCCTAGATCTGAAACCAAATCAGCCAAACGCTAAAAATATTACCTTCTTTCCTTTTTTCCAAAGAGAACAGAAGACAGGATATTAAAACACATTTCATCTTCAAATATGTAATTACCATGTATTTAATATACGACACGCAGAAATAATACTAATAAAAAAGCATCAAAGCAGAACTGAATAATAATTTGTACCATCCTGCAGTCTGCTCTCACGCTCTGCCACCTCCCTTCCCTGGGCATATGTTACCCAGTGAGAAAACGAGTATTGCTCTCCACTTCCAACATATTCCAAAACACCATTAGCTCATCCGAACACGACACTGAAGAACACTATGTCTTCTTGAAATTATGTCAGTTAGTAAAAGCTTTCTAAAAGTGGTTCTGCTATCAATGCATCAGAGCAAACACTGAGATCCATGGACTGTATCTCCAGGCCACGTGGCCTGAAAGGCAACTCAGGGGTGGCTTTTATCTCAACATTAACTGTCCTTACACTGCTTCAAGTTTTCCAAATCTAAACAAGTTAATCTATGAAATGAAGCTACAGTTTTGCAAAAACAATCAGAATTGTATTCTTGACATACAGGAGTTTACAAATAAGAAATTTTAAAGACAGTCTCTTACGCTACTATCTGTTTAAAGTCAACAATTTCAAAATCACACATGGCTTAGAGTAAGACCACAGCTGGAAGAAACCATGAAACAGGAGTTTTAGAGGTGAAGAACGCAAAACACTTGGCTTAATTTTTTCAGCCAGCTTTGGCAAGTCCGCAAGTGTTACCTCCAGGAGAGGTGCAGGAGCCCATACACACTTTCCAGGGACTAGCATGTGCTTTATAAAAAGCCGAAGCATCTATAGCCTCATCAAGAGGTGGTAGGATTCCACCCGTGGTTGAGGGTGCATCCAAACACATAGCTCTGTTCAGTCTCAAAGCCCAGCCAAATGATAAACCACAGCTCTCTGCAACCCCGAGGGAAAGTAAAGTTTGAAGCAAGTCAAACCTCTCTGAAATGCCTTAAGTACAAATATATGAACTATAAGTCAAATGAGATATCATGCACAGACATGTCATCCAAAGTAATTGCTAAGAAATATTCACCAGTTCTGTCAGGAAGTTGTCTTCCACACACTCCAGGAACCTCCTAGACTGTTTTTCTTTCTGCTGTATTATTTTTCCAGCAGATATCTGGCAGGTTGAAGTCCCCCACGAGGACAAGGGCTAGCAATCATGAGACTTTTCCCAGCTGCTTGCAGAATAACTCGTCAGCCTCTTCTTCCTGGCTAGGCGGACTTTAGCAGACTCCCACCACGATAACTGCCTTGTTAGGTGCTCTGTTGATTTTACCCATAAGCACTCAATGCTATCATCACCATCATTAAATTCAAGGCTATCAAAATACTCTAACATAGAGGGCTACCCCACCGCCTCTCCTTCCTCACCCATCTTGCTCGAAGAGTTTACAGTTAGCCACAGCAGCACTCCAGTTATGTGAGTCATCCCACATTTCCGTGATAGCAACTATATTACAGTCTTCTTGTCCTACAATTACTTCTAGTACCTCTTCTTTATTGCCCATGCTGCATGCATTGGCATAGGTGCACTTTAGCTGGGCTGCTGATCCCGCTGCACTCCTAAGGGGAATAGTCTCAGTTCCTAAGTGACTGCTCACTGAATTTTCTAACTCATCAGTCATCTTTATATCTGTGCTGCCATTTGAAGTGCTATCCCCCACTTCTTCTGAGGTGTCAGACCAAAGGTCCTCACCAGCACACCATTCCTCAGATATCGGAGTGCCATTCCCAAGCCATTTTCTATCAAGTTTTGTGTCCCAGTCCCGCTGCTCCCCACCCTCTTCCCCCTCCTCCTCCTTCACATCTAGTTTAAAGCTCTGTTAATAAGTCTCGCTATCTTCTTGGTAAGAACCCTTTTGCCCCTTGGGGACAAATGTGCTAAATCTTTGGACGGTAAACCTGGTGCTATATATGCCAACCCATGACCAAAGAACCCAAAGTTTTGCTCCTCACACCAGGTTCAGAGCCAGGCACTTACTTCTTGTCTCTCTATCCTTCTTCTTGTCATTCTCTGTAGTTAGAACGACAGATGAGAGCACTACCTGTGCCCCCAGATCCATACATCCCATAGCCCTGAAGTCCCTTTTAATTACCCTCTGATTTCTTATATGGATTTCATTACTACCTACTTGGAAAATCAACAGAGGATAAATCCATGGGCCTGATCAGAGTTGGAAGCTTTTTTTCCACATCTCTAACCAAGGCCCTAGGTAGGCAGCAGACTGTTCTATGCAATGGGTCCAGTCTGCAGACTGAGCCTTCTATTCCCTTCAGAAGGGAGTCCCCTAGGACAATGACTCATCTTTTCTTCTTAACAGAGGCCGGTTTGATGGATGGCTTAGTGCATCTTAACCTAGGGAACATTGCTAGGCTGTGACCCATCATCCTCACTGAGGTTTGGTTCCACTTGCAGAGCTTCGTATCTATTGTGCAAGGGAACCTGAGAGGCTGAGGTAGACACAGGGGAGATGGGTGTGCTGTGCCGGGCAGGGACCTGCTGCCATTCCCCTCCATCTCCTAAATTTCTCTCCTCAGCTGAATGGAGAGAGGATGTGGAGTTCTCTGTCATAACAAGGCATGCCTGCCTGTTGGGTCTGAGACAGGGAGCATAAGGTCCTCCCTCTCACACTCCCTGATGAAGTGTGGACAGATCTGCTCAGCGGCAAAGTAGCATCTTCTCCTCTGGAACGTAGATAAGCACACTGTTGTGGCATGGACACAAGCAGCTTAACTGCTGCAGAACCACTCACTTTAAAAGCCAGGAACAGTTCCCAGATGACATAGGACATTGTCCTGAGGCAAACTAAGAGCAATTTTCCCATGTTCTCATACCAGCACTGCCCTTTCAATAAACAGCCTTGTTGTTTCTGATGTTCAAAAAGGGATGGCCTAAATATCTTTATGCAGCTGCCACACCATCAGCTGTTCCATCTCTGCCTCTCAAATTCATTTGCCCCAAGTAAGTATCAATATCCTTCACTCACAATAAAATGATGCACACCCAAAATAAGCTAGCGTAGCTAGCTAACCTAGCTAGTACACCTTAGGTTTACACGATATCGTTATTCTTTCAGGTCAATGAACATTAAACTTGATCCCTCAAATAGTGCTACGGTGACTTTATACAATCAGAAAATAGGAGAACTTTGAGCTTTGAGTGTTTTTTTCTTTGTATTTGTTCTCTCTAGGTCATAAACATATCTTTTTGTTCCACTTCAACTATAGTTTAGATTTGGCTGTTAACGTAAACTTCCAGAAGCTGACTTCATGTCCCAGGAGATGAAGGCTGCTTTACCCTCAAGGCAGAAAGCAACAACAAGTTAGGTTGACTTCCCCAACAGGCACAGGAGGTCAGAACAAAGTATCATATACTCACTATAATTTCCATCCAAAAAGCAAGGCTGCACATTGAAGCCTGTCCATGCTATCAGAGCACCTATAGACCTAACTTATCTCAGGGCACGGACACTTCAAAATACTCTGATGCTACAGCTACTAAAACCAATACGCTATGAAAAAATAGGATGTGATTTGCAACCTGTGATATACAAGGTCTGAGACAAAAAAATGAAACTAACACTATAGCTCAGGAACTAAGTGCAGGAGGGGAGGGACAAAGAGCAGGTTATAGGACACGTTCTAATCTGTCACAGTGACACACACCTCAACTTGATTGCTTCGCTCAGTACATGTGGACGCATGATCAAATATACCTGTTTTACCTTCTATCAGACAATGTCGGTGTGCAAAAGTGAACAGAGTTAACATCAAAACAATGTGCCAGCCCACAGTGCTGTCTGTGAAGCAGGTTTTAGCTAATAACATCACAGTGCCTGAACACCCACCCTGTTCACCAGACTTGGCCAAATGCGTTTTTTGCAGGTAGATGTGAAACCAAAACCAACAGACATCCTCAGCAGCATTTCAGAAAATGATCCATGGGATTGTTTTGAACGTTGGCACCATGGTATGCAGCCGTGTGTCAACTCAGAAGGGAACTACGTTGAAGGAGATCACAGTAAATTTTCTTAATTTATTAAATAAAAAGACTAACAGGCAATCCCATTTTTTTTTGTCTGAGCTTGTATATCACAACAATTACACCAGGAAGTACGATAAAGTTACCCTGTCTTTACTAGATATGGAAAAACTATTCACACAGACAACTGCTATCAAACAGTTGATGTAACACAAAGCTACAGGTATAAGAGAACTTATTCGCATACCTCTGCCTTTAACTGAAAACAGCAAATTACCATGAGCTTGGCAATGAAATCATGAGTGAAATTCTTAACAAGCAAAGTGACTGATACAAACCTGCATGCTGCAACTGTTACTCTATATACAGATACTTACCACAAAGGTTGGTTTTGTTGGTTGGTTTGGGGCATTTTGGTGGAGGGTGGTGGGTGTATGTCCTAGCAGGTAGGTAAGAAGAGAGCTATTTGGAAACTAAACAATTTGTAAAGTAACTTGACCTAAGCACCAATGCAGAAAGAATAATTCTTACAATTACTGACCTGAGCGAATCGGGACACAGGGGATATTGTAGAGGATAAGTATACGTGAAAGGAATTTTTTTTTTGTCAAGTCTGTTTTCACAAAACAACTTCCACTAGGGAAACATCTTTATCGTGGCTGACTTCTTTTAGCTGATGAAAGGAAGGTTATGTCATTTTCTATCAGACAGTGTACAGAAATGTTACAGGAAGACTTTCTCTCCCTATGAAGCTTGAGATGCACTTATTTTAAAGGTTTCCACTCCCGTCCATTTCTGAATCTTTCCCAGCTTTGCTGATAGGATTTGATGCCTGCATCCAGCATCAAGATTTCCATCTAATAATGAAGTATGGACAAAACTCTCACATGCACACTAGCTCCAGGGATATGCTACAAACTAGCAATGTCATCTTACTGACAACATAGGTGGTATTTGGCCGAATACAGAAATATTTTTTTTTAGAATATTTTTATAATATTTTTTAGAATATTTTTAGAATATTTTTTTTTTTAGAATATATCACTTAGAAGTCACATAATTTTCTACCCTCATATAGTAACACATTTCCACTGGTAGTCATGTAACTGGCTGTTCTAGACCAGCAAGGAAACCACCAAGAAGGATAAAACCACACCTATCTGGGAAGTAAAATTTTCACGTTAGGGGCAATTTTTCACTATACCCGTGAGTTAGCACCTCCAAGTACTATAACTTTTTCCTGTCACTGTGGCATAAGTTGAATAACTTAAACTAAGAATATCACATAAAAACTTTTTAAAATTATCCATATGGTTTCTTAAGGAAATTCAGCTTATGTTATCACATTATATGCCCACCCTTTAAATCTGTTGGTTGATTCTAGCCAAATTTTAAGAGGAATAAAAACCCTTCAAAATAATAATGCTGCTTCAAGTTTAACAAAAATCAGCTGCTGGGAAGCATCACTGACTAACGCATCCACAAAGCCAAGGAGGAACTGCAGCAGCACTCCTTAAGCACTGCTCAGCAATGGCCAAGTGCCAGGCAGTGTCACCAGGTGAAGCGCCTGACACTTCAGGTACAAGGGCCAGGTTTTAAGGACGGAGCTGGGAGGAGTCTTCACCCCCCTCTGAATAGGACAGTGGCAAGGAGGATTGCAGGGGCTGGCAGACAATTAATAAAGTCAGGCTTCATTAGTTTTGATGCTTGCTATTCACCACTTGTATGTTTGCTTTTTCACCAAGGACTTTTTCACCTGGCTTTTTTTCCCATTAGCCAGGACTAGACAGCATCACAGAAAGGTGCAGTCAGTAAGTCCACATAGATTCTGACAGGCTTAAATTCTCACCCTATGCTGGATATTGGGGTGATAGGGTTGAGACAAGACTTTTCCCCAAATGTTTCCAGCAGTGCCCTAGAAATCCCCCAGAAGCAAACCCGTGATTTGCTTGATGATGTTAAGTTGTAAATGTATTAAAGATGTAAAGAAGATGGAGCTGAATCTGGGGCAGCAGACGAAAGAGGGAAACAGATGTAATATAGAGAAGCCACATTTGATTTGCAGGCCAAGTTTCTGGATGCTCACAGAAATTTGATTGAGAGGTCTAAGAAACCTGATGCATAGAAATATGGAATAAAAGCTGTAAAGGCACTACATTCCTTTTACTGGGAACTTTTTTTTTTCACACAGTGAAGAATATGTCAGTTCAGAAACAACTTTGGTGTATTTCTCAGCTTTACCTACCAGGTAAATATAAAGTCCAAGCACTCATATCCTTGAAGCTTTTGAAAATGATACAGACGTGCCAAGGTCCATCACTGGTCCTGGAGAGGGTCCTATGTTACTGAGGGTGTAACAGGAAGGAGCTTTGTGCTGAGGATGGCATCAAAGAACCAACCTTGCTCTGAATCGGAACTTCTTTTCCAGAGGGGGTTGCTGTAATGCACTTTAATCTTCATCATCTTACTCAGATTTGCCAAGAGCCCACAGGCTCCTTTTAAACAGTGCCCTCATGCTGGCCATGAACAGAACACAAAAGAGGCCACCTGCTCCTCTCACATGGCATTATGTGTCCAGGGTGCTCAAACAACTCCGTGCTGCAAGATGCTCCATGAAATGGAATTTAGTCTTGCTCTTTTGTTATTTTATTTTGTTGCTGGTATTTTCACTAATAAATCATTTTAACAACAGGATGATGAAAGCTCATCATGTATTTTTTGAAAAAGGTCATGGATGGATGAGAAGAAAATGGACGTCTATAAAATTCAAATTAAAAAAAAAATTAAGTTTGCTCAGGGATTTCTTTCTTTGGTTTAATACAATATCTAAACAGATGAAGCAAAAGTCTCATTTTTAAAGGTGTATTTTTGCCACTCTCCGAGGACTATCTGTCTCAAAGCATAAACTACACTTGGCCTCAAGACAATAAGTGAGGTTCAATGTGCTGTTTGTACAAATGCCATATGCACTTAAGTTCATTTATTTTTATTCTTCCCAACTCCAAAAAGTTATGCCAAAAGGCAAATGCTGTGAAAGAGATAAAGGAAGATCAGCCACAGTCCAAACAGCAGGAAGGATCTGTAAAGAAGCAAAGGCGTGCCAGCACTTGCAGAACCATTCCCAGCTCTGAACAGACCAGCAAAATTCATTCCTCGAAGATACAAATCGAAAATGAAAGGAATCAATCAAAAAGTTTAAAAAAAGCATCTTCTGAGAGCCCAAGCCAGTGGTACTGATACGGTTTAAAGAAAAATCAAAAGTTTTGAAGAAAATACAGCAATGTAGATTCAACCAGGCACGTGCAAGTCTTTTTTTCTCATCCTATTATTTCTTTACTGTGTATGCTGTGAACTCAGGATGCAGAAATATTTTATTTATTCATCAGGGGAAACAGGTTTGCCCAAATCACACACGCTCATAGGAAAAAAGAATATCATAAAGAACCAAACCCTGCTGAGTCAGCCAGAATAACAGCACTATAAAATCAGCACAAGGCTTTTCTTATCTGCTAGAACCACACACATTTACCAAGAAGGTGGTGAAAGCCACCAGGTTTTGCAGTGGCAGGGTTGATACAGGAGCTCTGGAGAGGGTCAGCAGCCTTTCCTTCCCTCTAAGCCCAGGCCAAGGTGGCAGGAGCCGTAATTTATTCTCCTCTAACATATTTCCAAGGTTTTGGTAACAGGCCTCACAAAATCACCATTTCACTTCAACGTCACTGCAACCTCAGGACCAAAAAACACCATGGGCCATTGAAGCTGAACTACAAAATTACTGCTAGAAAACACACTTCCATAAAAAAACTGCTTTTCTTTTCTTTTTAGGCTAAGGCTTGTGATCAAACGCACATTAGATCAGTAATACATTCACTAGATAAATAAGTATATACACATACACACACAGAGCAACACTGCAGCTGGGAAAAACATGGGGAGATACTTTTAATAAATACCTTTCATAAAAGAAGAATATCCAGATCAGTTACAGAACACAAGTTCATCCAAATAATAAACTTGCAAAATGTTAACTTCATTTGTATTCTTTTCATTTTTCTTTACTGGGGTTTCAATCCATGGAAACATATATATGCTTATTTTCTAAAGACAGGCAAATGTTATCAAACCCAACTTCAAGAATACCAGTAGGTGGCACTTAGAAAAGAAAGAAAAAAAAACCCTCAAACTTGAAACACTGACTTACATACAAAATAAAATCACATTTTAAAATTTTCGTTCCAGAAAGACATACAGAAAAACTTTTATTTTTAAAACACACTTATAAATGAGATCATAACATTTTAAGAAAAATGTTATATCTTAGGATGTATTAGAAAAGAGGGGGGGATACCTATTACTACTGATTTTAAATGGTACGTGATTTAGCTGGTGTTATGTAAACAGATATGCAGAAGACAAACATTCCATCACTCAGTAGACACAAAACTTGTAACAAGGAGGAAGTAAATATATACAAGTGGTGTTAACAGTTGCACTTAATCAATTACAAAGGTCAGAGCAGAAAGTATGTGGTAGCTGTAGTGCCACTAAGAGGAGACTGGGATGGGTGTGAAGAATTTATTCCTGCAGGTTCCCTCCACGAGAGAGCTTTTATCAGGCTCTATAAAGAGCAGTTGTTGCCAGGGTCACCACCAGCAACTTCTTGAGGAAGAAAGTCTTGAATTCTGCTTTTTAGTGATAAGACACATGACTGCAAATCTATACAAATGGCAATCTATTTCAGAAGAGACCGAGTCATTTTCCAGTCTATAGATAATGCAGTGAAAACTCCTAACTGAATCTTGGGGGGAAGCTGGGTTTAATATACAAAAAACTTGAGATGAAACATCTGTAAGTAAACACATTCCATTTTAGCTTTCCAGTACTGTGCAAAAAGCAGAGCTACTTTGCAAGTAAATTGAACATGAAGCCAGAAGAGAGATAATCTATTAAAAGTGAAATACCATGTTATATTAAATTTAAAACTGGGCCTATTATGTCTAAGTGAACTATTAAACAACAGTAACATTTAGAAAGCTGTTTTCACCAGTATATTCAAGAGGAGCAGCAGTGTTAAGTGTCCAGGTAACTACCTCTCCCTCAAGGAATTCTCAGTCATTTAATCAATAATGCAGTAAAGAGCAAATTAAATTCATCAGCTACAGTTTGATGAAGCAGTATCGACTCTGACGTTTTTAAGCTGATTACTTCCCACGTTCAGTTAAAAACAGTGTCAACATATACATAGATAAAATGACAAATGTCCTGAAAAACCTAGTCCTGTAATTAAGCAGAAGGTTAATTATTTATTAAAAAAAAAAAGTTGCTCATTTAATAGACACAATCCAAACTTCATGGTCCATGAAGCATAGTAGTATTCATTTGTAGACGCAGCTGTTGCATGAATTTCAACAGACACAGGACCACCTCAGAATTAAAGAAAAAAAAAAGTATGTAAACAGATAGTTCAAATCCAGAGACTATAATGGAAGACTTGTCATTCAATGCAAAACGTAATAGTCAATACAAATCCAGAGCAATGGTACTGTGTTAAGTTAAAAAAAAAAACCTTCACTGTCAACTTATTCTTTGACCACGACCAAATTTGCAACTTGAGGGTTTGCTGTATTTCTTCTTGGACGTATGGGCCTCAGCTGCAGCTTTGCACTTGACTCCACCTTGAAAGTTATAAAAAGAAATAACTTGCAGGATTAGACTGTATATTTTCAACTCATTACACAAGGCAAAAAACAAACTGCTGATAGACAGAGAATCTGGCTGCCGACAGGAACCCCTGTCTATCCCAGGGATGGGGTTTGCAGATTGGCAGGAATGGGATGGAAGGTAATGGAGACAAACAGGAGAGGACGGGGTTTAAAAATGCACTAGGCTTAGGGGAATGGAAGCAAGGTGGCTACAGTGCTCTTTTTTTTTCTCTGGGGTTCAGAATGAAACAGGGAGCAAGGGAATGGAGGAGGGATGCTGAGGAGAAAGATCAAGCAGGAGTGAGAGGAAATGGAGAGAGGGAGAAACACTGATGCTAAGAGGGGCTTCCAGGGACATGCCAGGATCTCCTCAGGAAGGCTTCCTCTTCCCAGGGACATTCAGACTTCCCCTGAACTTCTTAGCAGAAATTTCGTTTTCATTAAAACGTGACAGGACTGCACATTTGTGAATGGTGC
Source organism: Phaenicophaeus curvirostris (assembly GCF_032191515.1). Classification (NCBI taxonomy): domain Eukaryota; kingdom Metazoa; phylum Chordata; class Aves; order Cuculiformes; family Cuculidae; genus Phaenicophaeus; species Phaenicophaeus curvirostris. The sequence goes on along the minus strand of NC_091392.1, from coordinate 35,660,366 downwards.
TCAGAGACAGAACTGAGGAAAAGTTGCATGATGCCAGAGGCAAATTGCTCAGCATCCCTCAGAGGATGCCCTGCACTGCAGACCATAATTCAGAGAATTAATGGCCCTTTTTAGTTTTTCTTCGCCAAAAGAGAAGCACTGAGCTGCAACAGGTCTGTAGGGTTTGCACTGTATGCTCCCCAGCACCACCACATCAGAGCACAGCTGGGGAAAATGGAAGCCACAGCCTTTTGCTACAAAGGCAGTAAATGAGATTGCCACGCTCAGTCCTAGGCTTTTATAGGCTGAAAAACACAGCAAATCTGTTTAATTCTTCAAAATTCCAAAGGTTTAATGATACTCCTTTTTGAAACTAAATTTATGTTTAAATCCCTGTAGCTGTACAGAAATTCTTCAAACAGAGAGACTCTGCCCGGTTCTCAAATCCAATTTTTCAATTATGAATGTCCTAGCCGGGTTATAATTTTGAACCCGAAAACTTTTCACATCACTAATTACAAGAGCCTTTTATTTCAGGCAGCAGTTCTGCCAAATTCAGGTCGCCCTAAAATTTTTGCATCCTTCAAACTCAATGTTGTAACGTCATAAGAGATAAACTTTTACCATAGGAAGAAGTGCCACCTGGCCACTGGCTAAGAACAGTATCTCCCCTCGGCTTCGCAGCTTTCTGGCAAAGGCATCCTTTGAAACTAGGTATATACAGCACAGCTTGCAAATACTGACTCTGTGCAGCCGTGCACCACAGGACAGGGCTCTTCCTCCATGGCAGCTCAGGAAAACCACAGGGGGAGGAAAAGAAGGAAGAGATTTCCCTCTTCAGGAAGAAGGATTATTTTGGAAAAAAACCAAATCGGCAAAAATATTTCAAAGCTTTTCTCGCCTCTTTCATAGTAAAGACAAATTAACACTTAACTAGAACACTGACCTGCTGCATGCAGAATGCAGCAGCCTCCATTTAGTTTTTAACTCCCATTAACAGAGCCACAGAAGACAGTTTTGGGCTGGAAACACAGCTGCTTGCTGGTCCTGCGGTGTTGCCATGACTGCAAGAGGAGAAAAGCTGCAGGGGAGCAGGGAGGGAGTTCCCTCTGTGTGTCTGATAACACACTGCAGCCTCAAATCCCTCCTTTTGTCCCACACTGTATCCACTTCACAGCACTACTGACCATGGAGGCAGCTTGGGAACAGACACAGACATCCTGGGATGCTCCATCTGCACCAAACTGGCACGTTCCCATAGTCCTAACTGGTGCACCAGGGGGAAGCAACTACAGCACTATCTGTCTTGGACACCTCAAAGGGAAAAAAATCATAGAATCATTATTTTCATAAATGGAAGTAGTACAGAAGTTTTCAGGATCTAATGTCACGTAAAAGTACTGATTTCAAATTATGACCTAGTTCCATCTGACAGCACAGTAACTGCCATAAAGTGGGATTTATCACTTATGATAAAATGTTCGGGTTTTATACAGATATACACAAGGCAAGGAAAAATATCTCAAGGTAAATCTGCACCAAATCGTAAACCACAAGAGGGACATGGAGATTCAAATTCTGGAGGCACTGTGTATTAACTGAGCTGAACTATTAAAGAAAAAAAAAATCAATTGAAGCAAATTCGGTATTTCTACAATCACTATAGCACAATAACTGTCATTTTGAAGGATGAAGGTTGGTTATTTCAAAGGTTTCTATACAGCATTTCGCTGCCTACTTGAAATGTGCTTGAACTGCAGCATCAGCCAGCCAAATAAACGTATCAGACACCTTCGAGCAATGCACTTAAATGAGAGAATATTCATAAAGGGTTTAGAAAAACATCTCAATTCACTGACCTAAATATTACAAAGCAAATCACCAGACTGCCTTCTACACGCATCCATGTTAGAAAATTTCAATTACTTCTTATCTTATAATTAAACTACTGACTTAATATTTTGCATTTCTATGGTACCTTTCACCCAGGGAGCTTAATATGCTTTACAAACATTATCAGCTTTTACAGTTAGCTGACTTTTGTGATGAGACACTATTGCAGACTTCCAGTTTAAGGTTTTATGTTCATTGCATACAAGTAAAAGTGGAACTTGGGTCACACCAGGTAATGTAAAGTTAATCTAAATAAACTGAGTTACTGTGAGCTCATTAAGGAGAAAGTGAATGCAGAAAAGCAAGCAGGAGGAACACGCTGCAAACCATTCCCTTCTTTGGATATTTTGCTGCATCATAGCTGCCATTTTAGAAATAGTATTTCTTAATAGTAAAAAACCAACAGGATTTTAAGCCCTTTTAAAAAAAATCCATACTAAATAAAGCAGAAGAAAAATTAACATGAATTAATATGTTATTCCAATCCTTCACATAATAAGATAAGAAGAAATGGATGGCACTTCAACATTCCACAACCAATACTCCTTTTTGGCAAAGTATGTTGACTCAGCTGTTTAAGGTTTCATTGCTCCAACAGCACAGTTATAACCCAAGTGCTCCGAGATGTAAATCATCCTGACTTTTCCTCAAGTAGCGTAAAATGTTAGAAATCTTGCCAGCTCAGGAGGAACCAAGCAATGCACCAAAGTCTTTTAAAGTTCATCTGAAACAACCTGCAGCAGGAAGTATTGCAACTACTACTATTGGTGCTCAACCCATAAAGGATAGCAGACAAGCGCAGAATTCAAAGTTCAGCTTGTTGCACTATTAACAAAATAAAATATTTAAACAAACACTTTAAAGCAATGAATAATATATATGTACAACTCACTGTTGCAGAATGAATCATCCTTACAGAACAAAATGAAAAGATTTTATAAAATTAGAGACTCAAAAACCAGAGACTGAATGCTGAAGCACTGAGTATAGTCTTTTCTAAGAGTATGACCTCAATGTTCACATGAGGTATACATACAGTTCATCTCACTTTAGTCCTGATGAGAGGCAGGAAAAAAAAAAATCTTTACAGTCCAGTAGGATGCATTCTGCAGACACCACACACTTCTACGGAAAAAATACTTGAGCAACGGTTTACAGACTTTTCAATATTTTATTGGAACCATTTACTTTCTCCTTCCATCTGCTAAGTACAGCACTTCATTCTACTGTATGTCCAACACTACTGGATTCACAAGGAAAGAAAAACTATAGTAAATACCTTTTCAAAAACTCTAAGGATATCATAGAACAGCTTTTCTGAATATAAAAGCTGCACTATTTTAAATTCAGGATTTGGATCCTTCTGAGTACAGCCAAACACTGCATCCCAATAGAAAATAACAATTATCTCCCCTTCCGAAGATATAAAATTATAATCTTTTGCCATTTAAGATCACAAGATACTAGACCTGCCAGAAAAAACCCAACAAAACCCCAAAAGCCTATCCAGGAAAAAACCACAACCTAGTGGAGGAACTGATTTTTGAGAAGAAGAATCACAAGCAGTGGGGGAGAACATTCCACTTTCAGAGACACAGAATAACGAGCAGGGCCTATCATGCATTGAAACAAGTATGCAAGTCCACTACTCATCATGTGAATCTTCAAGTCAAATACACAGATTTCTCTCCTATCCTCTCTTACCTCCCTTCCCATCTCCAACTCACTACCATTAAATTGCATCGTGGCACTCCCCCTACACTCTATAAAGCAGCTACACAATGATATTGAAGGGATGGTGGTGATGTTTTCTGGACACATCTACAATACTGAAGCTACTCCACCCCAAAGGCAGTACACCCCTGCATCACCCACTCCCCTATTTACAAGACCTTAACAAAGACTTGATACTTTCTCATATCAACAAAACATTTCAATTTTCATAGTCCATTTATTTGGAGATTTGGTCTGTTTTAATGATGCTGAGGTTACTATTACGGTTTTGAATGACAGTAGTTAACAATAATTATATATTTTGGGTCTACCTATAATCTTGTGCATTCAAAATCTCTTCTAACAATTTACAAATCTGTCATGTGACTCAAATATTACATGTCTACATTGAGTTGATTTGAGAGGAACGATGTTGGAAAACACAGGTATGAAGGCAGGTAAGAGCAGTCCTGGCTTCCACCAACTCCTACAAAGTAGCCCCACCTGGCATAATGAAACAAAAAAATGGATAGCAGATTTTGCAGAGGAACTGTTCAGGAAGAAAGAAAAAGGGTAAGAATAACAGCAAACCCCAGCCTTCTCACTTGAACATGCTTTGTCCTTATGGCCAGAGATTGCACGCTCCTTTAAAAAATGAAGCCAAATCAAAGAAAGTTGTTCTCCATCACCATATTTGCTCCTGGTGACAAGTTCCTGGGGAGGAGGGCGCATGTACACCCTTAGCAAGTTTGCAGACGACACTAAGCTGGGTGGAAGTGTGGATCTGCTGGAGGGTCGGGAGGCTCTGCAAAGGGATCTGAACAGGCTGGACCGCTGGGCAGAGTCCAATGGCATGAGGTTTAACAAGGCCAAGTGCCGGGTCCTGCACTTGGGGCACAACAACCCTGTGCAGTGCTACAGACTAGGAGAAGTCTGTCTAGAAAGCTGCCTGGAGGAGAGGGACCTGGGGGTGTTGGTTGACAGCGACTGAACATGAGCCAGCAGTGTGCCCAGGTGGCCAAGAAGGCCAATGGCATCTTGGCTTGGATCAGAAACGGCGTGACCAGCAGGTCCAGGGAGGTTACTCTCCCTCTGTACTCGGCACTGGTGAGACCGCTCCTCGAATCCTGTGTTCAGTTCTGGGCCCCTCACCACAAGAAGGATGTTGAGGCTCTGGAGTGAGTCCAGAGAAGAAGCTGGGGAAGGGGTTGGAGAACAAGTCTTAAGAGCAGCGGCTGAGAGAGCTGGGGTTGTTTAGCCTGGAGAAGAGGAGGCTGAGGGGAGACCTCATTGCTCTCTACAACTACCTGAAAGGAGGTTGTAGAGAGGAGGGTGCTGGCCTCTTCTCCCAAGTGACAGGGGACAGGACAAGAGGGAATGGCCTCCAGCTCCGCCAGGGGAGGTTTAGGCTGGACATTAGGAAAGAATTCTTCACAGAAAGGGTCATTGGGCACTGGCAGAGGCTGCCCAGGGAGGTGGTTGAGTCACCTTCCCTGGAGGTGTTTAAGGCACGGGTGGATGAGGTGCTGAGGGGCATGGTTTAGTGTTTGATAGGAATGGTTGGACTCGATGATCCGGTGGATCTCTTCCAACCTGGTTATTCTATGATTCTATGTATGCTTAGTCCTGAAGGGCTGCCAGAGGGACGGCGCCCAGACGCAGCACCCAGCACTTGGAGGCTGTCCCAGGCTTCCTCTGGTTCTGCCTTAGGAAACTTGCCTCCAGGCATGACAGTGGGCAAGGATGTGCTCAAAGTAAGACAAGGGGGCAGCAGTGTAGTCAGTCCCACTGCACACCAGGCATACTTTGCCATTTAAAACTACTTTATATCTCTCTCTTACTTCCACTGAAGGCCAAGCAAATATTTATTTTTTTTTCCTGCAGCTAGGTCAAACGTATCATCAAGCAGCTTTGATTAGCGTACATTAAATCCGCTAAATTGCACTGCTGCAAATTATGAGGTTATATGCGGCCTGAAGCAATCATTTTTTAAAAAAAAAAAATCTCTTTCAGGTTGAGTGGAAATGTATGACTTGTTAAGCCAGGGTAAAATCAGTTATGGCCTGGAGATGAATCTTCCCTTCTGTCTGAATAAAACTGACATTTGTGTTCCACACTACAGATTCCACAAATAAAAGTTAATTAATTTAGGACAGTAACTCTTTTAATGCTCGTGGCAACATCCTAAACTAGTGAATACAAATTTAAGTATTTATTATGTTCTAAAATCTTAGAAGAGAGTGGCAGGCAAAAAATTCAGGACTCTTTAAAAATAATGCAAAGAGCTAAGTCTGGGTCTACACTGCTCAGATTGCCATAATTTCATTCATTTGCATCTAGATATTATTCTTTTCCAGCTAAATGACTCATATTGCTGCTTACTTCCTTAAATTCTTACTGCTGCAAGGATCAGTTCAATTTTATAACTGATGCCATTTGTTATTTGTGAATTATGCCAATAGCTTGCAGTACATTTAGAAACACAAATCATCATACGCATTTTATATGCACACATATAAAGAGACAGAGAACGAGAGAAAGAATATATTAGAAAGACAATAATGTGTTGTAACATTTACCAGTCGCTTGCCAGAATCAATTCTTGATGAGAAGAGTGGACTAATTTCCCCAGAGACAGATCATACTGTATCCCGCATGGCTGTAGTCTTACTGCCCTGCAAATAAAGCAGAACTCTCCTACCAAGCCTAGAGATATGAAACAACACCTCAAGCTCTAAACTGGCCCGTAACTAGTGTTCATGTTTGGTAGACGTGTTTAGTACCGCTGCAGCTAATTCTGCTCAAGGTATTTCTCAAATGAGATTCATGAAATTTAGTATTTTATTGCCTTTTACATTCCAGTAACATCGTGAGCTTTCATTAAAAACCTATTCTAATTATTTAACCTTTTCCCTTCTCAAAAGCTTCCAGCCTAAAGTTACACAGAGTTAAGTCACCCTTAGCTTCAACCAACTATCTTTAAAGAGGGAAGAGCAGAGCACGTTCTTGCCTAGTCTTGGCCTGTTCTGTATAACCAGTTTGTAAGAACAGGCTCTTTTTGCGTGTATGGCACACTGCTCACCACAGTGAGAGCTCCATCTTCCTAAAAGCTTCCAACTGCAATCTTATTATGTGTTTTTCACTCAGTACACAAGGAGATACATGGAAGATCAGGTCTCTTCAGATCCACAGTAACAGGCTCTGCACTACCTACAAAACCAGCTGCAAGGTGACAAACAGCACTCAAGCCCATGAAGTCACTGTAAGAGCCTGTATATTAAAAGTATTTCCAGTTCTGCAAGAGCTCACCCAGACGAATCCCCTTCTACGAAATATTTTGACTTATAAAATCTCATTTACTTCAAAACCCCTCCTTTCTCTACTCACAAATGACGAACAAACCTCCAAAGGAACTGCAGACAAGAACCCTGCATTTTAAGGATGCAAAGCTAAGGCAGACAAGTCTGATCCAGAAGAACAAAACCCAAGGCTCAGTAATGGCAGAAAGAAGCATTCTTGCTTATGAAACCAAAAGGCAGCAATTCTGAGGGGCTGGGCACAGGCATGAAGAACAGAGATGCAGGCATTTTTGTGTCTGGATGCTGCCGCTTGCCCCACACAGCACAGCACACTCATTCTTCTCAGCCAGACTTCAGTGGATGGAGGAGCATGTGGTTGCAGCGCTCGGCTGACACAGGCTGCACCTTCAATAACAGAAAGGTTACAAAGTTTTTGTTGGGAAACCAAACTGACAGATACTCAGCCACCCTCACAGAACCAGTATACTAAGTTTAATAATCAATTATTTCCAGAGCCCCAGGCAGAATTTTATGGGATTCCTTTACTGGAACATGTTAACTCCCCAGTTCGATTCTGGCTGAGAGCAAGCCCACCTCATCTCCAACAACAAAAACTCCAGTCAGGAACCGATCACTAGTAGCCTGGGGCTCGGAAAAAAGAAAAATCCCCTATATGAATGTTTACTAGTGCAAAGGACTTCAACCCAGTGGAGCCTTTTGTACCAGCCACTGCAGCAGTGCATCAGCCCATGAGACGGTTTCACTGCGCTGTCTCTGTTCCCAAAGCAGAGTTTGCAGGACTTCAGATCAGACTAATCAGAAGCTGCAGATGCAGACACAGAAATACAAAAACATTAAGTATTCTTATACAATGAAGAAAAGCAGATGGAACAACTGGAATGGAGTGAATGCAGATACAGATCTGATATAGCACGATCAAGGGATACACATTTCATTATACCTTTACAGAACACAACAGCTTTGCAAAAATAAATCAGGGAAAAGATGAGAATTAGGGATGCTCATAAAGGAGAAAACGACAATGTAAAACAGAATCATTTTCTATTTGTTTATCTCAAGACAGACACTTGTAGAGACTGTAAGGAAGGAAAAATTGTAAAAATTACTGCGGTTAAGGAAAATAACTTGTCTGTTTATATGGCTATAAGCTTGCTATAAAAATTTTCTAAAAAAGGCAGGCAATGCTTTTTCACAATTAGCGTACCATACCTGTGGGTTTTGTCCTTCAGGCAAAACAAGGACCAATATCAAAGAAAAGATAATCAACAGCCAAAGTTCACAAGATGGGGAGCCCCAAACTTACTCAAAAAACAAAGTGGGGCCTGAGATGCATTTCTTGCAAATGAGAAAGAGCCAAAATGTAACAAGGCACTCAGTTCTGCTGGATCCTGGAGGGCAGTCTTAAAGACAGGAAAAGTGACGAAAGCGTTGAATTTATGAAGAAAAGTCCCCAAAGCTGAGTATATTTTATCTGCTGAACAGAAGGAACTCCTTATACTAAGGGAAAGACAGAACTAATTCATGAAATTACAAGGGTTGGGGAAATTACAATGAACGATGTAATAAAACTGTCGAGAAAATAAATTCTGACAAAACCAGTGCTAGAGTATGAAACAATTTCCAAAAGAAAATGACAGAAGCATCGTTGCCAATGACAAGCCTAAAATTACACCAGACAAAAAAACTGAAAATAAAGACAGGCAATTTCGGCGCTTGATAAATAGAAATAGATCCTAATTTAACCTTGCACAGCTAAATAATTTTTAAAAATGAGAAAAGATGGGCGGCAATCATCTCTCAGAGTGAGGTCATCAGTAGTTATGCAGATCTGTGTTTGAAATCTATGCCACACGATATAGTCTTAATAAAACCAGAGGAAAAAAGTGAATAGTGAGGTATAGGATTTGATGACAGTATTTAAATTTGCCAGGAAAGTAAAAATACGGGCAAACTGGGAAAAAAAAAAAATTAGTGACATTTATGAAAGATCTTGCATATGGGAAAAAAGAAATCCTAGATTCACAGGTGAAATAACAGGCTCTGATCTGACCACTGTCACCTGGGATATAATTTTATGATTATAGTCACATTCCATCTGCATAAACAATACCCCTCCACGATACTCCCAAGGGCCATAAGCCCATCAAAACCTCACATCTACAGACCAGGAGGAGCAAAGACAAAGCAGCAAGTGGTACCTCAATCCAATGGCTCATGCTGAGGAACATGCCATCTATGCCGCAAGAGCCTCAGGCATGGATCTCAGCAAGATGAGTTGTGCCAAGCAGCAATCCTCATCACCTTTTGGACTGAGGAAGATCGCTGCCTCAGGGCGCGGGATGCATGCACTGCTCTGATGCAGAATGGTTTGGCAGCCTGACCTTGTGGAGGAAAAAATACACAGTGCGTAAGAGTCTTCAGAAAAACTCGTTTGTTGAAATTATGTTTTGGCTTCTAAACTGATCACCGTCAGAAAGGATAAGGGGTTAGATGGACCTCAGGTCTAACTCAATATGAATAATTTTATTCTTTCTTTTATTCTACATTTTATTCTTATTTTTATTTGTAAAAATAAATTAATAATTCTACAGAGGACAGCTCTACACAATGCTCATTCATTTCATATTCTATTGGCAGATCTGTTTCAAGCTTCTTCCCTTTTTCCAACCTGCAGCAGCTACTTTTTCTACCTGCACTATTTCACAGACCAAGGTTAGAGGACAGGCCAACACAAGAACTGCCACACCAAGGAGAACCACGATGCTTCTCTGGGGAAACGTAAAGAGGCAGCTGCAAAAATGAGAAATGGAATAACAAGGCCAGTTTAGATAAAGCTGCTTTGGACAGAACAGCCGTGTGGAACCAAGGCATCACTTTGCTTTGCTATACATATTTAGCTGACAAGAGTGAAGAAAGGACACATGGGAATCCCTCTGCACCCCATTTACATAGCAGCGGGTCCCTGATAGCCCTTTAGAAGCAATCACACATATAACAGCATTGAATTTCCCAGCAAGTAGTAACCTCAGTGTTGCCTGTAGTCCTTGTGGCAAAACTTCTACTGGACAGCAAGATAAAAATTAACCCTATACATGGCTGAATGAAATAAAAAATTGTGATCTATTAATTGCACTAAAAAATGCCTCACCTAAGCCCCACCCCCCGTACGACAGAGGAAATCCAGTCTGTACCTCCTCACACCCACACCTACAGGAGATACACCTCTTTTTTTCCACACAACATATCCACCTTAGTCAAGCATAATGACACAAACGGCATCTGTTCCAAGAAACACTTAAAACCCCAATCACGCACCACAGCGTCAGAGAAGCAAGAGATGGAATTTCATTCAGCTAATTTTTAAACGGTTCTCAGTTTAGAGGAAAAAGCACAGTATGAACTTCAAACAATTATCTAAAATGTTACAATTATACCCAGTCACCTCAGGCAAAGCTTTGGAAGCAGCACAGACTGTTCACCCATACTGCAGACAGCAACTCAGTCATCAAGACAGCACTTTGTTGTTATTATTTAAAAGGACAGAGTCTAGACCAAAGACACAAAATTACCAACTCTAAGCTCAAGTTCAATGAAATCAGACAATTCAAATGCCTGCAAGTAAATAAGCAATAAAAAAAAGCAAGGGGAAAAAAAACCACTTAAAAAGGTAAATATGCATTTACAAAACTCCCTGTCAATAATGATATTATTTCAGAGAACAAATCTACAAGACAATGGCTACTGATTGACAACAGCTTTAAACAAACTTTAATTGAGTCTGGTCAGGTAAGAGCTCCAGTGTAGGAGAAGATAATAAGCACACATAATAAAAGGCTTCAATAAATAGAATCCACTCCCACTTCCAAAAATTAAAGGTAAAATAGCATTAAGATATACATAAAATACAAATAAGGACACTCTTCATAAATCTTTGACTGAATCCCATTTATTTATTTATTTTTAAAGAAAAGCAGGACAAAATGCTCTAAGTCCTGACTGAAGAAAAGCTCTTCAATACAAACTGAAGCTCACCACACTTAGAATCTGATGGACGACTGCAAGAAATGAACTTCCAGAACAGGTCCAGATCTTGCAGAGCTCCATAGAAGTGGGATTACTGACATGTCAAAACCTTGTGCCTACCCCTGGAACAAATCATCTTCCAAAAGTTCTCCAATGCAAATACGTGTAACAGGGAAACAGAATTGTTATGCACACAGAAACCCAAGGTGGAGTGACTTGTAATTGTCCTGCAGTGACAGGACAACAAAGGAACACGCTTGGTTCTCAACAGCTTCACACCTGGTTTGGGCACTCTTTACACTGCCCTTGTCTAGGCTTCCACTTTCTCTTCAGAGGGCTAAAAACAGCAGGCCATCTGCAAAAGCTCAAATAAAAGATGAAAGAGGAGTGGAATTTTTTTTGCCAGTGGTTGTGAGCAACAAACTATTTACTTAATACCAAGAAGCAGTGAAAACTGTTTTGCAACATACATGGAAGGGGGGAAGCAGGAACCCTAAAACCACGTAGCACCTCAAAGCAGAGCACAAGTAGCCCTGGAAATACAGTTTGTTAGCACTGAGACTTGGCTAATGAACCTCACTGAAAGCCTTGGCTCAGCATCATTCCTTTGAGACACGGCATGATATGGAATGTCCAACTGGATTTTGTTACCAGCTGGAAAACCAAACAAAGCAACTGGGAAGCAGGGTTTTTTTGCCAATAGTTCTATATGCGCATACATGTATTTGTGTGCATGTGTGCGCAAAATGAGTGTCTACATAGTCAAAATCCCATTTTATTTTGCAGTTCTGGCACAAAAACTTTGGCCAGCTGTATTCTTGACAAATTAGTTGCTAACAGAATTGAGTTAAATACTAAATAAATAAATAATAAAAGCCATGCACACCCAAGATAACCAAGTATTGTCCAGAAGTGGGAAATCAGCCCATGGTATTAAAACATCAAAACATTTAATTTGCAGCCAACTAGCATTAAGTGTGATGACAGAAATAGCTAGGAATTACTGAACCGTTCTATCCTTGAGGTCAGGTTAGTCTCCATAAATGGTAAGCAGTTGATTTCAGAGTATGTAGAAATAAATCTTATCAATGTGTAGCACTAGTTAGTGTTTTAATAAGACCTTACTCTCAGATGCGGCTCCTGATGAATCCTACATGCAAAGTAGGAGAACGGAATCTCCTCCCATAGATACCATCCAAACCTCTTCTTTCCAAGTCACCTGAAGATACACATTGCTGTCTTGCACAGAGAGAATGCAAAAGCATCAATGGAATTTACATGGCCACAACTAAATCCAATTCAACATACCCAATACATACACAGATAAAAACATAAAGGTACCATCATTAATTAGACACATTTCTGCCTCTCGGTTTCACAAAATATTCTGTATGAATTTCTGCTACATCTAGCAGTTGAAACCAGTCAAAAAGATACATGACTGGAAATAAACCCACACTATCATAACTGTGTTTAAAAGCTTGAGATGCGCATTTTTCTTTTTAAGTGACATACAGATTATCTTTAATTGCTTAAAATGAAAGCCACGAGAAGAGTAACTACGTTAGTCTTTCCCTTACTGTAAGGGAAAAACTACAAATAAGAGAAGAATAAGTAAAACATCACTGTAGAGTGTTGTCTTTAATTGTATGACAAAAATTAAAGCTGTTTTTCCTGAAGGAAAACCAAAATTTGAATTTCTGAAGCAGATCCTAGCAGAATGCGATACTGATACGTGAAAATAAGTCCAGCAGAAGCACAGGTAAAAGGATTTGGAAAAGTACGATAGATGCAAACCTGCCCAAAGCAGAGATCTAAATGTTAGGAACAGAATCTGTCATATAGCAACTACAAAAATAAAATTTAATACAGTCAAGTCACTTGCTCTGTAAACTCTGCACAAGCTAAACAGTTGGCTGCCAGTCCAAGACGGCAGCAATCCAGTCGCAGTCTATAAATGCAAACTCAAGTCCAGCTGAGTTTGCAGTTTGTCTAGTCTCAAACTACCAGCAGTAAGCAAGGATGACAGCCAAAGCTAAAGCCAGCAGCCAACTCTCACATAAAAATACTGTGCATAGTCTAAATTAGCTGTATTCCAGAGCAGCAGCTTCCCCTAAGACCGTAACAGTGCTCAGTATCAATAGGCAGAAGAAAGCATTTAGAATACTCAGAGGAAATTTGAGAACAACAAGGCTTATGAAGTTTGTTATTTAAGCAAACAGTACATGATAAAATTGCTTAAAAATCTGTAGGAAATTAAAACAATCTGCACTGAGCCCTTAACCTACTATTCCTGTTAATTTAAAAAAATTATCTGACATCAATGCACACCTGATGTCAGATAACCTGTGTTTTTCAAAGTGCTTGATTTTCTAAATATTGATAACTATATTCTTCAGAAATACTAGTACAGGTTTTTAAAGCAGCATGGTTTTTTTATTTTTTTATTTTTGTTCTTCTAATAATTGCATAAAATTATAGTATTCCAAAAATCAGGTAGAAGTTGTACAAGAATATTTTTCTTTTTGCATCTCCTCTAGTTTCTGAATGCTGATTTTGAAAGAAATCCATTCATCAAACAATATGTTCCACAAAATAAGCCATAACCAAGAAAAACAAATCTACCACCTCGTACACAGTTTAGAGTCCAAAACATAACTTCAATATACAAGTTCTCCTGAAGACTCTTATGCACTGTGCATTTTTTCTTTCACAAGGTCAGGCTGTCAAACCATCCTGCATCGGAGCAGGGCATGGGAAGAGCACCCTGGACACTTTTGCTTTGGAATATCATGAAACACTTGCACTTGCCCAATAACAGGTGGATGAAAAAGACTACAGAAAAACAAAACGGATATTTTCATTATCCTTAGTTTCATCCATTACCAAGCTCTTCTTTATTCCAACTTCCCAGCAGACCCTTAAGTTTCTAAAGAACCTGAAAGATAACTTTTCAAAAAAGCACTATTTGAAACAAATGTATCAGAGCAAGGCATACTAACTTTGAACTTAATTCAAACTAAATATTGCCAAGACCACTACTAAGACCTATACAACCAGCATGTGCAAGTTCCATTAATGCTGCTGTAAAAAGAAACACCCTATTTTCTCATTTATTTTCTGAGAAATGGCACACCAACTCTCATCTCTCTCTCTAGGAACCAAGACTGATGTCATGATTATCAGCTCCTCAGGGGGCAAGAGAAGTCAATCCACTCTTAGCTAGAGACTAAAACTTTTCCAATTGTAACATTTACATATGTATTTATTCCATTTGGTATCAGTGCCAACGATTAAAATTGCACTTCTTCTATGTGCCTCTTGCTTTGCTGGATTTTAACTGGTGAGCTGAAATGTCTCATAATATCATGTTCAGACTTGAACGACAAATTCCTTCTGTTTTTAATTTTTAATAGACATTCTGAGGGAAATGGAACACTTTGCATGACATTAAATTTCTTTTCGGGCAACCTTTTCATTTAAAAATCTTAGACATTCCCTTTTCAGGGACTTGAAGTGCAGCACAGAGGGCTCTGTGCTAGTTTGGGTAGATTTTCCAGAGAGCTCAGAAGACTTACACAGCAATGACTGACAGATCAGATAGACCTTTCATAGATCTTAACTTGCACACATCCACTAAAGCTCTAATGGAGTTCAAAAAGTAGTATTTTTGCAGGGTCCATCCATTTTGTCAATGCTTTTGAGAAGCTCGTCCACAGCCCTATCACCCACAGCCAAACACAGCGAGGGAACCCAGGCCTGGAATGGGCCATCCATTCCCATCAAGCTTGAGACTACAGGAAAAAAAGACAGAAAGTCTTCTTCAGAGATGGTTAACAGTTCAGGAGCTAAAAGGGACATAAACGATCCTTTTCTGCCCATGAGACAAAATACAGCCACAAGATACAGTCCACCTGTGGTACACCAACTGGACATGTCCAAGAGCACGTATGTTCACAAAGCTCTGATTTGTGAAACCCACTTGAACGACACCCTTACTGCTGAGACACACTCATTCTGTATGTTGTGGCTGCGGTCTTCAAGATCAGAGCCCTGAAAAAACCCACACAGAATGTAATGATGCCTAGAACATACCTGATACCACATGATTTTGCCTGAGAACTTCTCAATATTTATCTCTTTATTTCCTAAAACAAATTTCCCTGTTCATGCAGTTGGCTTAACAGCTTTATTTTTTTTTTTGAGAGCAAAGCCTCTGCTCCAGGTACTTTGAGGAAATGAATATGAAATGAATCTTTCTCCTTCAAACCCATAATGTTTCATGCATTGCCTGTTTTTATTCAGAAGCTCACATTCTATTTTAATTACATCTTCCCAAAGCGGAGTTGAGAGCAATGCCAGGTTCCTTTGTGGGTCCTAAGGGGAAGTATTTACTAAAACGGCTCTTTATCAGATCCTGCTCATTTTGGATATCAGCAACTTTAATTATGTTTTTGGCCTTTATCAGAAAGCAATTTTTTGCATTGGATAACTTTTTCTCCTTGAAAGGATAAAAGCAAAAACACCTGGATTTGTTCATGGCAGTTTTCTTTCTTAACACTGTTGAATTCCGTCTCTTCTATTCCTTAACACATAGAGGGAAAAAAAACAATCAGACAGTAGAATTTGTACCAGTTGACTTCATTCTCTATGATATGATTCTCACCCTTGGATACAATGAAAATCAGCTTCTAGCTATTCTGCTGTAACTACTTTCTCCTGCAACTCCTTCATTTTTAGTACTACCTATTATTACAGTTGCTACTTCTCGCAACATAGAACTTCTGTAGGTATCTGTTTCTTTGCCAGATCTTAACTAGACTGAAAACTGTGCTAATTATTTGCCTCTGGGAGATTTATTGCTCCTGCTGTTCCTGTTTCAACCAAATGGGTTGGACAGGAGGAAGGATTTTATCACACTTGAAAAACAAGTGAATATATCCGAAGTTACATTTTCCAAAACATCCAACGCCTTTTCTTTAAGGTGTCCTCCCATTTACATGGTGTAAGGTAAGGATTTCAAATCTGCATCACAAATGTGTCATGGGAAATTACCCAAATTTAACTACAGTTCAAAACCAAACACAAAACAAGGTATTTGGACACGCTGATTAGAAGGAATTTAGCACATTAATTTCTCAGATTTCCAACGCATGCCCCTAAGAAAGTACTAGCCCTGATCTCATTAAGCATGCCATATTCCAAGCCTACGAGGACAAAACCAGACTTCTACAAAGATTCCTGCCAAAAGCTTTACACTCAGATACAGATGGTACATGTTAGAACACACACAATACTGTGCTTATTATGACCACCAAAAGCAGCTTGATTGCATACATGAAGAATATAGGAGAACAGCCCTCACACCAGGGTAAGGAAGAATTATTAGCCAGGAATGGGTTGAAATGAAGCACAAGGCTACAAAAGAAACATTTAAGACTTAGGATTATCAGACTAGGGGGGGTCTAAAACTATTCTAACAAGCAGACAAGATGTTAGGCATTGAAAGCAGCTTATCATCACCGCAGGAGACCTGGACTGCAAGCCAGAGACAGTGACATAGAATCATAGAATCACTAGGTTGGAAAAGACTTTTCAGATCATCAAGTCCAACTGTACTTGTCTACTACTAAATCATATCCCCAAACACTTAATCTACCTGTATTTTAAACACCTCCAGGGGTGGTGACTCAAGCACCTCCCTGGGCAGCCTGTTCCAGCATTTGGTAACCCTTTCAGTGAAGAAATTTTTCCTAATGTCCAGTATGAACCTCCCCTGGCACAGCTTAAGGCCATTCCCTCTCATTCCATCACCTATCACTCGGGAGAAGAGACCAACATCCACCTCTCTACAACCTCCTTTCAGGTATTTGTAGACAGTGATAAGGTCTCCCCTCAGCTTCCTCTTCTCCAGCCTGAACAACCTCAGTTCCCTCAGCTGCTCCTCGTAAGACTTGTTCTCCAAACCCTTCACTAGTTTTATTGCTCTTCTCTGGCCACACTGGCCTCACCACAGGGGCAAATCACTCCCCTGGTCCTGCTGGCCACCCTGTTTCTGATACAAGCCAAGATGCTGTTGGCCTTCTTGGCCACTTGGGTACACTGCTGGCACACATTCAGTCAGCCACCAGTCAAGCAGAACTTCCCCAGTCAGCCAGAACATCTGGTAGATGATGAAATGGGGTTTGGCAAGCACCTCCGCCAGTTCCCTCAATACCCTTGGGTGGATCCCATCTGGTCCCATAGACCTGTCAGTGTCTAATTGGCCAAGCAGGTCTTCAATCATTCCCTTGTGGATCATGGGAGCTTTGTTCTGTTCTTCCTCTCTGTCTTCTGGCTCATGAGTCTTAGCACCCTGAGAACATTTCACCTTACTATTAAAGACTGAGGCAAAGAAGGAATAAGAAATCTTGACTAAGAAAGCTCAAGCTTTTCTATTGGCATCACAGGAAGTTGAGAACAGGGCTACCTAATATTTGGGTAAAACAACAGAACCTTGACTAATTCAGAACTGTACGGAAATAAACATTTTAATGAGGCTTCGACAGCAGCTGGGAGCCAACTGCTGATTTATGCCTGCCCACCTACTCGGACACAATCCTGCTGAGCGTGTGGGAGTGTGCGTGTGTGTGTGCCTGGGGCATTTTATAACAGTTTCACGGACTATTCTACAACAATTTATGGACCAACCATGATTCATGAACCACCAGCTGAATAACACTAGATAAAATGACCTTTTCAGTCTCTTTTTGGCATTTTTCTTCATGATTCTATGTAGATGCAGCAGTTTGCCCATACACTCAGTTATCATTGTACTGGTGGGGAAAAAAAGTCAGAAATTATGCCCAGATAACAACAAGCATACATCTTATTTAGTTTGTCCTCACCATCATTAGAGTACAACTTATCTATAATGCACAGTTAAGAGGCAGCTAAATAATAAAGAAGTAGTAACAAGGATAAAGGATGGCTGAAAATGCAGTGGGGAAAAAAAAAAAGAGAAGCAACAGGGATAGAGGGAGAAAAAAGGAGAATAGGTGAGATGGAAGAAGGGGAGTGGTTCACAGAACCTTTGCTATTAGGAAGCAAGAAAGAAGAAAGCAGGGAAAAGCCCTGGGATGGCAAATCACATGCAGAGACTCTCAAATGGAAAAAGCTTTCTGACACCTCAAATAAATCAACAGTTGAAATTGTTCAGGAAGCCTTGTAGCTATTGCTGGAAAATCCTCCTGCTGCTGGGTGCTAACTGCAGTGATTGGTGTCCTTTCAGCTGCTGAAACAGAGAGGTCCTCGCCCAGTGCTGCCAGGCATACTCCTTCATGCTACAAAGCAGGCCAGAGAAAAAGCCAGATGCAGAGTAAAATCAAAATATATATAAGCTACTATATTGATTTATTATTCATTTTCATAAATAATTACTCACAACAATTTTTAAACTTTTAATACCGTGGCTGCCACAGTACTCTCACTCTGCTGCTCCAAAGCAACACATGGCCCAGGAACACTGCCAGAGTAGCTCTGTTCTGCCCACTACTGAACATGTGTTCTTCATAGCAGTCAACCTTCAATCAAAGACAAAAAAGTAGCTTTTCAAAAGCCTTGCACACTTTTGCTGCCACCAATCACAACACATGCAGATTAGTTTATAGCATGATGACCAGATCAGTTTAGAGCCTTCCTTTAGAAGTCACTCTAGAGCATATCAAATCATCTATCCCACTTCTAGTGGGATGATCCCAGATAGTATCAAAAGGACAACTCCAATTATACCAACTTCTGGAGCAACAATGGTCTTTTATACTCGAGCTTCTTCCTGGAAGTTTCCTCTGTCTCATCATTAAAGGTTTAAGCATTTCTGGTACAGTCATGAGGTATTTTTCTTCATTCCATTCTCTCTACAGTGCTGTTGAACTTACATTTCTTAGTTCAAATAGTAAGTCCGTATCTTGCCAGTGACATAAGTTTTATTTACTGTTGATCCTTACAATTAAAAATTTCACAATAAATTACTGATGTGTCAAAAATTAAATGTTTCCATTAAAAAAATATAAAACTTCAACATAAAGCATTATTTATATATGTGTATATATATGGATCTGGTTATACCCGTGTTAGGCTGCTGGATCTGTGGCTTCAGGATACTCCACCATGCAAAATGGCAAGTGACAAGGCACTCTAGAGCTCCTGCTTCAGATTTTCAAATTATTTGAGCTTTCAAGGCTTCTCTATTTCCAGCTACAGATCTTAGAAATCCACGGCTAGAGTTGTTGTTCCAGCTGGAACTCAACAGCCAGGAATCTGGAAGCAGAGAACCCTCAACCAGAGGTCACTAGGTTTTC
The DNA here is from genome assembly GCF_032191515.1 of Phaenicophaeus curvirostris. Classification (NCBI taxonomy): domain Eukaryota; kingdom Metazoa; phylum Chordata; class Aves; order Cuculiformes; family Cuculidae; genus Phaenicophaeus; species Phaenicophaeus curvirostris. The sequence goes on along the minus strand of NC_091392.1, from coordinate 35,641,099 downwards.
CAAGCTCTCTGACATATGGGCAGAAATACTTCCCTCCTTCCTACCTCTCCCTCTAATGTCATCTTTTCAGCAGTCAAGTTAACTGACTGTGATTAATAAATTTTTATACATATTTTTATATATTTTTAATATTTTTTTTCACAGAAAGCAAAATCAAACATTTAGTCCAAACAATAAGAAAAATCTTAAGTGACAAGAATAGACTCTTCAGCTTGAAGATAACAAGTTACATGGTTCATACATATGCAGCTGAGTAGAGAGGAAGAAAAGAAAAAGCAGAAGGTCAGCCCAGTCTTATCAGTGGTTTAACTGGATTCAAAGAAATGTTCGTGGACAAGATGTGACTTTCCTTAACTCCATGACAAGTTTGCATTAGTTCATATGAACCAGGAAGGACTAGGAATGTATCTAAACTCAGAAAAAGTAATCTTCTAAAAAAAGAAGAAAAATACAGAAAGACATTGAAGGCCAACATGAAAGAGGGATGATAAATGATAAAGAGAGAGGGATGATTTATGAGATTATAATGCTTACTGATCATCCAAGAGTTAACATATAATGAAAGGAAAAGCAGGCTACGAGCAATATCAGGGTATCTGGGAAAAATGAATAGAAGTGTAATATAATGGTAGACGACCATGGGCAATCCAGTGAGAAGCTCTCCTCAAGGAGCAACAATGGCTCCAAGAGCAAGCAGGAGGATGGATTTGCAAACAGTGGAAGGGAAAACTGCAAGAACACAGCAAAAGTACATCCGCACCTGGACCTCAGTCTTGGGCTCTAATCTTCCAGCCTCAGAAGAGACACTGACCAACTATTACACAGGTGTGAAGGAGAGGCAAGCAATGTGCACAGTGAGTCTAGGTGGCCTCTCCAAAGAACACAGACAGCAGTGACAATGACAAACAAAGGTGAGGAAATACCCCAGTGGGTAAATTGTGTTTACCTGCTCAAGAAAATCAGAACATTCATCAGAATTATGACACAATAACACAACAGCTTTCTTCACACAGTACAAAATTACACTGTGAATTTCACTTCCTTACAATACTGCTTTGACAACAGATTACAGGATTAAATCAGGCATTTGTAGAGATGACAACAATACTCACTTTATAACAGTAAGCAATAAAATATATACTGAGGCTTCAAATGTAATATACATTCCCAAAACTTAGAGCAATAATGAATTTCTAACCAACATCCCCAAGAAGAAGGTTACCCTGCATTTCACTGCTACAAAGTTTATTGCCTTGAAGAAGAAAGCATCAGGCATGGGTACAGATGAAGCAGCAGCCCCAATGAACATGGAAAACACTGTTGCAGTTTGAACATGATTTTCCCACTCATTTTCTTTCTAGAAAAAAAAAGTCAATCAAAATTTTAAAAATTGCTTTTCAGCAGCTGAAGGTTGTTAAAGGAAACAAGCAATTAATTGTTATGAAGTCATCCAAAAAAAGACTAGCAACGTGAAGATATCAAGGTTAATATAATAAATGTAAATGCAAAATATTAGATAAACTAGGGGCTTATTCAGTGTTATTTAGGTCACTGGAAAGACAATTTTTCTTTGTTTTCCTCTTAAGCAATACCTCATTTTAATATGACTAGGAATAATAAATTCTAAAACCCCATTTTGATTATGTTTATTAAACACTTCACCACAAAAGAAATTAAAACATTTGCAGAATGTTATGAGGCATAATCAAAGCAGTTTCAAACAGTTTCACTCCCCAAATTTTTGCTTATTCCTAAGTTTAAGCATCCTAAATTGACTTCTAACGAAAAAAAATTAGAAATACTTTTTCAAAACAAATCATGTTCTGAATTTCAAATTATGCTTATGAAGCAAGTGAAGGAACCACTACACCTTTCAGTTGCTCTTTTCTCTAACCAAAGTGATGCTTTGTTAGTGTTTCCTTGAATGGACAAATATCAGCTCACATCTCTGAACACCATAGCATGACCCATTCACTGTATAACATTTTGCAGTTTTTGCCTTTTTTCATTTTTTTGTTTAATAAAACATCTTATGAAGAAATATCAATCAATCTGAAGTTTTCATCATTGCCAATTTAATAAAGCTTCCGTGCCAATGTATCCTACCTGTTTGCCTGCCTGTGTTTTTCACTGACCCTGTACCTTGCCTTGAAGATCCAAGTTCTTCCCATAACTTCCCTAACTCATTGCAATCTTGAAAAACCACAAAAATGATTAATTACATAAAACAGCATGCCGAACAGTTTTAGAAAGAAGCGACACAATGTTGATAGCTGAACACAGAACCGAATGCAAAACTATTTACCTCTTTTACAGTACCAGGTGATGCTCATAGCCCAAGTTGAAGGGAGGGCATTTGAAAAGTGAGCAGTGCCTGCTAAGGTCAGATAGAAAACCAATGGCAAATGCTCTGTGTCACATAGTATTGGAGAAGCAGACAATGTATTTAAGTCCATCACCATCAAAAAGATAACCCTAGAAGCTCAGTAAAGCATGAGTCTCACAAAAAACTCAGCATTAAAACCTAAAGGTGCCCAAGATCAATCTCCACTAGAATCCAAATGACTGGAACATCAGGAGGAAGGGTGAAAGATTACCAGCTAAATCTGTCTCTTACAGATGAACTTAGAATCAAAGAATCATTTAGATTGAAAAAGATCCTTAAGATCATCAAATCCAACAATAAACCTAACATTCCCAAGTCAAACTTGGTACTATTCTTCTGTACATGCTTATGTACGTTGGAATCCACATCTCAGTATGAGCCAAATAGATTTTTTACAAAATTAAATGTAAATTGTTAGGTTTGCATGCAAAGGAAAAAACTGTCTCCTTTCTCACAGACTATCAGCCCCCAAACTCTGCAATGGCAGATCATAAACTTGCTCCTAGAAGATCAAATGAGCAGAAGCGCTTTTATTCTTGCTTTTATGCAGCACCTCAGTTCAAGGAGGAAGATGACATTTTCATTATGAAAATAATGCCTCTCTCCCTTGATTGGACATTTATGTTCAAAAGACATTATTTGAGGACTTTTTTTCAGTAAAAGCTTCAATAAACACACTGAGATACACCACTAGAGCAGGAAACTAGCACACACAAATAAATACTCATACTGTTCCTTACCATTGAAATACTACAGTCTGTTTGGAGACAAATGCAAAAGTATTTTCTGTTAACAGATTTTAATTTTTTTCTTTTTTAGCTGACTGGACAGCTAGAGCATAGAAGATATTTATAGCAGTGTCATATTGCACAGTAATATTGTTTTACTCCGCTTTTTGTAATTACTCAGCTTACTTCATGCGCGGCAACAAAGAAACAGAGTTTCCGTTTGATATTGGCTTCTTGCTTCTAAGGATGAACAAGTGGATCTGCAATCCTTCTGATGTATCCTAGTCACACAAGCACAGCTTTTTCCCCCAGAAAAATCTACCTCTTTCTCCTAGTTATATTTTCTAACGAACTATTAGAGACAAATCTTGTACAATTCCTGCACGCAGGAAAGACAACAGACCGCCCTGTTCCACTGACTAAAGAACCAGACATGAGAAAGTTCAAACTGCAAAGCAGACACCTGCTGTGATCTTGCACCAACCACACCTCTGTCCCAATTTTTTTTCTTCACAAAAATAATACCTACTTCACGGTAAAGAAGTGAGGCTAAGGTTTATAAACCAGTGCTGAAGATGAAAGGTGCTAATTAAACTAAAGTTCTCACTTCTGCTGGACAAAGCAGAAAACATTAAGATTTGTCTGGGAGCTTTTCATGCCTTTCTTGAGAAATTTTAATATTTCTATTACTACTTAGATGTCAGTAACACCTGCCAGGTAGCAAAGCATTTTCAAAGCACAGACAATACATCAGAAGTTCACAAAGAGAGAGACTGGAATTCAAAAATCAAAGTAGTAAGGATTATCCAGAAATGTTTGTATTTTAAATTGCAAGAGAATTAAAGTACCAACAGAAAAATAGCAGCAATGCTGTTTTTCTGTTGGTACTTTAATTCTCTTGCAATTTAAAATTGCAATTTAAAAATTTAAAATTTAAATAAGCAGCATTGCTGCTATTTTTCCTCTAAACACCTTTCAATGTCAACTTACAGTAACAGCTCCACAGCATTCAGGTCCCCCTTCTTCAAGAGGTGATGATCCTCTCATTGCATCCAACACAGTACTCCAGTTTCCAAAAGAACGAAACCACAATTGCAGCTGTCCCAAATGACAACAGCACAGACAATCAACTGAAAACCTACTTTCAACAAATTCAACAGAAAATTCTCATTGAAACCTACCCTATTTCGTACAGTGCTAACTTCTGCTCCTAGGGCTATTATATTTAAATACGCAAAAAAAGGAAAAAAAAAAAAAGTTTGTGGTTTTTTATGATCTACATGAAAGATAAATTTGGAAAAAATAACACACTGTGTCTTCACTCTAACAAAGGGGCTTTTTCTCCTACTATGACACAACAGCATTTTTGTGATAATTAATCAAGCAACTCTGAAAATGCACTGGGATCTCAGGCCTGTTCGGGTAAACGATATGTGTCACTTTAGGTGATAAAACTGCAGGTTTGAGGATACATATTTTGCATGTTACTTTTATTCACAATGCGACATTTTTCTATGAGTGGAAATAAAAAGATGTTTTTCCACCGTTAAAAAAGAAGAGATTATAAAAAATCTTCCAGCTAAACACATTTAATTTCTCTTTCAACAAAAAATATGAAGAATAAGCAAAGGAATACCACCAAAGTAAAACACATTTTACGTGTTCTCTGGGGAAAAAGGCTTTTAATAAAAAGAGAGGGAGAAAATTTAGGATATTTTAAATCCCTTTTACTGGCTTTCTCTTTACCCCACAAACCAGATATTAGCACATATCACAAGAGTGATTTTTTTAATTAAAATATAGTTTCTTTTTCGAATTACCCTTTGATCCACTTAAATATCTAAGTTATAAGCCTGAATATAAGCACATTGACTTTAAAGAGATTATTCATTCTCAAGTATCTGTACACTGAAGCAGAAAGTGCTTCAGTGGCCTTGACTTACAGATCTTTTAAGATCAGCATCAAATTAACTGGGACCACATGCATTATCCATTCATACAGTTAGAGCCTAACTGATAAACTAATTCAGAAAAATGGTATATTTTCAAATACTTTGCTCGACTGGGGACTCCTTATAGGACAATTTCCTGGTTCAAGCCTTTCATGTGCATATTCTGCTGATCAACAGATCTCTTTGACATATTATCAATTCATGATAATTTCTTGTTTCTTTTTAACCCTTAGCGTGCTGTTGATTGAGATAAAATGAGTAATATTTGATTATCAACTAGAATCCGCAAGCAAACGAAAATTTATGTTTGAACTTGAACATCAGATTCATTACAACAGGGTAAAAAAATTTCCGTTTAGGTACTGTCAAAACTCAGAACTTCAGAACAGTTCCAGGAACAGACCTTCACACATGCTCACTATGTATTTTACTTTACTACAGAATGCCACAAAAGGTACATTTTCAAATATCATGAAAAAGTTTACCTTTAACCTTGCAAACTCTTAAATGTGTGTAACTACAACCTCAAGTATCCGAATTGTGTAGGACTAATCTACAGTATAAACTGTAGTATAAACTCCCCAGAAAATTATAATGTGTTCATATAACTGCATAAAGTCTAGAATTTGCCAATTAGGACATGTAGAAATTCCACACAAACATACTGAATTTACAATTTAATAACTGAAAGCAAACCCATACTAATTACAAAAAGACACTTTATGCAATTATTACAGGCAGTCAGCACTAAGGAAATAAGAAGTCAGTTAAAGGCTATTTTCCTTCATATTACCAGTCTAAACAATAAATAGTTGTTCAATTTCAATAAGCAGCCACATCATGCTATTTTTTCCTTTTTATGCTAACTTCTTTCTTTGCAGTTAAAATAAAGAAATTAAATATGCCTAGTTTCAAAAAAAAAGTTCAGGAAAAAACCTACTACCAACCACGGTAACCAAAAAGAAGAAAGAAATGACAGAAGAGGAAAGAAAAGTCAATAGCCTGATGTATATTATAAGCTGGGAAACAAAAGTATTAAGACAAGTTTTTCAGATTACCTGGGACTCCATAACTCAACCACAAGGACGTTTCTTACAATTTAAGTCAACTACTTAAGGAGGTCATCACAGAACTCTCAGAGGCTGTGATTATTAAAATTACTTCAATTACTGTACAGAAAAGAAACATATGTATAGGAATATGGCTTCAGGCACAACTTACCCACCACCCTGATCTTTGATGAAAGCAGAAAATAGAATATAGAGCCAGCAGCTTACCCTTCCCTCTTCTTCTCTGGTTTGAAAAATTTATATTTAATGGCATAGGGCAACTCACCTGAAAATTAAGGCTCTCTTCATATTAAAGTGTTCCAAAAAGCAAGACTGAGTTCCCACTAAATATTTAAACAAATAGCAGTTAACACATCTAAAATATGCCTAAACAGAATGATGAACTGAAAGAATATATAGTATTCTTGATTTCAGTTTTTTAAACAAATACAGGTACCCATGTATGCCTGAATCTGCGGACACGTGAAAGCAATGCCTTAGGGAGATAGGAAATATCAAAAACTTTAGGATTAGTACATTCAAGTGAAACAGAGGAAATAAGACAAACCATAATAAAAGTCTGAGTTGGTCCATCATTTTTGAAAGCATTAGTAAAGACAGGAAAGCTTCGGAATACTAAAGTCTTCTAATGTTGAAACCAAGCTAATATGGAACTTAAGTTACCAGACGTGTTTGCTCAATAAGCAAATATGAACACACGAAAAACACCAGCAATGTTTTAAAATTTTGTGCTTGGCAGGGGAGAGGGGGCTGTTTTAAGGTTAGGTTTTTTTGCTACCAACATTCCTGAAGTAAGTTACTGACTCACAAGAGCTACAAATATAAAGCTACTGAATTATCCTTATACATCATCCATCTCATTCTTTCTCTCCCCTCTCCATATAGCCACCCACACCCCAGCTGAAAGCATTTAATCAACTGCTTCACTTTTGACATGCAAATCCCGCAAGTTTATCTGGCTGCTGCACATTTTGCAACCAGTCCTAGCAAGAGGTGAAGTTAAAAGCGCTATGAATTATAATTTCAAAATACAGATCTGTAAGCGAGGAGATGGATTTCCTTGGCCCTGTCAAATCATGATTTATATAGAACCTTCTACAACAGAGTTTGCTTAAAGCCTAAATCTTACATACTGTTTGTTTGGCTTGAGAAAGGTTAGTATTTAAAAAAAAAAGCAAAAATAAAGTGGCTTACAGGTATATTCCTCACAAAATCAGATGTTTTATCAAATGCATCTGGTGTTTTGAAAAAGCTCAGGCTCAAATCTTCTAACCACATTCAAAACCATTACAATATAAAGGTATTTTCCAACCTAAATGATACTATGACTCTATTCTACAATTTACAAAACCACCAGAAAACATAACAATAAGAAAGAAGAAAACTGATAGATACACGCAAAAGAAGCAACAAATTCTGGGGCAAAAGTTTTCTCTGACTTCTCAGAAGAGATTGTGGACTAAGAAATGGCCTCCACTAACAGCTACAAAGGCTCAGTAAATTTGCTAGCACAAGCGAATTAACCTCCAGAATCCAGCAGAGTTCATCCATTTACCGAGCACTGAATTTCACTCCCCGGAGTATTTTCTGTAGGGCTACTGCTCTACTTTCTGCCCAGCCGTTGTGTAAATAACCCATTCCTAACGCAAAACCAAGTCAAATACTTCACTGAAAATGCCACTGAAATTCAATTTGTTTCCGAGTAGTAAAACTGTGTTTATTCCACAACAGCCTCATTGCAGAGCCAGATCCTAACACTCTCGTGAGGAGCATGAGCGCAAGGACAAAATCCTGCCAACTACCAATGCTTTAAAGATATTTTGAGAATGCAGAATATAGCAAGGAGCTTGAGGCAACTCACTTGCTGGCACTATCCTGCTTTTGCTCAGATGCCAAAAAAGCTCCTCAGGTGAGAGGCAGCACCTCTGAGCACCAGCTTGTTACTGATCTCAGCGACCAGGAGCTGGCAATGATGGTGAAAGACAGAAGCAGCAAGGGAAGCTCCTCTGCGACAGCAGGACACAGTGTCTGATCCACAGAGATGATAATCCAAATAGAAAAGAATAATATAAACCAAATAGTCCACAGCTGTGTTACTCCTGTTTTAATAACAACTTTCAACAAGGCCGCCTGCCAGCAAACACCGATGCTCTGAACTACAGGCTGTCACTACCCCAAGGATTCAGTGCATCTTCTTTCCTCTTGCCTCTGCACAACATATTTAACCCACAGACATTTCTGACCACTTGAAAAGGATTTTGGTGCAACGTTAGCCATTACTACACCCACCCTCCTCACACACACACATCTCAAAAAGTACCAGTTATTCTTCTTTATTTGTTTGCTTGAAAAAAAGTGTTCTCAGATACCATCCCACTGTAGAAAAGGCTAATCTGACAAACAAGCATTGGGCTGCTGAACACCTGGTCTTCATTGCAGGCAACTGTAGAAAAGCTGGCATCACTTCTATCTTGCTCATTGATATCCATAGAAACAAAAAGCTCGAAACATGAGGAATTATCTCAGATCTGGCTCACTTAGGCACACGTTCCAGTTACTGGTAAGTTCCTCTTTTTTTTTTTTTTTTTGTTAAATGTAAGTACGTTCAGTTTAACTCACAGTTTACAGTGCAGGACAGAGAAATCACATCTCACTGTACATCACGTCCTGTAAAACTGCTTCAGGAAGAAAGCACTGTACTACACAGTGTGGCTTGCTAAACAAAAGTAAGCATTTTATGTGGTGCCTGCCTTCCTGGGAAAGATAGTTACTGGGAGGACCTGTTCTGGCAATACTTTACAGTGTTCTAAATCCTGTCTGCTAATAAGGAAATCTTCTGATTGAGCTATACAATATTCTATTAGCACTCCACAAAATGGAAGTGTTAAAAATTCAGTCTTGTCCCACTGGTAAAAAAAGTGTATGAGTAAGTTTCACTGACAGTTATTTTAAAGTGTCATCATTCCATTTCTATCTTTAACAATATTTCAAGGAATAAAAACATTATGCTCTTTTGAGAGAAAAGAGTTAAACTTTAGTGAGACAACTGTGGAACTCCCTACACATCTGTGGGAACACAGTAGGTAAAGAGGATAGTAAAACTATTGAAATATTCTCTGCAGCTTTCCCTGCACAGTAGCAGAATCTTCTCAGTGGTGATTTTCACTGATAAGAAGAAATTAAATAAGGCACAAAAGAGACAGAGATTGTGTCAGTCCCACCTGTCTTTCTCAATTCCTGTGGTAATTTTCAAAGAAGGAAGCCAACAAAACTCTATGTGAAATATGCGTCAGTATCAAAAGTTGTCAGTCCCTACTTGCGTGCTTTTTCCTTTGTGTGTTCCCTTTCAAGTATTCAAATGTTAGTAAGAAAAGAATGCTGCTTCTAACTAGTGATGTAAAATCAGTGAAAAGCAGAATTAGCTCTGGTAATGACTTTTATAGAAAAAAAAAAAATTAGATAATCGACATCATTCAGAACCATAAAGCCTGGCTGCCCTGGTACCACAGGACATACCAGAAGGGTTTGTATTGCCCAGCCACCCAGCACAGCCTGTGCCAGCAGGAAGAGGAAACAAAGAGAAATCAGTACGGTGATACAGTAATCAATGATTACTTGTACCCAACATAAATGTTACCACATTACTCTGAATTTTACAGGGTGTCATGCTCATCTTGCCAGACTGAAATGCCCAGCAGGTGATTGCCCACATAGAACACTGACATATCTCATTAGTCCCTTCTCGCATGAAAGGCTTAGGACAGACAGTACTCTGACATTTTAACACATATACATTCAAATGGCCCATGAAAAACATTAAAATACAGAATTTCACTGTCACAATCACAAGACCCTTGCAGACAACTGCTGACTCAATGCATCCTTTCCCATAAGCTGCAACAGGAGTTAGATATGAGCAATGTGGAGAAGGTAAACCATCGAGCTTTGCCTATTGCATCTACTTAAGTGCAACATGGCATTGACAGCCCTTCATGGAGAACTTCGAGCAGCTCAGGTAACTCTGAATCATACAAAAAACAACCCATAGTGACAATATAGGTATGTGTTGAGATTCAAGAAAAGTTGTCTCTGTCTAAATTACTGAAGGATCCAAGACTGAAGCTTCCGCTTTACGTGATGTCTTTCTAATGTTTCAGCACACAGGAAACCCTGATCAAAATCTTGGTTTTGGAGCCTATACCCTTCACCCGCAGAAGCAACACACCAACTGTGCTAGTGCTTCAACTTCTACACACTGCTCTTCTTCAAGGGAAGCTAGAGTGTTTGATGCCATATCAATAAGACATCCCTCGCTGCTGGCAAATCTAACTCTCCATCTTTGAAAACACAAGCAAAAACTGCTTTGCCTGTGCAGAAAACAGTAATTGCTTATTTGCAATCAGTACTTCCCACTTTCTTTCTATATGGGAAAAGGACCTTGCTTCTGACCCAGACACAGCAGACAATCATCTCCCATCAATCAGGAAAGACCATATCTTCATGAAGATTCTTCAACATTCAAATTCTTTTAATACCGCAAGTCATAAAATGCTGTTAACTTGGCTGTGCAGATCACAAGAGATGTAGATGCTTTTTGCTTATTTTCAGTTCCTTTCATGCTAGAAGGGCACTAGGGATTAACTGTTGCCTCCCTTCCATCTCTGTTAGAGCCCTCCTGATCCCAGCTGGTTTTAGGAGAAAGAATGAAAAAATTGACACAGTGCCTATGTCTTTTGCATGCTGATGAAAACCAGCTCTAGAGTGCCATCTTATCCCACTTAGAAAATTGTCTTCACCACTGTTCAGTTTAGCAAATGGTTAAAGACCAACTATCCAAAACGCCAGTCAGTCAGACTGAGGTGAAAAGAGGCACAAGTCCAGACCAGGACTAAATACATACAACTTGTAATAATAAAAGATATATTAATTACAAAATACTAATTAGTGTTTTCCAATTAGAGATTTAGTTACATTTTTCAGATGCTACTGGAGGACTGGAAGGCAGCTCGTTAGCCAGCTTCTCATGTCATGTCAGCAGCTAAGATACAGTGACGTTTGCCTTCCATTTTCATCCTTACTGCTGTTATTCATGAATTCTTCACCCCAAACAAACAACTATGGCGTGCTTTGCACAGCATAATTTACCAAATGCCACAATTGTTCACTCCCTAGATATCTGTCTGGACCCTGCACCAAGTCTATGGAATGCCTTCACCAGAGTAAAGATTATCTTCCAAGCACCAACCCAAACATTTGACCCCAACGCCCAGTCCTGATTCTAAGGGCTGCCACTCTAAGCACAACCTCTCCTCACAAAAGGTTTTCTGCCATCCGGTTTATACTTCAACTTTTCAGGAGGCACGTGACAAGCGAGAAAACAGATAAAGGCAGATAGAAAGCCTTTGTACAAGGTTTCCAGTCCCAAACTTTCTTGACATCCCAAAGTTTACAAATCCGTCAGCTAAATGCAAGCACTAGGTTTCCAGGTCTTACTTTCTTTGGTTTCTGAGGACTCCCTTAACCTCAAGAAGGAAGAGATTCCTCTTGCCTTATTAAGCCAGAGCCTAAAAGACAATGAACAGTTATCCTCAGCCTTTTGTGTTGAAAATACAAGCTATTTTTTAACATGCACCTGGAAAGAGTATGAAGCATATCCTCTGCTAAAGTGGCCTTGACTGATCAGATGTAATTTGCTAAGCCACAATAAACATGATTAAGCTTAATAACAGACCTGTATCTTTCCCTTATCTGAGAAACTGATTCTCTTTCAGCTTGAGCTGAACAGACAAGCTCACGTAGCAGTAACCTCAGGGATAGATGCTTGCTGTCAGAATATCTTCCATGAGAACACACTAGTTTTCCATTTGAGGCAGGATTCACAAAATACTTGCACATTTTTTAATCCCTGCGTCTCAAGTTTTAAAACATTTCCTAATTTTTATTTTTAAAATGCTTCATAAAGTTCATGTAATTTCCCTGACTGCCAAGAATTGTGAAGATGGACAGAATAGAAAAAAAAACACAGTCTTTCCTTCTTTCTCCACATAACTGGGCTACTGTGCTGAGACTAGAGGCAGAACAATTCTGGAAGGCATTAACACCATTTTTCTTTTCTTTCCTTTTTTTTTTTTCTTTTTCTAAACCCAAGACCAAAGTATACTTAGATGCATTCTTAAAAGTAATAATCACATACATAAAGGGGCATCAAGCAGTCCCAGAGTAAACAAACAAGATATGCAAATACTACTTTCTGTACTCCTGTCAAACTTAATCAGCTATAAAGTCGAAACAGGAGTTCCACAAAATACCTTCATTTAACTTGATTGGAAGGGATATTGAACGAAATAAATTCCAAGAACATTCTTCTTCTAAAGCATTCACTCAGATGTCACTTCCAAAAGTGTTTTAGGTAGTTTATAAAAAGATTTGATTTTGTATCTTAGACAGAAAACTGGGGAGGGAGGAAATGTGCTCTGAATCTTAACGGCACTGTCTTACACTGGTAAGTCTTCACATGTCATTTTTGAAATGACAGGGTTTACTGCATCAGGTGTACGTTACAGTCCTTTTACCCAACACGGAGCATAATTCCTTTCTCCTCTAAAGGAGAGACTACTCCTTGTGATAATCATGGTGGTGGAAGCCAGAAGCAGCACAGTCACTGCAGAGCACGGCTCGATTACAGAGCAGGCAGTAGAACACCAGTAACTGTGCTGCAGTATGCACAAAAAAAGAAGCTATCCACTTCATATTTTAAATACGGTTTTAGCCTCTAAAAACCAGCACAATATGATTTTTTTTTAGTTGATGTAAGTATTCCACATAATTTCCATAGTGAAGACATCTAAAAATACTTGTTGAAATACCAGTGATTGCCACCCCTTGGGAGAGAATCTTCTTCACAACAAAGCGCGCTCACAAATGCTAAACCCTACAAGCACATGCACTCTCTGGCATTGAAAACATTTACCCAGGTTATTCTCCTTCACTCAGGGTATCAGTTATTGCCAAGGTGAGCCAACAGTGTTTACTATGTCTCTGCTACTTCATTTCACTAAGAAATTCGCCAATTTCCATTAGCAAAATTCTGGTTTTGTGGAGCTCCTGGATAACCTCCATTTCAGCACATGACTTGTAGGAACAACAAAGACAGACTGCGCTAAGGGCTTTTTGAGGTAAGCTTTGACCATAGATGGGAGACTCTGAGGCAAGGAAGGGGAAAACAAGGATATTGATACACCAAAATAACCGCGCTTGGAGCAAATCCAGCGTGTCTGCACCAGGATTACTGCAACAGTCCAACAGCTCCTTGCAGCAAAACAAAGTAGCTCCTTGGATAGTTCTTTTTTGAGTTGAGCCCTAACACCAGAATCACACAGCTGCAGTAGCACCACCATCCAGTCCTGACATTCTAGATGAACTGAGCATCAGGGGAGACAGAACAGCAGTTGCAAAGCTCCCCGAACCAGTGCTGCATAGGTTTGGACTGAGGCAAAAGTATCAGCACGCAGTGAACCTTCTATGCTGCGCTGATAGGGGATGCAGTGAGCTTCGCAAGCAGCCCTCGCATCCTCTCTAACAAATCCACCCACTTCTCAAGCCTCTCACCTTAGCACTCAACTTCTTTCCACAGCTGAGGAGTGCCTCATCAGCTCTACAAAGATGCATGCGTAGGACTCAGAGGTCTCCAGGAGAGGCTAAAAGGAAGCCTGTGAAGTTTTAAGGGAAAAACCATGGGGAAAGACGGTCTGTACAAACCACCCGTGGCTCACCATGAGGAAATCTTTGACTTCCCAGTTTTCGTAGCACCTCCAGTGACAACTTTTTCTAACTCAAACCTGCTGTTCCACTAGATTTCAAATTAAAGCCACACAGTAACTGTTGATGACAGAGAAGGACGGCGAATACAGTAAAGCTGATACTGAAGGGGAAAGCCAGCAGGAGGCACATGGATAAAACAGGATTATTTAGCTTTTCTGAGGTTTTGTTTGGTTTGGGGTTGGGGTTTTTCCTGGCTTTGTTTGTTTGGGTTTGAGGGTTGTTTTGTTTGGTTTTTTTCATGTTTTCATTTCCATAGTCCACTTTGGGGGTATCCACCACCAAGAAACTTCAGCACCAAATTAACTGAGCAGTTTTGGGTTGTTAGACAGCAAAATCACTACTAGTCAGTCCTGCTGGTGCTCACGGAGTTCAATAAAGATTAGCTCTCCTCACCAGAAGGCGACAGGGGTTTAAGCAATCAGATTACAGGTACATAAAATCAAAGAAAATATACACGCATGAAATGTTTCTTATTCTTATATTCTATATAAGCATTATTATCCAATATAAACACACATTTGGGATGGATAAATGGACATTTTGTATCCTATATGCAAGTCTGCTTGTATATGTGACATAAATGCAATTTATATCACTAAGTATTTCACATCCATTATTACTCCATATAAAAATCATAGAAATTACTGTCTACAATGTTAGTTTAAAATAACGGCATTTTCATCCTTCAAAGTCTTCTGATAGAAAAACGTATATAAAATGTTCTGCGGAGCAACTGAATGGAAATATTTCCTGGAAACAGCAGAGGGGGATGTTAGCACAACTGGCTTTGAACCAGAATTTTACTGAATCTGTAATTGCCTTTTAACTCAATGCCATAGTGAACTCCTACATTAGCTAAAGATGCACCTTCATTTCATTACTGCACTGGCCACTTTTCTGCCTAGTTTGAAAGCTTTATTTTATCTGTTCTTCATACACAAAGACTATTAAATTCAGGACTGATTAACTATTTTGACCATTTAATTTTTTTTTTTTTTACTCCAAAGAAAAAAAGTTCCAGCTAAACCAGCTAAATGACTCGACTAGCTGAGCTTGAGCAATATACAAGCAGCATACTTTAAAAGGTAATCATTTACTTTAGGCACAGAAGAGCTTTTTTCTTTACACAGTAGAAATAAAATAAAGCATCAGTGATAAGACTATTAACATATAA
The DNA here is from genome assembly GCF_032191515.1 of Phaenicophaeus curvirostris. NCBI lineage: Eukaryota > Metazoa > Chordata > Aves > Cuculiformes > Cuculidae > Phaenicophaeus > Phaenicophaeus curvirostris. The sequence goes on along the minus strand of NC_091392.1, from coordinate 35,625,968 downwards.
ATCTACCCAACTTCACAATGAAGATGAAAGAAACAGAAAATAGGAATAAACAAGAACTTTTATGGAATCAAGTATTCTAACTGGCATTAAAACCATCAGAGCAAAACCATTACCATTGTTTACCTCAAATAAAGCCAAGCCCGCAAGCTACAGCTCGTGACACAACCTTTATGCAGAATGAAATTAGGAAACCTTTTCCGCTTCTGACACAGCCATATTAGACCCCATCTAAAGTTTCCTCATCTGTAAAAGCATCTGATACATTGTGACAACTGTCATCTATCCTATTTCTGCGATTCCTCAGCTACACAGAGTCCTGACATAAAGAAATACGACCGCAGATTTTAGTAACGATGGCATTTTCTAAGAGGAAAGACTAAAAACCAGGCTTTTCACCGCTGAAATACCTGCTCCCGCCTCAGCAACTATTTTTATGATGTCATACGTCTGCGATCAGCTTCCCACTAGGGATAAGGTTGGCCACAAGCACAGCAGCAGCTCCCGACAGCCTCGCAGCTCCAGGGCACGATACTCCTTCCACAGAGCAAACAGAACCTCCCTGCTTTGACTGCTCGGTGGATTTCTGTCCCTGGCAGTCCAGCTTTCTGTCCAACGCGACGGCAGCCAAACCAAAACAGCTCCAGGACCCCACAGTGCAAATCAAAGACTTGGGGCGCGCCTGCAAGTTCCCGAGAACGAACGGGGTACAGGGATGGAGCAGGGAGGGCAGCGGCACCACCGCCTCCCAGCACCCAAGCTCTCTTGGAGCAGAAGGCTAAGTTACCTTTTTATTTGAACCAACAGGCTGTTTATTTAGAAAGCAGAAACTCCTGGGGGCGGCTGCGAGGCTGCGGGGGCCCCCGGGGCGGGACGGGGCCGCTCCAGCCTCGCCCCACGCGGGGCGCTCGGGCCAAGAGGCTTCGGAGCGGCGGCGTTCACACGCGCCCCGAAACTCACACACGCACCCCCCGGGCTCTTGGAGACCTCGGCGCCGCCGAGAAAAGTTAAGTTGCCACCAGCGCGGAGGCGGCGGGGACCGGTCCGGTGCGCACCCCCCACCCCCACCGCGGAGGGATGGGAGGATGGGAGAGTGGAGGGCGCCGCCGCCGAGCCCGGGGATGGCGAGCAGGGGGGGGCCGGCGGCTCGGCATCCGCCTTCCTCCCCTCTCTCCTTCCCTCCCTCCCTCCTCTCCCCGCGCTCACCTCGCTCGGGCTCGGCTTGCAGGCAGATGGGGATGTTCTTCTTCCAGCCCGGCATGGCTCCGCGGTGCCCGCGCTCAGCGCTGCGGCGGCGGCGGCGGCGCGGGGCGGCTCATGGCAGGGCGAGGCGAGGCGGCGGCGCCCCGCGCTCCCGGGGAAGCCGGCGGCGGAGGGGCGGCGGCCGCGGGGACGGGGAGGGGAGGGGAGGCGGCGAGGCTCCGCCGGCTCGGGGAACGCGAGGGAGGCGGCGGGCAGCGGGGCGGGCTCGGCCGGGGGGTGGGATCTGCGGGAGGGGGAAGGGGCGCCCGGTCCCGGCGCCGGGGCGGGGGGAGGTGGCGGCCGCGCCGGGGGAGGGGGCGGGGCGGGGCGGGGGCGCCAGGTGCGGGGGGGGCTCCAGGTGCGGGGTTGGGGGGGCGGCTGTGGGGGAAGGGGCTGCCCCGCCGCGGGGACGTGGGGGGGGTGGATGCGGGGACGTGGGGCGCGGAGCAGCTCCCGCTCACGCTTCGAGCGGGGACACGCGTGGGGGTGGATGCGGAGCCCTGGGGTTCAGGGCCACGGGATGCGGGGACACGCGTAGGGGCGGCTGCGTGGTCATGGGATGCAGGGACACGCGTGGGGGCGGCTGCGGGGTCATGGGATGCGGGGACATGCGCGGGGGCGGCTGCGGGGTAATGGGATGCGGGGACACGCGTGGGGGCGGCTGCGGGGTCATGGGATGCGGGGACACGCGTGGGAGCAGCTGTGGGGATGTGGGGCACGGGGCTGCTCCTGCTCGCGCTTCGAGCGGGGACACGCGTGGGGGTGGCTGTGGGGATGGGGAACATGGGGCTGCCTCTGCTCAGTCTTAAGGCAGGGATGCGCGTGGGAGCGGATGCGGAGCTGTGGGATGCGGGGACGTGGGGCTCCCCCTACTCATGCTTCGGGAAGGGACACACCTGGGAGAGGATGCGGGGCTGCCCGCTTAGGGCAAAAACACACGTGGGAGCAGGTGCGGGGCCGTGGGGTGCAGGGATGCGCGTGGGAGCGGCTGTGGGGCGTGGGGTTGCCCCTCTTCGGGCAAAAACACGTGTGGGAGAAGCTTCTGGGACGCAGGGCTGCCCCTGCTCAGTCTTCAGGCAGGGACACGCGTGGGAGTGGAAGCGGAGCCATGGGGTGTGGGGACACACGTGCGAGCGGCTGCGGAGACGTGGGACATGGGGCAGCCACGCTTCAGGCAGGGACACACGTGGCAGAGGCTGCGGGGATGTGGGATGTGGGTCTGCCTCGCTTTGGGCAGGAATACACGTGGGAATGGATATGGGGCTGTGGGACGTGTGGCTGCCCCGCTTAGGGCAGAAACACGCATGGGAGAGGATGTGGGATGCGGGGACACACGTGGGGGTGGCTGCGGGGGACATGGGACACGTGTAGGGTGGGCTGCGGGGCCGTGGGACTCAGGGACACAGGTGGGAGCAGCTGTGGGGCCATGGGACACACATGGGAGCAGACATGGGGCTGTGGGATGTGGGGACACACATGGGGGCGGCTGCGGGGCCATGGGACTCAGGGACACAGGTGGGGGCAGCTGTGGGGCCATGGGACACGCATGGGAGCAGACATGGGGCCACGGGATGTGGGGACACACGTGGGGGTGGCTGCAGGGCCATGGGACTCAGGGACACAGGTGGGAGCAGCTGTGGGGCCGTGGGACACGCATGGGAGCAGACGTGGGGCCGTGGGATGTGGGGACACACGTAGGGGCGGCTGTGGGGCCATGGGATGTGGGGACACATGTGGGGGTGGCTGCGGGGCCGTGGGACTCAGGGACACAGGTAGGGGCAGCTGTGGGGCCATGGGACACGCATGGGAGCAGACATGGGGCTATGGGATGTGGGGACACATGTGGGGGCGGCTGCGGGACTGTGGGACTCAGGGACACATGTGGGGGCGGCTGCAGGGCCGTGGGACGTGCTCCCCCGTGTCCACGGCCTCCCGCACCTGTTGAAGGGCCCGAGTTTGGGGCGCACACAGGCTCGGCCCCCTCACTCCTGCAGTTTTGCCTGCGCCCACGTGTGAGAAAGCTGGGAATTGGGGAGTTAAGAGAGAAGCGAGCTCCCAAGGGGCAGCACTGGATCAAATAAACCTGGATTTGCACCACAGAGAGTCCAGGACCCGGCTGTGACAGGTTGGATTTCTGTCATTATTGCAGCCAATTTCTTACGACCTTTTGACCAAAAGACCTCGAATTTCGCTACCAAAATTGTTTCTGATGCAGCCGTTTCCTAACTGGAGACTAATGCTGCAGCAATTAAATATTCCTTTTATTTTTTGACAGGGGAAAAAAAAACCACTATAAAAATTCCAAGTAGTAGGGTTGAATGTTGTTTAAAATTAGTGATAGTAATACAAATGAAGCTTTTTTTTCTTCCAAGGCACTTCTGGGGGTGGACTGGTGTATGGGCTTTATCCTGCCTGACAGTCACATAGTGATTATTTTTATTTTATCTCTAATTTCCTCATATTTATAGAAATTATGTAACTTCACACAGTCAAGCAACTACACGTGAACCCTTCATTCAGATGAAGATTTGAAGGGTTTCCTGCATTTAAATTCTCCTGTAAACATAATGAGAGCTTCCTGACACAGCCTTTTTCTGCGCTGACTTTGTGCCAGCACGAAAATGCAGAATGTCTGTCTTGATACTCATGAAAACCCCTTGATTAAAATCCCGTTGATGAGAGTGCAGTTACTGGCTTTTTCTTGATTGCACTTGGCCCGTGGTCCTGTTGTCGCTAATGCTGCGACTGTGCGTGGCAGGTCATTGAGCAGAACCGGAATGATCCAAACGAGGAGTAGGAATATCCTGGATTTCTGCTGAATCAAGAGTCTACAATAAGGAGTTGTTTTTGCCAGCCCTGGCTGCCTGCAAGCACACAGGTAATACCTGTAAACAAAATCCAAAGGCATGATGATAACAAACCAGAAACATTTCACCAGGTTAGAAGTGTCACACTGGGTTTACATCAGTATTGAATTGTATGTGGATTTCCTGCATCTCTGCACCACAGTCCTGTGTCCTTTCTTTAAGAAGAGGTATGCTTATGCTAATATTCTCTGTCCTTTCATAGTCACTTTACTTAAGTAATGTTAAGGGGGGAGGGAGGGATGCTATTGGTATTTCTAAGGAAAAATATAAGTGTGCATGTGGATTTCTAAGTGATATAAAATAAAAATCTCCAGCCATATTCTTTGCTCGCAGGGCAAAGCTTCCAGAAGATGCCTTTGGGGCATGCAGGCAGAGCAACTGCACTGCCCCAGGCAGGTTCAGAGGAAGGGAGAGAGACAAGACTCTGCGGCTGCTCAGCCCAGCAGGCATCCACATGAGGAGCAGGTGCTGAAAACTGTCCCAAGAGTTGCTGGAGAGTACACAGCCAGGAAACAGGTTTCAAGGCAATGAAGTAGTTTAGAAGCCATCTAGCTCCTTTTAAAATATTACTTTGGCACTTACTCTCCTAACCTCTGCCCTTTCTTAAAAGAAACTTGGGCTTTAAAGTGCTACGGAATCAAATAAAACTTCAGATGATTGTGTATCATCCATGTTTTAAATCTTGCCTGCTATCTCTGATGTCCAGCTTTTACTCCTACTCTTTCTATTATCAGTTAAAAAAAAAAAAATACAAACATTGAGCCTCAACACTCTAGTTCTGATCCTCCAGCTGACTTTTTTTGCTGGCATTGGAGTTCTGCAAAATTGCAGGTCAGAGGAATAAAGTACTAGATTGCCCTACTCTTGAGTCCACAATAAGCCACTTAATAGCTATTTTTTTAATAGTGCCATCACTTTCAATGCAAGTAAAAATTCCTGAGGGCTGAATGTGGGATTTTTCAGGGTCCTGCAGGAGTCATAAAATCCCAGCTGCTGGTTTGGATTTGCTCCAGAAATGTGTTTCTAAAATGAGGGCTGAGTCATATTTTTTCTGAATATCACTGGCTTCTCAGAAATAAGTATACTATGTATTAAATAACTGACGATATTTGCATCGAGTGGAATATGTATGCATGTCTCTGTCTTTTGCAAGATTTTACAAAGAAATCCTTTTAGGCAATGACACTCTGTAATTCCCCATTTCTGCACTACAGGAAAAGCTTGCATGGGTGCCTGGCTCGAGTTAATTTAATTGCATTCTCTTACTCACATGAGCTGTTCTATACTGAACAACTACTTCTGCGTATAGCAATGCTAGTAATGGAAGAAAGCGATCACTTGATTTAGATGTGCATTTTATGGTGAATATATCACACCGGCCACATATAAACTTCCCACTAGTTCTTTTCTGTCTGCAGCTTTTTCCCCCCAGAGAATTTTATACGAATCAAGTGTTGATTTTCAAGGAGGCACCCTTTGATCTTCCAGCATGGAGGTCATGTGAAGCATGTATAATAACACCCTAGAACTAATCGAAGCAAAAGAAGCATAATATTCCCAAGGAAAGATTTTATTCTGCGAGTAGTCTAGAGAAGAGATTATTTTTTTTAATTTCCTCCTCTTATTTATTCCCTGAAAGCTAGGTGGGAGAAATAAGGTGATGGTGGAGATGAGGGTTCAGTTCTGGAGGACTGGAACATTTCTGAGTAGCTGCAGATTTGTGCCAACAATTACCCCTAAGTTACAAGAAAAGCCTCAACTTTAAGACCTTTAAACTCTGATTTTTTTCTCAGTGACTGACACTCACTATCCAGGCTCACATATATGTTTGTGATTAAAAAGAGCTTTAGAAATTTGCAAGGAGAGTATCTCCTGCAAATAGGAATCCAAAGGACCTATTAAAATAACTTTGATGATACAACTTCTTTAGATTTCTGGTCATTCAAGCCCTGGAAACTTCCATATTCTGAACAGATGAAAAACGCTTGAGCCTATCACATTGGTTTTGGTGGCTCTGCAGTATTTGCTTGTGCCAACTTGGAGGAAGGAAAGGTAAGTTCTAATCCTTTTGATGGACCAGTCACATATGCATGCCCAAGACTGAGGAATTCCCACTCAAGGTTACATAAATGTGTATGAGTCACGTTAAAATGTGATGCGATTTCATTTAAAAAGTGATAACAAATCTTGCCAAAACTGAGCCTGTTGGCCAAAGGTGCACTCTATACAACAATTCAACAAGGCCAAGTGCAAGGTCCTGCACCAGGGTCAGGGCAATCCCCATTTTCAGTACACGATGGGGGATGATGTGATTCTGGAATCCTCAGCATAGGAAGGATATGGAGCTGTTGGAATGGGTCCAGAGAAGGGCTACAAGGATGATCTCAGAGGGCTGGAGCACCTCCCATACGAGGACAGGCTGAGAGGGTTGGGCTTCTTCAGCCTGGACAAGAGAAAGCTCAGAGGAGACCTTATAGTGACCTTCCAGTACTTGAAGGGGGTGTACAAGAAAGCTGGAGAGGGACTATTATAAAGGCTTGTGGTGGTAGGACAATAGGGAACAGGTATAAACTGGAGAAGGGCAGATTTAGACTAGAGATAAGGAAGAATTTCTTCACTATGAGAGTGGTGAGGCACTGGCATAGGTTGCCCAGGGAAGCTGTGGCTGCCCCATCCCTGGAGGTGTTCAAGGCCAGGTTGGATGGGGCCTTGGGCAGCCTGGGCTGGTGGGAGGTGTCCCTGCCCATGGCAGGGGGATTGGAACTGGATGATCTTTAAGGTCCTTTCCAACCCAAACTATTCTATGATCTTCCCTGCACACTGCTCTTTTATTTTCTTTTTATTAAAAAGGTGCCTTATCTTGTTAGTTATTTGTCACATTGCTGAACATCAGGTCAAAAAAAGTTCATAGATGAGACATAAGGAGTATACCAAAAATTGATTTTTTTAGGTGCGTTTTAGCACTTTTATTAACAGATGTTAAGAAAAAATAGTAGGACATCCCACCACAGAGCAGCCTCACTGGGGAGTATCCACCTTAGCACAGTGCAGAAGACATGGTCCTTTTGACTCGCTATGGTTTTGCGGCCCCAGGAATCCCTCGTGTTGGCATAGTGGCGGATATCAGCAGGAAAGGAGGACATCTGAGCCTGCCTGTGCAGGCAGCCCCTTTGAGAAGTTAAGACTCAGGTTACCTGGTCAGTCAGTCCCAAAAAGATTTAGGAGTTGGATAAAACATGAGCACAATTAGTTTGAGCAAGATGGCAGCTATTTTGTTCATGCTCAGCATCAGATATTTAGGTACCTAAGTGATTACAGATAAGCACTTTGGTAGTTACAGCCTTTCAAATAATCAGAAGGGAAGGGGAGAGTTTTATGAGTTGTGTTTGTGGGTTTAGGAACCAGCATTTTAACCTGTCACCTATGTTATGCTTGCCACCAAAGCAAAGAGATGCTGTTTCCCAGTATGCTGAGGCTTTAAGCTCTGGACTGATATAGGTACCCAAGTTCAAAATTTTGGGGGTTTTGTGTGCTGCTAAAATAAAATACTCTTATTAGTACTTAACTGCTTTATATGCACAAAAATGAGTTTTGTAAATCAGTTGCAAAGGGCTACATGATTACCAATGTAATGAAAAAAGCAAATCATGCAAATATTAAATAGTCTGATTTATTGCTGCCTTTTTTGTGCTGATATTGATATATAAATAAATTTAGACCACTAACTAGAAAAAGACTTTAAAAATTGGAATTACTTAAGACTTTCATCTTTGCAAAGGCTGTCTCGATAAGCAAGCAGGTGAAACAGATACAAGGGAAAACATTCAAAAGCACCTGAAAGCACTTGATGATTTTTGATATAACTTTAACCCTTGACCAATACATCTTTGCTCAACTTCATGAGATTTCTGTTGCCCGTTTCTCCAGGCAGTCAAGGTCCCTCTGAAGGAGCACAACCATCTGATGTGTCTGCCACTCCTCCTAGTTTTGCATCACCAGCAAAAGTTCTGAGGGTACACTCTGTCCCTTCGTCTAGGTCATTAAAGATGTCAGATAGTATTGGTTCCAGTATCGGCCCCTCAGGCACACCAGTAGTGACTGACCTCCAGCTGGACTTGGTGCTGCTGATCACAACCCTCTTGTCCAGCCCAGCTCCGTGATACCCGTCACTCAGCACTCTGCCACCTGCCCAGCGGAAGGCACCAGAATTCTGCATAATTGATGTGATCAGCGTAGGAAAGGCTTTCATTTTAAGGCATAGTTCTCAACACAGTCAAGCTGAGTTTTACAGGGAGGAGGTAAAGCCTGCAGCAGAAAAAGAATGGAGTTTTGTGAACAACCCAGGGAGTTAAAAGCTCAAGATCAGCCTGCAGAAAAGAATGGGCTGTGAGGCATCCCAGGATGAGGATGGCTTAGGGAAAAGGCTGAAGAAGATCTGGACCTGGAGGAATGAAATCTAGACTCTGGCAACTGCCATTCATTGTGTTTATTATTGCAGGCATTAAAGGGAATGTTTTTGGACTTCATGTGACCAATAAGATTGTTATTGCCTAGGATACTCCATGGAATGAAACAGGATTTTGCTTCAGTTTGGGGGACAGGTCAGGTATTTCCTCTTTCTTCCTTGGTCTTCTGGAATCCAAGGCAGATTCCATAGAGGGACAGGGAGAATGGGAGAGAGAGACCAGATATTAAGTGACAATCTTCCCTTAAAAGATAAGAATTACAGATAATCCAAGTGGTAAACTTCACAAAGCTGTTTTCCCTGCAGTGTTGGTTCTGCCTCTTCTTGGCATGCTGCCTGGGTGAGGGCAGAGGGGTTTAGAGGGTGCCAGTTGTGCTTTCAGCTCTCCTGTGCTCCATGTTCAGCAGCTTTTCAGGGCTTGCTGCAGTGTCTCCTGAAGACATAGTACTAGAGAATGCAAAACAAACTCATTTTGGCCCCTGAAATTCCTATGGTGGATACATGTTCTTCATGTGCCTTTCCTGCATATTTCATTTTGATGCTTGTCTGCATTGAATTCTGATAAATGTATTTACTTAAGTTTTCTGGCAAGTGACCTACAGCCATGAATACCATTAATGACACTCAGCACACTTTGGGAAGCCCATTATCGGAAAAACAGATGCTATTTCAGCCACATTAGTTATATCCATTAACCACACACAAGCCACGCAATTGATTGTCTCACACATCTCTACTAGCCCAGAAATAATGACTTGTCAGTACTGAACCAGCCATGAACTTACAACGATCAGGGCTAACCAGCAATACGGGGCAACTGTTTCCAGTGCAGGGCAAGTGTCCCATTCCTGGAGGCTTAGGGCAAGCTCATTAAATGTATCTGCCTCCCAGGATGGAAAATCTGGAGCTACTGCTTGTCACCTCAGGCTTCCATGCTGATATGATCCTACCCCTACTGAATATACCTTACAACTGAAGAGCTAATCTTTACAGGATCCAGCATCTCACAGAACATCTGCCTGTTGAATGAACTCTCGGCCACCAGACAGGGCAGCTGTAATAAACAGCAGTGAGACAGAGGGAAGGAAAACAACCAGAGTGCAGTCTCAGGAGAGAGTGACTCAAGTAAAGGATAGAGCTGAGTTGAAGCCATTGACACTTTAGAGGGTAAGAAAAGACGGGCTCCAGTTTTACATGATAATCTAAGAAATATTTCCTAAAATGGATGCAAATTTGAGACACTACACACCCCAGCATCAACACCAAATCTTTTTAACAGTAGCGTGAGAGAGGAACAGCCCTCAAAAGCTATAAGCAGGCTCTGCACAAGTGGTATGAAAGACTTGATGTTGTGTCAGCAAAAGCAGGCAAGTTGGAACATGAAAGCAATGTGGATGGCAATGTAAATGTGCTCCACGTATCTTGCAAGAATGGGACTTCAGCTGCCTTTACAATGGTCGTTTTACCACAAATCTTAAAGAAAAGGTTTTCATTTTCTACCTACTTTAACAAACAGCCATAAAGCTGATGCTGAGCTATGATGCTTATCAGACGAACGTTGGTCACATTTCTTCATTTTTTGAAATGTAGATTGAATTTAGTCTTTTAAGGAAATTCAGTATGATTGATGAAAATGTATGTGAATTACACTATTCTCTGCATCTCCTAGGATATATAGAACATTGAGCTGATCAGAAAGAAGCTTTTCTTAAGGTATTTGAGATAATGTAATGATCATACAGAGTGTGTTTGTAATCCTTGCACCAGACAAGGAAGAAAACCTGCAATTATACTTTACAGCAGCAAAGACTGTTAAATAAATTGTTTAAAACATTCAAAGAACATTAAGGTTAGAGAGATATAATATGATAAGTATTTTATTATGACTTTTCTACAAAGAAGACATGCAATTTAGTATTAATTACTACTATTACCGAATGCTAACAGCCCTGATCCAGAAGAGGACGTACGACAAACTGTAACTTTAATGATATGGTTACTTCCCCCAGTGGAGTGAAAAGAGCTTTTCTGGACCAGGAAATCCAGCAGGTTTTGTGTGAAGCGATACTCACAGCGACATTTAGAGATTTGTACTCTCACTTTAAAACAAAATGGGGATGATGTAGTATAGAATAAACTACTACGAAATATTCATATCTGTGTCTTTTTTGTATGTTTCTCCTTTGGACCATGGTAAGGTGTAGTGTCTTGACAATAGACACAATCCATTTATAAATCTTTTCATTCTCGAACTAAATACTAGTATGCATCTTGCCTTAACCATCTTGCACGAAGCAGAGCCACTGGAAAGCTAAAACTAGCAGTATGTTTCAAGTTTCAGTCTTATGAGGTAGTACTGCTTTTTTTTCAAACTAAGAAAGTGCAAAAAAAGGTCATAAAAATACTGATTTCCTTTATAAAATGAATTAATTACACCATTTTATATAGGTACATTCTCCTATTCCCTTATAAATATATGCAAGTATGAATAATGACTTATAAGGATCAATTGGTAATCAGAACTAGAGTAGAGGTTAATTTTTAATAAAAACCTTCCTATGTTTTGCTTATATAGGCAAAAGACTATTTTCCTTAAACCTGCTTCACTGTAATTTACTTGCTGATTAAACCACTCCAAAAAGGAATGTTGGATTTCTACAGCAGAATTATGTCTCTTCTTAATGTGATCAAAGTAAGTAATCATACAATTGTACATGGAAAGTACCTGGGTTTTAATCTACTGCATTTTACTTCCAGCATTCTTCAAATACAGTGACAATAACAGTAGTAATAATTAATTGAGGTACATTTGTTAAGAGTTACATTAAAGGATCTTAAATGTCCTTTCCTTTAGCCCTGGCTTGGACAGTAAAATGTTCAAGTGTTAGTACCCAGAATTTGTACATTTGATTATTCAAAGGAATTTGCACCCATGCAAACCTATTAAAGTTAACTGGATAGAAAAAAAATGGGCCATTAATTGCCCCATTACTTGTTTACGATATGATTATTTTTAGCTTATCTCTTGATTTTTAAATATGCACTGGGAATACTATTCTCCTCCTAGACTGCTTTTTGTCATCTTCCTGCTGAAAAGCTTACAAGACACATAGTGCCAACCCCATATTCACTTTTGTATTGAACATTTAGATTACTTTTCAGAATTAATATGATCAATTGCTATCCCAAACACCTTTTTTAGCAATCAATATAGTAATTTACATTTGCACAGGAAATCCAAAGCAGTTCACAAACTATTGCTATAGCGGTTTATAGTTGCTAAAAGTTAAAAATGATAGATTTTACATTAAAAGGGAATAAATTGTAACTTCATCATTTTTCTTAAATGAAGGATGGGAAAACAAATTTAGAACTAAGAGTGGCTGTTGCCATGACACATTCTAAATGTTTAGTGGAAAAAACCCAGCATTAAAATAGCAGTGTGTTTTTGAAAAACATGAACTGTTGGGAAACTACTTGATCTTTTCTCAGTGGCAACTGAGTCCTGGAAAGGGCTAGGTGGTCTCAGTTCAGTTGGAGGAAAAGCAGGAGGAGGTTACCCAGCCTGCTGCTGAACAGAGCCTTCTGCGCTGGAAACCTTGTTAAGAATTGGTCTAAAGAATTAAGAAATGCAAGATAACAATAATCAGGTAACATACAACTGTCAGAGAAAAAGGCAGAGAAAAGAGCAAATGCCAACATGTCGCTTTGAACCTCCTCTCATATAATATAATAAGCAGATTAATATTGAATCGTATTTTAGTAAAACTCCCTAGCTAGTAATTTTCCCTGTGATACAACTTGAGGGTAGTAGGATATTATGCTACTTGGGAAAGAGCTTTCCATTTTCCAGCCTATTCATTATTTTCTCTCCTACGTGGCTTCTGTACAAAAATACCATAAACTCTCTTGAAGCGGTTGTAACAACAGACTGACTCCAAAAAAAAAAAAAAGCAAAACAACCAAACAACCCTTTGATCCCTTTGATGCACATTTGTGACCCATAGAACAGATTACAGACACCAAAAAAGTGTGATGGCAGTGTCTCAACAGTGAATTAAAGAAGTCGAAACTGTACAAGCAAGGGCGTCTGCCGTTTTATAATGCAATAAAGTGTCTCATTAAATAAAATCTAATAGAACCGTCTCAGAAATTGCTGCTAACCCTTTGTGTAGATCAACAAATTAGCTATTATAAGCAATTCAAATGCAATGTTTCAATTTTCTCCAATAGCTTGAAATAGATACTAACATTGGATGTGTTCTGGGGGAAAAGATCTCAGTTCAGATTTACCAAAACAGTAGACTCTGAGGCCTCTGAGAGAAACCCAGTATGACACTTCACAATACAAAGCTTCTGAGGGAGGGAATTTTCCAGGAAAGCCTTTTTGCCAGCCCTGTACCCACCGCTGGCTTTCTTCTTACCCTTTGTCTGAAGGGCTGTGCCTCAAGCAGGCAGGTCCCAGCAGGCAGGGGTCCAGGCTGGGGCACGATGCTGCCACTCCTGACCCATCTCCCAGGGCCGACACAGCCCACAGCTGGTAAGGTCACTGCTTTCACACCCAGCTATGCTCAAATTGGCCTGACGAGGTCTGTAGTATCTTCCAAGATGCCTCTCAATGCACTTAGGTGGTGTATAGTGTTTACTTGCACAACAGCCTTTTAACGAAAATGATATTGAATAGCATTGTGGATTGCTATCTGAGTGCTTACTGTGGCACAAATACAGGTAACTCAGACCTGTGCTTGTACTCAGGTAAGTACTCAAGTAAGACCTGCCACTGCCATTCTTGGCTTCAAAAAAGGAAATTTGCAAGGGCAACAGGAAGCAGCCACCAAGCAAAGGATCCTGCTCTGCTTGGGTGTCACCTTCTCGTTCCTTCCATCCCAGCCACATTATGAGATTTGTTTCACACAGCATCAAAACCTAAAAAAAAGCAAGCACTGAGCATAAGGGGATCACTGTTTCCACTGCCTCTCCTCAGTGGATATTTGCCAGCGATATTTGGACATCAGTTTAAAAACAGGACGATCTCAGTCCAACACCTGCACACCAGCTACTGTACCTAGACATTTATGGAGCTTTTGTGGTCAGTGAGTAAATAATTACTGTCTGCACTTAAATATAGAAGGTTTCCAAAGGAGGTTTAAAAACAGAGCACACAAGCTCACTATAAATTTTTGGAGGCTTTGCTGTGCTGAAGTTCTTGGTTTTGCTTTACCCTGACTGAAACAATGAATCTTTAAGGTGCTGTTGTAAAAGCACTGTCTGTAATTGCTAGTTCACACAGTAACTGTAACTGCACAAAAGAAAAAAACCTAACAGTTTGCTGTGATAAAGCAAGCTCAGTGCAGTAAGTATCATCGTATTCCACCTTCTTCTTTCCTAAGTGCATAATGTTTTCTTTGTGGTAGTGTATGCCAGTCATGAATTCTGGTATTGAATTAAAGGCAGCTGGCAAAAAAGTAATTGCCTGCATAGCATATCTGTAATTCTGATTGTTCTCATGCCATGAACATACTGCTGGGCTTGTTTTAAGCTGTGACGAGTGGCACTTGATTTACTTTGCTTACAGCAGTGGTATCTCCCTTTAGCATGATGTGGCTGGGTGGCAAGGAAGGCTCCTGCTCACCGTGATGTGGGAAAGCCAGCAAGGACTGAGCTTGCCGTCCTGCCAAAACTTTACAGGCTCAGGAAATAGGTCTTCGAGAGAGCCAGGCTCAGGAAAGAAAAGACTTCTTCTAGGGTCCAGAAGGAGGGGAGTTCTTACAGCCCCGGAGGTCTCTACTGGACTAAAAGTAGGTCTGAAGGAAAAATCTCACATTGCAAAAATTCTCTTGGCAGACAACACTGGGAAGCTGTTTACAAATCCCAGCACCAACATTTTGTCCTAGCCAACAGCTCGCTGTTTGGAAAAAGGTTTACAGTTGCAGTTTCTGTTCAAAGAAAATGGTACCTTTAAAAACAGAAAGTCATTTTGGGGCATTCGGATGTTCTCTTTAAAGAGAAGATGAACATGGATTCATCTTGGACTTTTGTCTCTTTGGGGTCCTGTTATAAATAGCAGAGGAAACACAGACACCCAGAAATTCTGTAGAAAGTGCTCCAATACTTGGGATACATAACAAAGTGAAATACATTAGAAAATAAGATCTATATGTAAAACATCTTGGAGAACTGCTGTTACTGGGATTTTATTTCTGGATATTTGATTTCCGTATTGTAGTATGCTTTCTTTCAGACTGTTTTGTCCCCATTTGCCAAACTTGCAAATCTTGCCTGGTGTCTGAAAAAGAAAATCAAGTAGGTTGTAATAAAGTTCTAATGAATGATGAATTATAAGCCCAAAGTGGTTTCAATTTATTTGTGGATAGGTGTATAATGTCATTGAACAGCTGGAAGCCAAAAAGAATGATAATTTTCTTAAGTCAATGCATGAATATACAAGATGTATCTCCACTGACTGCTGAAATACCAATAGTACATAATCACACTGGGGAAAATAAATTTTGCTCACATGCTCTACATGAGCTGTTGATGTGCTTATTTCTATGCCAGAAAAATTAAGGAAAAGAGAGCAAATAAAGAACATTCACTGGGAAATTATTTTGTATTTTGCGAAATGGCAACAAATGTGTTCTTTCTGCACTGCTTGAACAACAGGAACCATCCACTAGAAATCTTGAAAATGAATAATGATGATGTATTTCATGTATTTCAAAACAAGCACATTGTACATATTAGACCTATTCTACAAATTTAATTTAAATATACGAAAGATACATAAGTGGATACATTCCCTGTGCACACTTGAATTGTCCATGTTCTTTAAAATATATTAAGCTTTTCCTTAATGTACAATCGGCTGCATGTCAGGAATGCAGAGTTAAGGTATTTCAGAGCCTGCTGTATTCATGTGTGAGCTTGTCCTGCAAAACTTCAATGTATAAAGTACTTTTACAGAGAAAATCGAGGTAATTCCGCATGCAAAACAGATATAATTTCTTTTATCAGGAAAGACAAAGGCTTGAATAAGAATCACCTCTCAATAGTTATGTTGCTAACAGCCCTTGGCCGCTGAGTTCCTGACAAAAGTCACCTCCAGAGCTAAGAAAAGGAGTCAGAAAAAGCTGGGGGAGGCTGCTGTAATCTTTCCAGTCCTATTGCACAACCCCTTCCTATCTCCATATCTTTAGCTCTGATGTTAAGACCCAAGCTGGTGGACTGGTGTTGTGTCCCCAGAGTGCATGGGACATGGTGAAGATTTTATTCAACGTGACTGGGTGAAGTGGGCAGCAAGTGCACAGGTGTTCACTATACCCAGAGGTGTGTTTTGCTTTCTGTATAATCCACCAGAACAAACTGAAGGTTCCCAAAAAGCTTCCCTGTAGCCCTCTGCAGCTGTAGTACATGGGCAATGCGATCTGTCATAAATTCCTGTACATCAAAACAGTATTAGCGCTGGGGCTCTCTGTATTTTTTCTTTAGAAAGGATTTGACTACAGGCTCAGTGTAGCCTGGATTAGTCAAATCACAGAATCACTAGGTTGGAAAAGACCCACTGGATCATCGAGTCCAACCATTCCTATCAATCACTAAACCATGCCCCTCAGCATCTCATCCACCCATCAAAGCCCAATTCTCTGTGCTCCTTGCTCTTGTGCAGGTGTTTACACTGATGCAAATCAAACATAACGTAAATTAAACAGAATGTAAATGAAATACAATGTCGCTGAATTACAGTGAAGTCGGTATGGAGAGAATTATGCAATAGAGTCTATGATAAAAAAGTAGTTTGTAAGGAAAACATATGGAATCTTTATTTTCTTTTAAAACAGGAAGGTTAGCTATGGTTTAATCATCTGTAAAACATGTATTGTTCTACGACAGGTTCACTTCCAGACATCTTGACTGGCAGTCTTTTCTTATCCATACTGAGGCTATGGGAATGCTTTTGGGTTAACAACTCCATCAAGACTTCTGGCTACTGATTTTAGTACTCAGAACAGAAGAAAATATGGCTGAAAATTTTTAAAAGATGACAAAGAATGCTTAACATATTAGCTATATAAATACCTCCTAGAAATTTTACACTAATACACCTGGTATTTTGAAAATTGAATGTGGCTTGATTTAAAGTTGTTTACGGTTTCTTTTTGTTTCCTAGTTTCAAATTATGATTTCAGATACAACGATCACTTTGTAAGTAAGGCATGCCTGTAATTCCTGTACACAGTAACTGGGCAGTTCTCTGAATAGCAGAGTATGCATTTGCCTCTGAGGTTGCTTCTTTCAGAAGCTGTATCACATCTGATGCAAGCAACATGATTTGCCACTCCTAGGGCAGAAAATTAATGCTCAGAACATACTGATCTCTCTTGGCTAAGAGCCACACTTTCAATTTATCAGGCATCCTTTTCACTAATGGGTTAACCCTTATAGACAGTTAATGTTCACTCCGCTTCTGCTGGAACACAGTTAAGATAAAATATTTATACCACTTCATTGGAATGGGCATTAAAAAGGCAAGATTGTTCAAAATAATGGTCTAAAAGAGGAGTAAAAATAAGAACCCAAAATAGGTTGAT
The DNA here is from genome assembly GCF_032191515.1 of Phaenicophaeus curvirostris. Lineage (NCBI taxonomy): Eukaryota > Metazoa > Chordata > Aves > Cuculiformes > Cuculidae > Phaenicophaeus > Phaenicophaeus curvirostris. The sequence goes on along the minus strand of NC_091392.1, from coordinate 35,608,809 downwards.
AAAATCCTTCTCAGAAACACACATATCCATGGGAAAAAAACAAGGAGTTTTTTTTTAGTATCTGCCATTGATAGGGAGGAAGATTTCATATCACTGGTCAGCAACAAGCTAGAACATGTTGACAAATACGAAGTGACTTATGAGAATCTGCATGGATTTAAAAGGGTAGATCATGGTTAGCAAAGTGGATTTCATAAGAAGGAGACACAGAAGAAATTAATGACTGAATGTAGACAGTTTGGCTGTCGCTGTCTTCCTTCTGATCTCATATATATACACACATATATGAATGCAGTTCAAAAGATGAAGTGATTTTCAGCCTTAGTAATTTTGCTGGTAAAAGTATTCACAAGAACAGTTGATATCTTTGTATGTAATTACAGAGAGGAACAGGACAGACTCTCAGGGTGATGAGCGGGTCTGCACCCTCATGCAAACAGGGAATGCTCAACGATGAGTGACATAAAAGTCTCAAGATAGATCCCAAGTACTCAGAACGGCCACCTCACCACAGTTTCCTGCCTTTAAAAATTAATCAGATCGAAATGTCTGTATGGTCTCCATTACATACTCAGGTCGGAAGTCAGCTGATAGGGATTACACATGTTCTCAGAGCTATTTCTCCAAAGAACTTGGAGTAAGAATGGAAGTTTCTCTTGCACTGTAAACTCATCAAAAATCTTCAACAGGAGTAAAATTATCCTCCACTCTCTATACTCCTACCTTAGCCTTTATCTGCCTTTGCTTACCATTCCGTCCCAAGCCTGTAGGATAAGTGCAGCTGGTAAAGGGGGATGGTCTCACCCTGGCAGAGCTTGACTCTTCTTCACAACTTTGCACCTGTAGAAAACAGGAAGCCTGCTCCCGCACACAGTTCATCATTACAGATCACTGCTGCTGTAGTTTAGGGAGACGTATCACCACCAGGCTGTGCTGGCAGCTCTTCTCTTCAAGAAGTCTTAACCCCCATAATCAGGATATCCCAGTGCTGAACTATGGTGTAAGTAAATATCAGGGACAGTTGGTTGCTATCAAGTTCCAATATTTTCAGTTTCTGATATGAATTTACAAATGTGCATATGAAGCTGAAGGTAATTTCAGTGTAAAACTCCATGCTGTGGTGCTGCATGGATTATAGGATCACACAATGGATTGGGTTGCAAGAGACCTTCAAAAGTCACCTAGTCCAATCCCCCTGCCATGGGCAGGGACATCTTTCACTAAATCAGGTCTCGTCCAACTTGACCTTGAATACTTCCAAAGATGGGGCATCCATAACCTCTCTGGACAACCTGTTCCGCTGCCTCACCACCACAAAGCAGGGTTACCAACATACAATTTTGACTTGATGTGTCTCACACTGTTAAGGGTTTCTGACTTACCACGTGTCTCCAAACCCAGAATTCTGTTCTGACTTTTCTCCCTCGAGTTCTTGTTAGTTTAAAAAAGAAAAAACAGTAATAGATCTCTTATTTGGGACAACATTATGGGGTGGGAAAAGGAAAAAGGAGCATGAGAGAAAAAGACAAAACAAGGACTACCTAGCATATGGGTAGACAGAAAAAACAGATAGATGGATAACTGTACATGGCTCAGACAAGATCCACTCTTGGCAAACTCAGTGACTTCTGCAAAACACATGTACCGATCTTCTAACCAAATAAGTGCAATAACATGATTAATACAAACCCGATACATTTATTTACAAATAAACCTATGCAATAACTAGGGCAATAGCTACATTAACTGGAAGCATTGGATAAAGTTCTTTTAAGCCACTTTAGCAACATCACCAAAACAAAAGAATTAGCCTAAATGGTAGCCATATGTTTACCAACACTCCTCTGTCTCCTTCAAAAACAGAAACCTGAAAGAATAAGTGAGGGTGGGGGTTTTATGGCACTCTTAAGTGCTGGATAGCTTTTGGATTATTTTGTCATCTAACTGGATATATAAGAACTGAATAGTGGAAGACAAAATACTAGAAAAGGAGTAATACGTTTAATATAAGGTAAAATAATTAAGTGGATAGTAATTATTGTGTGAGCCTCAAGCTGTGATCTTATTAGCTATCACAACCTAAGCAGGATTGGGCTGCATTGGTGCTTAAGGGGGAATCCCATATGCTATTGGAAACACAGCTGATGATTCAATAGGTGTAAGTCTCTCTTCTGGCTCACTTAGGGAAACATTTCACAGTGAGGGTTTAGAAAAGACTTGTGTATATTTACTACCAAGTATCATAATAAAGTCTTAATTTCAGAGAGGGTACTTATATGCTTCTTGTCTACTGCACCACTGCAGTTTCATAGGAATACAGTATTTTTTCACATCTCATATTTAATTTTCTATAGCATTTTTGAAATATTAAATGACAGCTGTATTTTATATCAGAAGTGCTTCCAGCTTTAGGGCTGGGCAGAGTGATTCTCACAGAAATGCCATGATCTTTGCACACTTAACACACTTAAATAGTACTATATAAAATTGATGGGACTCCTGTGAGAGAAAAGCAAGATTTCAACCAGAGTATATGCAATCAGGATGAAAATCTCCTAGGCAGACACTCAACAGCTGGGCCATGCATCAATAAATCACATGTAAAATCTTTATTCTCTTGGCTGGCAAATGAGCTGCAGGTGAATGAGTTTCACTCCTGGATTGTAACGTCCTTCAGGAACCAGTTCAATGAAGTTTTTATGTTAATATATAATTTTAATATTATTAGAACAATATGAATGACCAGTTAGTGAAGTAATTCTACTTAGAGACACACGGATATCATGGAAGAACATTTTGTGGGAATGTAGACTAAAAGTCTTGGGTCTTCTGGTAAGCATAATGCATTGTTACACTGGAGAAAAGGTAATAATTCATTTTACATACTGGAGATAATGTGCTGGAGGGAGACTAAATGGACCACGTCTGTTAAGTCTGCTATACAGTGTAAGGAATTTTATAAACCATGTCTTTGCTGAGAGACAAAGCCTTCCAGGAAATAGTGCTACATCAGTTTACCAATAAAAGAAGAAATCTGGATGTAGGAAAGAAGTTTTATTTAAAACACTAATGAAATACATTGTATAGTTAAGATTGAATGTGACTTCATCAGTCTTTTTCTGTATCCAGACATTAGAGTTGCAGCAAACATCTGTGTCTAAAATCAACTTAAACAACCAGACAATGTGTTGAAGTTTGTACAGTTTGGCACTAGACCAATCATGTCTGTCTTGAATATATGTATTATTAAATAGATTCTGACTCAGATGAGCTGAAGAAAAGGGATGGCTACATTTGAAATTCCTCTATCTATTTATGCTTAGACATGAAGGCCAAATTTCTGCCACGTAATGAAGAACCTGAGTTAGAGCCACTCTGAGCTGGCAGGTCCCCAAGCCTTAGCCCAGCACTACACAGAGGCAGCAGTTCAAGGCTCAGGGCATTTCAGATGTGTTTGTAGAGCATATTTGCCATGCCTACACATCTCCAGATCTGAATATCTTCTGAATGTCTTCATAGTATTTTGGCACAATACACTCTAGTGTTTCCTCATCAGGTTAACTCCAGCAAAGCCAGCAAAGCCAATCTGGGTGTCTATAAGTGATGGTGTTGGTATGGCCAGAAATATTAGTCTTGTCACAAGATGAGCCTTGCTGTTGTCTCTTATCAGAGAATTGCGTGAAAGGGAAATGTAAATATATTGTCAGGTGTTATTCAAGGTATTCAACCTATACTTTCCAATGCTTTTCAATTTAGGATACCCACTTCTAAACATATTGGGTGATAGAGATTATTTTTATATTTATGGTTTTCCTAACCATCAGACAAGCTATGCAGCGGTGTGCCTGATAGCTAGATAACATTCACTGAAGAATAATGGTTCAGTCTTTAGATCCTGCAGTTTGTACTTGGTGCAGGGCTTGAAGTGTGATGTGGAAAAAAAAAAACCCAACAGTCAAAAGTGGCTAATCAATCTCATTAAATATTTAGAACCAACTTACCTTTGGGATGTCTCTAACTTGCATTAACCAGTGCCCTGTCTGCATAGATCTGCCCGTGTCCTACATATACTCAGCTGCTTTAAGGCCTGATTTTATTCTAATACAATGGCTCCGTGCTCAGGCTGCTCTAAATCTTCATGTTTCACAACCAAAGTCCTCGATGGCATATTTCTAGTCTTTCTTTTGAATGTAGTGTTCTAGAGGAGGCTGAGGGGAGACCTCATTGCTCTCTATAACTACCTGAAAGGAGGTTGTAGAGAGGAGGGTGCTGGCCTCTTCTCCCAAGTGACAGGGGACAGGACAAGAGGGAATGGCCTCAAGCTCCGCCAGGGGAGATTTAGGCTGGACATTAGGAAAAAAATTTTCACAGAAAGGGTCATAGGGCACTGGAACAGGCTGCCCAGGGAGGTGGTTGAGTCACCTTCCCTGGAGGTGTTTAAGGCACGGGTGGACGAGGTGCTAAGGGGCATGGTTTAGTGTTTGATAGGAAGGGTTGGACTCAATGATCCGGTGGGTCTCTTCCAACCTGGTTATTCTATGATTCTATGATTCTATTATGACAGGTATTCTGGAAGTTCTTCAGAAGCTGTTGATGCAATCCTGGAATGGTTGAAACAGGTAAAGGTCAGGCCCCATTATGAGTCTCATGGAGACGTTCAGCCCCAGATTACAAAACATAAAGATAGATGCCTCGATGTAATTGTCCAGAGGTGAGTCATGTGCCTAATGTCACATGATAGTTATGGAGTTATGGAATTATGAATTTCCTGTGAAAAGGAAATTCAGCTCATTTCAGAGCAGAGGGCTAGGAAGCTGCTGCGTACAGGTGGCTGATGCTATCTGAGGTGTCCTAGCACATCCCTCCTAGCCTTCCACTGCTACTCTGGAAGGACATGGGGCTCCTGTAGGTCCTGCTTCATGCCCACCATCATAGTATGGAAGCCGTGGAAGCCTCAGTTACATACCAGATAGCACTAGGTACTTCTGTGTGACAACTCCCTTGAGTCTCCCTGTGTGGTGCAAGTGGAATGCCCTCCAAGCTCCTGCACTGCCCGCTTGCACTGACTAGATCTCTGCTACCTATAACAAGCACTTCTAACCTACATGTTGACATCATGTATCTTAATTCTGAGGTGAATAATTGTCTCATTGGTTTCCACGCACAAAAATATTGAGTGTACAAAACCTGAATCACTTATTTATGAAACATTTAAAGCCCCCAGTACAGGAGAGGTGCTTGGTGTTTCTGAACTAAACGAATATGGCAACTATTTCCCCAACAGATAACTGCAGGGTTTAGCTGCTAAGTTTGTTTAAATTCAGAAGATATTGGTGAATAAACACTTATTTTTTGCTTCTTTCTCTTCACAGAGAAGATGGCGTGCTCCCAGGACCTTAAAATAGAGTCAGAGCTGGAAAGGATTTGGGGCAGTTGGAAGAAACTGTCGGTGATGTGAGGAATGTACAAGCAAATGCCTCAGAGCTGAAATTTGTATGAACTAAAGGCTGCAATAAGTAGAAGAGACTCACAGAAAGAACAGGCATTGTCAGCATGCTTCTTCCTCTTCCCCATACTCTGAAGCCAGCCAATATTGTGAAAAGCAGACAGAGCAGAAAAGGCAGCAGTCTGTATTTATAAGCCTAACAAGAAAACGTAAGACTTGGGGACTAATTTAAGAGAGTGATTGGAAAAAATGTGCCAAACTCAGTTTTCAATCAGTTCAGAGCATAAATTTTTTAAAAAAACCCTGGAAGATTCATCTTTCTGCTTGGTGTGTAAATAAAGATATCAGCAAAACACAGAACTTCACAGGCATGTGGATATCATAGCCACTATCATCCTTAAACAGGTATTTTATCCAGATAATATATGCACAGGCAATGTTGCTTTTTTTCGCATCAGTCTCTGAGCAGATAAGACGGTTCCTTTCCATTTGGTGCAGAGAATTCCACATCTAAAAATGATAAATGGATTTGTTTTAACCTTTCCAGTAGTAATTTTCATACTATAAACCACCAGCCTTGTGTAGATTTGGTTGAGGTTTTGTTGGAACATAGTCACATCAGAAGACTGGATTTAAGAAAGGGAATCTTTTTTATTCATTCTAAAGGCAGAATAATAATTTGCACTCAAGCAATAGTGCAACTCCTTTATCTAAATACTGCTATTTCATGGTTTCCTTTAAATTGATTGGGATTTCTTAATAAAGAGCCATATAAGAAAACTCACCATCTAGGTAAACAAAAATATGCATGAGGGAAAGAATAATGTATAAACTAGGTAGGCATGGTAAAAAATATTCTCCAAAAGTCATGTCATGTAGTATATTTAACAAATTTACTGCACAGTTTCACTAGCATTTTCAGTAATTGATGGTAAATTCTGTATTAAGGAAGAATAATATAAATTAACATTATATTAAAATGGAAGTAATTTTTCATTTCATTACCACGCAGATCTGACAAGTTGAAGAGAACTTTGAAATTGTCTCACATCCTTATTGTTAAGGCATCAGCTATAACGATATACAAGGATATATTTTGTATTTAGCACCCTTTTGCTCTTTTTTGGCTTTGCCTTTATGTTCCTCTAGAAGTAATTTTCCTGTTGTTTTCTTACTAGTGAGGAATGAACTGGTCCAGCTGAAATCAAATTAATTTTGAAAGGAAAAGTCAAACTGCGATTCTCAGGGTAGATCAGTTCTACTGCACATTTCTAATACCAGTTCAGAGTGTTTCACTTGTTAGTTATTTGTAGGCAATGATGTCATGCACAATCATTTACCAGTAAAACCCACTGTCATAGTAAATTGGACAACTCCTAGCTTCTGTGCACTTCACATAGTTATTTACACAAGGGCAGAGTAAGTACAAATGCTGTCATCCTGAAATACAGTTATTTTTCTTGGATATTAACAGCTGATAAAAATCAAGCTTTAGAGCTTAAGCTACCTACCAGACTAGATGCCTAGTGATGCCGATCCTTTCCCCAGTTATCTTAGGGTAAGAAAATACAGTATTCAGCTTCCATCACTTGATCGATTCACCATGGAAAATCTGACTCAGTCAAGATTTACCTTATCAACTAAACGATCAGATAGCAAATTGAGCCAACAGCTTGATCAGTCATTCTGCAAGCTGAGAGACTGCATTTGAAAACAGGCTTTGTGTATTGCATCTGTAAGCAATGTATAAGCTAAAACCCTGGAGGAACAGAGTTCTCCAAGATCTCTGGGAGAGCTACCTTCAGAGATAAATGCATTCAGATATCAAATGACCAACTGGAACGGAGGGTAAAAGAAGTATGAAATCTGTTCAAGGGAAAACAAAATATAGCACTCCCGTGATCACCTTTCATCATAAAAGGTGACAGGAGCCCTTTTTATTTCTCTAAGATTAAAATATCATAGAGAGAAAAAAAAAAAAAAGATGGGCACTCCTGCAAACAAACTGTAGCTTGATTGGGGGAAAAAAAGACATTATTAAGAGGAATTAATGGAGCCTCCATTGTTAATTCGTGGTCTTTATTCCTCTGTACCTTTGTGTTCTGTCAGAAGATGAATAGCCTGCTGCAGAGGTACTGGCATATGGAGATCCTTTGCCTTGAGCTCTTTCTGCCCCCAATGCCAGCCACTAGTCACCATCAGCCAAGGACTGCTAGCCACTAAAGACCACCCTGTGACCGGTGTGGGGTGAATTGGTGGGGTTCAGCCCAGCATCCATGCAAAAAACCTCTAGTACCATGTTTGATGCCAGCCACAAATGGCAGCAGCACTTTTGTCTGTGAAGCCTAGAACTTGCCACAGTCTGACAGAGTATTTTCTGCCCACTTCCAGCTTAGTTTTGAGACAAGGCAGCATATGGAAGCTTTACTTGGTTGTAGCAGCCTCTGTCTGCTCTATGAATCCCTGCCAGCTGACTGGGATTGTAAGTCTATCACTAGCTTTAAAATTCACATAACACCAAATGTATATTGTGCATTTCGCCTACTCCAGAGCTGGAGCCTCCAACTTTCACAAGAACAGACATAAGATTTCCTTTCTCATGCAGAGTAAACAACCATTTTTTTTCCTACATAGCTTTCAAATGCCGTGACTGCATCTTACTGCTGCATTTCATTAAGACATCATCTTTGACACATTACTAAGACACCAGTTCTATGAAATATTAAGATGAAATGACCTCGAGTTGGCTAGCAGAAGCCAGGCACAGCACCAAAGCAGGAACTGAAAGCGCTCATACTATTTGCAGTGGCTCCTTCTGGAGATGTGAGGCACTAGTTACATGTCTTAAAATAAAAGACTCTCTGTTCGACCTCAGTTATCATGATATAGACCATGAAGATACAATTTAAAGCAAGGAGAACTATCAAAGAAGTGACAAAATGAACATGTCTGGAAAGAAAGGTGTCATCTCAGTCCTTTTATATTACCTGAAATGAAACAATTTGAGCTCCCTAGCCTGCATATCTCTTTTTATTAATTCGTGTAGTCATTCTGAATTTCCCCTCATTGCTTTACAGAAATACCTTAATGATGAACAACAGGAGTCCTCGTTTCCTATTACATGTCCTATAGGATTGTCTAGAGATCTCACATGAGATAAAGGACCAGTGTGGTAAAAAACAATGTATACAAAAGCAGTAAAATATAATTCCTACAGCAAATATCTGCAACCAGGGATAGACAGGGGCAGCACAAAAGGAATAGCTTTATTAGCTCCATTCAATTATGCTAGTATTTCCAACGACAAGTATTGCTTTTCTCTATTTCTATATTAATTTCTGTGTAATAAAGAAGAAAAATTAAAATACAGTATTGCATTCCTTCATTGTTCCTTGTTTATTGCCTTTTCACTCCAGGTATTCACTTCTCTCTGACTCAGGGAGCAATACTTCTTCAGGCCAGTTTTAGGGTAAGGATTGCATGCTAAGTGCAATTACTAGGAAAAGAGATATGTCATTATGTGCGTAAAGACCTTCTGGGACTAGGAACTGATGAATTAACTGTCTGACTGGCAGGAGGGCTGAATACAGGAATCCTGCTTAAGGTCTCTTGTGTAAGGTTGGACTCGATGATCTGGTGGGTCTCTTCCAACCTGGTTATTCTATGATTCTATGATTCTATGATAAGGAAAAGTTTTATAGAGAGTGGGGACTTGCCAGACACTGATTCCCGATAACACACTGCAGAGGGACAAGTGTCCTTGTACATAAAGACTTCTGACAGTGTGGACATTTTCTTGGCTTTGGAGAGAGAGAAAAGGCCACATAATTAATAGAGAAAAATACAGCAATCCCTGATCAACCAGCACGACCGCAATGCTTCAGATTTCGTGGCTGACACTGAAAGTTCCCTCCCGTCCACCCTCAGGCCTAAGTGCCCTCTGGTAGTTCACTGGCAGGAGCTGCTTTTCAGATGTGTTGCTAAACTACCACTGCCCTCGTTTCTTATAAAAACGGAACAGAAACGGAAAATACACTATTACATAATAGGTAAAGAAAAAATCTTTCGGGGAAAGGCGGGGAGGCAGGGCTGCAGCAGTTGGCAGGAGCACCCCAGTGCCCGACTGCTCCTCTCATCCCACCCGGCTGCACCAGCTGCTGCCACAATCCCAGTTTGAGAGGATAAATAAGCACTGGTCTCTGCTCTGAACATGGCAGAAAACTTCTATACAGCTAAAAATTTATGTGCTTCGGGAAGATATTTAGTGTAGGGTCTAAGCTTTAGAGCAGTTGAAAAATCTGTGTTAAATCTCAGCACAGGATTTTTTTTTCTTTTTGGCCTGCAGGCATTTCTAATAGTGGAACATCACTTTTCTGCCAAGACAAATTCTACCTCTTGCTTTTATTTTCCCACACTTCCTGTGCCAATCAGCCTTTCAATTCTCCTGCAAATCCTGCAACAAAACACAGTTCTTAGCTTTTCTTTTCATTACTGATTTCTTCCCTAGCACTGTATCCCACCATACAAAAGTGTATCCCACCATACCTTAAGTGTTAGCCTTGGTCTCCTGTTCATAGACTGTATACACTGCTAAATAAAGAGTGCTGCTAAATAATTAGAGAGAAACATTTCCCAGAAGTATTTCTGTTTCTTTATGCTGATATTATGTGGCTCATCATGTGGATGCTAATAGATTACACTGCATTCAGTTCTGGAGTCTTCAACACAAGAAGGACATGGTTCTGTTAAAGACTGAGTCCAGAGGAAGGTCATGAAAATGACCAGAGGGCTGGAGCACCTCCCATACGAGGACAGACTGAGAGAGTTGGGCTTGCTCAGCCTGGAGATGAGAAAGCTCTCAGGAAAACTTCTAGCAGCCCCTCCGTTAAACAGGTCCTACAGGAAAGCTGTGGAGGGGCTCTTTACCAAGGAGCGCAGGGATAGGATGAGGGGTAATGCTTTGAAGCTGAACGAAGATAGATTTAGACTAGATATTAGGAAAAAATCTTTTACTGTGAGGGTGGTGAGGTACTGGAACTGGTTGTCCAGAAAAGCTGAGCATGCAGCATCCCTGGAAGTGCTTAAGGCCAGGTTGGATGAGGTTATGAGCATCCTGCTCTAGTGGAAAGTGTCCATGCCTGTGGCAGGGAGGTTGGAACTAGAGATGATCTTTAAGGTCCCTTCCAACCCAAAACATTCTGTGTTTCTATGATTCTATGATTATTCCTTTACACATTATCTTATATTGTACTTTCCTTTTTCTTATTATTTTATAAGGAAAGAGTACAGTGTAGTTCAAATGCATGTTTGAACAGGGTAATTCACAAAATGAAAGAGACAACTGCATCCATAAAGGAGTCCAAATTAAGGATCTGGTTCTGGCCCCTTTAATTCTGTGACCGTAAATGCCTCTTGCAATCAGCTAGGAGAATTCAGTGAAGAGCAGCTCAGAGATATTTTTCCACCAAGACCGAGTACACCACCAGTATCATGTTTCAATAGAACAGCTGGTGCTTAAAAGGCTAGTAATTACAATTTTATTCAAAAAATCAGAACTGGTGGAGCTAAGAAGATCATTGATTCAGATGGATGACCTTGAAAGGCAGATTGAAGTGAACTTGTTGAACTCCTGAAAAAAAGTAATAAAAATTAAACAAAAATAGATCTCTTTACAACATTTCTGGTACTTTCTGGTAACAAGCTACAATCTTCAATTTCCCCCCAAATACTGTCATTATGAAAATTGACTGAAAAAAAATATTCTGAAAAGCCTCATTATTTTACTATTTCTTCCAAGGGTATAGATGATGTTCTAAAAACTGCACTTCCCTGTAATTAAAAGCCCTGCAAAATTTTAGGTTTGAAACAGTACATCATGCTGCTGGTATAACAGAAATAAGAACACAAAAAGAGCTGTAATGGTTTGGGAGATGGACAGCCAGTCCATCCAGCCCAGTAATCCATCTCTGACAGTGGCCATAAGCTACTGTTCATGGAAGAATATGATATTATAGCAAGCCTATGGTAATATTTCTTCTTAACTTTTCCCAGCCTCCAAGTGTTTGGGGTTCAGACAGATTCCATGTATTTAGTAAATATCGGCACATTTCCCTTTGATGATCCCGTCCAGCTTCGAAAACCTACATTGACCTGCAGTGTCTGCAGCATCCTGCAGTGATGTACAGTTTAGTTATTTGTACAGTTTAGTTGTGTCATATGGAACGCAGGATCACTGGATAATCCAGGTTGGTAAGGACCTCAGGAGATCTCTAGTCCAAACTCCTGCTCAAAGCAGAGTCAGCTACGAGGTCAGACCATGTTGCTCAAGGCTTTATCCAGTTGGGTATTGGAAACCTCCAAGGGCAGAGACTGCACGACCTCATTGTTCCAACATTACATTAGTTTTACCATGAAAAATATTTGCCTTTATACCCAGCCAGATCTTCCACTATATCACTTCATGGCCATTGTCCCTTCTTCTGCCATCCCTTTCCCAGGCTGAAGGCATCATGGTCCCTCAGCCTCTCCTTTCAGGGCAAGTGCTCCAACCCTGACCATCACAGTGGCCCTCCACCAAACTTACTCCAGTTTATCAATGTCTTTCTTGTACTCGAGGGCCCAAAACTGGATGCAATATTCCAGCTGTGACCAAATGAAGGTTGAATGAAGGGGGATAATCTTTTGGCCATGGTGTTCCTATTGATACAGGTGAGCACACTCTTGGCTCTCCTCATTGGGATGGCATGTAGCTGACCCGTGTTTTAGCCTGCTGTCAGCTGGGAGCCCCAGTCCTTTCCCACAGAGCTGCTTCTCAGCCACTCAGTCCTGAACCACTGTACCCATCCATCTGTTAACCCAGGACCCTCTGCATCCATGATTTACACAGCAGCATTAGGCCACTCTCTGTTTCCTTCTCTGTTACAAATAACTCCTTGTGTTCCGCTGGCTTGTTTTAAGTATTTAGCTAATAACTGCCTAAACCCACACATATTATAGCTCTTGCATCTAACTCCTGAGTTAGAAACTCCCAGTCATCTGTGGAATTAAGACTCTTTCCCCACGTACCTGGGCTGACATTTATTCACGCTGAATTTTATCTCCTTTTTGATATCCTATTACTGAATTTGCAAAAATAGTCACACAAGAAATAAAGAAAAGAATATTTGCAAAGTGCATAGTGGATTAATGTTGTTTGTATTTCTAGAGATAAAGTAGATAAACTTCTTTGTAGTGCTTTTTGATATTCTGTAGTAACCATATCCCCCAGTTCTGAGTACCTTTATAGAGATGGTATGCTGCTTTTTATTATAGTGATCAGCTTCATGATGTTGCTGAATTCATCTGGTGTTGCCTCTTACTTTCTCCTTGGACTTATGCTGCTAATATAGGTGGCATGAAGCTTCCCCGTTTTCCAGCATTTCAGTACTTGCAGACAACCAAGATGTCACATCATACGTTTGCTTAACATGTTACATCCCAAAGGGCTGCCAGAATGCGTGCAAACATTATAGAAAAAAGAAGTCCAGAGGAAACATTTAAATTAAGGCATTTTTTTTCATGTTTGTGCTCCAAATAATTGAAAAGGGGAAAATGAAAGCTGGAAGTAAAAAAGAAAGTAAACCAAAGGAGTCAGTCGTGAATTGTAAAGCCTAACCACTATGAAATAGCCAATGGGCTACTGCTCATCCCAAGATGTTGTGTGGTTATAACCTCTTAAAAGCATGACCCATGTCAGATAAATGCAGTCCAGAAATAGACTTTCCTCTTACATTTATTTTTCAGAAGGAAAGAATAAATATTACAAAGGAGAAGGCAGCATGCTCCCAGCATAAATTCAGGCACCCTTGCTGATTTTGATGGAGATGCGACTCTTACTGCTGCTGAAGGTCTTACCCTAAATAATGTGATTTGGAAGACTATATTAATGGTGCCATGGCATTTTAGTTTCAGCCGTTGATGTGCGTACTGACAATGTTACACGGGTCTTGAGATACTGAGTTTTCTGCCGTCTTCCTGCTGCACACCATTACCAGGTGTCCCATCTCCAGCGATACCCAGTGGCTTGACTAGCAGCATGTGATGAAGCTCTACATGATGAGTAATTACTGGGCTCTGCTGCAATCCCACCTCCTGTCCCTGTTTGAATGCATATACGCTACCCAGGCAAATTGTGGCAAATTGATGCAATTAGCCTTTGCATCAAGAAAACACCGTTCTAACAGGAAATATAAATGAACGGACCTTGTCAGGTTTTGTTGATATCTGAGTTATACCTGTAGGTATTATGTGAATGCAAACGCATACACACACATACATATATACATCCGACCATGCATTTTAACAAGTTGTATAACTTTTCTTCCAAGCTGTTTCTGCTGGAAGGCTAGATAATCATTCCATGCTGGCCATCAAGCCACTACACGGTTATCATGCTAATCAAAGCCTGCTTTGAAATGCTGTTTAGTTTCATTACCATCACAAAGGAACAGCTAAAGGACATCTAAGGCAGGCTGGGGGGAGAATTGAATGCTATGAGACACTATAATCTATTTGAACAGCCATGTTTATTGGAAACAGAAGGGGAACTTGTTTAGCATAAGCTGGTATCAATCACTGAATGGTTTCTGTTCCTTGTTATTAATGTGCAGGGAGCTGGGAAGGGAAGAATGAGTTTTGTGGAAAGGCTGACATCTCCCCACTGAAGAAGGAAAGGGTTGGTAGCCCCTACATGTACCAGATGGACTCCCACAGACAATCATAAAGCCTAATTTTTTGCCAGACTGAGACAAAGGAGTCCTAACATCTCAGTGCCCAAATGAGCCTTTGTTATTTTGAGGAGGTTTGTGCCTTTTTTTGCATATGCAGAGTGAAGTGGTTTTTTGGAGGTAGGGATCTACCTCCAGAAAGGACCCTCCATCCTGTAGAGCAGGAGATTCTATTATAATATAAATAAGTAATATGGCCTGTCTACCTGTACTTTGTTAGCCTCTGTGTAGGTGTAAATGTTTTAACTGTTTTCTCGCATGGTTATCTCTTGGGTTTTTGTGGTTTTTTTTTAATTAAAGAAACATGGCCTTTCTCTTTTAAACAAACTCATCTGAATAGCCTGCTGAATTTTGACTAAGGCTTAGGAAATTAAAAATGAACGTTGATTTCAGAGGAATTAAATGAACAGTCTGCAGTTCTCATTCTGCAATAGATCCTAGGTGTAGAGACTACAGCCTCTGCTGGGGCTGTAGAACTACTGGTAAGAACAATGTAGGCAATGATCTATAGGACTTCCACGCAGCAAGTATAGTCATACAAAAGATTTCCCAGGCTCCCTGACTTTGGCTTGAAAGCTTTTTACGGAGTCACACTTGTGTATATTCATGGTAAGTGCTGGAGGATGTTTTTCATTACACTTATACAACTGTAAAGCAAACAAGAGTTTCCTGTTCTGTCAGTTAGATTGAAAAAAGTACTCACACATGCAAATAAATCTAAAAAAATACTACAGCCTCAAAAGTGACCCTCTTTGCTTTCCTGTTAAAAGTATCACTGTACTTGTTCAGAATGAATTAAAATGCATGCTCAGGCTTGGATATTTAAAATAAAAAACAGACATGTTTTCTTCTGAGTTCTGAAATACCCCAAACCATCCCTACCAGGCAGTAGTAACATCAAATCTCATAAGCTAAATGAGTTTTGATTAGGTCAATACTTGGTTGGAAAGACATAATAGGTGCATCAGAAAGGAAATATTCATCAGTAGACAGCAGACTCCCATTTGTGAGCATCAAAGTAGTGTTTGAAAGGGCACTATGCCACTGCAAGTCTTCAAGTTGATGTAGACAGCTGAACACTACGTGGCTCTTTAAAGGAGCAAAGACATTAAAACTGTCATGACTATATTCTGCTACCTGCCCATCTCAAGGAGTTTATGGACTTGGGTCCCTACCTCACTCTTCTCTTTCCTAGTATTACCATACAAACTGGTACTAAATTTCTTTGAGATGACTAGATTTCAATCATAAATGTGCTGAGTTTTCTACACAGTTTTTGGTAGAACAACTGACCATAAAAAGCGACAGTTGATAGCCAGCTTCACACAAGACAAGTGATCTTTCATAGATGTAATGTGAACAAGGTGCAAAAGCAATTGACTAATGTACCCAAATATTAGAAAGAAATCAAGACTCAAACCCTGGGGGTTGTCTTTTCTTTTCTAGGCATTCTTCGTTTTGCTTATCCAGTACCATTTTCAAATATTTTCTCTGATGTATATCAGAAGAGGCAAAGGATATTGATAATTATTCTTACAACACTGGTAATGCCTCTGTGTATGCTTGTCCACACATAAATTAACTGAAACATTTCAGGCTCAAAAGGCTGTCAAAAACCTGAAACACTCTGATTCCTGCTGAATTCATCAGCAGGAATGTTCAAACACTTGCCCTGAACTTCTCATTCAGGATGAGCTCTTTGTATTAATCATCAAATCTTTTCCTTCTTTCAGATATGAACTGATATATGAGAGTTCTGCACTTGCTGGACTAGCAACTGTGCTTGAAATGGCAGTATTTCTGGAATACAGAAATTCCTGTAGACTGATATTTAAAATTTCTACTAAAATGAGTATAGAAAAGATGGATAGAAAACCTCCAAAGATCTCAGTCACCACTGGTTTTCTCTGACTAAGAAATACAATTCATGCTAACACATGACACAGGCTATTTTCTAGCAAGAGCAGGAGGAAGCGCTGTGTGGGTCACTCAACACACAGCAATGTGTAGAGAAATTGGGGTTTGATTTTAGGAAGAACCTGTTGTACTGCATGCCATTTAGGTAACAGTCTACAGTACAGGTATGATTTTATGTTTAGTACCAAGATAGACTAGAGAAACAGACACTTATAAATGGCCACGTCAGCTGGAAACTCCACTGAAATGACATCAGTGGCGTGAAGTTTCATTTGGTACAGGTTTGAATCTTTTTATAGGGCCCCATCACTGTCACAACCATGAAGTCCAGTGGTTTGAAACAAGTTGCTACCACTTCCAGTCATCTCTGAATGGAAAACAGTTCAAATTATAAATTCATTGCCACTTAATTGTCTGCTGTTAATTGCTCTTTTGCATGTTATTATCAGTGAGGATTTAATAAGTGTGGAAATACTATTACATGCCAAAAAGTACAAATAAAATGAGAAAAAACAGATTTAAAGAATGTCTGGCAGAAAAACTCTTTAATTAATCCTGGTACACGGTATTGGCTGACATCTCTCTTCAGTGAACGTGTCTGGCACAGAGATGGGTTTTTATAATATTTCAAGGAAAATGAGTAATACATTTGCTTCTAGAGTTAGAAAGGTTTTGGCCTTTGAATCCAGGTTATGAATTTGAAAAGAATATTGACATAGGTGAGAACAAGACTGAACACATCAAGGGAAATATAGAAAATCTTAACATATCTTAAGAATAGTAACTCCGAATAAAATATAAATTCAAATGACTGATAAGCAGAACCACAGAGGAGTTTTGAACTGTCACTAGGCTTTTGGGAGTAGCTCTAGCTTTTGCTTTCTTGACGTGACCTTTCTGCTAAACAACCACATGATTTATGCTGCAGGTAAAACAGAAGATGGGGATAAAGAAACTGAATTATCCTCTCAAGGATTTTCCTCTTGATTTTAATTAGGGAAAAAAGATGAAGATGGACAAGTAACTTTGCGATGACACTTTCTGCCTACTGTCAAATGGCAATGAAAGTGGAAATATCCTTGAAATGTCCCACCGGTGGTCATAGTTATTAGATAATATTTATCAGAATATAATCATAGAATCATAGAGTGGTTTGGGTTGGAAGGGGCCTTAAATATCACCTAATTCCAGTACCCTTGCCATGGGCAGGGAAACCTCCCATAATCAGACTCCGCAGTTAATAAGACTATACACAGACGCAGTAAGGGTCCCAAATCTAGATCCCATGTAGTTAACAGCTAAAATACTACTTGCCACTGTGAGAGAAAAATTCCAGTTCATGTATTCCCCTAAGCTATCTAAGAAAATGAAGTGGAAGAAAGATTTGGCATTTTCACTACATTTCTCCAAAGGAAAAACATCTATATTTATAGTTGTTAGGCGGGTTAATGACCTGTTGCACAAGACTAAAGAATAAATTATTCCTGAGAGAGAATGAGTAGAATGCAAATCCAAATTGTATTTTCTTGAGTGGGGAAAAAAGAAAAAAAAAAGAAAAAAGAAAAAAAAAAGATGTCTTGCTTTAATTTCCTTAGCTGATTATTTTAGCTGTCATTTAGTGCTTCTATGTTGACCTGAAAAGGACTTTCTAATGTTGGTGAACGAAATTGAAACAAATTGATTAAGGGTAAGGATGCCACTAAAAGCTGTAGGTGGGAAGAGTTACAAGCTTTCTTTTGCTATTCTTGGCCCAAATCCTCAATGTAGATCTGTTGCCCAAAGGGGAACAACCTACAGAACTAGTGAGAATTTTGTTCTTCCTGCCTGCTCGAGTCTATATTATTTCTTTCTCTAAGGATTAGAAGGATGACAATTACAGTGTCACATTTTGTATGTGACATAATACCTGCTTACCAGGAACTCTGAGACCAATTCATTGAGAGCAGATGTGGCAGCAGAATTCAACTGCTGTTGTATTTGCTTATTTTAGATTTGAATTGTTACTCTAGATGCCCTGTCATGAGCACACTGAGCCTGCTAGATCTTCATGCTTGGTTCTATTATTAGCAGCAGAAAGAGACATCACACTTCAGTCCCTTTTCATTTGGACAAATGAACTCTGTAGACATTCTGGTACACTCTATTTATGTTAGTAAGATTTTTTTTGACATAGTTCTTTAGGCATAAGTTTGCTTACTGCCATTAGAAAGGACGGTCTCAGTCTGGGAGCTGTTGTTGTAACTCATGTATGAAATTAAAGTGAAACTTCCAGACTTCTCCCTTTTTGCAGGTTCATTATGAATTCCTCTGAAATATCATTACTGAAGCTCTAAAATGAAGATAAAACCACCAGGATGGTTTCAATGCCTGTTTTCCCCGAAAGATTTCTGCATTCCATTTGTGACTGATTTTGTGATAAGGTAACTCTCTGGAGGGCATAGCTTTAGTTTTCAGATTTCTTTTTTTTTTTTTTTACTTTCTAAACTAGAACAGGAGAAGAATAAACCCTGGGTGATTGGATCGCCTTAGCAGCACATTTCTTCAGGACTTCTGCATCAGAGCAAATTAGATCATTCTGCACTGATGTGGTATGTAATTCCCGTATCTTCTGTGCCATCAGCTCTTCGGGTTTGGTTTGAAGGGATGAGAATTAAGCTGCAGTGTTCAAGTGAAATTGTTTTTATTATTGGAATCACAAGATTTTTTTAAGGGCAAGAGAAAAACCACAACTGGCACACAGTGTGACTCAACCTTGCATATTGGGAACCTTAATTCTGTCAGCATCAATTGGACATGAAGCACATGCATTGCTTCGAGTCTTTATTTTTATGTAGCCTTACTAGCAAAAAGAAACTATTTCCTGTTTGCAAGTCAGTGCACACTAGTTTTATTTTTTTTTCTTTTACCTCTTCCCAATGTTTAAATCACTGCTTATTAAATAATCTTCCAGCATTTCCTTTCTATGTGTGTCTTGATGCATTAGTTGAGCACAGCTAAGTTAAAAAGTGGATCTGCTGCTTGAAAAATATTCACTGATGGCAAGTAATGAAAAAATAATGACAGCTGAAACAATAACTATCTATAAAGATCTGATTTCATAGAATCATAGAACACCAGGCTGGGTGGGACCCCAAGGGTCACCTGGTCCAACCTTTCTTGGCAAAAGCATGGTTTAGACAAGATGGACCAGGACCCTGTCTAGCCAAATCTTAAGTGTCCAAAGCTGAGGAATCTACCACTTCTCTTGGGAGAGTATTCCAATGGTTGATTGTTCTCATTGTGAAAAATTTTCCTCTTGTGTCCAATAAGAATCTCCCCATGAGTAACTTGTATCCACTACCCTTTGTCTTTTCCATGTGACACCTTGCAAAATGGCAATCTCCATCTTCTTTGTAGCCACACTTTAAATATTGGAACATGGCAATAAGGTTTCCCAGTCATTTGGTCATCTTTGTGGCCCTTCTCCAGACCCTTTCCAGGCTGCACACATCTTTTTTGTACAGTGGAGACCAAAACTGAACACAGTATCCCAAGTATGGCCTGACAAGTGCTGAGTGGGACAATGACTTCTTTATTTCTGCTTTTGATGCCCTTATCGATGCAACCCAGCATCCTATTGGCTTTCCTTGCTGCAGTGGCACACTTTTTGTTCATACTGAGCTTTTTGTCCACCAGGACCCTCAGGTCCCTCTCCACAGAGCTGCCACTCAGCTGGGTAGATCCCCCCGCCATGCTGCACTCCTAGACTTTATTTTCCCAGGTGCAAGACCTTACAGTTGTCCTTGTTGAAGTTCATAAGGTTCTTGTTAGCCCAATCTTTCAGCCTATTCAGGTCTCCCTGTAGGGTGTCTCTCCCTTCTGAAGTGTCCACTTCCCCACTCAGTTTGATATCAACAAAATTCAGGAGGATACACTTGATCCCATCATCCAGATCACTTATACAATCATAGAATCATAGAATAACCAGGTTGGAAGAGACCCACCGGATCATCAAGTCCAACCATTCCTATCAAACACTAAACCATGCCCCTTAGCACCTCGTCCACCCGTCCCCTAAACACCTCCAGGGAAGGTGACTCAACCACCTCCCTGGGCAGCCTGTTCCAGTGCCCAATGACCCTTTCTGTGAAGAATTTTTTCCTAATGTCCAGCCTAAACCTCCCCTGGTGGAGCTTGAGGCCATTCCCTCTTGTCCTGTCCCCCGTCACTTGGGAGAAGAAGCCCTCATAAGGATTTGTTCCATAACTTTCCCAGGGACTTATGGGCCTATAATTTTCTGGATTCTCCTTTAAGCTCTCCTTGTAGGTGGAGGATGACCTTTGCCTTCTTCCAGTCTTTTGGGATGTACCCTGATCTCCATGACTTCTCAGAGATTATGTGGAGTGGCCTCACAAAGATGTCAAACAGTTTTCTTAACACCCTTGAGTGGACATTTTCAGGGCCCATTGGTTTGTAGGGGTCAAGCCATTGTAACAGTTCACATACCAACTTTTCCTTTACTGACAGTGGGTCTGTTTGCATCAACCTGGGGTTTTGTTCCCAAGGCCTAGGGCTCAACACTGCTGGTAAAGACAGAAGCGAAGACTGTGTTCAGAATTTCTGCCTTTTCAGTGTAGTTGGTAATTCACCTCTCCTGTTTACCAGCAGACCCATGCTTTCTTTCTGTTTCTGCTTGTTGTTTATGCACCTGAGGAATGTTTTGTTGTAGTTTTTGACATCTGTGGCCAATTTTAATTTGAGATGAGTTTTTACTTTTCTAACCACATTTCTGGCAATGCTGTTGTAGTTTTCAAAAAGTATTCATCTGCTTTTCCATCTCTAGTATGCTTCTCATTTGGTTTGGAGCAGACTCAGAAGCTCACAGTTAAGCCACGGGAGTCTCTTGCTCCATCTACTTCCCTTACTTTTAAAAGGAATTAATTGGTTTTGTGCTTCCAGCAGGCATCCTTGAAAAAATCGCAGCATTCACTAGCTTCTTTATCATCTATAGAAGGTTTCCACAGAATGCCTCCTAACTGTGCTCTTGGCAAGATGAAATTTGCTTTTCTGAAATCTAAAACCTTTTTCTCAGTAGCATCCTGAACTCCACAATATTTTGATCATTGCAGCCAAGGCTATTAGTAACTGAGATATGACAAAGCAAGTGTTCTTGGTTTGTGAGCAGCAAGTCCCGAACCTCATTCCCTAATAGGCCCATCAAACATTTGTATGAAGAAGCAGTCCTCTATTCGTTCTGGGAACTTGATGGATGATATGTAAACTGCTGTATTTTATTTCCTACACTTCTCTAGGTAGTTGAAGTCACCTATAAGAACTAGGTTTGGTTGACCCGAAGGTTGCTTAAGTGACCCAAACATTGCTTCATTGGCCTTATGGTCTTGGTTTGGAGGTTGGTGGCAGATGTCTACCATAGGATCCCCCTTGGAGATGACCCCTCTGATCGTGACCCAGAGACATTAGGCAGAGCTTCCACAATCAGCACAGTTGATATCTGTATATTCAAGGTTCTCTTTAACACAGAGCATGATGACTCCTTCTCTTCTTCCCTGCCTGTCTTTACAAAACAGCCTACAGCCATCCATTGTGACCCTCCAGTCATGTAAGTTGTTCCACCATCTTTCACTTATTCCTCTGATATTGTAACTTTCTGACTGGGCACAGAGCTCCAGTTCTGCCTGTTTGTTCCCCAGGCTGTGTTCATTGGTATACATACACTTGAGATGGTTGCTTTTCTGGTTCTCATCTTGGGAGGTAATTAAGGAACATTTACCACTGCTCTGGTTTAATTTGGATTAATAATGTGAGCATTATCACTTTGGACCCTGTCCCCCAAGTCCTTCAGTTTAAGCTGGCCAGCCTGCTGTCGAAGTTTCTCGTACCTCTTCTAGATAGCTGGATTGTATTCCCCCGTAACAAGTTATAGTCATCAAAGAACATCCCATTGTCATAAAAGCCAAAATGAGACACTTAGCCAGAAGCTGATTTGCATTATACATCTATTTTGTGATGCACCTTGGTGCATCTAACTGGTAAAACGAAAGTAAATATCCTGGGAACCAGTAGCTTTTGCTTGCACCTCCAGGGCTTTGTAGTCTTCCTTGGTTCTGCCCAGATTACAGCTTGTGGTGTCATTCACGCCTACATGAAAGAACAGCAATGAATAGTAGTCTGTACTCTTCACAAGTTGTGGCACCTTCTCAGCAACGTCTCAGACCTTAGCTCCCAGAAGGCAGCGTACTTCTTGTGACTCCCTATCAGGCTGGCAGTTAGGTGCCTCAGTGCCCCTTAGCAGAGAGTTACCTACTACAAGCACTTGCTGTTTGTTCGTGCAGTATCCACTATGCTATGCTGGTACAGTTTCTCCTTGCTGATCTTGCTTGTGGGTTAGAGCTTCATACCTCATATCATATTGGTTGTAATGCTGGAGGGTGGGGACTGAAGTAGTCCTGCTTTTGTGGGTCACCAGTGTCCAAGGTGCCTCATTCTCCGTGGTGTCAGCCACAGGAGTATGGTTCTGAAACCACTTATCTATTTCTATCTCAGCCTCTCTACTACTGTGCCGTCTTTTAACTGTTTCCTGCAACTTGGCCACCCAAAACACCAGATCATCCACTTGTGCACACCTTTGGCAGGTCCACACCCTTTTTCCAGGAGAAGGGTCTGGGCACTCGTTGCAGCTCGCTGTCTACACTGGTCTCCTTCCTTAGCAGTTCCTCCTGGGTGGAAGCATCAGATACCACAGGAGCTTTCTCTGTAGAAACACGGGTTTTAACTCTGAAGCAAGCCCACCATTATGGTAAAGACCACAAAGCACTTCCCTGGGCTGTGGGCCTACAAGCAAGGTGCGTGGCCCTTCTCACACACCCTTCTGAGAAAACAGCTGCACAAACTGCTGCTGTTTCAGCTTTTGTTGAACTTGTTGATCTTTAATGAAAAACAAAATACGAATTTTAGTGGAATGATTCTCACTGCATCGTCTTCCATCATCATATTATAGGTTAGGATTGCCACATTCTTCTCCTGCTACCGTCAAACATGATGCTTAGGAACAAGAAGAGCTGATTACTCCATTAGTTCTTGATATTATTCAGCACTAAGGTCAACAGTCATTTCTTCTGCACTTTGTTTGCACTCCCTAATCACTTGAAATACCTTGGAAAATCTTATAACTTTTTGACGACTCAAGCAGAGAATAAGCCCTATTTTGCTCCCATACCTAGAAGTGCAGTCTTATTCTTTAAGCATTTATATTGAGCATTAATTATGATGGCTTTTAGGATGAGATGTGGTAATTATGGTAAATATACTTTAAACCTCTTGCTTTAGCTTTTCACAAGGACTATTGGTAAATGAAACAAATAATGCAGAAGACAGCAAGTTTAGTGGATTTCAGTTGGAAGTAATTCTGAATGTATACCAAGACTGTGAAGTCCAGCAACATATAAAATCAAATTACTAGTGTCCATTTTTGACTCATCACCCGATTCTGTTTACACAGAAATTTTATGTCCTGATGGGAAAAAGGCTGTAAACCGAAGCTTGCTTGACTTTATTTGCCACCAACTGGATGTGCTAAAACAGACTCAGCTTGAGTAAATGATCTTGGCAAAACAGGAAGTATCACTAAGGCGGCAACACTGAGGGACTAAGCAATTCATATCAGTTTGTTAAAAGCAGAGGTGCATATTCAGCCATTACTCTGTTGCTTTTTGTAAAGGGCTGTGATTACTCAGCATTTTCATATTAAAAAACACATGAATGTAGATAATTCTGTATTTTACTAGTGTTGAATGCTACTGAGTTTATGTCCATAAAGGAATTATTCTAGAAAAAAAAAAAACATATAAATTTAAAGAACTATAGCTGTCATCAAATAGCTTTCTTAGAGAAATACTGTTTTACATCAAGAATACCTACATTATAAGCTTTCTGCAGATATTCTAAAAGATGCACTTTGGTGAACACTTCCATGTATAAACCCTTATTTTTCAGAAGTAGCTGCTGTTTTTATTTTCTTATTGCTCTTATGCTATATTCTACAGACATTAAGAAGGATGCTGAATTGGTGCTTGAAATAAAGATTACTTTAACAAAATGCCATTAAAAATGGTGAGGGTGACAGGGAACAAAGTACTTAACAGATATGACAGTGAAATAATAAAGCATTTAAAAATTAGTATCTATAACTTCTTGGAGTACCTAAGTGGTTTTCATATGAATACA
Organism: Phaenicophaeus curvirostris; assembly: GCF_032191515.1. Lineage (NCBI taxonomy): Eukaryota > Metazoa > Chordata > Aves > Cuculiformes > Cuculidae > Phaenicophaeus > Phaenicophaeus curvirostris. The sequence continues at coordinate 35,584,458 of NC_091392.1, read as the reverse complement.
AAATTACTTATATGACTGAAGTATTTATAATACAGACATGTTATTGTAGAGAAATCTGGGAAAAAAATACATCCTTTTTCCCTTTTTCCTGCTAGAATACTTAAAGCCTCAGTGTTTTCACCAGCTCAAAAATTTATTTTATGATGAAGATTCACAGTAAAGCTGAAAATGAAATGAAAGAATTCCTAATTTGGTAGCCCTACTTGCACAAATAAAAACCCCCTCACTTGATAACATACGTGACCTCGAGTGGCAGTTTCTTTTCAGAAGATGTAGTTTAATCTTTGAGCAGCAGGTGCAAAAGTTATCTCGAGGCAGACACTACAAACAGCAATTTTACAGGAGACGTTTTACTTGGTGAGAAATGTAGGAATAATTGTGGCATGTACTTCTTTTTCTTACTGTCTTCCAAGAACGGATCATACATGACCCAATGTTTTATCTTGAAATAAATATATATATATATTTCTATCCCTCAGATTAGCATGGGTTCAGCATAATATTTGCTCCTTTGGTCAGTGTTTAGCAATTGATGTGGAACTGGATTTCCATTCCGTTAACTTCCTAATCACTCAAAGGAACACATTTATTACAAATTACCTATCTGGACATCCAGGTGGTTGCTAATAAAAGAGAATCAAATGGATTTAATGCTGTATTCGATCAGTTCCCATGGTTCTGGAAACGTGTTTACATCCCAGTCTCCGTGTGGTTTTGCAAATGTGTCAGTTAAGAGTTTTATCCTGCTGGATGCTAAAAATGGCATTTAAGTTATACAGCACCAACTTGAACTAAGCACTCTGACAAATGGGGCCCTCATTAAGGAAACTGAAAAAATTATTTTTTTCCCCCTGAACTCTGAGACATGTAAAAGAAATACACTAATTAAAGAGAGATCTGAGCCTCAGACCCTGTATAGTGAAGAGTGATATATATATTCTTCCTGCTTGATACACCTGCAATGCACAATAACATCTTTCTCCAGCAAATTACATAAGTATATGCTTAACGTGAAGACATAAGGATACTCTGATTGGTTTAAAAGTAAGGAATGTGCTTAAGTGTTTTATTTTATTTAAGCCAGACTTGAAACAAGCAAGATAGCTCACACTATCCATCCTTGTTCCACAATTGTCCCAGAAGACTGAAATACCATGGACCACTGCCAATCTCCTTTGTCTGCCCTGCAGGTACTGCACCACTGCACTACTAGATGAGTCACGTCAAGGAAATGTAATTTTGGAGTTGGCTTCTTGAAATAAAAACTCTCACACAGTTTGTGGATAAATAGTTCTGAACAGGAAAAAAAATGACTCCTCACTGGTATTCTTGCCCTTCTAGTAATGTCCTGGTCCTGAGCATTGACTAAAATGGGATATTTCCCTTGCAATAAAATAGCTACATTTACAAGCTGACCTTGAAGCATGTAGAAACTATTCCTCCAAGATGGTATCACAGATTCTCAGCTAGATGCTTGAGACCATACACTGCTAGGGGGATAATGAAAATTCTTTTTCAGCCTCAGCCGCCGATGCTGTGTAAATTTAACTTAATACAAATCCCACACTGTTCTTGGCCTTTGCTGGGTTCCCAGAATGACCCTGCTAACACCACAGAGAAAAGCAGGGTTGTCAAGACAGCAATGAATGGAAGCAAAACAAGAAAAGGACCCAAGAACAATGAGTCTCAGTGGTTTATCCATAACAGTAAAAACGGAAGAGAAAACACACTGTAACTCCAAAGCCCAACAAACTCGGAGATGCACAAAGCTGGTAGATTATAGCAGGTGCTTCTCCATCTGTGCTTCTGCCCCTTGGCAGCACAGGTTTCAAGGTGGAGTGGAAGGACCCTAGTTCCTGCTCTCACAGTTGTCCTATCTGGGCAGCACACTTTGGTGACCTCCAAAAGGAGGATGAGGCTGCAGAACTTCATCTTCCTTCTGTACATGTCCACCACAGCTGCAGATAGTGGCATTATTTACAGCAGGAAGGAGTGACTGCAAAATGCCACCAGATCAGCTTTTTCACACTGAATATGCACTGGCATAAATGACAATGTCCGGTACAAGAAAACAAAGAAACAAGCTTCTTGCTTTCTACTGCTAGAGAAAGCACTGCCTCCAGAAATACTGTAAGAACTGACTTTGAGGATATTCTTATAAATCACTGAAAGACAAAATCATCTTTATCTTGTGATATGTGAGCAGACAATTGTCTCTCTGTATCTCATCCTTCCAAATGACATTGCTTCTACAATATATTTGTTCCAGACTCTCTAAAGCACTGGCTAGTAACACAAAAATCTTACAAAAATGACTGTAAAAGATGATAACAGAACAAAGCCCTGATCCAGTATCATTATAGCTGAATACAGAGATAAAATTACATCTCTAAACTGGCAGTACCACAAAAGTGGTAAATTAAAAATCATAAAGGTCACCTTGACTGTGACAGACAGGAGATGTTTCTAGTGTAAGTAATGCACCCACCATTTCAATGCATGGAAAGTCTAAGAAGTTTTGGAGAACTATTTTTGTTTTGGAAATGACATTCCTCTGCAAAGTGGGTTGATTTTTGTGATACGAGGTATTAAAGAGTGCCAGTTGTCTCAGTGAGAGCTACTGGCATCATTAACCCTTCAAGAGATAATGAACCAACAGGAGGCATTTCTTAAGATTCGTTTGAAATTTAAACATACTCTTTTTGATATACGTTTTTCTTACTGGTATGTAGTGATTTCAAAAGTGTTGTATCTAATTCCAGATTTTTCTTTTAAGAGCCTCTTCATGATTGAATAATGCACATGAGATATATGATATTCTTATTTCTTTGTTTTGTATTTGCCATTGATATGTAGAAATTCATAAATGAGCCATCAATACTTGTCAGTCCTACTCAATTTTATACATAAAGAAGAGCAGGAAAATTGTACATAACCAGAGGGTTTAAAAATTCTAATGGTGGCTCTAAAAAGTACAAATACACACTGTCTAGTATATCTCCTAAACTTAAACTATATCGTGCTATTTTAAAACATGGCTACTAATCCTAGAATGATATGAATAGCCTAGTAATACGTATTTTAACAACTTTCACACCTGTGAATGTGGTAACTGATATTTGCATGCAATCATGTAGTTAATTAGTCATATCAAAGAGCAAAATCACGTTGAAAGACACTGGGCCCCAAGGTTCAATAGGTTATGGTCAGAATATTCGCAGTTCAAATTAATTCTTGTTTCTGTTCAAGTGGTTGTTGACACCCACAAAGTCCTTCAGCTCAGAGCTGAAGAAACTGGTCAGTCCTTGTCTCTTCTTTGATACCATCACCTGTGTGCAGGAAAGCCAGGAAACAGAAAGACCTGCAGACTTCAGCCCCTTCAGCAGCCCAGCCTCTAGGGCAATGTGGAAATGGTCCCAGTGCAAATGAGCTAGGCTGAGCTAAGTTTGGATAAAACTCTAATGAGGACAAGAAGGTAAGTAGCCTTCTTACAGGTTAGTAGATTCATATGTTATAGGGGTTGGATCTTGACTTTGGTCCTACTAAAAGTTTCACTTCAAAGCACTAAAAGATTCTGAAGGAAGAAGTGGCAGTTCTTTTGGTGCAGAGAGCAAAAACAATCTTACTCTGTTCCCATGCTGTGTCCTTGTTCTCTTTGCAGAAACAAATAACCAAAAGAAACTACACAGACAGATTCTAATCAGTATTTTAACTTCCTACTTCTCTGACAAGATTTTGTGGATAATAACCACTTAGTAAGTGTTAAATATACTTCAGTTCACTAAAAAAAAATCAAAGAACTTTTGAGTTGATTAAACAGGGTGTTTCTCAGTCTCAGAAGAGATTCTAATAAGGACCAGCAAGTGTGTGTTCTTGTTCAGGAGGACCTGAATGGTAGAGATATCACGTCTAAGAACTGATGTCAACTACATAAGGATGCCTGGAGAAGTTTCTCCTGCAGAGTGCATGAAAGTCAGGGGATGTTTTTACGACTCTTCTGCGGCGAGAATGTGGATGACAGTGTGTATTGAGTCATTACTATCAATTTATTTCTCAAACAGCAAATTCAAAAGAATAGAATACAGTATATATTAAGAGCTGTTCAGCTCCAGCATGCGAGCTAAAGACTAATACAGCCCTTCGGTAAAATGTCCAGAGTATGAAAAAGATCGAAACATGAATCAGTTTGCGGCAGCCAGCAGAGACACATCTTGACAAGCAGTGGACTGTGTTCGTTGTTCAAGTAATGTAGGCTGGCAATGCGCATCATCGGTTCCAAGAGGAGAGTCACTGAGTCACTTTACCCTGGGCGATCCCATGGATGAGTCAATTTTGCTGCAAGAAAAAAGATCCTGCGAAGTTACACTCTACTTCATAGGTTCATTCATTCTGATTTAGTTTTAGCCCTCTCTGTTCACCTTGATTTATGGAAGAATAATTATATTTGCATTACTTCATCTTTGCTGTTACTTATAGTCTCGTAAGTGCAGGAGGCAGACAGAATATTCTATTGGGCTTAAATGAAGCACTCTTAAGCAAGAATCAACAAAACAGCGGCAGTGCTTTAAAATATTATGAAGTGTGATCCTATGAGCCTATGAAATAGATTAGCTCTTATGTCTGCTTTGACAGTGACTCATATTGTAATTAGCCAATGTACTAACATGGAAAGTTCAGAATTATCAAAATGGTTAAGGCTTTCCTGAAGTGTGGGATCCAGAATAACCAAAAATCCATAGCACAGCTACCTAATAAGCTTAAATAGTCCAAACACTTCAAATAATTTGTATTTTTATGACTTCTGAAACACAAACAGTGGTGTTCAGTGTAAGAAATTCCAATTAAACAAGTGCCTGTACATTTGCTGGAGACAAGCATCTCCAGTACAAGCATTGTGGAGATCATTATACGGAGAAAGCTGGGTGTGCTGACATAAAGGGAAACATAATTGGCTCTGAAGGAATTACATATGTAGAGTTGTGATAAGGAATGAAAATGCAAATGGTCAAGCAAAAAGAAAAACAACCTGGATTGATTTTCAGAAGAGGTAGGAAAGAAGAAAATATCTTTTGTCCCATACACTGAGTTAACTTGGCATGAAAATAATACAATGATAAAAATATTTTAATCTAAATTTCTGGCTCATATTTCAAATCAGACTTTACTTGAAAGATACATTTTATTTTTTTATTTTAGGGTTGTTGGGGCATGCATTTGAAAAGTTTTGACTGCATACACTGCAAAAAGCTGCACAGTGCTTACCAGCCAGAAGGGAGATTCCTTTTAGCATTTTTGCATTTGGGGTTTTCGTTTTGGCTTTTAATTAAGAGACTTCTATTTTTTTCTTCAAGATAATAATATTATGTTTCCTGAAAATCTTATGATGAGGGTGCTGTTGGAGCTCTGTTCTTTTAGAAAGGTAATTTCAACCCATTTGGCAGTTGCTTCAGTCTATTACTTAACCAGATGCATATATTATTTTCAGCACTGTTTTCCTGATCTTTCTCTTTTTAAAGCGGATGGAATTGGACGCACAAACACTTCACTTTGCTTTACCTTGCTTTAAAGAAGTGAATTATCTGGGTTAGGAAGGAAAGGCCAGGCAGTTCACAACTGTAAATATTATTTATTCTTATTGGTAAGTGTGCAATCTCTCCTAAAGGAGACCAACAGCATCTTCTGTTGTCCAGAAATGAAACAGTCTTAAGTGAGAATCAACGCAGTAGCAACAACTGCTTTTAGAAAATATTCTTTGGGATTCTTACTTAACTTGCACATGAACAGTTTTTCAGCCGTAGGAAGAAAGAAAAGCTTCAGAAAACTTCGGCTTATGAGGTGAAAGGCAACAGATGATTTTAGTTCCAAATGTGCCCTACTTTGGAAACTGCTATCACTTGCTATGAAACATCATCTAACTTGAAAAATAAGGAAAACAGAAAATAAGGGGGAGGAACTCCACCCTTAAGAAAGCATCATTATGATTAAGATTCAAAAGCCAAGTTTTCGATTCTACAGTTAACTCACCTTCATCTCTTGGAACATAACATTTTATACAATGCAATACATTGATAAACTTAATGCCTTGGAACACATATTTACTCATGTGACTGTTCTTTTCAATTTGTTTCTTTAAGTCAAATATAGCCATATCATCCCTTTTTGTTTCTTTAATATTAAAATCTAGATCACTTCTTTGACACCATCTATGGTTTGTTAATATAATTAGCCAATAAACTTGTAAAGAGTTCTTTTCCAGGCATCTTTTTAAAAATTCAAAGTTCAGGTGACAAAGTCGGTCACCTACCTAAGTGATAAATGATGACTGTAATGTTCTCTGGCTCAAATATCTGCTTGCAGTGGTGAGAACCTTTTGACTTAGAACAGCAATTTTCCTTTTATTTCCCCAAAACCAGCTGTAAAAAATGATAACCAGCTTTAAACTTGTCATCATAAAGGATTCCCTTTAAGATGAGTATAGCTGAGTAGTATAGCTCATTCCACACTGATAGATGAAGATGCAGCACATTCCTGATGTCCTCTGCCGATCAGTGGGCTCAAAACTCCCATGTGAAATGAAAGGGCAAGTTGGTGAGGGTTCAAATTCTAGTGCTGTGAATGCATCTCTAAACTAACTCTGTTCTTCTCTCATGTTCAGCATTTGGGGAATATTTTTGCAAGTGTAAAGTAAGATAAATCCTTTCAGGTTCCAGCATTTAATTAAGCTTTCAGCTATCTTTGTGAATGAACCAAGAGCATCTAATACGTGTGTCTACAGGGAACAGATCAGAAGTACCACTCCATCTGTGAAGTTGTTTGCTATCAGCTGGAAAAAATCTCTTCTCAATTAGCCTCTCTCTGTGTCTAACTTCCTCTGGAACATTGCAACTACTGCAGCTGAATCCCAATTGTAATAAATGTACTTGAACAAAAAAAAAAATACTTTGACTTCCTCCATGATGGTCTGTGTTTCTGACAGTAATGAGAAAACAGGTTTAAGCAGTGGCAGGCTAAGCTGGCTAAAGTACAGAAACCAGCATGAGAAGGATGATGCTAAATGATTTTAAAATCATTTAAAGTGTTGAAGGTTGTATAGCAGACCAGAGAAGAACTGTTCTGTAATTGTTCTGATTTATTTTTTTATCTCATACACTCTCTTATTATAAGTAAATATATGGAGGATTCCCAAAGTGGGAAATACAGCTTGGTTCAATGCCTAATTGGACATGGTAAGGATTTTAAAAGTCAAATCCCAGCTTGAGTGGATATGCTTACAGAGACCACTGGCAGTAGTGTGCTCCACAACAGCAATCAAGAGAGAATTTTCTACTGTCTCGTTGGTCTAACATGGTTATCCAATAAAATGCATCACAGCGAACATGTGGACAGAACATTTTTGGAACAGAGGATCTTTCATCACCCCTCAACCACCCACATCCCATTAAATAACAAAACCATGAATGCAAATAAAGACCAGGTTAGGACGGTCTTTTCCCACAGTATGTGAGAACTGATAATGTGTCACTGACATCTCAGAAAGAAATTGTCCTGGGAACTGTAAGATGCTCAAAAGTCACAGTCACCAAAATGATTTAGAATAGTGCTAATGTTTACACGGGAAAATATGAATTGATGTGCCACATGTACTTTGATGTTTTATGTCTCAATGCTTCAAAGAGGAGCTACATTTTTTTTTGTGTGTGGTATAATAGCATCACAATTCAGACGTCATAAACGATTTTCAGCAGTCACAACCAAGTCAAAACTGAGTCTATCTTCATCTGTATTATTCCCAACAGAAGTGTTCAAGGAAAATGAGTAATTTCCCTCTCTCAAGGTAACCTCTAAATTAAGTGTTCCCACATCAAATAGTGAATGATGTATTTGAAAATCTGTCAGCGCTGTGCCAGCTCTCCTCTGAGTGCTTCCCCTCACTGTAGTTCCTCTACCCATACCCGAGGTTCCCCCATTTCTCCATGCGACACCCTCCCTGCCTCCTGACTAGTCCCATCTTTCTTACTCCATCCCTGTAGCACATCCCACCACAATGCCACTAGTTCAGCACCATGCTGCCCACATCCTTCTTACCAGTCCAGCGTTTTGCTGCATGGTGCTTAAGTACCACCAAGCTGCTCTGGGGAACGAGACCAGGACATATCAAGTTCTCTTGCCAACACTGCACTCAGACAATTAGAGTATGGATATCTTCCACAATAGTTGCTTGTATACCGTGGCTGGGTGACAGCCCGTGGTGGTAACACACATGATTTCTCTCCACCGACTGAGTAAAGAGCACACGCTTTCAATCAGATGCTGTGCAAGGCTGCCTGCAAGCTGCATCTAGTAAATTCCTATTTTAAAGACATTTACTTTTAGTGTAAGCCTTTTTTTAAAATATACATACAAGGATCGAAACACATTTCTTCACAAGTTTTGCTGTACACACATGTAACTGAGAAGGATTATGGCTATTTAACATTCTTGTATTTTAATACGAACCTTAAGGAAGATGTAATGTGGAAATATTACCTCAGCTCTCCTACTGCTCTGCATCACCTACCAATGCATTGAGAGATCATGGGTTAAGCCCAGAAAAGTAATGAGATTGACATGAGGTACATGAAAAAATACCTCTAAAAGGTGCCCTTTGGCTTCCCAAACCTCTGAAAGCACATTACATTTTCAAGCTGCTTTCTGCAAACCACGACCAATGGAAGCATGCCATTATTTACCAAGAAGATTAATTTTCACATCACTATTTTTGGCTTCCATCAGACATTTTCAGAGCACGCTCAGCTATGATGGTATATTGGGTTTGTGTGGCGTGGCTTTGGTAGCGGGGAGGACTACAAATGTGGCTTCTGTGAGAAGCTGCTAGAACCTTCCCGAATGTCCAATAGAGCCAATGCCAGACATCTCCAAGATGGACATGGTGCTGGCAAACGCCGAGCCCATCAGCGACAGTGGCAGCACCTCTGTGATGACATTTAAGAAGGGGAAAAAACCACTGTGCAATCGTAACTGCAGCCAGAGAGGGGAGTGAGAACATGTGAGAGAAACAACACTGCAGTCAGCAAAGTGAGTGAAGAAAGAGGGGGAGGAGGAGCTCCAGGAACCAGAGCAGAGATTCCCCTGCAGCCTGTGGTGAAGGTCATGGTGAGGCAGCTGTCCCCGCCAGCATCCCATGGATGTTAACAGAGGAGCAGGTATCCATCTGCAGCCCATGGAGCACCCCATACTAGAACAGGTGGATTCTTGAAAAAGGCTGCAACCCCATGGAAGCCTGCACTGGAGCAGGATCCTGGTAGGACCCATGGAGACAGGACTCCACACTGAAACAGGTTTGCTGGCAGGACCTGTGGGAGAAGTGGGAAGGACCCACACTGGAGAAGTTCACGGAGGACTGTCTCCCAAAGGAGGAACCCCACACTTTAGCAGGGGAAGAGTGAGAAAAATACCTCGAATCCTGTGTTCAGTTCTGGGCCCCTCACCACAAGAAGGATGTTGAGGCTCTGGAGCGAGTCCAGAGAAGAGCAACAAAGCTGGTGAGGGGGCTGGAGAACAGGCCTTATGAGGAATGGCTGAGAGAGCTGGGGTTGTTTAGCCTGGAGAAGAGGAGGCTGAGGGGAGACATCATTGCTCTCTACAACTACCTGAAAGGAGGTTGTAGAGAGGAGGGAGCTGGCCTCTTCTCCCAAGTGACGGGGGACAGGACAAGAGGGAATGGCCTCAAGCTCCACCAGGGGAGGTTTAGACTGGACATTAGGAAAAAATTCTTCACAGAAAGGGTCATTAGGCAATGGAATGGTCTGCCCAGGGAGGTGGTTGATTCACCTTCCCTGGAGGTGTTTAAGGTGCGGGTAGATGAGGTACTGAGGGGCATGGTTTAGAGATTGGTGGGAATGGTTGGACTTGATGATCCGGTGGGTCTCTTCCAACCTGGTGATTCTATGATTCTATGAAATCCAGCCCCTGAGGAGGAAGCAGTGGCAGACACAATCTGTGATGAACTGACCGCAACCCCCACTACCTGCCCCTGTGCACTTTTGTGGGGAGAAGAGGTAATCAGGAATGAACCTGAGACTGGGAAGGAAGCAGAGGTGGGGGGGGAAGTGTTTTAAGATTTGGTTTAGTTTCTTATTATCCTATTCCAATTTGATTGGCAAAAAAAAATTAAACTAATTACTCTGAGTCAAGTCTGGTTTTCCTGTGATGGTAATTGCTGAGTGATTTCCCTGTTCTTCTTTCAAACCATGTGCCCTTTATCATATTTTTCTCTTCCACTATTCAGGAGGCAGTGATAGAGTAGCTTTGGTTGGTACCTGGCATCCAGCCAAGGTCAATCCACCACACATGGGAGTCATTGCACACATATGAGAGGGCCTGGAACAAAAGCTGTAGACTCTGCAACACCAGGATACAGAATCATTTAGGTTGGAAAGACCCTTAAGATCATCAAGTCCACCACTAAATCATGTCCCTAAGCACCACATTTACACATCTTTTAAACGCCTCCAGGGATAGCGACTCCACAGCTTACTTTCCTAGGCAGTCTGCTCCAATGCAATGGGTATAAACTGGAGAGGGGCAGATTTGGAATAGACATAAGAAAGAATTTCTTCACCATGAGGGTGGTGAGGTGCTGGCATAGGTTGCCCAGGGAAGCTGTGGCTGCCCCATCCCTGGAGGTGTTCAAGGCCAGGTTGGATGGGGCCTTGGGCAGCCTGGTCTGGTGGGAGGTGACCCTGCCTGCGGCAGAGGGGTTGAAACTGGATTATAGAATCATAGAATCACTAGGTTGGAAGAGACCCACCGGATCATCAAGTCCAACCATTCCTATCAAACACTAAACCATGCCCCTAAGCACCTCGTCCACCCATGCCTTAAACACCTCCAGGGAAGGTGAAACAACCACCTCCCTGGGCAGCCTGTTCCAGTGCCCAATGACCCTTTCTGTGAAAATTTTTTTCCTAATGCTCCTGGCGGAGCTTGAGGCCATTCCCTCTTGTCCTGTCCCCGGTCACTTGGGAGAAGAGGCCAGCACCCTCCTCTCTACAACCTCCTTTCAGGTAGTTGTAGAGAGCAATGAGGTCTCCCCTCAGCCTCCTCTTCTCCAGGCTAAACAACCCCAGCTCCCTCAGACATTCCTCATAAGGCCTGTTCTCCAGCCCCCTCACCAGCTTTGTTGCTCTTCTCTGGACTCGCTCCAGAGCCTCAACATCCTTCTTGTGGTGAGGGGCCCAGAACTGAACACAGGATTCGAGGAGCGGTCTCACCAGTGCCGAGTACAGAAGGAGAAGAACCTCCCTGGCCCTGCTGGTCACGCCGTTTCTGATCCAAGCCAAGATGCCATTGGCCTTCTTGGCCACCTGGGCACACTGCTGGCTCATGTTCAGTCGCTGTCAACCAACACCCCCAGGTCCCGCTCCTCCAGGCAGCTTTCTAGCCAGACTTCTCCTAGTCTGTAGCACTGCACAGGGTTGTTGTGCCCCAAGTGCAGGACCCGGCATTTGGCCTTGCTAAACCTCATCCCTTTGGACTCAGCCCAGCGGTTCCCCGCAACCCAAAGTATTCTACGACTCTGTGATTCTACTGCATTCCAGCCGGCTCTCCCTCAAGGTGAGCAGATCGCACAGAGCCACCCCCGCCTCCTCCGCCCCTGCCCAGCAGCCCGGCCAGCCGACAAAACAGGGCTCCGCATCCCAGCGGGCAGCGCGCCGCGGAGGCCACACCGCCGCCTCCGTCCCCTTAAACTACAAATCCCGACGTACACCGCTAATAGAGACGGGCGCGTCTCTGGCGCGATGCACGCTGGGAAACGTAGTCCCGATCATCCTTCCCGCCTCCCGGCTCTCCCCGAAGGCGGCGCGAACTTCCCGCGCGCACGCTCTGCGCCACGTACGCTCTGACGTCACGCGGGCGCGGGCGGCTGGCAGAGCCAATCGGGGGCGTCGGCAGCTCGGGGTGGGAGGGGGAGGGAGGAGCCCGCGCGACCTCTGACCCCGGCGCCGAGCGCGCGCGGCCGCCCGCCTCCCGGCCCCCCCCCCACCCCGCCTCGCGCCACCCGCAGCCGCAGGAGGCGGCGGAGTCGCTCCCGCTGTCGCCGGCCCCGCCGAACGCCCAGCCCCGCAGCGGGCGAAGTGGAGCCGGTGAGGCCGGGAAGACGCCGCCTCCCTCTCCTCTCCTCCTTCTTCTCCTCCTTCCTTCCTCCCCCCGGCCCGGCCGGGTCCACCAACATGGCGAGCGCTTCGTACCACATCTCCAACCTGCTGGAGAAAATGACATCCAGCGACAAGGACTTCAGGTAGGAGACGGTGTCCTCCCTTCCCCCCGCCCTGTGCCTCCTTTTGCTCCCTCCCCGCCGCCTCCGCGCCGGCCCCGGGCCTGTCAGGGCGGCGGGGAGGCCCGCGGGGCCCGGGCTGTGCCGGCCTCGGCGCCTCTCGGCTGGGGGCAAGGGGCGCGTCCCCCCCTCCCCTTCTCTCCAGCCGGGCCCGGCGCGGGGAGCCGCCCAGATACCCGCGGGGGAAGCGCCTCTCGGCGCTGCCCGGGAAAGGCAGCCCAGGAGGCCAACCGTGAGGCTGCATCAAAAGGAGCGTGGCCAGCAGGGCGAGGGAGGGGATTCTGCCCCTCTGTTCCTTTCTTGAGAGACCTCGTCTGGAGTATTGTGTCCAGTATTGGAATCCCCAACATAAGAAGGATATGGAGCTGTTGGAACGGGTCCAGAAGAGGCAACGAGGACGATCGGAGGGCTGGAGCACCTCCCATATGAAAGGACAGGCTGAGAGAGTTGGGGTTGTTCAGCCTGGAGAAGGGATGGCTCCGAGAAAACCTTATAACGCCCGTCCAATACCTGAAGGTGCTCCAGGAAAGCTGAGGAGGGACTGTTTACAAAGGCATGTAGTGATAGGACTGGGAGCAATGGATATAAACTAGAGAGGGGCAGATTTAGACTGAACATAAGGAGTAACATCTTCACCGTGAGGGTGGTGAGGCACAGGCCCAGGTTGCCCAGGGAAGCTGTGGCTGCCCCATCCCTGGAGGTGTTCAAGGCTAGTTTGGATGGGGCCTTGGGCAGCCTGATCTAGTGGGAGGTGTCCCTGCCTATGGCAGGGGGGTTGGAACTAGATCATCTTTAAGGTCCTTTCCAACCCAAACTGTGCTATGTTGGGGCATGGTAGTGCCTGAAAAGCCAAGGCCTCCCCTGGGAGAGATCCCGGGTGACTAAGAGGAGCTGTTTTTGAGAGGTGAGGGAGGAGGTCAGGAGTTGAATTCCTGCCCTTGCAGGTGCTTCAGAGCTGAATGGGTGAAGCACTGAGCAACCTGCTATCTCCGCCCCCTGCTTTTAGCAGGGGGTAGTGGGTGAGGTGACCCTCCCGGCTCGCTTCCCAGCCTCAAAAAAATACCGATCCTGTGATTTTGTGAATGGGTGCAGGGAGAGCCACCCTTGAAGTCCTAAGCTCACATGTTTCCTGGATGCTGTATCTTGTAGACAGAAGGTTTTTGTGCTCCCCACATAAGTTGGTAGTGCCTCTAAAAGTCTGTGCATCCCAAGAGAGAAGTCCAGTTAGGTCTTATGGGGGCAGGACTGGTACAGGTAGTTTTGAGCTTATGGTCTGTCACAAGGTCACTACTTTGTATTGGATCCTGTGCTTGCTCTGCAATAAATTAATAGCAGATAACATGCAAAATATCTGAGTATCAGAAAATAAAATGGTATAAGCAAGCTATTAAAAACCAGCACAGATTATACATTTACACAGCAGCTCTAGCAAAGCAATAGGTTAAAAATACTTAATTTTCTTTGTATTGTATACAACCAGAAATTCACGTTTGAAACCTTTATTTATTAGAGTGTGTACATGAATACAGACAGGGAAAAGGCATAAAATACACTTGGGCTGTCTTGCTTTGCTGCAGCATTACAATGTTTAGTCTATAGTTAAAGAACACATTGATATCCAAACCAGTCTCTTGTTAATACAATAGAATCCAAAGGAAAACAGAGGTGATGATTGAATAACCATACAGTTGGATTTTTGCTTATGAGAAACTGTTGTAGCATGGAGATGTAGTCTTTTTATGGGATTTTTTTCCAAATCCGTTTCTTTCAGACTTCAGTAGCATGATATTACTTAAAGAATTTTGGCCAGAAATTTTGGAAGTAGGAAAAAATATTCAGTCATCTAAAAATTAGACAGTCCAGGATTGCCTGGCTTATTTAAATTGTACTAAGAATAGACGCAAACATCTTTTCCTCTAAACTTTACTGGAGGATTTGTTTGTTTGTTTGTTTTTTACTTTTATCGTGCTAATTGGTTCTGTGATTAAGTGAACTTTACTTTTTGTACATATGGAGACGATGTCCTACAGAAATGTTTAATGGATTTGTGACTAAATACTGATTTCTCAAGCGTTCGAAACTTTCTGCATAAAAGGGGTAGGTCACACCTTTCAAGTGCAGTTGTAGCAAGCACTTTTTTCCCCAGCTACGCATAGTTAAAACTTGTTTCGTAGCTATTTTAGGAGAGGACACTTTAGAATTACCTGTTCTGGGAACTTTGAACAACTTTGGAATTCTCAAATATTTTAAATTTTTTCTTAGCATAGATTAAAATCTGACTTTACAAACTGTAAAAATGAGTGCTGAATAGACCTTTACAAACTGGCTGTTATGCAGTAACACACTTCATGAAATTTTATGTATATTGTGTATTTGCGTAAGAGATAAAGTAGTATTTAGCGCTACTGTGAGTGCATTTATTCTCAGATCATGTGTATTTCAAGAGGTACAGTGTAGTTAATTTGTTTATATTGGGGATGCGAGTATAAACCACAGTTGAAGACTTTACTCTAAAATTTAATCCTCCTGTTTTCTGGATAAACTGACTTGTCCAATGCAAATGTTTGTGGGCAGTTATTGTCCAGAAACTCTGACTTAAATTCTCAAATAGGCAGTATAGTAAGGTGACAGTTTACTGTCTGGCTGCAGAAGAAGCAGTGTCCCTACTGGAGGAGGAGAATGACTAATCTGAGTACAAGGTATGCAGAGGTGCAGATGTGCTGCTGCTTTGCACCAGGTAAAGCTTGATGTGACTGAGGAGGAAGCAGTTGTGAGTAAAGGCCACACAAACTACACAAATCCATGTTGTTAAATGCCAGCTACTTTAAAGTTGCTGGGCCTCCTCCCCAATCCATTTGAGGATTCCTCTGCTGTAGGTGAGCACAGAAGCTGCTGATGCACTGAGGATGTGCAAGCTCTGCTTAGTTTAAGAACTTCTCACAAGTGAGTGATGAGTGTGTGAACTTCTAAGGCTAGGAAATGGGAGCTATTGACCAAGGAAGTGAGGGGAGGCTGTTAAGGTTTAAGAAAAGGAGATAAATATAGCAGTAATATGCTATATTTTTACATGATCTAGTACTGCGTGACATAATGTATGTCCTTATTCCTGTCCTATATGTCTGTTACCTTTAGTTACCAAGTCAGTTTTTTCCTTGCTGTGCTTAAAAGCTGATGCTATTTGCATTCATCATCTGTTTATGTGCACATCTGGTTCCTGTCAAGTTACAGATGTGCTTTGGTGGGACTGTTGGAGAGAATAAAAAATGAGTGAGGTCTTATCTTAGAAACACCTTGAGCCTACTAGACTGAATTACTGTACTGAAAGACAGGACAAGTTCGGGTCCATTTTATGAGGGCAGGCATTGGCATTTGTGATGCATATTAAGATGATGCAGAGTCTTATTTGCAATAAAAAACTATCTAGTATGTCAAGCTGTAGAGATAACCGTCCAAGGGTGACCTGAGCTGAAGTGATGTCTGCTTGAGGCTGGTGAGCCTCAAGTCCAAATGTCAATCTTAACTGTTTGATTACAGACTGTTTTTGTCTGGGGCTTTGAATGGGGTTTGGGATTGGAACCAATGCCCATGGGTTTTGTAATTGAGTAACACATCTGTGTTACTTCTTCTGAGAAGAAAAGATGCTTACAAAAGGAGGACAGATTGGAAAACAGACTTCAGAAGAAAAAGGAACGAAATGCATAAAAGCAATATTTTTGAAAAGTTATTTCCCAGTATGTGTTTGTATTGGTGGATATGACAATGTTATTGAACAGTAATTAGCTGGTATGAAAGATGATTTTGTTTGCTTGATTTCTCAAGAATTGACCTTGTCTTTAATGGGGCACCTCAGATAAATTTGTGGATAAATTTGTGGGCCGTTGTCTGGACTACAATAGTCTGTACAGGGTAAGTAAGTGAAAGATGCACAAAATGTAGCTTCACTTTTATTTCTCCTGTCATTAATGGTTGGCTTCTTGAGTTTTGTGAGAGAATGTTTGAAAAACTCTCTATTATTCTTGTCTAAAAGTTGTTCTAAAATTAACTCGAAGCAGAGGTAACCTTTTTTTTAACAAACCTTTGAAAAAAAAAAGCGCATTTTTTACAGCATTGACATAGGTAGTGAAAGGACTTCATATCCATCAAAGTGTGAGTTTTACTTTTTGGAAATCATTGGAATATAATGTAAATACTGGAAGTGTAATATGTAGCGATCCTTCTCATGAGGGAAGGATGATGACCTAACTCGAAGTTATTGTAATTTTTAATACATATTTTCTCGTTTATATTCTACAATGCTACTTGTATCACCAAACAGGTAACACTAATCCAACATTAAATGTGATTTGATAACAAATGGTGGCAACTGCGAATCTTGAGCACTGTGAACATCCTGTATCCTTTTAGAAATAATTATGTGACTATCTTTTTGTCAGGTTTATGGCTACTAATGACTTGATGACAGAACTGCAGAAAGATTCTATCAAGCTGGATGATGACAGCGAAAGAAAGGTGGTGAAGATGATATTGAAATTACTGGAAGATAAAAATGGTGAGGTGCAAAACTTAGCTGTCAAATGGTAGGTATTCTTTTTCTGTGGTGTAAAAAATGACTGAACAACATAAAGCACTTTTGAAAAACTTAGAAACCACTGCTATGCAAAATAATTGTGAAATTGACGTCCACAAAGTAACCTTTGTACTTGTAGGCTACCTGCCTTAATTGTAGTTTCTCACAGAACTATTTTTTGTTGACATTGTGGATTAACAGTTGGGATTTCACATGACAAATGGTGTATGCAATCCTTGCTGAAAGTGTTTGAATTATATGCTTGTTCTTTGGTGATAATTCTTACATGCCAAATAGATTTAGAAAGATTACAATTCATCCGTAGTTACCACATTGCTATTTGACTGTGAGAAGGTAGATTATGTGTAGGGGAAGTAGTATTGGAGTAGTTTTCAAGCGGAAATAAAAACATAAAAAGATAAATATGTGGTCTTGGTTATCAAAGGTGAATTTCCTTATTCACTTACGCTCAGAATAGTGTGCTGTTGGTTTTCATGTGCTTACAGAAACTCTAAATGTTTTATGGGGTCAGGGTGCAATAACTTTCATTTTAGAGCTGCTGTTTCAGTACCCTCTCTTCTTCTATTTAACTTTACCTGTGGTGTTGCTTTTTCAGAGCAGTCTTTTTTTTGTTCTTGGCCCATCTGACTCTGCACTTTAAGGAGGGCCTCTCTGTTAAGCTTCTAGTATTCTTGAGAATGTTTCCTGTTCATCAGCTCAGCCCTTTTTTTCAGTATACTGTATGTGCTACTTATATTCCATGAGACCTGAAGTAAACTTGCTACAGAAGAGCTTTAGACAGCTTTGAAGAGGAGTTCCACCTTGCAACTACCTGAGTTAGTTTGTTTCAGACTAGCAAAGCAGAAAATTAAAGCCTATACGTGTATCTGTTTCTGTACTTAAAAGTAGTACTTCATGGTAACTACCTTGCAAAATGATTCTACTTTTAATTTCTGAATAAAAATGAAAATTAATGGACTGCTTTAGTAGTCCTGAAGTAAAAGTCAACCTGGTCTAAGCTTTGACCCTACAGAAGGGAAAAGGAGTGCCAGTCTTCTATTATTGCTGGCAGTAGGTGCAAAGTAGGTCAGGAACTCCAGGTTGTTCACTTTGTTTTCCTTAAAAGCATATAACATTTTAAGTGTATTCTTGTGGTCTGCATTTTTTTCTGGAGGAGTTGCTTTTTGCTTTACCTGATAGTTATAGGTTGTTTACAGTCAACCAACGTAGAAAATGCCAGTGGACATTCTTACAGCATATTCATAGTTTAAGGCTGCTCTTGTAGTCCAGCCTGGCATCCTGTGCACCTTAAGCAGTAGTAGTTACAGTGCTTGTACCTCTATCCAAGACTATGTGTGTCTGGAGTAGACAAGCACTATGATTTGTATAAGAATAGGTATTGTGTTGGATGGACTGCTTGTTCATCAGTGCTGATGATGTTGGTAGTGTTCTGCTGGCCCAAATTGCACGTTAGTCATTAGAGCAAAGAATGTTCAATTAGATCCGTCTCAGTTAAGTATAAGGAACACTTTTTGATTTCATGTTCAGTGTTTCAGTTTAAGGATGAACTGCTGCTTGTTTTGAGCAGTTTTCTGTGGTATCTGATGTTCTGCCATTTAAACCTATATCTACAAATTTTTATTATATCACACTGTGAAATGTTTCCTGAAACCTGTAAAAACCCAAACAAACATATGCATACACATGCATACTTGTGTATATATTTATGTGTGTGTATTTATATATATACACACATATATATAAAAAAGTGGAATTTAAGCAAATACTTTCAGCAGTTCCTCCCCTGTGATCCCGTAGTTTGTCTACATTTATCACTGTGACTTCTCTGGGCAGTAGTTCAGAATAAGGAACCCTGCTTGATGCTGTGAGTGTGAGTCATTAGCGTGAACAGGATGATGCACATATTGGTTGCTGTGTGGCTGATCCGGTTCAGCAACTTTAAAGTGTTTTGGGTGCTGTGGTAATACACGGTTGCACATCGTGCTATACTGGTCATTTTCATAAGTTTTTTTGTTACCGTTTCTGAATTTTAACTCTTCTTTGTAAGTAAATGCGCTTGTTTGATAGCTGTTAAAATATTTAATTAATTATGAGTTGGTGTCCCCCTTCCTAATAAGGAGCTAGACTATGGACACCTTTTTTTTCAAATGTATGTAACTTAAAGGAGACAGTGTGTTACAGTCACTGTTTCTTCCCATTGGCAACTGAATGGACTTTTGATTTTAAGAGAAACTGAACACAAATTATTGGCTAGTGAAAGGAAAATATTGAAGAGCACTTAAAACAATATCTGAAACTGATGCGTGAAATACGTGTTTAAGTGCAAAAGCTTTGTATTCGCAACTGGTTTTATGACAGAGTTGATAGTTGATTTTCTTCTTCTCATAAGCTTAGTTTGTAGTCTAGGACTAATAATGAGGTCTGTATGTGGTATCTACTGATTTTTAAAGGCCAGAAAAGCTTGAGGCAGTCTCTTCTAAAACTTAGTTAATAATTAGTATGTCAGCTTGATCGAACAAATAGGTTGAATAAATAGGACTGAAGATGCTAACTCAGTTAAAATCTAACTCAGTTAAAATCTAACTGCTAACTCAGTTAAAACTTTCTAGAAACTGTAATTTCATGTGTTTGTGTGAATGTTATTTCAGTGGTCTGGTTATGTTTAAAACATCAGCAAAAACTCCTGTACGGAGTTGAGATGGACCTAATTGAGCAGCCTTGCTGTGATTATTTTTGTAACTCATATATTACAGTTGAAAAATAGAACATATTTAAATAAGAAGAGTAGCTATTTTTTTTTTTTTAAATAAGCCCTTACCATCGTTGCAGATGTTTTCACTTATGGAACAATAGTGGTTTTGGTGGAGATTTGTTTCTAGTTTGTCAAAGTTGATGTGCATAAGGATGGTCTCTAGGATGTGGAAGATGTATTTTTATAGAGCTGCACAAGTCATTGCAAATTGGAAAAGCAGAAGATATGATCTTCCTAGCAGTGAAAGGAGAGATGACATTGCCACATGGAATCTCACCAACCAGATAGCAATTTGTTTGCTATTGATCAAAAGCAAGCTTTCAGAATTACTGCTTTGAAGGCTTGCCATGTTTTTGAAAGGATACTGTTATTCAGTTTTATAAAAATACACTTCTGTAATTTTACAGGTGCTTGTTTCTGCTTCTCAGTGGTTCTGTTTACAGTATTTCTGTTGGAGCATGCAGCATTATAGATGTGAACTGGTTTCTACAGATGCTGTTGTTACACCTTTGTATATTGTAGTCTGTTGGCTGAAATGCAGAGGGAATTTATCTCGACTGCTGTGGGCAGGCATCATGCCTCGGAATTGTGATTGTTTCTCTTCCAGGTGTTTTGTGCTTGTGTGCTTGCAAAACCATTTACCATGCATTAGGGTAGAAGACTGCAACAATACTGTGAGTAGCTGCTGAATGAAGGTGCTGTGCATTTGATGAGAAACTAGCGATGTGTCAGTGATACACTGTGAAGGGAAAACTTGGCTGAAGAGTGAAATCAAGTTATGGAGAAGTCTGTGTGCTTTTTGAGCAGTTGGGAAGAATGTTTTAGCTTTTAGGGGTGCAGTCAGGGATGGCTTGATGTGTTTGAGTGTGGGAAATAATTCTTGGTAATAATTTGTGTGTTGGTAAATGCTTGGGAAATTAGGAATTTGTGGGAGAAAAAGGGTCTTTACTGCTGTCTGTGTCAAAAAATATTTTAATAAGATTGCAGTAGTAATTTAATATGGTTGAAGCAGTAACAGGGCCAGATTAGATGGTGGATATGGTCCTCTAAACCCCTACTGTCAGGAATGTAGTAGCTGTGGAGGTGGTTTGATGGAATCTAAAGATTTCAGTACAGTGCCGTTTTTCTAAATTAAAGGACAGTGCCAGGTTAGGGCCTGAGGTTTGGCTGCTTTTAACAAAGGGTGCTCTATCAAAGCTGTTCATTTCTGCAGGAGTAGGTGTACCTGCTGAAGCAAGTGAGAAACCATTCCATTACGTCTTTGTTTCTGTGCACTTAAAGGGCTTCTTTTTATGCCTTTCATCCGATACCAGTCAGTACCTCAATTAACAATTCTCTTGAGATTATCTGCATGCTTCATCTTCTAGAAATGTTGTACCAAAGTTGTTTTTGTGTATTTATTTTTAAGATATCTGTGTATCTCCGTAAAACAGTCTGCAAAGTGAGTAAATTGCAATCTTCCTGAATTTGTGGCATTGGAGTGATCATGCATTGTTTTCAGATGTCTATGGCGTAATTTGACTAATGTCGAATGAGTTCCAAATTTGTGTATTAACCAAACTGAGTGAGTTGTATGTGGTGTATGCAGTATTTCAGTGCATGAATATGGTAAATGTTTTGCCTGTGCTGCCTTTGTGGGTTTTTGGTTTTTTTTTTAGTTTTTTTTGGGGTTTTTTTGTGAATTGCATATTCTTGGGTGTTAATAAAAGTGCTGTGCCTCAAGTGCAGATACTGTTTGGAGGTTGTGAGTGTAAGGCGTTGTAAGCATGGCCATTGAAAGAAGTTCTTAAGTTTGCCTGACATGATGACAGATCACTAATGCCAGAAATTTGAACCTTACTCTGGTTACTATCATATTGTAAGTCACACTTCGGGATTGAATACAAGGGCTTACTTTATGTAATAGATAAATCTTCTTCGTCCATTTCCTTCTTCTGTCTGCACTTCTTGCAGTCTGCCTTTTGCTTCTGTTGAGCATTTTTTTGTGATAATTATCTCTTGCTGCTGTGAATTTTTGAATTTGGGAAAGAGGGATAGCAGCAGTGGAGTACATAGAACAGATTTTGGGATGGAAAATGTATTTTGGTTTTGTCTACTGTATAGAGCCATCTCTACTACCTGTCTAAGAGAGGAGGCCATATATCTCAGCCTTTTGAGTCCGTCTGGAATTAAGTGGCTTGCAGTCTTAAGAATCTGAGCCTAGTTCTCCAGCCTGGCTCCCTCCAACAGCTATCTGTAATGATTTAGTTTGAGCTGTTGGAACATGTTTTTTTTTTTTTTTTTTCAGGAGTGGAGGAAATAGATGACCAGATTGGGTGATTTTTGAGAGTCTGCAGTTGTTCTGTGGTCTGAGCTACATAGTGGAGAGGGATGGCTTTGGAATTATTAAGACAACTTCTAAGACAGGAAGCGTAGGAAGGTCTGGGCAACCCTGAGTGTGTTTGGGAGCTTTTAGGGCAGGAGGACTGGAAACCTTGATGCTCTGACACAGGAGAGAAGACTGAGTTTCAGAGGAACTTGGAACATGTGAGTTTGGATTTACCCTTTAGATGCTTCTAGACTGTGTTTGACCAGATTGTTTCTCCTCTTTTCCCCATGCACACTTGATAGGACAATGACTCTGTCCAGAAGTGGGGATTGATAAAGTGACTTGTTCAAAATGAACAAATTCATTGTCAAGTTTGACTATACATTCAGAAGTTAATTCAGTATGATCCAAGGTGCCAAGTCACATTAAAAATGGTGAGTCTTTCCACGCCTCAAAATCTTAACCAGAGAGTTTTGACGCAAAGCATATAGAGATCAACAAGTAAAATTTTTGAAAAACAATGTTTCTGTGTTAACAGCGCTTTGGAATTAAGCTACACATCCTCAGATCTTCACTGCTAAAGCAGTGTGGAAATTTCTCTTTTTTTTTTTTTTCTCCCCCAGCAGTACCAGAAATGTAGTAAATGTGGGGGTGTCTTGCCCATCCTTCTTGACAAACACAGCACTGAGCTCCTAAACTGCTGAATGCCATAGCCTCAAGCTTTTCCTTCTGAATAGTGATCTGTGACCTGTGTGTTCCCTCACAGTTGCCTGGCTGACAGTTTTATTAGGTAGTAGTGAACCCAGGATCCAGCTGTGTTCTTGGAGAGCTAAACTCCAGAGAGACATTTCCTGTAAAACAAGAAAAACTGTTTTGCTTGTTGTCTTGTAAATTGTGGGCTTGTTTCTCAATACATATATTGTGAAAGGAACTCTCCTTTAGACTGCAAAGACTCAAGAGTGATTTTTCTGTCTTAAACCAGTTGTGGATTTCTGTAATACTATAATGTGAGAATTAGATGATTTAAGTACTAAGCATGAAGTAAGTTTTTTGCCTGAGTGGCATATTTCAATTTGGATTTTGGGCTATCTACATTTAGAATCATAGTCTTCATTGAGAGCTTAGTATCTTGCATGCTTTGACAGAATTTCTGCTTGCCTATAGAGGATTCCCCCCAAGGACCCCTCTAATTTTTTGCAGTTCACTTAATGCCTGCGCTTTTATTTCAAAGTGAAACTTGCTCTTAATTCAGAATAATTTTTAAAAACTTATGCAATAAAACACAAACGTTTGTTTTCTCCAGTCTAATCACTAAATTTAAAAGGAAATACTTTGCATTCAGATAGTTTCTTTCTAGTAATCTGATACAAATAGAATATAATGTATTGAATTTATTAACTTTACTGGAACTGCATGCTGTTATTTGTTCATCAGGGTTTAGCTCCGCACTGTAATGCGGCAGCTCTGTTATTGCATTGGATAATCAAATCTATGAAGTTGGAAGTTCCCTTTCCACCTTTTTCCTAGTGTCGTAACGTTTTGGTTTTGTAAAGTGCTTTGAAAGAGTAGGTTTGGGGAGGAGGGGAAATATTTACCTTTGTCTGTCAAACTAACTTGTGGCTGAACTGTTTTAACAGTTTGCTGTTTGTTTCAAATCTATGAAAATTTAAGTGCAAAGTAATATCTTAAAACTTTCCAAATATTATTTTTTCCTAAGTATTTGAGAACAGTCCACCTTTGGACAACATACTCCCTTTGCACTTTACAAGGAGTTAAACTAGACAAAACCTTCCAGTTGAAACTTGTTTTCTTGTTTATTTTGCTAAACCTATTTTGCAAATAATGCCATCATTTACTTGTCAAACTTGTGCATACTTCTGATGTTTCAATAAGGTCTTAAATCCTTGCAGTTTCAGAAGTCTGACATACTCTTAGTGAATAGTGGCATATTTTTGAAAATATAAACTTTCTTTCTTGATTTTAGTCTTGTTTTGATAACAAGTTAGTTAATTCATTTTTCCTCTAGGGTTTCGGTTTGACTTCAGCTCTCCGTAATTAGCATTTGCTAAACCTGTGGAGATCATTTTAGTCTCGGTCAGCTTTGCTAGACTCAACTTTCGTGAAGATCATATGTATACAGTATTAAAGTTCAGTATGGAAGGAAGTAAAGTTTATATGGAGGCATTACATTCTAATGTAGTCCTAATATAATCAGTTTGTGTTTGGCTTTAAGATGTTCCTTGTTCTGCATTTGTTCGTACATTGATTTCTACCTAATTCTGGTTTGTAATTCTAATTTGTAGAGAAGTTGTCTGTGTCCATTGCATACAATGTTGAAGGGTAGATAGAAAATTTGGAGCCTCCCCTGTAAGTCACAGAAATACCAGTGATTTCTGATCTGTAATGATTGGCTCTGTCACCATTTGTTAGCCCAGCACTTGAAGCCACTTGAATGCTCTCTGTCCTCTCAGCACAAATCCGATGGAACCAATTCATGGGCTTGCTTTGACTTCTGTACTGCAGGTTGGGACCTGACTTACACAAAAACAACAAAGCTTGAGCTTTTGAAAAGTGTTTCCTAAAAAATAAAAGCCCTGTGCGCCCCTCAAAATCTTAACCAGAGAGCTTTGAGGCAAAGGGCTTATTTAATGATGTCCTCACACTTTACTGCTCATGAAGGCTCACACTGAGAACATGGATATATACAGTCTCTTCAAAAACTTCTGTGCTTTCTTACTGTGGCCAAAGTTGAATTCCATGGTGAAGTGTATAACTTGAAGTGTGTGTCACAGAAGGAAAAGCTGTTGAGAATCAGGCTGTAGGATTTCCTTGTAGGACATCCGAAGCATCTGTGAAACATAACTAGGGGAAGGTCTGTATACAATGCCAAGTCAGAATGATCTCCATTATACCTTTCATTCAGAAGGAAGAGAATATCTGTAGTAGTTCTCTGGAGATATATCTGCATGCCTATTAATTCTCCTGTTGGCTACACTTCTATTTCATGATTCCCATGCTTTCTTTAGATGGTCCTTGCTACTGCTGTTGCCGTTCTTGCCTCAAGCCATTGCTTTTTCTTCTATGTGACTGCTATACACAGCTCCTTGTCCTCTGCCCTCACTTCTGTCAGGGTTGGTGTAGAACCTAACCTTGGAAGAACTTCAGCTTCACGTCACATCTCTCCTCTAGTGTTGATGTCTCATTACTTTTTTGATTGCATAGTAATACTATGCATCTCACCATTAGGGAGAATTAGAGAGAGTAGCTGGTAAGCTCAATATACAGAGAGCAGAAGCTTACAAAACAAGGGAGCTGTGTCTTTCAGAACAGTTAGTGTGTGCATAGGCTAATTGTACTTTTCTTTGACGGAACATGGTAGGAATGCCTATAACAGCTTACAAGCTTTTTCAGGGTTTGATGTGTTTGTTTTGAATGTAGCTTTAAGGGAGTTGAATTAGATTGAAAGATTTGGTAATTTGAAGTTTTTCAAAATTAATTTCCCATTTCTGAGATGATTGTCTGAAGGCAGGTGTTTTAAACATAAGGAGAAATCAGATAAGCAAATCTGGAGTGGGAGGGGTAAAAGGAGAGAGGATAATTCTTATTGAGGTTTTTCACAGGTGAATAGAAGGAAATGGAGACAATAGAAGAGTGTATAACGTACCTTTTGGAACAGAATATTAACAACATAGGCTGAAATTTGGCAATAGGGCTAGGAAGACAGTGAAAGATGTTATATTTCTTAGTGATAAACTACACTTTACTGGGACAACTGTGGTTTTAGTATTTTGAACAAAAGGCAGCATTTGATAAATAAGTACAGGATTGTTATGATACTCAAAACAGTTGGAATGACAACAAAGCAATTCAGAGCAAAGAGAGGGATTGTTATGAGGTGCTGCATGTATAGTGGTGCTTGGAGTCTGTGTGAAGGAGGGCATGCCATGTAATTGTTTTTTGTTTGACCATTTGCATTCTGTTACAGAAGGCACACTAAGGTATAGAGTGAGTCTGAGTGTATGTTAGATTGAACTCAAGCATCATGTAGAGTAAAGATCCAGTAATTAAGAAGGTTGCTTACTTGTCTACGCACTAAGCAGACAATGATGGTCTAGTGTATAAACTGATAACTCTGACTAGGTAACTTTTGTTTTAAATCCTGATGTTAAGTGAGAAGTAAGAGGGATTCGGGTTTTAAGACTGAAGCAGAATAGTAATGCAAAAAAGGTTTCTACCAGCAGATAAAAAACATGTACTAGGCCAGTATTTTGTTAATAGGTTCATGGAGATGGGTTATCAAACGAATCAGTTGAAGTTTTTTCAGATTTTACCATTATGCTTTATAATGCTACCAAAACCAACCTCTGGTTTGTGACTTGAATGCAAAATACTGAAGTAAAATGAGGAGTTTTATTTAAGGTTGTGGATTTAATACTTTTCTCCTGTTTATACAGCCTTGGCCCTTTGGTGAGTAAAGTGAAGGAGTATCAAGTGGAGACCATTGTAGATACCCTCTGTACGAACATGCTTTCAGATAAAGAACAGTTACGTGACATTTCAAGCATTGGCCTTAAAACTGTGATTGGAGAACTCCCCCCAGCTTCCAGTGGTAAGGCGTTTTGTACTCAAGACTACCTAGTTTTATGGTTTCACTACTAATTAAAAAATTAAAAAGTTGGGCCTGTGAAGAGGATTCGGTTCATTTAACATTGGACTAATTTCTGTCACAGGAAAAGTTTATGGCACACATCCTTTTAGTTCCTTCTTCTCTGACTCTATTTCCAGATTTCACTAGTTTCAAATTATTTTTTATTGCAGAATTGCGTTAGTGTGAAAAACAAACTTAGAGTATATAAACTTTGGTATAACAAATTAAGTGTAAAGCTCCAATTTTAATTCTGTAGTGGAACTTTTCTCAGCTGTAGTAACAGCTAAATCTCATCTTAATTTTTGATTGATAATATATTTTTAAATTGATTATAACTTGGGTATTTTTAATGATCTGATTTCTTGTCTCAGTTTCTGGTAAGCATTTTGGAAAGTAGCTTGTGTTTGTAGTGATTGCTGGCAGTTTTAAATGAAAGCAGTCTTTCCTTCAAAAGAGGTCATTATGATGAACAGCTCATCAGCTAATGGTGTTACTTTTTTATTCAAATGCTTTTCGGGTATTGTAGTGTAGGATATGAATGAGAATAGAAAACTGATTAAAAAGTCTTTGTAAGTGCAGTCCTTAAAGACTGAAGTTTCTTAATTTAAAAAAAAAAATCTGATTTTAACATCCTTTATTGAAAGTCCACATGTAAGTCTTGCTCTTATCAAGCAGTAGCGAGATGTGTAAACTTTAAATAAATAACTAGTTTTAAGTAAATCAATTTAAACTTTTATTCTTCTGTTTGTCTACACAAAAGAAAACAAGATTTTGGGGTGGAAATAAAGTTCAAACAAATATAGCAAAATCTTTCAATATAACTAGTATTCTTAATACAAAAGGAACCTAGATGTTATTTCTTGCTCTCAACTCAAACACAGGTTGTCTTTTTTCTTAGCCTCTGTGGTAACCCATTTGACTGTCCAATTGTTATGCTTAGCTTTAGTCATAGAGTTAAGAATAAGCCACAAATATATATAAACTATTTTTTATATAGGTTGGAATAATATTTATTTCATGTCTAAATTCCCAGAATGTGGTTAAAAAAATTTTATGCAAATGAAGATGAGTGGTAGCCGTTGGGTAGCTGTTACTGTGACATGAGTTTCTTTTCTCACAAATACCCCAAACAACATCAGACTGTTGAGGGAAGGGGGAAGTATGAAGCTGTGGTAAAGATGTTTTTTACTTGAATTTTTAAAATACTTTGGGTATACATTTTTCCTCTTAAATGTTTCAGCATTTCAGATACTTACTGTCCAAGTAGCTTCTTGAGCAAAAGAATTCATTTTACTATTTTGTTATACAGCTGTTACTTAGAGCGGGCTCTTATCATCTGTGCTTCCCATTACCTTTTTTATTATTCCTTTATTTTTACATATATACCTTGCATTTATTTCTCTAGGCTTGTTTTGGCCTTCACTTTCCATTGCTTGCCCTGTCAAAAGCAGTGTCCTTTCTGTTGTATCTGCCTTATGGGACAATTAAGAAGCCCTCCTTCTGAGTGTGCTTCTAGATAGTCTTTCAGCTGTAGTGCAGAGCATATATTAACTTCACAAATGAACTAGCTGTTCTAGCTTGTTTTGTTGGGTGGGAAAAGCTTCTTTATGTTGAGATCAGGCTGCTTTCCATAGTCACAAACATGATCTCTGGTGTTAAAAGCTGTATTCTTTTTAAGTATGAAAATGTTCTACTTTCAGGTTCTGCTTTAGCAGCTAATGTTTGCAAAAAGATCACAGGGCGTCTCACTAGTGCTATAGCCAAGCAGGAGGATGTGTCTGTTCAACTAGAGGCATTGGATATCATGGCTGATATGCTGAGCAGGTAAACATCCCTCTTCCAAAACACTGGTGAATGCTCATAAATACTCCTTAAAGCTTGAACTTTAACTTTCCGCATGTTAAATTTAAATTACTTCAAGTTATGTGAAATAATATGTTATTTGGTACAAGTGAGAGTTCATTTAGGAAAAAAAAAAAAGAATTAATGTATTGAAGATAAGTTGATTGATAGATCAATTCATGATTTAATCTTTGTGAACTGGAATTTTAAGCTTATTTTAATGTTTATAGCTTTGGTATATTTTAAACTCATTTATTGTTTTTAAAAATTTAAAAACCTAATATTTAAAGACTTAACTGGAATATTTGTGATGTTTTGGGAATATTTAAGGGAATTATTGTACAGTATGTGCACAAAGATATCTAGGTTCAATTGGTTTGAGTTTGTGTTTTGTCTGTTTTAAGGCAAGGAGGACTGCTTGTTAACTTCCATCCTTCAATTCTGACCTGTCTGCTCCCCCAGCTGACTAGCCCCAGACTTGCTGTGAGGAAAAGAACCATCATTGCTCTTGGTCACCTGGTTATGAGTTGTGGCAATATGGTTTTTGTTGACCTCATTGAACATCTGTTGACAGAGCTGTCTAAAAATGATTCCATGTCAACAACTAGGACCTATATACAGTGTATTGCTGCTATCAGTAGGCAAGCAGGTCATAGAATAGGTAAGAAAATCATATAAATTACTGCAATTTAAAAAGTTTTTAGATGAGAGTAATTACTTTGCTAATTTTTTTTCCTCTTACCAGGTGAATATCTTGAGAAAATAATTCCTTTGGTTGTAAAGTTTTGTAATGTAGATGATGATGAACTAAGAGAGTATTGCATTCAAGCCTTTGAATCATTTGTTAGGAGGTAAGTTATTCCTGGATACCTATTTCAGGCTTTCTTCAGATCTAACAGCATGGCATTTGGTTGTTAGCTGTCAAGAGACAGTCCCCTTGATAGAAAGTATTTTTGCAAGGTTTGAGTTGGAAATGTTCCTATAGCTCTGTCTTGCACCTTACTCTTAACCGGTTTGTTATATCTGTGTTTTAGGAACTGTGCCATTGGTACTTATGTAGACGGCAGTGGTGGGGAGGGAGTAGTCTAATAATATTTATTGTCCAGTAGTGATGACAACAAAAATTGATATCCAAAGGCATATCTTGGTCCTCTTCAACCTCCCGATCTAGCAGATCTGGTTACATTGCCCTTTCTGAATTTCTTTTCTGATTTTCTGTAATGGAGATGTCTGCATTGATGGTACTTGGTTTGGGTAATGTCTCCAAAGTACAGTATGTGGCATGAAGTCTTTTAGAAATATTTTAATTCTTCAAAGTCATTTGACGTTAATTGTATTTTTGTGTTATACAGATGTCCTAAAGAAGTTTATCCTCACGTTTCTACTATTATAAACATTTGTCTTAAGTATCTTACCTATGATCCTAATTACAATTATGATGATGAAGATGAAGATGAAAATGCAATGGATGCTGATGGTGGTGATGATGATGATCAAGGTATATTCTCTTTTTGATTTGGAGGAGGAGAAGAGCTTGTGAACTCACACTCATGTGAAAAAATTCATATGGGTGGTATTGCTAAGTACAAGCATTTAAATGACCTTCTGTTTTTAAACACACCTTATGAATTCACCTCTTGGAATAAAAGTATAGGGTGTTGTTGCTGAAGATGAATAATTCCAAGGATGAACATAAAGTACAAGGCAAATATTTTAAAATACTTGAAAGAAAAGGGCAGAAGCATGTAGGATGATCTAACTAAAGTGAGAAGAGCATCAATTAATGAATTGAAAATACATAGTCAGCATGGTAAAGGCTTCTCACTACTTTCCACTGTAATGTATTGTTACCTAATGCATAAAATCAGAATAGATCGAAAATGGCAAAATAATCTATATTTTCATGTAGGATAAAAATCTTTTAGACTGAAAGGCATAAGGTAATTATTGTTAATATGGTGGCAATACCTGGCCATACGTAAGCTTTATGAGAACTTGGACAGTAAGTTATCGGAACCCAGGGCATAGCATTTGCTTTTCTTTAAGAATGAAGGAGCTGCATAGTTGTTGCTTTGGTACTTAAAAAGTCAGTTTGTATTACTTATTGTATGGTTTATTTAGTTGTCATTTTTGGAGGCAGAGTATGGTTTGATTTACTCCTAGAAAGAAACAAACAGAATAATTTGAGGCTTAATCAGCTAGTAATTGGTGTTGCAATATCACTTATGTCACGAATAAAGAGAAATATGCTTTAAATCAGTAGTTGGGCTGTAAGTGATGAGAACCACCTTGTCCTGTTTGCAGTTTAAATTAATACATGTGAAAGACTATAATGAAAAAAATTGGCAGAGAGAATAATTAGCCTTATGGTTTAGACAGTTTAGAAGGCTTTTTATGTATGATTTTTAACATACTTCTGAACCTATTTCTTTGGTGTGCCTTACACAAAGAATCCAAGTGTGTCTGTATTAATTGTTTAAAATAAAACTTGATGCTTTGATTGTCTAGATTTGAACATATGCATAATTTATTTTTTCAAGGGAGTGATGATGAATATAGTGATGATGATGACATGAGCTGGAAAGTGAGGCGTGCAGCTGCTAAATGTCTGGATGCTGTGGTTAGCACAAGACACGAAATGCTTCCAGAATTCTACAAAACTGTATCTCCTGCGTTAATAGCGAGATTCAAAGAACGTGAAGAGAATGTTAAAGCAGATGTTTTTCATGCATATCTTTCTCTTTTAAAACAAACTCGACCTGTGCAAAGTTGGCTTTGTGATCCTGATGCAATGGAACAAGGAGAGACACCTTTGACAATGCTTCAGAGTCAGGTTATTTGTCAAGATTTTTGTTACCTCTGAGTAGACACACTGAAGTTGTGCCGTGTTCCCAAGGGTAGTCCTTGACATATGCCGTATCATAGAATCGTGGAATGGTTTGGGTTGGAAGGGACCTTGAAGATCATCTAGTTCCAGCCCTCCTGCCATGAGCAGGAACACCTTCCTCTTCATACACAGTTTACAGTTTATTACTGTAGTGTTATCATAGAGAGCAAACCAGGTAAACTAGCCTGGAAAACTACAGCAGTCTTAGAAACTGAAATTACCAACTCATGCAAATGTGCTTATCTGACTTCACTTGTTTACCATAACTTGTATATTTGTGTGTCCTGTGTAGTTCAGCCAAATTACCAAAGCGAAGTTGTTGTTTTGTGCATTCTGTAATGCAGACATAAGCTCTAATGATCATGATAAAACTTAATTTGCTACAAGTATTTTATTTGCAGAATAGAAAGGACAGTGTTGAAAATCTTTTTCTAAGTAAATTATTTGTGTGGGGGTTTCAATTGTTGCTCTCTACAGTTTTATTAATGCAAATCTAGTTTTGCTTTTAAATTAACTTTTTTTTGGATAGCTGTTCTCTCAAATCTTCAGTTCCCAGTGGTTATGACTTTTCTGGTTCTGTAGAGAAGCTGGAAATAGAGGAGTAGGGAATACATCTTTTTTTACATCCCCCAGTGATCAATGTCATCTTGTCAGATATTGTCAGAAATGTCTGATATTGAATCAATTGACAGATATATGATGATTACAGGTCCCAAACATAGTCAAAGCCTTGCACAAACAGATGAAGGAGAAAAGTGTGAAGACTCGTCAGTGTTGCTTCAACATGTTGACTGAGCTAGTAAATGTACTACCTGGAGCGCTAACGCAACATGTTCCTGTACTTGTACCAGGTACGAGAAAAAATGTATTGTTAACTTAAAAATTTATTAGTAAATTGGATGTGAAGTTTCAAACTCTTTAAATCCTGACTGTGCTTTTTGCAAAAGCTTTGAAGCATTGCTTCTTTTTAAAGAAATTGGCAAAATCCGATGCTGTGTGGATCTGTATAAATATTTTAGTGACATATTTCCATTAATCTTGAGAACAAAGGCTGATTCTGATATTGAGATATTTTTTTCTTTATTTCTAAAATAAAAGTTAATTTGGTTGTTAATTGCAAGATCAAACTACTTTCTTTTTCATCGCAACAGAGTGAAATAATGTCCTTATTTTAGCTTTTGGGTGTTTTGAAGTAACAAGGAAAAGTAAGTTTGGAAAAGCTACAGGTTCAGAATCGCATTATAATGAAGAAAATACTTCACAAACCTTCAAAATGCTGATGTGCTTTGTGTAGAGGAAGCTTAAAAACTCACTGAATAAAATGGTGAAAGGCTTGTAAGCATTCAAGAAATGCTAGGAGCAGGAAAACATAAATTGAGTATATCTGCCTGCCTTCAGAAATTTTGAAGTGTTCTAGCAGAATGTAAATACCTAACCTAAAAATGCGTTTTTCTTTTTTTTTCCTTTCAGGCATTATTTTTTCACTGAATGACAAATCAAGTTCTTCTAACCTGAAGATAGATGCTTTGTCCTGTTTGTATGTGATCCTCTGCAATCATTCTCCGCAAGTCTTTCATCCTCATGTTCAAGCACTGGTACCTCCAGTTGTAGCTTGCGTTGGAGACCCATTTTACAAGATAACATCAGAGGCGCTCTTGGTTACTCAACAACTTGTGAAAGTCATTCGTCCTTTAGACCAGCCTTCTTCCTTTGATGCTGCTCCTTACATCAAAGATTTGTTTACTTGTACAATCAAGAGATTAAAGGCTGCTGACATTGATCAGGAGGTGAAAGAAAGGGCAATATCTTGCATGGGTCAAATAATTTGTAGCCTTGGTGACAGCCTAGGCACAGACCTGCCTAGTACACTTCAGATATTCCTAGAGAGACTGAAGAATGAGATCACTCGGTTAACTACAGTGAAGGCCATGACATTGATTGCTGGTTCTCCTTTGAAGATAGATTTGAGACCAATCCTTGGGGAAGGAGTTCCTATTCTTGCTTCTTTTTTGAGAAAGAACCAGCGAGCTTTGAAACTGGGCACTCTTTCTGCTCTAGATATTTTAATTAAGAATTACAGTGATAGCTTGACAGCTGCCATGATTGATGCTGTTCTGGATGAGCTTCCACCTCTGATTAGTGAAAGTGATATGCATGTATCACAGATGGCCATAAGTTTTCTGACAACACTGGCTAAAGTATATCCTTCCTCCCTGTCAAAGATTAGTGGGTCCATTCTCAATGAACTTATTGGGCTGGTGAGATCACCTCTACTTCAGGGTGGAGCACTTAGTGCCATGCTAGAATTTTTCCAGGCTTTGGTTGTGACTGGTACAAATAATTTAGGCTATATGGATTTACTGCGCATGTTGACGGGTCCAGTATACTCTCAGAGCACAGCACTTACTCACAAGCAGTCTTACTATTCCATTGCCAAATGTGTTGCTGCCCTTACTCGAGCCTGCCCTAAGGAAGGACCAGCTGTTGTAGGTCAGTTCATTCAAGATGTCAAGAACTCAAGGTCTACAGATTCCATTCGGCTTTTGGCTTTGCTCTCTCTTGGGGAAGTTGGGCATCACATTGATTTAAGTGGACAAATTGAGCTGAAGTCTGTAATACTAGAAGCATTCTCTTCTCCTAGTGAAGAAGTCAAATCAGCGGCATCTTATGCATTAGGCAGTATTAGTGTTGGCAATCTTCCTGAGTATCTTCCATTTGTCTTACAAGAAATAACCAGTCAACCTAAGAGGCAATACCTTCTTCTTCATTCCTTGAAAGAAATAATTAGCTCCGCATCAGTCCTTGGTCTCAAACCATATGTTGAGAACATCTGGGCCTTACTCCTGAAACACTGTGAATGTGCAGAAGAGGGTACGAGGAATGTTGTTGCTGAATGCTTGGGCAAACTTACATTAATAGACCCCGAGACTCTGCTTCCACGACTCAAAGGGTACTTGGCATCAGGTTAGTAGCAGTAACTCATGTACGTATTGTAGCAAATGGCCTTATGCTATCTAACAATAAATTGATCTAGTTTTGCAAATAATTTGCTGAAGTTTTGTGTGACTATTCAAGTTTTGCTTTCTTTTTGCTCCCAACAACGTAAGGCTTAGATGGTTCCATTTTTACTAGAAGTTAGTTATAGATTACTTGAATGAGTTTTATGTCCTGTTTTCAGACTGCAGGATTTCAATTAATGATGTATTTAACTAAGAGTTATAAAGTTAAAGGGGAAGGGGCATGGGTGAGGAAGGGACAGCACTAATTGATAAACCAGTTGCAGTGTGTTGATGTTTTGGTGTAAATGACAGTATTCCTATTTTTCAGAAAACAATTCTGAAATTAAGCTTTAGGAAGGATCATAATTCATTAATCAATCTCATGAAGAATGTTGGCATGTCTTCTTTCTTAAAGAGGGCCAATGTGGTGAATTAAAAAGATCTTCCCTAATAGGCTCATTACTTGAATTTTATGTAGTCGATAATGTTATATTTTTATTACGAAAGTTATGGTCTCTCTTTCCCCTTTTTAAAACGAGACACTAATACATTTATGGAGAAACATATTGCATTGCTGGTAGTTCATTGCTAGTAATAAGTAACCTTTTGTTTTTAGTGTTCTAAAGAGTATTAGAAGCTTAAAAAGAATGGAATCGAACATTAAATTCTGTAGTCGCACGGCTTTAATGTTACATATTTACACTTCTGTTTCATCTTAGGGTCTTCGTATGCTCGAAGTTCGGTGGTTACTGCTGTCAAGTTCACTATTTCTGATCATCCACAACCCATAGACCCACTTTTGAAAAACTGCATAGGTAAATTCTCTCTTTAGTGTCAGATTCTACATTTTTAAGCAATAGAATTGCACTGAAAAATGGTTGTTGTGTTTTCAGAAAATAAGATTTTACAGGTACTGGAATTAGCTACTAATGGTAACTGTTGGAACAGTTATAAGGTGTTCCCATATGAGCCAGCTATTTCTGTTAATTCTGGCTTGTTTGATTTCTGAGTAATAAATGTTGTTATAAAAATAGGATGTATTGAAGCTGTGATGGGTTAAGTATGCAAGGAGTTAGGGCTTTTAGGAAGATGGTACCCAAAAGCTGGTTTTCTTTCCCCGTGCTTTTGCTGTATTTTATCAGTTTGATGAGGTAAGTTACTGTCTACCTGGAAGGGTGGTCTTGGAAACATTTAACATTCAGTCATTTAAAATATGTATGGACACATGAATTTTGAGTATTACCAGGTGGCAAATTGTAAATTTAGGTCCTTAGGATTCCATAGTGCTTTGTGATCTGAAATTGTGTGTATTTTTACAGGAATAAGGTAATTAGAGTTTTGAGTACAACATCAGAATGATGAAGAGTTTTGCAATGCTGTGGTTTTTCGAATTTTTTAATGACAAAGTGTTGTAGATTTGTTTAATGTGCTATGGTCAATGTTTTGTAGTGGCTTGATTACAGGTTTAAAGATTGTAAAAATTGTGAATACTGCTAGAACTAATATGGGGAAAAGGTTAATCTTTGAAAACATACAGTTTTGTAGAGAGCAGTGTTTTTATTTATGGGGAGGTGGTGTCAATTCCTATGTGTTATTTTCGTTACTGAGCTTCAAATTTTCTAGTAATACATTAAAGAATTGACTAGGTTTATGAGTTTTCTCACCCTGCTGTCCCACCAACGCAAGCAGCCTTGCCTCTTTGGTTTCTGCAAATACTGATTATCCAGCCCCAAAAAACTATTGGCATTTTGTACTTAAATCTCAGTTTTTGTTACCCAGTTGTTTTTTACCCTGTGTAGAAATCACTTTGTTTACACCACTTTGTCTTCCTGCTATTAAAAATTTCACTCTTCTTGGAAGGTGCTAGGAGAACTGCTCAATCATTGGGGAAAACATCTATTCCTGCAGGCATTGTGCTATAGAATGATAGACGTTCAAAAGTGAAACTGCATTGAGAGTGTGGTAGAGTGGGGTGGGATGAGAGGGGTGTCGCTACATTAATGTATACTGGATGGGCTTATCTTCTGCTAATTGAGGAATTCTCAGTATATACCAATTTAGAGGTTAAAAATCACTATATTGATATTTTCTTTAAGAGATGTTCTCCAGTTGTTGAACTGCAGAATTTAAATTGGTTTTTCTAATGCATGCTCTGAGACCTTAATGGAGAAAAGGAAAAATTGCATTAAATATAGTTTTCATTAATTTACATGCTATGCCTTTTAAAAAAAGTTGGAATATCATTAAAAGATAGCCATTTATTTTGGTGGTGTTTTTCCTCCTTCTGTTTCAATATCTGAATTACATAATTTCAATTATATAATACTTTTGATATGGTTATAATTGAATTATTTGTGTAATCAAGCTAAAGTAATAGCTATTGTTCTGTGTTACATCAAAATAAGTCCTGCACTAAATATGTGCTTTTGAAAGGTTAAAACTGATCAAAGGTATCTTTAAAGCATCAAATGAAAAAGATTCTCAGAAGTTGATGTATTTCTGTACGTGATTGCAGGTGATTTTCTGAAAACACTGGAGGACCCAGATCTCAATGTCAGGAGAGTAGCCCTAGTGACATTTAACTCGGCTGCACACAATAAACCGTCATTAATAAGAGACCTCTTAGATACTGTGCTTCCTCATCTTTACAATGAAACAAAAGTCAGAAAGGAATTAATCAGAGAGGTATGTTAATTAAGAAAAACTGTGCTGGAAATACATAAGTAGATTCTGTATTTTTCTAAATGTATTGCTTCATGACTTTGTTTTCTCTTTGCTGACAGGTGGAA
The DNA here is from genome assembly GCF_032191515.1 of Phaenicophaeus curvirostris. Classification (NCBI taxonomy): domain Eukaryota; kingdom Metazoa; phylum Chordata; class Aves; order Cuculiformes; family Cuculidae; genus Phaenicophaeus; species Phaenicophaeus curvirostris. The sequence goes on along the minus strand of NC_091392.1, from coordinate 35,547,308 downwards.
ATGGGACCATTTAAGCACACAGTTGACGATGGGTTGGACATAAGAAAAGCAGCTTTTGAGTGCATGTATACTCTTTTGGATAGCTGTTTGGATAGACTAGATATATTTGAATTCTTAAACCATGTTGAAGATGGCCTAAAGGATCACTATGATATCAAGGTCAGCAGTCATTTTTCTCTGTGTAAGCAGTGACGATAAGTCAAAATATTTTAAATGCTGCATAGACTGGTATGGTAGAAATATTACTTCGTATCCTTGAGTACTTTGCTGTATTTGCCATTTCCATTGAAATGTTGCTGTTGAAAAGGTTACACAGCATTGTAGGAAATAAATCTGCATATATGTGATGAGCATAACTGATTGTTGAATTGGTTTTCTCTCAACCCAGATGCTGACCTTTTTAATGTTGGTGAGATTGTCTACCCTTTGTCCAAGTGCAGTGCTGCAGAGGTTGGATAGGCTTGTTGAACCTTTGCGTGCTACATGTACAACTAAGGTATTATTTTAAATGTAAAAAATTTTTAGTTGTTTTTTTTATGTTGTCTTATAGAGGTATAAATGAACTCACTTATGAAAAATATTTCTGAGAACCTAGGTGCTGCAGCATTTCCTGAGTGGTGGTTCATAGGCTGTAACAGCATAATTAAAAAATGTTGGCCCTTACATATATATTAAATGTCTTTAAATTACAGATAGAAGAGTAGACTTGTTAGCTTCTTTTAAAAAATATTGTGTTTCTATGATGCCCCCCTTTTTTTTTTTTTATTCCTTAAAAAGCTAGCTGCCACTTGGGCAGCTTGTCTCATTTCATTACAAATAGTGAAACTGGAATAGTGAGAGTTTTTCTGACTTCTAATGGTTACATTGTTGCATTTATGTAACTAAGGATGGAGGCAGCTTAAAGCAGTTGTATTCCGATTGCTTTGGATTTTTCCTTATTTACTTATATTACAAGATTCTTGTGTCTTGGCACAGTTAGTCACCTTCCATTCCTGCTCTTGTCTTGATCCGCCTGAATACAGTAACAGTCATTTAATGCCTGATTTACCTTACTTTTTCATTACTGTAACTTGTTATGTTTCACATCATGAAATTTGACTGCTTTTAATGATAATTTATGTTTGTATCACTGAAACATATTTAAGAATTATAACAGAGGTTAAACAGTTACTCTAATGAAGGTCAACTTTTAAAATATATCTCTTCTCTGGAAGCTGAAAGTATTGTGATAATATCTTTTTAATATTGTTTACTGACCTTACTAGCCAGAAATTGGCTGCTATAATTGTTTTGATTTAGTAACTGACTTAGTAGCTTACAACCTTTTTCTGCTTACCATGCAGTGTCTGAGTTTCAGTCTTAGTTGTAAACTGCTGGTAAAAGGCCTGTTAAAAAGTATGTGTTTGGAGGGCATTTTTTGCCCCCCCTTTTTTTTTTTCCTTTTTAAGAGCTTATGCCATTTTGAAAGCTGTGCAAGGTGGTATTATTGTAGGAAATAGGTCTTCGTAAGATATATTAAGATACATTTCTTAAGATGAGTGTACAGGAGAGGGTTAAACAAAACTTTCAGACATATTTTTTTTCCCCCCAGGTAAAAGCAAATTCAGTGAAACAGGAGTTTGAAAAGCAAGATGAACTGAAACGGTCTGCTATGAGGGCAGTAGCAGCGCTTCTAACCATTCCAGAAGCAGAGAAGAGTCCATTAATGAGTGAATTCCAGTCACAGATAAGCTCTAACCCTGAGCTGGCAGCCATCTTTGAAAGTATCCAAAAAGATTCATCATCCACTAACTTGGAGTCAATGGACACTAGTTAGATGTTTGTCCAAATTGGGGACCATTATGTTGAACCATATGATGCACTGAAATGACAGGTTATGAGTAAGAAACAGAAAAAGTATCTAATCTACACATTGTTCCACTTTATTTACATTTATGGAGACAGTTGGCTTTTCCCATTGTTGCTTTTCTAGCATTTATTCCAGAAATGTATTTCCATAATCCAGAGTTTGTTAAACACTCTTATTTTAGTGGATTTGACCACAGTTGGGAATTAAAAAGTTGACGCATGGTGTATGGAAATAGGTTCCAACATCCATTTGCCCTGTAATGTTTAGGATTAAAATGTCAAAATTTTGTGACCACGATTTTTTTTTCTTTTATTCACTCTTTCTACTTGTAAGCAAAAAAAAAAAATCAGGGGGGAGAGGTGGGAATCAAGTGTCCAGGTTCCAGGTGCACCATGCTTTTGTATAATTTTTTATTCTTTGTTGTTTCAGCTTCATAAATTGGTTTGGCTGGCAGATAAATTCTGTGCAAGAATTATTAAATTAAAGAGAGGGTTTGAGCACAGTTCAAAAAAGCAGACATAAATGTCATTTTTAAAGGTGTGGGGATTAGAAAACAAATATCCCAGTTGTGCACACTAATTTTGCATGAGCAAGTTTACAAATATATATTGTCTGTAAAACAGCATGTGCAGTTTATTCATAATGCAACTTAAAATAAGTTCTACTGTATCAGTGCAGTTTTTGAGTATTTTGACAATACAGAACATTCGTACAGGAAGAGATGGGAGAGAAGGTTGGTTGTCTTAACTCGGCTTTTTCAGATGCCAGTAGTATGACCCTGCAGATATTCTTACAGTAAATATGAAAACTCCTGCAGTTTTCATGTTTTTTTCATACTCAAAGGCTGGACAAATCAGAAGACTGGAGTAAAGTAGGATGAGGTGGAGGTAAAATAAGCAGAGAATAATAGTTGCTCAGTGGCTGCTGAACTTTGGATTCAGCTTTGCTTTTGTTATAAAAGTATGAAATGAGCTTTCTTCAGTGGCTTCTACCTCCTGTTCTTCATCCAACAGCTTTTGTTAAGGCACTAATATACTGTGTTACCTAGACAGTTTTTGCCAGACCATCATTTTGTGCCTGTCACAATGTTTCTTGGCACATAGAACCACCAGTAGTTTGCAGTGGTGCAAGTGTCATATAGTGTTCTGGTGATTAAGGAAACAGGGAATGGTCTTAAAACTGAAGATAGCTAGAAAATAAACAGATACAAAAGAAAAAATTGCCATTATTATGCTGAGGTAATCTAGAAGTGAATGAGATGGCTATATCTGGCAGTCCCACAATGAACTGGATTTGGGAATGTAATGGCAGAAGATGGGGAACCACTGCCTCAAATTGAGTCTTGTCATTACTGGGTTAATGCAATTGCTTAGATGTCTTTTTTTTTTTTTCTTAGATCTGGATCTGATTTTTCTCTAGCTAACTGGTATTTTTTAGCTAGTTTGATATTTTGGAAACCTATTACATGGATATGTGGCATGAGCTGCTACATGACTAAACAAGTATAGATTTTTATGACCTCAGAGACAGTTTCCTTTGAGCACTGGGGTTTAGGGGCAAATTCTTCACCTTATGCGCTTGCAGCTTGGAAAAAACAGGGGAGATACTGGTGCATTTTACTTTAATAAAAGGGCCTGAACGAAGAGATCTATGAACTCATTCAGGAGTAACAATTTTAATGCTGTAGAATTTTTTGAAATTGTAGCTGTCTTTGTCTCCAAAGTCTTCATACTAATGTAACAATTGTCTTCTAGAAGTAGAAATAAATTGAGATTAAATGTACCACCATATCTAAATGTCATGAAAAAGAATGGGACGACTCTAGAGAGAAACCATATGGTAGAAAAAGCACTGTGAATTAGGTGCATTTTATCTTGCTGTATAACTCATCTACTTCAATTACAACGATATACAGGCCTTCTAATTAAGAATCTGTTGTGCTAATTAGTTTTCAAGCTGATCTTAGAACTTTTGTGTTAAGTTTTCAGAGTGCGTTGAAGTGGTTTATAGACATAAAGCTAGTTGTGAGAACGGTATGATAAACATGAGAGGTAAGGCTAAAATATGTAAATGGAGAAGGTGACAAAGGTAAGTAAACAGAACACTTGTATTTGTAGTTTTTATTCATAGAGATTTCTGTGTCTTTATGTACTGCCATAATGCTTAATGTGGTGGATGCAGATGTTCCTTGCTTTGTTTTACAGTACATTATAGTGGAGCAAGCTTAAGGACAGAAGAGAAGGTTGAGCTGTATTACGTAGTTGATGGTTTCTTGTAAGAGTCGTTTTTACTTTGACCACTGATGAAGCGGGTGGGAACAGAAGCATTAAATCTTCCCTGTAAATTACAGAATTTCTAAGAGTGCGGTTCTTTCTAAGTAGCATTTGGTTGTTTTGGCAGTGCAGGACCCTAAGTACTGAAATTATTTATTAGTTTTACGAAAGCTGACCTGGTTAGGTGTTCATATTCCACTGACTTTGACTGGATTGCTTGATTGAAAGGTGTTTTTGTTTTATTCTCGCTGCATATTTGGGTCAATCTGGTGTACTTATGCTTTAAGTGCTGTTTGGTTCAGGTAATTCAGTTACAGATTACGCAGGAATACCTGTAGCTGTTGTTTAAATGCTAAAGCCTGTCAGTCTGACCTCAGTGCCAGGGAAAGTCATGGAACAGGTGATCTTGAGTGCTGTCATGAAGCATATGCAAGAGATCCGGGTGATCAGGCCCAGTCAACACAGGTTCACAAAAGGCAGGTACTGCCAAACTAATCTGGTCGCCTTCTATGGTGAAGTGACTCGGCTACTGGACGAGGGAAAGGCTGTGGGTGTGGTCTTCCTGGACTTCAGTAAAGCCTTTGACACAGTTTCTCACAGCATTCTGCTTGAGAAACTGTCAGCCTCTGGCCTGGACAGGCGCACACTCTCCTGGGTGGAAAACTGGTTGGATGGCCGGGCCCAGAGAGTGGTGGGAAATGGTGTGAAATCCAGCTGGAGGCCAGTGACAAGTGGGGTTCCCCAGGGCTCAGTGCTGGGTCCAGCCCTGTTCAATGTCTTTATCAATGACCTGGATGAAGGCATTGAGTGCACCCTTAGCAAGTTTGTGGATGACACTAAGCTGGGTGGAAGTGTCGATCTGCTGGAGGGTAGAGAAGCTCTGCAAAGGGATCTGGACATGCTGGACCGCTGGGCTGAGACCAATGGCACGAGGTTTAACAAGGCCAAATGGTGGGTCCTGCACTTGGGGCACAACAACCCTGTGCAGTGCTACAGAGTAGGAGAAGTCTGTCTAGAAAGCTGCCTGGAGGAGAGGGACCTGGGGGTGTTGGTTGACAGCGACTGAACATGAGCCAGCAGTGTGCCCAGGTGGCCAAGAAGGCCAATGGCATCTTGGCTTGGATCAGAAACGGCGTGACCAGCAGGTCCAGGGAGGTTATCCTCCCTCTGTACTCGGCAGTGGTGAGACTGCTCCTTGAATACTGTGTTCAGGATGTTGAGGCTCTGTAGCAAGTCCAGAGAAGAGCAACAAAGCTGGTTAAGGGGCTGGAGAACAGGCCTTATGAGGAGCGGCTGAGAGAGTTGGGCTTGTTTAGCCTGGAGAAGAGGAGGCTGAGGGGAGACCTCATTGCTCTCTATAACTACCTGAAGGGAGGTTGTAGAGAGGAGGGTGCTCGCCTCTTCTCCCAAGTGACAGGGGACAGGACAAGAGGGAATGCCCTCAAGCTCCGCCAGGGGAGATTTAGGCTGGACATTAGGAAAATATTCTTCACAGAAAGGGTCATTGGGCACTGGCAGAGGCTGCCCAGGGAGGCAGGGTGGACGAGGTGCTAAGGGGCATGGTTTAGTGTTTGATAGGAATGGTTGGACTCGATGATCTGGTGGGTCTCTTCCAACCTGGTTATTTTATGATTCTATGGATATCTGAAACTAAAATATGAAGTTACTCTCACTAAAACAAAACCAGAGTTTTGAAAGGCTGCTCTTAAACATTTTTGGTATGATTAGAACTGTCTCTAGAGTTTTTCATCATTTTGCACACAGGCAATTGAAACCAATTAGTAGGCTTGCACATAACACAGAAATGGTTGCCTGGTCCTCACATTGTAAATTCTTGCCTATAAATATGTTTGTGTCTCAAAAGTACTTAATGCTCTGGTTTTCCATAAAAAATCTTGCCATCCTTGCCGAGGAGGTCTTTTCTAAAATTATAAATCCAAAACTACAAGTACCTTAAGAATGCTGCATTTAAATAATGTAAATTGATTTTTAAAAATTATAATTTCCTTTAAAAAAGTAACATCTAAAATACCAGTTGACAAAGCAAAAACAGCTGAACTACTTCCAGATCATATATTTATGAGGTGAACAAAGCAGTACATGTTCATGAAAGCAGCATTGCTTCTCTTAGATGAAGGGTTATTGTACCATTTCATAATCTCAAATTAAAAGCTCATATCTGCTACTATTGTCTTTGGCTTGATATAATCAATAATGATTCTAGGGACAGGTTCACCCTGCTCTGGTGGACTGATCAGTAGTAGTGATATAGCAACTGTTCTCATACTTACAGCTCTTACACTAAAACTGACCTTTTTCATAAGGATCCCTTTATGATTTTTCATTGTGTCTGAGTTTGGAGGAGGAGAAGTAAATTGGAGTTCTTGAGAATAATGAAGTGAATTAATCTTCCATGACCAGTGTTGGTGAAGCAAAGTTTTCTGCAAGAGGTGCTTTTGTGAAGATCAGGCAATTTTATCTTGGTAGGGAGTTAGACTTCTTTAGATTTGTTACCACCTCATGAGGCTTTAATGTTTCCACATAATCTTCAATAAGGACAAAACTGCCTTTGGAAAGGTCATCCATCCTGTAGAACAAATAAAAGGGCTTCTGTTGATTTTAGTCTCTAGAACGTAACCCTGAACCAGAGAAGAAATAAGTGTGTTTGAGAACCACACAGACACTGGCTGCAAGACAGATGTTAACTGAAATGTAGCACTGAGAAAGAGAAAATGAAATCTTAGAGTGAGAATGTTTTCATTTGAAATAATTCTTCTTTCTTTTGTGTTCTGCCTTTGATCATGTTTTTGAAGAACAGGAAATACAGAAGGGAAAAATGTAATTAGCAAGCTGTGAACTTCTGTGATCCCAGAACTTGAGTGTTTCATTTCTATTTCCTGCTGCTTCCTTTGGAAAAAAAAAAAAAGAAGTTCAACCAGAGGTATTTTGATAAATGTATGTAATAATTCTGAAAAGACTTCTTCTGAAGGAGTTAAATATATTTTCTTTATTTCTTCTTTTACTCTGAAGGAGTTCTTTTCCTTCATATGTGGATTTCTCCCTCACAGTGTGGGTGCAGTTTCAATACAGCTGCTGCAGACGTCAGGAAATAAGCTGTGTCACTTGGTTCAGTGCAATAAAGATGTTTCTTGAGCAGAAAATTTTTACAATTGACACCTTCCCAATGTTCTTTTATGAATAGATTTAAAAACAACCCCAAAACATTCATATGTGTCTGGGGGCTGGAGCACCTCTCATATGAGGACAGGTTGAGAGAATTTGGCTTGTTTAACCTAGAGAAGGCTCTGGGGAAATGTTATAGCAGCCTACCAGTACTTAAAAGGGGCCTACAAGAAAGATGAGAAGGGACTGCTTATCAGGGAGTGCAGGGATAGTGCAAGGAGTAACGATTTAAAGCTGAAAAAGGAGAGATTTAGGTTAGATATTAGGAAGAAATTTTTATTGTGAGGTTACTGAGGCACTGGAACAGGTTGTTCAGAGAAGTCATGGATGCCCCATCATTGGAGGTGTTCAAGGCCTGGTTGAATGAGGTTTTGAGCAACCAGGTCTAGTGGAAGGTGTCCCTGCCTGTGGCAGGGGAATTGGAACTGGTTGATCTTTAAGATCCACTCCAATCCAAACCATTCTGTTATTCTCTGATGACTGTAGTTAACATTCAATCTCCAGACTTCCTTCTCTTCAACTGAACAACTATTGGACTCCTGATCATTGGATTACTGTTACTTTGGTTGCTACCCTTATTGGGGATTCTTGACGTAATCTCAACTCCTCTAGAAGACTTTTTTTTTTCCCCTCAGTCCTTACTAAAGTTATTTACTAAAAGGCTTAGGTTTATCTCCCATATCTCCGTTTCCATTGTGCACAGACAGTTCTTTCGTGTATTGCATATATCCATTTTACAGAGGGATTTCTCAGAGAGGTGCTGTGCTTAAATGCAACTGAATGCTATTTTTGAGGGAGTTCATAGTTCAGCAACTCCCTTCTGCAGTGAAAATCCAGTATGCTTAAAATTCACCGGAATCCAGAGTATTTAAAAGGAATAACTACACATCTCTTCATTTAAATAAAACAAGTTATTCCATATGCAGCACAACTAATGGAACGTGGCTTCATGTAAATTTTTCTCTTGTCCATTATTTTCTTAATGCTTGTACTGTAGCAAATGAACTGCAGCTCTAGATCAGCTTTCCAGTAAGAAGGTGATTTGTATTGTACCAGCCAGGTTTGCATACTGATGGCACATATGGGGGGAGCTGCTTCCATTGTTTTCCCTCCACAGCTACTGATCTTCAGACAGATAAACTCTGAAATGTCAACCGTGTTCAACAGAAGAGTAAAAATTGACCAGCATTAAAAAAAAACCCCAAAAAATGGTTTTCCCATAATCCTGATTTCTTTTCAAGGTCAAACAACTTTACCATAATTTTTTCTGAGTGCAAAGATGATAAAATGAGTCGTTATTAGAAGATGTTAAACTGAAGTGACTGAGTTGCACTGAATTCTTGTATATCATAACACTGGAGGTTGAAAACCCATATCTCTGGTTTGAATTGTGATTTGTTTGTGAAAAATCATCTCATCACCAAAATCAGAAGTACAGAGATGAAGCTGCAGATGGACAAGATGGTTGATTTTAGTACCTTGGCAAGGGGCAAGTCAAGTTAAACACTAAATTCTGTGCTGCTTTCTCACATGGTACCAACTTTGGCATACTAAGTGGATTGAATTCAGCTGTAATAAAAAGGTAGACTATTTGTAACTCCAAATAGCTAACAGGAAAGATTAAAAAGTTTTTTGAGAGGGAAGATTATACACTGTTCTGTTTTGATTTTTGGAGTGCATCTGCAGATAGACTGATGGCAGTTGCAGGTCTCTTTAAAACAATTTGACAATTTTTTTTTTCAGTTCTTCTGCTGTTCTTCACTCCCAGCTTTTCAAGACAAGCCAAAAAGCACAATTTTGTAATTGTGTTGATATTTGATTCCTGCTGGATCATTTTCCTCTTTCCACTCCCCCTTAAAATCTTTCCAGGAAGAAAAGAATTTCTGAAGTGGATATTTGGTTGTGGCTTTCAGCTTTACGCATTCATTTGTTCTGCGTAGAATTTTAGAATAAAAATGGAGAGGTTGCTTATCCATGGAGAAGGTAATGGTTTCTCAATAGTTTGAATAGATTCAGGTTGAAACACTTGGATATCATCAAGGGGTAGGTAAGGAGTGCAAATTTTCTGAAATTGTAGAAATCTCTGGTTGTCCATGAATGATTTATTTCAGGTCTGTTTGGTGGTTGAACATGGCTGATTCCAGAAACTAACAAGGAGGGCAAGGGCAGGCTGGCACATAGAAATGTAGAAATGTGAATTGACATTATCTTGCTGTTGGTTTTTTTTTTTTTTGATTATTATTACTGGTGTCATTAGGTATTTATTGCTCCAAGACTTTGCATAGCTTAGCTGTCAACAAAATATTCTGCACGTTATCGAAGTTCCCTTTCATTAAAAGAGGATGAATTTGAAGGATGGTTTGGGAAGAGTGCAGAAACAATTGGGCAACTGACTAGTTTTATTTTTTTCCCTGTGTATCTTTTAACATATGGAAGGGTGGGAAAGAAAAGGTTCCATTGGCAGGTTTAAGCAGTTCTGTAAAAGGAGGTCAAGAACAACATTGCAGGACATAATGAATTTTCTTCCGTAGAAGTATGATTTACTGTCCTGGGGTGCCCACCAGGGACCAAAAAAGTCTAGCATGGCTAACCAAACAGACCTGGTAAAATCCTACGTATCTGTGTGGGATCAGGCCTCCCAGTTGAGAGAACGAGTGTCTTCTTGAAACCTACAGGAATTAGGGAAGAGAATCAGACCTGTTTAAGAACAACCCAAAGGCTGGCATCACAATACAGGTGTGATTGTATATGCTTTGCAACATATAAGCAAGGCATGTTCTGTACTACAGGTATAAGAGAACTGAGGAGCTGTTTCATGATGTGCTTATTAACCCATGCGCAGTGAGGGGCCCATAGCTGTGTGTAGTATGGTTGCTGAGCAAAATGTGCTGTTGTAAGATGGGGACGATTGTGGAGCAGAATAAAGTCTGGTCAGGCTTACTCCATCATTCAATTCGCATTGGAACAGGTAAGTAAGTAGATGTAAGAGAGCTTTGTTTTACTTGGTATAGTTGAGTTTTGCTCATTTGCAGGTCTATCCAGTTTGCTGTTAGGATGCAATATTCTGCTTTTGACATAGATTTTTAATTGTAGTTTTAGTATGTGCACAATTACATTTTCAAGGGAAGGTTCATTCTAAAAATTGTCTTGCTTCACTGATTTTTTTGTGAACTCACCTAAAACTATTAAATAATTCCTGTGACAACATTTAATAGCTGAAACTAGTAGTTAAAAATAGAAATCATTCTGGTAAATGAAATTTATTTCCAACAAAGGGAGCTTCAAAATGCTGCTGTGTCAACTAATAAAGCAAAGCAAGAAACCACGATGCACATTTCTCAGGATCAGCTAAAACATTCTGCAGGAATAGAGTCAGATGTTTCTCCTACCTTTTGCCTTCAGAAGTGTAAATGAACAAGTGGGAGAACATCCAGTCTATGTTCATCTCTATTTATTTGAGGTTATACATGGCCTATTTGATGAAAGTGATTTAAAATCAAGTATACTTACGCTTTACAAAAAAAAAAAAATATTTGCAGACTTACTTAGCGACCTCTTTAAATCTGCTTTGAAGGAGACCACTTCTCTCTTCTCAGAAAGTGACCTGCTACTGTTGTAGAACACAGCTAATGCTTGAACACATCAAGGACTAATCCCTCTGGATAGTGCTTCGAAAAAGCAAAGAATATAATACAAGTTAGCCTTAAATGTCACCATGTTATTTCTGTGCTGCTTTACTGTTTGCTTACAAATGTTCCAACACATGCACTTTAAGATTATAAACAGATGACATCTCTTATTGTGAATGTTTGTTTGCTTTATGTCACTACAAAACCCAGTCTTGCTTGCCTTGATTAAATCTTATATTTTTCTATAGTTTTATCCAGAGTTCAGCCTATAGCAATAAAACTAGAATTCGTTTCTGACAAAGCTAATGTTACACAAACAGAGAAGCCCTAGGAAATATCTGAGGACTGCATACAGAATAGTATGTTTGACCACAAAGATGTCATAGTTAATGTACTCCATTTCGCAGACCAGATATTTCTTTGACAAAGTAGTGGAAATAGGTTTGTTAGAAGTACAGCATCTGAGAACAGCATCAGGAGCATCTTTGATAAATCTGTTCTTACAGCTGGTTGGTCGTGTGGCTGAAGAAGGGTCAATTCACAGTGAAATCTGTCTTCATTGCTCATCAATGGCCTTTGCTGAAATAAAATCCAATGTTTCTGCCTGGCTGTGTCAGTAAATACACGATCATATGTTGGGAAATACAGCACAGTGCTGAAGGTTATTTTTGTGCTCAAAAGCAAGTTGCTGCATTGTGTACAAGGTATTCCTGTAGCCTTAACTTACCCATTTGGCAGGGGTTTATGAATAAAATCTTAGTCACTGCAGATACTTTGATTTTTCCAGCGGGAGTCACGATGCCCCAAGACTATTATATAGCATTGATTAGATCATAAAAAATAACTATAATTTTGCCTGGGTTTGTGTTTTCCAGAAAGATCCTTAAACATTAAGCCCTGAAACCTTTTAATGAAAGAAAAATTGTTTTACATAACAAGTATTTTAATCCTATTACTTTATTTTTAATTTTCCTCTGACAGCTGTTGTGGTAACAAGCATACTGGGTATCCTACTCAATGGTATAATGCACAAAAGATGTTAATTCTCTTGGAACAACTATTGTTTCTTCATGATAACTTCAGTAGTGACTGCAGATAATAGTGTAATAATGTAATGAAGTTTGCAGAATGTACCATGAATATAACAAAGTACCTAAGAGTATTAATGTTATACGTAGATGCAGGATTAAGAATATTAACATTATATTGTAGCCGCAGCAATGTTTTCTGTTCTTTCAAGTGGCATATCTAATTTAACACACTGAAATCTCCACTAGGTACCTGTGTGTACATATGCACATGTATCTAAGGAGGGGTGAGCTTTCCTGTTTTTTCAATCTTTCAATATTTTAATTTTTTGAAGATACAGTTCTTCTTAGATGCAAATAATCAGTGTTGTGTTTGTGGGAATTGTTTCAGTTATCTGAAAAAAATGACATTTTTTTGATATTTTTCCAGTGCTAAATGTTAAATAAAACCACATAGTAATGTTTTATTTAAAAAAGCTAATTCCAGTTGGCGTTTTTATGTGCCAGTTGTTTTGCTACTATGAATGTCAGTCTTTTTGTGAGGGAATCAAACTTAAATATGAAGTATAATTTATTGATGGTATTTTAATTTCATCATAGTGTAAGCCTTTTGGACCCTCTTGTTTTATGCCCTTGAACCAGAAACCCTTTAAATTCTCTTTGGATCAGTGAATGGAATCTGAGCATGTTTGTGCTCTCCCAGTGCTGGTTCTATGCTTGTCAATCTGCTGCTACCTCTTAAAAATGGAACGTAAATGATTTCTCTCAAGCGGTTAGGTTAAAGCTTGAATCAATATCTCCTTTCTTTTCCTATGCTCATTTTAGTGGTTTATAGTATGTCTACTGAGGAGCAAAAAAAAGGTTAATGTAGTCTTTTGCCTTTCTGGTTCCTTCACCTTGTTGCACTGTCATGGAAGAATCTAATGTATTAGGTGGCTGTATGAACACAGTTAAATGAAAATTGATTTCAGGAGCAATTCCAGCAACTTATTGTCTTCCAGGAGATGGCACTGTAACCTCAGTAACAAACACCAACCAAAGGGGAGAAAAAACCAATTTTTTTTGCAGATGATAAATTACAGGTATTTGAAGAATGGATTTGAAAGCGATGTTGTAATTTTATTTTTCTTGACAAGATACTGAAGCTTTCTATTATGGCTGTCTTGCTTCCAGAGTTCCTTTTCAATTATTTATGAGTTGTTTCTAAACCTTTTTGTATTATAAAGTTTGGCAAAGTTTATGCAGGTAGGTGGTCACCCTAGTAATCTCCTCTGGCAGCTGGGTGTTTGGTGGTGGTGTGGTCTGGATGGTCAGCAGTGCTGCAACGACTGAAACTAAACCACTGGGTCCCAGTATCTGAGTTACATGGATAAAAAAAGCATATTTAATAGCATAATTCCATAATTTCTTTTGACCTTGCTGATGATTCCCCTTCTCCCAGGCTTTCAGCATGGGAATGGCATTGAGATGCCTAACAAAACTAGATGTCAGGTTCTGGTGAGCAGACTGAAGTGTCAACAGTGTTTAACGTCTTCTGAGTGAGTGAGGATGTTGTTTCTTACCTGAAAAGAATTTCTTACCTGAAAGTGCTAAAACTGAGCTGCTTGGGTAACAATACACTAGTTTGCTCTTCAGATCTGGGGTTTAAAAAAAGCTAAGTGGGGTACCTTTTAAATTTGTTTCTATTCTAAGTTACCGTGGTTAGTGAGAGCTTTATTTAATAGACTATCCAACAAAATCTCATCAAGTTTTGTTTCAGAATTTGACTGTAAAACAACCCAAAAAAACCCAGCAAGCCCCCAACTCCACCCATAATATTCTGTTATGCTGAGGGAACTGGGATTTCCATGCTGGGAAGTCATTGACCAAAAGGAGAAAAACTATAGGAATAGTAACAACCTGTATGCAATTCAAACCTGCAATGTAAATATAAGACTGTTTTGTGGAATCAAACTCTATAACTCCATTAAGGGCTATAAAGTAGGTATGTGTTTATTCGCAGGTGGGTGCGAGGGGGTCATCCTCCTAACTTGCACACCGAACGGTGTCAGAAAAAGCTTTTGAAGATGATGTGGCTTAAGAATGATTTTAATTGCATGGTTATGGAAATTGGCCCCTGTGTGCTTGCTGGGTGTCCAAGTGTATTAAAACACGGTGCTCCTCTGCCTCAACATAGGTGAAGAATGCTGAAGGAAACTGGTTTCAGCCATGATTTTTAGAGCTTGATATGTAACTAAGAAAAAAGAAAAAGAATGGAAAATATAGCCCTTAGATACATTAAACCTACACATGCACTCTTATGGTGTGTTACTACGTGGACATGCTAATGCTCAGTTTGCTGAAGATATTATTGGAACTTGCTATTTTTGCCAGAATCTGGTTTCCACTACAGGTTTTTGTCTTGCAGAAACAGGCTGGATTTAAGGCATCAAAATTGCAATTAATTTACTAAAATGGTGATGGTGCAGAGTAAAATATCAACTGAAATTTTGTTGAAATCATACCAGTTAAGCAAAACTTATTTTTCTCGTTCATATAGGGATGCTCTAAGTACCATCCTTTTGTCAGAAGATGACTAAGGCAGGGGGGTGCCCCTGCTGCGCCCCTGGTTCACCTAAACTGGAAAGGGCTTGAGGAATTCGCAGCAGAAAATGGTGGTTTGTTTTACATATGCACCAGTTAACAACGCATTCATACTTATTCTGGACCAAGTCTATAATTATTACCAAATGTGTGATGTCTCTAGAAGAACCAAAGCATATAAAGCACCAGGGAATGTCATAAACATGTCATGCTTCTCAGCCATTGAGAATGGAATGGGCAATTTTAGGTGTACAAGCAGGTAATGAGGAGCTTTTTTTCAGGATTCAAATGTATCTTCTTATTGTAGAGGTCCAACATGATATAACAGATACTGGAATATGCATAAATTGTTAATTTTAAAAAAAGTGGCAATTTTAAAAGAAGTGGCATTTGCTGGCAGTGCAAAAAAGCCCTCACTTCATTCACATGATGTTAAAAGTCAATGGGAAGAAAATCTATTTGAAGTTTAGATTCTTTTCAAATAACTGAAATTAATTTTCAAACTGTTTGTATTGGTGTAACCAGTGGCAGCAATTGAATGCATTTCAGCTATGAATGGAATGGGACAAACATAAAAGCTGTTTATATTACATATTTATAGGGTTTCTGCTCCTTTCACTCAGGAACTGCTCTAACGGATGGGAAAAGCGGGTTGCTTGGTGGTTACCCTCGCTGTCAGAGCCCACATTGCAAGCTTCAAAAAGAAGTTTGCTTCTCTAGTGCAAAGAGGTTATGTTGCATCATTGTGGCTAAAATGGACCTTTATTTGAAATTTTTATAGCTCTGTTCACTGTGTTGTGATTTCCTAGATGTGAACTTGCCGCATCCAGTTCCTTGCTGATATTTATTCTAGTGAACAACTGGGGGCATAAGTCTGCTCGGATCTTCTGTGGCCACAGAAGCCATTGATGCACAAGATGTGTATTAACAGGTAACAAAAGGACCAAGGATCCTCTGTGACTTTGTCATGTCTGTTACTTCTGAAAATCATATTTTCACATTGTGTCAGTTACTTTATGAATCATTTGCTTTAGCCTCAGAATAGTTACAGGAACTGCAGAAGCTAGAGACAAAACTATTGTTCCCCTTTCCATCCCTGCAGAGGTTATCTGGCTCAGCTCTTACCATCTGGGCTGCTTTATCAACTGTGCAGCGCTGACTTGACAATAAAGATTATCTTCTAAGAAGGAGCAAGCATCCTGAATCTGGGAGTGAGTTACTGTCAGAAGAGAGGCAGCTGGAGGAGAAACAGTGAGATTGTGTGAGGCTGCTAAGGAGCCACAGATAACTGCTTTCAGGGCTTTAATAAATACAGGTATGTGGCTGTGTTTAATAAGTGAGTGTATATGACTGGAGGGAGCTGTGAGGTAGGATGTTCTGTGATCCATCCAGATTACAAGCTAGCAATGAATTGCCAGCAAAGGAGCTACCCCATACCAGTGATAAAAAATCCTTTGGGACTGAGTTGTCAAGTATAAATCTCTGGAGCCTCCCAGAAGGGCTACAGAAGCTGAGTGTGAGCTCAGTGGAGTATGAAGTCTTTTAGAGCATCGCCCTGAGCATCACTGAGAAGAGCCTGGTCCTGCTGCCTTTATCCACCCTCCATTAGGTACTTATACACATGGGTGAGATTCCCCGTTCCAGAGCCTTCTCTTCTTCAGGCTGAACATCGCCAGCTTTCTCTTCCTCCCTCACAGCTCAGGTACTCCAAACAGCTAGTGCATAGGCTAATGTGACTACTCCATGAATACTACAGTAGTCACCAGCTCTTTGAAGGAACAAACTTGCATCTTTTTCAACACTGTCATTTGTGTCTGTTTGGCCAAAAGGATGTTCCTCCCACACTGGGTTAGCTTCAGGAACTCCATCACATTTGATAAGAAATAATACCCATCATTTTTCCCTTAACATCCAGGCACGGAGGCCACATGGACATTGCACCGTGTTGTTTGCACGTGGGGCTGACAATAGTCATTTAAAGAAAAGTGTAGGCTGGTCCAAATCCATATTTCTTTCCACCATAGAATAGGAAAAGTTCTTACAACAGTCACTCTTCTAAACATCTTACCTCAGAATTCTCAGTTACAAAGAAGACAGGTGTATTCCTCGAGCTCAGTTGAAGCCTCTAAAGATTACATCTATGCTTCGGATGGGATAAGTGATTTATTACTGTGCATTACTTCTCCAATCCTTCATAATGGAGCAATCAATTTTTAGATGTGCATTTTGCAGAAAGAATGAAGCACCGGTGCTATGGAAAATATCACCAGAGAATACAGCTTTTGTCTTTACTGGAGAATGGTGACAAAAATACTTTCAGTGGGACCTAGACTAAACTGCTGTATCTGAACAGGGGCTGACCGTGGCCTACATTTAGCAGCTTCTTGAGCTTTTACATCAAGTCAATGTCTATTAGTAATGTTTATTCAAGTATAGACAAAGCCAGAGGGATTCTGCACTGCAGCAGATATAATGACATGGCTAAATATAATCGAAGTTTTCTACTGTGGTATAAATAATGCTACTACTGTACAAGCAATAGTTCAGGTCGGAATCCAGACCTTCAGAGCTGCTGAGTCGAAATTTTTCCTGGCTGTTTTATTTTGAGATTTCGATCGATAGCTTTGATGTATTAGAAAAAAGGAGAGAATAGCTCTGATTCTACCATGGATGACGGAAAAAGAAAACTCACGCAGGTATATTACTGTATTTATAGACAGTTGCAGTGTGCTTTATATGAAAATGTTTTTTTCAAAAATGCATGTTTCAGTCATGAATTTAGGATACAGGCTAGTGTTACGTGCTTCTTGCATCCAGAAAGAAGAGCAGGACTGAGGCTGTGGCTAATAAGGGGACTAGAAGCCACCAGTGGACGCTTTCGCTCTAACCATCTGTCCCCATGGGTGTTTTGGTGCAAGGTAGTATGTGAATTTCTCTGATATTGCTTCTTTAAAGTAAACAGTTTTAAGCCAGTTCTTTGACTTGGAGCTTTACAGAAAGTGCAACAAAAATATCTTGTAATTACTCTATCTTATGATAATTTTGAAGGAGTGTGAAGAGATTTTGTGTGCCTAAACCAGCAGGTGTCCTCCAGCTGCTCTGGAGAACATCAAACTTGTCACTTGGACCTGTGAAAGCTTCTGTGCATTCGTTTTGAGCTCTCTTAAAGGACATAATGGATAGTCATCACCCCCTTCTGGCTTTTTAAAAGAAAAAGCTGGTCAAGACAATCTCATAGAATTGACTTAAAATTTAGGATTTGAGTGTCTGTTCTTCCACCTGCCCTGTGCGCCTGGGAATGAGTCCGACACATTATATGCTGCCTTCTAAACTGTTGTTATTCTAGTGCATTCTCATTTTAGGGGCATTTCCAAACAGTTCACTGGTTCATTAGGCATATTAATTAGAGAGAGCAAGCAAATAATGCAGTCCATGCACTTTCAAATCCTCAGGTGTTGAGCATAGTCCAAAATGTGCCCTGAACGGTTGGCACCTGCTTGTAACACAGTAATTGGCAGAGAGCAGCCGTAATGCCATCACCAAATTTTCTTGGTCTGGGAGCAGTGATAGAAAGTAATACATTGCAGGCACCTTGGACCCTACTGTCCCATTGACCTCTACTTAATTTCCCATATTCAAGCTGGAGAACTTATTTATTTCTTATGACTGGACATCACTGCGATGCTCTTAACATATAGCAGACTAATGGAAGGGATATTTTTAAAAGCATCTGTAACACAGTGTTGTTACAGCTCAGATACAGAGATCAGAAACCCATCGTTTCAGTGTCTTGAGAATAATCAAACGGCCAGAATACTGCTTGCCCATGGCTGCTTGTGTTTGAATCCATCCCTAGCATTAAAAAGTCAAACCTCTTTTCCATTTTCCCTAAAGAAGGGAGCACACTTTCCATTTTGACACAAGCATTTTTCTTGAATGACTATCCAAAATGCTTCTTTCTAAACAATATTTAGTCATTAGTAGTTCATATTTTAAAATGCTATTTATTATGAGTGGAAATACGCAAAATTTCCTTAAAAGCTGACTTGCAAATGTTAATATAGGGATAAATGAACAGTTGATGAATAAATCCTTTAGAAACAAGCTGCTTTAGAAACACTCTATAAATTTTCCCCATTACCACATTTAAAAAACATTTAAAATAATTGTTGGAAGTCACTGAGTGCTGATAACTCTGCTTTATGAATGTGGACTAATGGAGTAAAGTGATAATTAGCTGCTGTTGCGTTTTAGTTCAATCACGCCAGGGCTGTACAGTGCAGCCTTTGCCTTTTTATTTTCTGTAGGAAAATAAAATCTGCTTGGTGGTCTCAAGTAACAGCTCTTGCAGTACCTCACTGGGTCAGGGGAAGGAAGGCAGAGACAACACTGAGGAGTGTAGATGCTTCTGCAATATGGAAACATCCCTGCAGGATGATTTTTCTTCAGCAGAGTCTGATTTTCAGGTCCTGTTGCAGTCAAAAGGGATCAGAGCGTCACTGTCACCAGAGCCACCAAGGGCCACCACATTGTTTCTCAGGCCTCCTGCTGACACCGTGGCACTTTTGCCAGGCCAGTGGTGCTAGCTGGGAAACTTCTGGGCACCCTCGGCACCTCTTTCCTGGTCATAGGCAACTGCTTTCAGCCATTGACTTCAAATCTGGGGCTGTAGTTGCTTCCACCTCTACAGCCTTCACCAATTAACTTTCCGTTGAGGTGGTTACATCCTAGTGAGGACAATTTTAATGAATTTAAATTTGCTTTTGTACTATTTTTTTCTTTGAAATAGTCAAGCTAGCATGAGGTAGCAGCATATCCCTCTTAGAAGATGAGTAAAAGTGATTGTGCCTGTCTCAGAGGGTGGAAGTAAGATTGGCGCAGCCAAGCCTGTCCTCCCAAACCTACCTTCTGCAAAACATCTCTCTAGTGACTGGTAACAAGGACCCAAATAAATAAAAAAAGACCAACCACACATGAAGAAATGAAATGTACTGGTTGGCTGCAGCCGTGTTAAACTAGACATTTTAATTCACCAGTAAAGGGACAACTCTTGTCTTTGGGTTATTTATTATATATTGAACCTAAGAGTGGCTCTTTGGCATATTCTTGGTTGCTTGTTGAAGTGCTGTGGTGCCTCCAAGTAGTGTCACTCTGACATGTCACCAGCCTCCCAGGACAAGCAGAAATCCCCATGGCAATTCTAGTACCGGGGTGCCCAGGGGTGTGCTAACATCTAGCCTCATAACCACTCAAGTAATTTTCTCACTTCCATTAGCTGGACTCAGACCTGGACCAGATGCAGAATCAACTGAGACTGCATGAGTTATACCACACAGAGTATTGTAAGGAGATGCTTGTGTGCTCTGTCTGCATTGTCTTTGACTATCAAAGAATGCTTAACTGTTTAAAATGCTGAAATGATTCTATTAATCCATATGAGCTCTGGAGTGATAATGAGAAGTATTAAAATGTCATTAAAAAGCCAAAATCACGGAAGTCAAATGCAGTTTTCTCTGAAAGGAGACTCGTAGCCTTTATCCTATGTAGCAACATCAAATTAAAAGTAACTGAAGAGTCATTCAGAGCTCCCCAAAACCTGAAGAAAGAAAGATACAACGTAAAACACAGCAGCTTGTAAACTATGTTCAGTTGAGTCAAGGCCATTGTCATCTAATGACTAGATACACTTCATAAAAGTCATTCTGTTAGATCGGTCACCACATTTAGAAGAACGGTTGTAAAGACCATTATATTTCAATGAAATCACCACAGTGCTTGGCTAGTACTAAATAACAGTGTTTAAGAACTGTCGTAGAAATGTAAAGCAATATTTTCAGCATTTCCACTTGAAGAGTTTTACATATTTTGAGCCACATACTGCCATGATCTCTGCTCTACCCCGTGGTTTTGTTGGCAGCTGCTATAGCAAATTGAGTCTGAAAATGAGATCTTTGAAAGGCTGTAAATATTTTTATTTCTTGCTTCTCTTTGTACCTGCAGTTCAGAAAGATATTTTAGGTTTTCATTAAAGGTTTTATAGCGAGCTAAGTGTATTGGAAAACCCGTGTCCTCCAGTGGTAAACTGGGTAGCTAACTATGCATTTGGCTGTGGCAGCTGCAAGCCTCAATAACTAATTCCTTCAGAAACGCTGATGCATCACGAACACATGCATTCTGAGAGCTGAGATCTGCTGCCTCATCTCGTCAGTGGAAAAGGCTTTATGGTTCAATATTACTCTGAATTTTAAGAGCTCTTTAGCACAGCAGCAAGGTTTTCACTGCTGTACAAAAAAAAAATTACTGATTTCTACAAGCATAATGCTACTTTTTTGTCATTCAGTGAAAAAATTTAAGGGAGGAAAGGAGAATTTTGCAAAGGGAGGTTGACAATGTTTGAAAAGGAAGGTCGTTGAGAAATGAGAGTTCAGGAAAAACATGACACCTAACAAGGAATGCAGGTGGTCATTCTCCAGTAATGTTTTGTTGCTGTGTATGAACATGTTGAAGTATCTTGGCAAAGGTTTCTCCACATCAGCCTGAGGACCATGTCAAGCTACTCCTGATAATTTTGTAGAGGTTTTACTCATGCGGTGGCTCAACCTCATCAATGCTGTGTGCTAGATACCTGCTGAGAAGCACCTCCTTAGGCCGTGTACAAAAAGCACAATCTGCCATTGGCATTTCAAAGAGTCCCATGGGACCATCCTTACCCCTTCACGTGTATGTGTAGCCTGCTTGTGTGGCCCAAGCACTTGAAAAGTTCCACAAGCACTAATTGCTGGGGCTCCTTGCCTGCAGCTCTTTCATGAGCTTACACGTGGTTGCTCTGCTGCCAGTTGGACCACTCTGAGCTATTTTCCACCTGCCGCCAGCCCCAACTGGCAGAGTATTGGTCTCAGAGTGTCCCTGGACTCAATCACCCTTGAATTGAAGTAATGATGCTTTTTACCATTGACTTCAGCCAGCTGTGAGTGAAGCCCTGTGCTGATTTGCATTTAATCAAGGGTATTTTTCTCCTTTCCTTTTTCAGCCTTGCTTTGCAGTTTGTTTGTCTTTTTTTTTTTTTTGAGAGGTATTAAAAATATGCAATGAAAAAGGTCTGTTAGTGCTTAACACTCTAAAAATCAGGGGGTTGTTGTTCCCTGGAAGCAATTTCTGAACTTTTTCTGCCTGACAGTGCCAGTAGATTTTCCAGAGACAATAATCACAAAATGTCAATGTTGCTAAATGGGGACAATAAATTTTCGAAAGTTCCATAACATGATTTTACCAGACATTAAAAAGGTCAGGCATGAACTGCAAATACATTCCTGTCTCACAACTATATGCCTCTTCAGTTATAGAGTAAATGATCATTGAGATAAGCAGTCAAGCAGTTATTCTCCTGTTTCGTAATGGCCCTATAATTTGCTAGTTAGGTGGGTTGGCTCTCCTGAAAAGATAAGGAGAACTTGTTACAGTATGAAAATTCCTCTGCTGTAGAAAGGAGCATGAAGAAAACAAAATTTAGAAAGAATCTTGGATCAAATGTAGGTTATGTAGTAAGGCATCCACTTTCTGTGACTTTCTGGAGCTCTCTGGGACCATGAGAAGAGACATTAAAAGACAGGCGTGAGCTAAGGCGTGGAGATGAAACCCTCCCTCCCCTTACTTATTGGTGCCATGCTAAACATGCACTCTGGTTTCTTTTCTGGGAGCCTTCTGAATTGTGCCTGTGACCCTGCTGGGAGAGGAAGAACAGTGCTGGTGCTGGAAGTGGAGGGAACACACATCATCTCCGTTTCCCATTGAGTAAGAGGCATGTCAGGGGAATCCCCACATCCCACCTCCTCACTGAGACCAAAGGGTCTCATCATGCCTACAAGGCAATTCAAGTGCAGAATCTGCTTATAAGTACATTACATACATTATCTGCTTTAAGGTGAACCCTACGTGTCATCTCAGCATTTGCAGAAACAGAGATGTCCAAACCACCACATATTCAACAGCTGTTTTGGAAACTGGACAGATTTTTTCCATCATAGGAGTGGTTTAACCAGCTCTGAGTTTTGCCCTCTCAGAGTCGGGGTGGTGAGAGCATGCTCTGAATGTGGCTCAGATTGCTGGGGCTGGAAGGAAAGCTGGGCATCTTCCCTGCTTTCCCCCCTTCCTTTTGCTAAGGACTCAAGTTCCAGGGTGGCTGCTGGTCAGGTTTGCTCAGTCAGAAACTGGCTGCAGTTCTTGTTCCTGCACACTGAGAGAATTCAACTGGTGACTCTCCTTGGTCTCCACGGCTATGTGAGCCTCAACTTATATTTCAACAGCAAGTGAAAATACCAACTGAACCGATGATTTACCATTTTTATTCTGATCAGAGTCTGATCCCTTCTGTTAAAAAACAATGGGTTGCCAGCTGTATGTATTTCATTTCTGCTTTTGAATATCAACTGAAGACTTGACATAGAGATAGCAGAAGGAGGAGAAGTGAATTAACTGCAGTGCCCACCACCAGAGTGAGCTCCATGCATGGTAAACTCATATAGAGATCTGAACATCATGCCAAGGAGGGGAGGGACCTCAAGTAGTTAGACACATCTGTGTGGGAGAGATCTGATCTTATGTTCATGGCAAACCTCTTCAGAGTCCGTGTACTAATTTGAGTAACACTTCTTACTAATAACTGTATTCAAGTGCTGCATAGCATTGGAGCTGTAGGAGTGTAATTTTGTGTAGCCCAGAAAAGTTAGAGGTCTTGCTGTGCTTTAGCAAAACCCCTACTAAGCTGAAGCCTTTGTTTAAGTTAACATACAGGGAAAAGGGATACTGCCATGTTTGACTCATAACCTCAATAATCATTATTTCCTGTAGGATTTTAATGACCTTTATGGGGAAGAAGGATTAGTAGAAGAGAGGTCTTGGAGGAACAAGATGGTCCTGCTACTACCAGCTCCTCTTTTGGATCAGTAGTGCATGGTGGGGAGTGATTTTTAGGACAATAAAGGAAGAAGTGGACAGAATGAAAGTTTGGGTGGGGAAAGAAATGAAGAATAGAGCCATAGAAAGACTTGGGAAACCAAGGAAAAGAGAGAGACAGGAAGAAAGGAAAAGAATGGCTGATTTGAAAATGGAAAGAAAGGACAGAGCAACTGTAAAGAAAGAAATCCCTCCCAGAGCAGCAGGGCCTGTGCACACCAGCTAGCTCTGCCTTTGTAGATGGCAGTGGAGCATCCCAAAAGGTTCTCATCAGGAACCTTTGGCACCCGGAGTGGCTCTGTTGGGAAAACAGGGATTAGCGGCACATGTGGAAAGACAGTTTGTCATTGCAAACACTTAGCTGTGAATTGTTCATCCTATCAAGGTGACCTGTTATCAGGGTCTTGTAGAGCAGCAAGCAAAAGATGAAAAAAGGCAATTAGTTTTCATGTATTACTGAGTTTCTTTATGCCCCATGGGCACTCCTGCTGAGGCCACCTGAAGATTTACACTGCAGTTGTAACAAACTAGATTTTTCTGCATTCTTCCATATGCAGTAAAAAATATATATATATATCTTTTGTATAATATCCTGGCAGATAAAGCAGAAACCTTTTGTGAATGTGGTGCAAGTGTCCATTAAAACATACAATGTTGATCTGTTGCCCCAGTTTGCTTTATGCATAGCATTCCATCACCTTGTAGCTTGAAGAATGCTCCAAGCCTGACTTTTCCGAAGGAAAAATTCTTTTGAGATTCAAATAAAAATGAGATGAAGGCTGAAAACTTAAGAGGCAGCTTGTCTTTGATGTAAATATATTTGCTTTGGTAGAGTAGAAAGCTGACATACACGAATGCAAGTTTTCCCAAACATTCATATGGGGCACATGTTTGAAACAAGATAGGAAAACTGGCAAAGCAGGAATTTTCTCAGAACCAATGGCCTAATAGGAGGAAGAAAAAGTAGTTTTCAACACTTTCATTGGCCAAAATATCTTGTTACTTGATTGATTGATTAATCACTATGTTCGCATGAGGTGAAAAAGCCCATGCTGGCATAGGATAAGGGGTTGATGCTTTGATGCTGCTGGTTTTGCCCAGAAGCTCTGGGTGATGTTCACATACGAGATGTCCCTATGGACCAGCTGGTGGTCTCAGCACAACACCGAGGGCCTGGCTGCCCTCATGCAAAGGGTGCATTGCCATTGCTATTTTCTTTGACGTGGACTTTGCACCAAGCTATCTCTGCCCCAGAGGCAGAATTGTTCATCTCCCAGGGTGTCTGGTTCAGCCACACAAGCTCCTGCTTGGCCGGTGGCTACCAAGTCTGGGGAACCGACCAGCAAACCAAGCCACCTGCAAGCCCTGCTGAGCCAGGAGCTGCAGCAGCCATTGCGAAGCCTGTCGAAGGTGGTTTTCAAACTGTTGGTTTGGAAACTAGCTGTAATTTTAATAACTGATTTCTCTAAGCCGGGCCAAACTGCCTCTGAAACGTCCCAGAAACCTGTCTTAAAATTACACAGTATCCCATCAGCTCAGACCTTCCTTCAGGTGTGTTTGTACATGAACACCAGCCCTGCTGTTTTGTGGGGATGAGAGAGCTTGGCTCACGTCCTACTAAAGTGCTGTAGCTGGCAAATCACCGCACATAAATAGTTTTTCCAAAGACAACTACCTCCCTTACTGGGCAAGATTTATTTCTGGAAAATGTTTCAAAGTGTGATTATATAGCATCTGACATAAATTGCCCACACAGAGTAACCAGACAGCTGGGTGATTGTTTAATGCTGGCTGCTTTCCATCCTATTGTTTCAGAGGTATCAGGTAATAGATGGTTCATATGCTCTGTGCATTATATAAATAATTTAGCTTACGTCTAGGAAAATACGTCTTGTCCATGAAGCAGAGAATTACTAGCTGTGCAGCTCAGAGATGGCTCTAAACCCTTCAGTCAAGCGTAATAAATTAGGATACAGTGAAAGAGTTATTTTCTTCACCATTGCCATTATTTGATGGGGCTACCACAAAGCTCTATGTGAAATCCTATTGCCTGTATGAATGTTGCAACTTAAAGTTTAGAGTAAGATGCAAAGAAACTGTGTTAGATCAGAATCAATAGAGGTACTGTGGTAGGAAAGCTTTACGAGGCATTTGCTTACGTCATTTCAAAGAAACAGAAGCTTCATACTACTTGTGCTTAGATAACCAAAATCCTATATTTTTAACCTATGATGTCGACCAAATGCTCTAAAGAGGGACTTTTACCTACGAGAGAGGACTGGAAACACCAGCCAAAGCCTGAATATATTTGAAGTCAATGTTGAAATTCTGCTGAGTTGCAGAACATCGTGATTTTCCCCCAGATGTTTCTGTTCTATACAGAAGCATACGTCTACATTTCTGAAAGCAGATGAATTACTGTTGCCTGAGAAGTTGCCGCCCATTGGGATGCTTAGTTTGCCTTAACTGTGATTTTTTTATGTATTTGATTATATGACTGTAACAGGAGAGTCTTTAGATTAACAGCTTGTCAAGAGAAGATGACTTCTCTTAGATATTTCTGCCATTCACTTTTCCTTTGATTAAGAACATTTTCTATATGGGGGCAGCAATTAAGAAACTTTTCTTTTCAATGAATGGATCAAATTATCCATGTTTCAGTCCCCATCTTCTTTGTTAAAGTGCATAACCTTTATTTTTACAAGCAGCACATCAACAAGTAATAGCCATTTCATATCCTAAAACACACACAGCTACACAATTTCATCCCCCTGTGTACCTACAGCATATAGTAAAGGGGGCTGTTATACCCATAAATGAATTGCTTTATCCATGGGGGATGTTAAAAAGGTGATGAAAAGTTAATGTTGTATTTGTTTCTGGTTTTATATACTCATTAAAATGATTTATAAGCATGATGTTTATCTAAAACCACAATTAGAATATTAGATTAAGTGTTTACTTTTGATGTGGTACATGCAATTTTGTAGGAAGCCAGAATACAATTTCATCCTGGTGCAGAGGGAATTGAGAGAACAACTCAAGTTGTTTCTCAGTTAATTACTGTTCTCATTTGCTTCACCTCCTCTCTGAATAAAGTCCCTTAATTAGAAGGGGTAAGTAAGGTATTGTACTGGCATGTACTGTCTTACAAAGCTGAATCGGTGTTGTTTCTATAGGAAATCAGGTGAAGAGATGACAAATCTATGCTCTTGGGGGGCTGTTTGTGCTTGGTGTGAAATGAGCTGATGCGCATCGCTCAGGCTCTCAGCAGGGAGGTGTCTGTCCTACAGATGGCAAGTTAATATGGGCTGAGAACCTACTTACATTCCACAGACCTCCCGGGTCACAGGACAGCTGGTCCTATGGGCAACACTGAGTGAGAGCATTTTCAGTGGTAAAAAATCACTGACTTTTCAAGTCTAACACCTTCTCTCCAATATTGAGACCCCATCCACACTCCTGGTTCAGCAAGTTGGTGAATTGCAGTTGGGACTGGGCAGCAATGTCTGAGATGTTGGATAGTGGATCTAAGGGAGCAGTGTGGTACTGACCTATAGACGTGTAAGACAGTTCATGCTACAAGCGGGTGTGGGGTGAGAAAGGAGCTTTGTGCATGAGACTTGATGGGTCTGAAGGGCAGCAAAAAGGAGGAAAGACAAGGTCATGGCAGCAGCCCTGGGACCAGGGCAATGTGAAGACCCCTCTTTTCTTCCATGTCATCCTTTAGGCTGGGCACAGGCTGGAAGCTATGGGCTCACCCAGGCCTGGAGGGAACCAACAGCATAGGCAGATCCTAGTTTTGAGACCTAACCCCAGGCTGCCTCCTCAGCTTTGCAGCAGAGCATGGAGTGGGTGAAGGATCAACTTTTCTGCAGGTTGTGTGGCCCTGGGAGTGGTACAAGGTGAAACTGTGTCCTGGCTAGGGTGAGGGGAACTAGCCAGGATCCTTCTTGATGTGGGAGATGAAATTACCACCTCAGATGTCCCATAGGGTGCTCCTAGTTTTCTTTGTGGTTAGTTTGTCCACGGCCAAAGTGCATGACAGGATGAGAAGCAGCCACCTGCATCTCACTGAGGGTCTGGGGGCCAGCAAATGGCACACACCACGGGCTGGACCACACAACTGTGCGGCTGAATCCCCTCATGGGAAATGACACTGCAGCACACCATGGGGGTCCATGGTCCCCTGCAGATTTTGTTACAACCATTTGCACTGGAGCCGCCATAAAGCTGGGAGCACCTCTGTGCAGCCCTGCGGTGCCAGAGGCATGGAGCGACCTCACCCCACCGACAGCCCGGCAGTCATCAAAGCCCCTGGGCCACGCCACCAGCCTCTGCTGGGCTGGATTACCCCTTGTGCTCACTGAGATGTGGCCAACAGTGCTGGAGGAGTACTGGAATGGGGCCAATAGGGTTTGAGGGACTGGTGGGAGAGAAAGAAGCTAAACCAGCATAAAGAGCAGGAGACTTAATTCCAATAGTCCTTGGGAAGCAAGCTTTCATCTGTTCTCCACACACCTCTTGCTCTTCAAATCCTGGGGTGACCCCTGGAGCCCGGGGTAGGGGACATTCTTCTCCCCTGTGAGATCCTTTCCACCTCGCTGCTCTCTCTGTGCCCGCAGACCCCTGCTGTCACAGCAGGGTCCTTGCCCTGTACCATCCCCTGGCTTGGGTTCACACCCCTCTGGCACGGAGCACCCAAACTCCCTCCATGGGATGTTTTTGGGAAGTCTGGAGATGAATTTTGGAAGAGGGAAGCTTGCTCCAGTGGGCTAACCAAGGGTGCATTTCATGTTGTTGTAGACTGAGAGGTGCGGAGCGCATAGGAGGTGCTGAGGCAGCAGCACACAGACAGCGAGGTGTCGCTCCATCCTCCCTGCCAGCCCAGCTCCTTGGCAGAGGACAAGCCAGTGTTGCTCTTTGCAGCTGCTTTCACATAGTATTGCACAGCGTTTTATACAAATCTTGGATAATTCAGTGTTACCTGCTCCTTGAAGTGGGGGGGGGGTGCGAGAAAGTGCCACACAGTTCCTTAGGAAACCAAAAGCTGAATTCACAGAGGAAAAAGCGAATAGTAGACTAATACATGAGGGTCATAAGGATTTCTGTGGCCAGCCTGATCTGCCTTCAGCTGCTCCTGAAAGGGGAGTCTTGGCCTGTGCTCCAGTTGGGCAGGATCTTCCACCCAGCCCTTGCAGCAGCTGCCCCCAGGGCTGCTCTCATCAACCTCAGCCAGCAAAGCCCATAAACCCCAGCTCCCTCCTCTGCTCCCCTAGCTCCCTCCTCTGCTCCCCTAGCTCCCACCTCTGCTCCCCTAGCTCCCACTCAGCCCTTGGTGGGTGATGGTGCACGGGACCAAAGCATAAAATCCCTATAGACAGAAGTGTAAATAGCACTGAACCAGGCAGCAGCTGCACCCAGTTTCTGTGTGGTTTTGAAGCCTTTCATTGAATTGTGCTGCCCTCTCTGCATGTGTACAGAAATGACCGAAATCTGTGGGGAAAAAAATAAAATCAGGCGCAAAAAAAAGTGTGTAATTTCTAGCACATCTTCCACCCACACAGCCCAGGAATCGGTGACAGCCTTTGGTCGGTGTAGGAAGCTGAGTAACAAACTGAATCTTTGATGGGTGGGCTGGAATTCCTACAACTGCAAGAAAAAAATAGTAAAAATAGCTGACTGTCCTGAATGATGTTTCCAAAGCCGCTAATCCGGCGCTGGTACTAGTAATAAGCCTACTTTGTATAGGACAATAGGAGCAGCTGGGCACACACCCCACTGTAGAAGCAGCAGACTGTTGCTGTCCTGTAGCCCTTGGAATAACAAGCCTCGCACAGGGGTGGGGAGATGCAGCCCAGCGAGGTGGATCACAGCACAGTGGCAAAGGCTGTGTTATTTCCTTGGCTTTTTCTGGGGAGGTGGAGGTAGGTGGAGAGATGTGCAATATGGAAAGAAAACTGAGGAAGACAAAGAGAGGCAAATTGGAGGGCCTGGAGCAAAGCAGATCTGAGATGAAGAGGTGCTGAGGGAAGGAGGTAGCAAATAGCGAGCTAATATAGCACATCCTAAATCCAGTGAGGACTGAAGCAAATCCTCTGCGTGCACCCTCCTTGGCTATTTCTTCCTCCAGCAGCCCTCCTCTATGTCATGTTGAGGCAGAGGTGGGTAGAAGTTTATTTTTCCTGTACCAAACATGGTGTTAGTTGGATGTGCTGGCACAGGGAAGGACACGAAGCAGCCCAGTGCCAAACTGAATAGAATCATAGAATCATAGAATCATAGAATCATAGAATCATAGAATCATAGAATCACCAGGTTGGAAGAGACAGCAGCTGCATCTATATCTGACTGAGGAATATTTATTGCCTTTGAAACTTAAGTGTTGTAATGCTGGTGCCTACCCTACTGCAGCAGGCAGGTAGGGAAAATCAGGGCACGTCCCAGGAGCACTCCAGGGCTGGTGCTGGGAAGCACGTCCTGATGATTGCATTTTAGCTCAGTGGTGATAGAGGGCAGAGTGAATTCATCAGCAGATAGGAGGATGCTAGCGGACTTTCACCTGCTGGTTTCTAAATGGTTGAGGACTGTGAGCGGCACCAGTGGTGTTTGGAAATGCAACAAAGGCACAAAGCCACCTCTGACTTCACGTTGGGAGTTTTGCCTTGGCAGCAATGAAGTGTAATCAAGCCTCCATGCTCACAAGCTTTTAGCTACCTGCTTCAATTGAGCTTCTAACTTAGGATGGACTAAGATCAAACACATTGTCAGCAGCCTTTCCAAAGCTGAGAGCAGCACAAAGATAGCACTGATGTGCCTCACATGTAGCCATAAGCAGTGTTGCCTTCATCAGGGTGGGTTCGATTGCAGTAATACATCATGAGTGTCTCTTGTGTTATAGGGATACCCAGCAGCACTGCCAACATTGTGTCAGTGTTTTCCTTATAAACTCCTTATTTTTATCACTTGACTGACAAAGTGCCAAATGCCTGTGCTGTCACCTCTAAGATGAACTGAAAGATGTGAGGAACAGTGTTTTTCTGTTCCTATTAACTGAAGAGAAATGTTGGGTTTGTTTCATATAAGTAGGTCAGATGCTGAAGTTCGTGTCATTTGAGGTGTTTTGGAGTGTCTGACCCTTGAGTGAATTTCTTTTTCCATGGTGGAAAGCCCAGGTTTGAAAGCTTGGAGGTGACCAGACTCAGTGGCATGAACTGGGCCACATTGAAAACACAGGCCAGACATCAGGGCTCATTATAGACATGCTATTTCCAAGGATGTGATGCTTTTGTGTCTGGGGACCAATTCTTCATTGCACTAATGTAATTTCATGCTGCTTTACTTGCGTGAAGATGCGCTCGCATACGCAGAACCTACTTCTCTTCCTTGTGCTCTTCTCTAATGTCCTTCTTCCAAATATCCCAGGCACACAGTAGCCTGAAATAAGGACACCTCCCCTGGTTCCCAGCTCCCAGCAAGATGGACCAGAGCTCAGATGGGTTGAAGGGCACTCGCTACACTTACGTTTACCTCACTTCCATCAGCTGAGTGGAGCTGACTGGACCAGGGTGCAGCCTTGTGATGTCTTTGCACTAGGAACCAAAAATTTTTGCAATTCTGAGGACAGCGAGTTCCCACTCAATCCCATTCTCTGACTGAGTGTCAGGGTGCTGGGTTTTGTCTCCACTTTGCACCTGCCCCTTTCCTGTGTCTCCCTCAGCAGGATAAATGCCGCAGGGTCAGCTGTGTGTCCTTCTTCAAGGACTTCATTGAGCTTTTGGAGCCACTATCAAATCTTCATTCCCCATCTCATATGACCAAAAGTGTTTTTTGTTTTTGCTGAATATTGTTACTATGCGACCTAACAGTGAGCAGCTGGGTGTGATGTTGGATGGAAAGGGGTTGGTTGCAATAGCTTTAACTGTGATAAAAAACATGTGCTTAATGTTATTTTTAGACTAGTGTATGTTAAGAGGTCGTAAAATTTTAATCTAAATACAGCTTTGTATAAACACACAGTTCTCAGGCACCTTAAAATTGAGATCACTATGTCTCCCCAGGTTCAAGCTTGCTTACACAATGGAAAAGTCAGAGTTAAATGCAGAAATGAAGAAGTCATTTCAGTTTCCCCTGCTGATTTTGCTTTTCTTCACATAACATCATTTTGGAAAGAAAATCATTGCGGTAACTGATGGGTCTCACGGGCCAGGCAGCTGGACTGCTGGGAAGCTGCAGTTCAGGTTGAGGCTCGCAGCTGGTCTCATCCGTCCAGGGACCACTCTGTACTGGAGCTCATATTCCACTTCTCAGAAACCCTCTTTAATTTTATCTCTTTGCCTTGTCTCTTGCACTGAAAATGATGAATATCTCATTTTCCTGCCCCAAGTCTTTGCCTCTATCCTACCCTTCCCTGTGTGTGTGTGTTTGTGTGCACACACACATTTGTTAGCCCATTCACACTTGAGTTTACGTTTGGCAGGTGCCCTCCTCCGAGTCAAGCAGTGCTCTCTTATTTTTCTAGCAGCCAGCAATCTGATTGACCTTTCTTGAAACTTTAGTCTGAAGCTCAGATTTCATTAGACCTAGTGAGCCTTATGACCAAGAAATCACAGTTGGGGTTCAAAGATCCTGTGCTGGCAGGTGGGTAAGAATATGGAGACAGCTTAGATGGCGCCTGAAGGTTTGGCTTGAGAGGTGGCTCACAGCAATCTCCTATTTCCTCTGCCCTTTCACAGAGATAAAACCTCAAAGAATGACCTTGGAGGAATGTAATATCATCTTGTTTTCAAAAAAACTATTGATTTTTTTTTTTTCAACAGGGCTGTTATTATTCATAAACCTTTAAACAGTGGTTTGCTTAATAATTAAACAACCACGGAGAGAGATTCTTCTTAATCTGGAGATGTGCTAATTTCTAGATGACTTATTTTGAATTCTCTGCAAATCTGTTTTTCGGGACTGTTCTGCCCTCCTCTGTGAGTATCAAAGGCAGCTGCCTTGATTATTGCGAGTCTTTCGTCACCGATGAATGAAAATTTCCCAATAATCCTGTTGGAGGCAGCAAACAACAAAGAAATGGTGATGCTTTATATGCAGAAGGAAAGCCCCAACACATCAGCCACTGCAAAGCTATTTGTAAAACTCATGCAGAGGCTCAAGGACATTACTCAAGGTCTGTGGCAGCAGGAAGGTGACCAACACAGGAGACCGCAAATGCTTTAACCCTGTACTCACAATCTGCCTAACTCTGTATTTATTGTCTGCAGCCTGTGTAGTGGCTTCTGTCATTCTTGCTACTACGTCTGCCTAAACGAGTCTTTGGAGATTTTAACTTAATGAAATCGTTCTCCTTGTTTCAGAAGGAGCTTGGCTTTTCATAGTGTCCCATGCTGTTGTCACACGGCTGAGAGCAGGCATTTCAACCCATCACTTGCTATGAAAGCAAAAGGAGTATGGCTGTGGCACTAAGAGGACACAGCTGGAATTTGAAATCTTAGATGTTCCCCTAACAGAGGCAAGCCCTTGGGCTATGGGCATCCATGAAGTCTGCTGGCAGAGATGTCAGTCCTCTTTTTTTCGAATTCACACCTTTAGCATTTTAACGGCCTCTCAGGATCACACAGGGGTGGCTGTGGAGAAGAAAGGTCACCAGACAAGTAAGGTACTCTGAACTGCAGAGGAAAATGAAAGAAGAAAACGTCAGACAGATTATTGTCTCCAAATGTGTATTTTTGGGTGAAAATCAAAAAAGTTGGTGGGTTTTACACACCATGGGATTCCTGTAAAAGGCAGTCCAGTATGCAACACTCACTGCAGCTAGTTTTGACCTCTGTCAACAGAGTCAATTATTTTCCCCTCAAAGGTCTGGATGGAAGCTCCATCACTGTGGAGAACCTCATCACAAAGACATGTGGGGTGAAATCCCAGTGTTACTGGTTATCATGCGGTCTCTATGAGCACTGTGAGGATATTTCAGGTGACACACAGCGAGGGCATTTCAGGTGATGCACAGCAACACATTCCACTGGAGACCACAAGACCAAATTCAGCCCTTCTCACATCCCTTCATCCCAGAGGCAGTACACTGGATTTAAATGAAGAGGAGAAGCAGAACCCTAATCCTGATGAAGCATCATTTTGTCCCAGCAGCAGGATGTGAGCCATTGCTGATCTCTTTCCTTTTCCTGGCTGCTAGGAGGGAAATCTGTCTGTCTTTATTTCCTTCTCTTCCCTTGATCTTGCTTGCTCACCGGGGACAGGGTTTGACCACTGCCTGATTGCCACCAGCCCTTCTCCTCCCTGATGGCGCAGTGCCCTGTGCTGCTGGCGCAGGCAGCTGCGGGGGTAAGTGACAAGGAACTGCAGTCAGAATTCTGGTCTCCATTGCATCCCTTTCTATATAATCCATCTTTAAATATATTCATCCAAACACACTTCATCCTGGAAGAACAGATCCTAGATGTGATGTACTTAATTCTGAGTCACCAAAACTCGACTGATGTCCCTGAGCAACCTAGTCTCAGCTCTGAGCTGATGACCTCTGTGGGGTCACTTCCAGCATAAATTTTCTGCTGAGGCTTCAGTCAGCCCTGTATGAGTCAGTCCGAGTAACACCAGCAAACTTGTACAGACACTGCACAGACGAGCTTTGGTGGCAAACAGCAGCTTAAGGCTTTGTAGGTGACCTCAAAATTGCACTAGGAGATGATTAGTACAGTACTGACACACCGTGGCATATGATGCACGTTTTCCAAAGACAAGAGTCTGCCACAGGTGTCTGTGGCCAGAATTGCTTCAGGTCTAAATCTAAAGCCCCAGGATCCTTCTCTGACTACTCCTTTTGCCCCTTCTGTTTATTCTGACCTCACTACCCAGGAAGGATTATAATTCCCACAAACAGCAAAGGTTTCTTCTGTTCTTAGGCTCTTTGAATTAGACAAAGAATTTCAAGTTCAGCAGCATCAGCAGCTTGTACACCACTGATCCTGACAGCCCTGGCTTTGCAGGTACCAGTAGAGCTCCTTTATGACTGAGTGCCATTTCCTACAGATCTATACGGGGACGATGGGGCAGCTCGCTCAGAGAATGAGCCTGGCTTGGCACTCAGGCAGGCAGAGCCAGGAATAAGGACAAAACTGCTGATTCAGGGTCCTACAAACATAGCTGATCTCATCGCAGTGAAAATAGGTCACTAATCACACATGGCCAGCATCCAAAAACTAGCCAGGAAAATTGAATATCTGCTGGCTGAAAACTCTGTTTTACTCGAATGCACAGAAAGAAAGCAGTCTGCTTTAATTTGTTTAAAACAATCACCAGATTTTGTGACTGGGAGATGAAGACAGTGATCTCCCTCCCTTGTTATTTTTTTAAGCAAGCAACTAATTTATTGTTACAGCCCATCCTTTGCTTCCGTTCCCACACATTAAAATAACGTGTAGGTCACACTTCTGTGTTTAGCCTCAGTTACAGCAAGTTGGACTGATTTCTAAAGAAAGCATTAGCATTACTCTGTATGTTGATGACACTGGTTTCTTTTATAGGCTTCTGTCTAGTGAAATGACTGAGCTTGTATTGCCAGAATTAGACCTTTCTAAATAAAAATAGCATCAAGGTTTCAGGATTTTTTTTATAAGACGAAACTATTCATTTCTTTTTAGATCATTCCGAGTTTCTTTTTAAGGTGTTTTCCCATCCTGACATCCTGAATAATTAAATGAGAGAGCACTTAGGCTGTAGCAGGGCTGAGAGTTACTGATGTGGAATAAGTGTACCCTGATGTTACACAATATGTATGGCAGGAGGCAAAGGACAATCAATATAAATGAGTCCTTTTTTCCTTTGGATACATACTCTCTTTCTTAGTCAGTAACTGAGGAGAATATGGAAGCTTTGCAGAGATAAGATCTGCTCAGATTTTAGATCTGTCTCTGTCTATCTGAGATTAGCTCAGGCACATTTTTTCTACTGAGCATCATGACCTCGTAAGCAGGACTAGTCTTCACCTTCACTTGCGGACCAAATCGTGACATGCCCAGGTGAAAAGGGTTATATGAAATGATTCATTGTTGTTAAAATCGTCATAGGAATTGGCCAGAAATTATTACTTGCGCACCTGAATGGAAGACCCAAAAGAGGATTAAAATACGATTTCTTAGTACACGTGCTCTTGAACACTTTTCAGCTCTGTTACCAGAAGGGTTATACTTAGGCTGGACATAAGGAAAAAAATTTTCACGGAAAGGGTCATTGGGCACTGGAACAGGCTGCCCAGGGAGGTGGTTGAGTCACCTTCCCTGGAGGTGTTTAAGGCACGGGTGGTCAAGGTGCTAAGGGGCATGGTTTAGTGTTTGATAGGAATGGTTGGACTCGATGATTCGGTGGGTCTCTTCCACCCTGGTTATTCTATGATTCTATTCTATGTTACTTTAAACCTGGGAATGCAAGAACTGAGGTTATCTCACAGGAGCACTTGAATTGTCTGTGCATTATGCTACATGCATCAGCTGTAAGGTCGTGGTTTGTTCTGCTGCTCGAGCTGGTTCTTGTGTGCTCTGGCAGCGAACGGATCCTCCCTCCTTCCCTTTGCCATCATCCCTGCTACCTGCTGCATCTCATCTGTGCTGCAAGTTGTCCAGGTGCTTCCCCAGGAGGCAGACACAATGTACTAACCTCCCAGGGAGATGTTTCCTACCTGGATAGGTCCCTAGCAACTCACTGTGTCATAGTTCAAGTTTTACCTTCACTTCTCTCTCATCCCATGACTAGTGACCTCTTGTTTCAAGTAACAGGGAAGACTTTGTGCAGCACATGTAGTCACATCAGCTTATGAGACGTGGTCTTTTTAACCTGAGGGAATTTGTAGCAACTGATGCGGCAAAGCTGGCCCTGACTGTGCTGTTTCCAGTGGGAAAACCACAGAATGACTGACATGTATAAATGGCATTTCTCTGCAATACACAGAAATGGGGCTAAAGCAGGGACAGACCCAGTCATCACCAGACAGTGATTAGTTTTTATTTAGAAAGGGTTTGTGGCTCTGAGAGTCTCTCTGTTGGTAGATGATCCTTCTCATCCCTTAAGACTGATATCACTGATTCAGCCAGTGGAGATCAAAGGCATTTTTTAATGGGTGTTGTGTGCCTGACTAGCTTTTAGTGGAATTTCACTCTAAGTAAAAACAACTGATTTCTTACGTGCTACATGACTGCAAATGTAACTTTATGCAAAACATTCATCAAGTGTGTAATACAAGCAAATTTTAAACTCACTGATTTAATAACAAGCTACAGAAGGAAATAATAAAATACTTCACAGTAAGACAAAGGATTAAACTATTCAGATCAAGAAGTGAAATCAGATCTGAGATCTGTTTCAAATGCTGTCTCCATTGTTAGGTTCTGGAGTTAGATTCCTAACTGACACGAATTAAACCTTTCTGCCTACCATCATCTGAAGCATATCTAGAGTAGCACACAATACCTGTAACCTCTCCTCAAGGGTGAACATGCTGCAGCAATCAAGAGACCTTCAGCAAAGGAAAGCTCACAGTCCCTCAGGAGAGACTGCAGCTCCTCCAAGATCAGAGCAGCGTGGCCTTGGGTGAATTAATGTGTGTTTTCTTTGGCATGTGCATACAGAGAAACATATTTAAGCCTGCTGTTCACTTGCTTAGTCAGGCAAGGTTTAAGAGAGAGCAGCGGAGGGACAAACACAAGAAATGTTCAAACCCAGTGTAACGTCAGAATAAGCTGCTTTTAGGAAATCTCTTCTGAGCAGCTGAAGAAAGTTGAAGGCAGCTGGAAAGAGCAAGCCCCAAGCAAAATAACCCTACCGGGTACGCTGTGAACTATATCAGTGTAAATCTCAAATGATACCCTGTAAACAAATCTGCAGCACTGACTGCCAAAAACATGTACATCAGAAGTCAAGCCCTTGCACGTAGGCTCATATAATACTGTCTCTGTGGAGTTTATCTCTTCTGCCCACTTCTAACCCAAAATAAACTTCTTGCCCAAGACTGTGAATCAGTTCCAACATACCCTGTGTGCTGGGTTGTCAGCCAGATACTGGCAGCTCCCAATAAACTTTCTTTTTCTCTCCAGTGTGTTCAAGTTTCTGGACAAACATCCCAAAGCAGTTCCAATTCCAACCTAAACCAATAAATCAGAGTAAATTCTGAGTTAAGCTCATAGCCCATTACAGTTGTCTTATCACATAAACTGGTTAAAGTGATTTATCCTTTTACAGTCCTTCGATGAAGGAACGTCTGTTAGGAGAGGAATGTGCTGGATTTCATGCTTTGAGCATCCCAGCTGAGTTCTTAATGTTACCATAAGACTGAGCAACTTGTTTTGTTATCCTGAAAAAATTGTTCTGCCTGATAGTATATCAGCATGCAGATCTGTAATTCCTGTTCTCCAAGGGTTTTGACAACTTAATAAATCCTTTCTTGACTCTGTTGCCGTACTTGTTGGGTAGGTAAGTGTCGTTATTCACACATTAACATGGGAAAAGGCCATTTCTGAGAGTAACTTGTCCAAAACAGTGAGTGATGAGTAACCACGTAGAGAAGGGGGCTGGGCTCCTCTGTTTTCAGAGTTAGACCTTGCACCCAGGACTTCAAAATATGTTATTTATAAATTGGCAGTGGAAACCTTGGTGTTTATATCATGAAAGATATTTAAGGGATTTCAAACAGGATTAGGAGCACAGAGTTTGGTACCAGACCTCACCTTGGGGAGTTCTCTACCGTTTCTTTTGTAACCTTGAACAAGGAAGTTTGCTGCCTAAAAACATAAGTACACATAAGTGTGTATTAAAACATAGGTGATGTTTTCCATGGGGCCTAATTTGACAGATGCTGAGAAGATTTCCTCTGATGCAGTGAGATGTCAGCTGGGCTGGCAAGGACAAACCCACCTGTGATTCTCAGGTACAGGGAACAGTGATACTGGGTTACGTCTTTATGTACAGAGAGAAAAACACCTAGCTACATTTTTCATACTATTTTCTCAGTCTCCAAACCTATAGAGGTTTCCCTTTGGCACAACCTTCTGCTTCAGACTGCCAAAAAATGCCTTTTATTGGGAGCCTGGAGTTTTGCATAGAGCATACAAACTCCTATAAAGAACAAAGGATTTGACCAAACTCATCAGCCTGCTCTGATTACATATACGCTGCTTACCATTGCGGAAGAGCCGACCAAAGATCTGGACTGGCAAATTTATTTTGTGAAGAACTGCGTATTGTCTGAACAGTCTTATTGTCCATTTTTTGCGTGGTAAGAATGTTAGGTCTTACCTAAAGAAATAACTTTTCCATGGAGATATTAGAAATGTGGTTAAATGAAAATGTTCGTTGTGTTGCCTTTCTAAATTTCTAGCGGGGGTTTCACCATCTCCCATCTTCAGTCACTGGGGACATAGGCAGCTAAAATAATTGCAAGGGCTCCCCAAATGCCAGCTCATGGATGGGGAGGCCTGACACTCTCTTGTAGCAGGCAGAATCATTCTGGTACAGTTATCTATGTCTTGGGCCTTCAAGGAACATCAGTTTTAAAGGCTTAGTGTTTTTCTTTGTTTGTTTTTTCAAAATAAAAAGAAAGAAAGGGGAGAAGGAAGCAAGCAAACGCCCAAATCAGTCACTTTGAACATCGCTCATGTTTTCAAGCTCCACTTTTGGCATGTTTATTTGCATTAATATTGCAAGGAACATGAGAATATCATTCATTCTGGCAAACCCCAGCTTGTGTGTAATGACTGACACCTCCACCCCCTTCCTCCCCTCCTTGATATCGCTACGAAGAAATGCCGAAGTGGCTGACACCAAAACAACAAGTAGCATGCCTGGATATGTAATGTCACACTACTCGGGAGCAGAGGGCAGAGGCATCTCTGCCAAGAAGATGAGCTGAGTGGCATGAGCCCAGCTCTGCCTGGCTGTCTGCAGGATGATTGTCCGCCTGGCCATGAA
The DNA here is from genome assembly GCF_032191515.1 of Phaenicophaeus curvirostris. Lineage (NCBI taxonomy): Eukaryota > Metazoa > Chordata > Aves > Cuculiformes > Cuculidae > Phaenicophaeus > Phaenicophaeus curvirostris. The sequence continues at coordinate 35,507,836 of NC_091392.1, read as the reverse complement.
CAGCAACAACCAAATGGGTCATCTTTTAACTGGGGCTGCTGTGCCTTTACAACTGCTCATTAAAGTTTATTTTTTGCAAGGGGAATTATGATTATGGTTGGTCTAAGAGTAGGAGGAGCGATGCTGGGGAACTCAAAATGAACCTTGCCTTGGTGGCGCAGGCAGTCACTAAGGCAATATCAGCCAGTAAGCATCAAGCAATCACTGCCTCTGCATGTTCCAGCTCTGTGCCGTCCTCCACCCTGCATTTGCTGGGCAGGTGAGTTGGGTTCTCCAGTCTGTCAGTCTTCATTGACCAGCTAGTCTGGCTTAAGTGGCTGTTAGGGTGATTTTTCATGTTTCTGAAGGCACCACGCAGTAGTCTTTCTGATCTGTGTCAATGGTCACACAGTCTGAATCTAACCTGGGACAGGTAGGGATCTCTTGTTAGCAGTAGAAGACAAGGGCAGTGGTTTTGCCCTAAGCCTAAGAGAGGCTGTTCTAAGAAGGAATGCACAATGATGTCCCTGGGTGCCTCTAACAGATGGCTGAGACCAGAAAAGAGCCAGCCCTACAAGCATGGACATAATCTATGGGAATAATTCAAATAAACAAAAGAGCTCAATTTTTCTGGACTTTCTAAGCTTCACTCTCCATCGTATTTACTAAATCACACTGTAGAAAAGAAATAACACTAAACAACATTAGGATCCTCAGAGTGGTCCTTTTGTGGCTTCAGCAGAGCTGCTGGCTATTTCAGCAGTGGCTGCTGAAATGATGCTCAAATCGATTACTCTAGCTGGCCATTGACAGCAGCAGAGCATTTTCATGTTGAATTTCAGTGGAAATGTATCATATCACATTAATTACTATAACTATTTATTTATTATGGAAGCGACTTGGTTTTGTATCTAAATTTTGTGCTCTGGCAGGCATAAAGCCGATTAAGTTGGTGGAACTGAAAAGTTGCCATAAAAATTAGTACGTGGTTGGGGAGAGGTGGTGGAGATTACACACATCCCAAAATAGACAGACAATTTAGTGGTGCACACGTCTAGTCAGGATGACAAAGACTTTCACTGATCTATCCTAGCTGGAGGGATTAAATGTCTAACCGTTAAGCCTTTCAACTCTGCTTACAGCTTAATATTTAATTATTTCTTTTATGTGCTGTGGAACAACTACCATGGACATTTTATCCTTTACAAAAAGCTATCCAACAGCCTAGTGATTGAAGTACTTTCAAAAGAAATTTGGGTTCAGATCCCTGCTTCAAATCAGGAAGATTTTAGGACTTGACCCTGAGCCACCCTTTTCTTCTGTCCACATTGCCATCATGTACTCTAGATGTGAAGTCCGTTGTTGTGCCCTTATTTCCAGCTCTGGGACTTCAGTCCGAGAGGGCTCATAATTTAAGATCCTTAACAGCATTAATCATAGAATCATAGAATCACCAGGTTGGAAAAGACCCACTGGATCATCGAGTCCAACCATTCCTATCAAACACTAAACCATGACCCTTAGCACCTCGTCCACCCGTGCCTTAAACACCTCCAGGGAAGGTGACTCAACCACCTCCCTGGGCAGCCTCTGCCAGTGCCCAATGACCCTTTCCATGAGAAGTTTTTTCCTAATGTCCAGCCTAAACCTCCCCTGGTGGAGCTTGAGGCCATTCCCTCTTGTCCTGTCCCGTGTCACTTGGGAGAAGAGGCCAGCACCCTCCTCTCTACAACCTCCTTTCAGGTAGTTGTAGAGAGCAATGAGGTCTCCCCTCAGCCTCCTCTTCTCCAGGCGAAACAACCCCAGCTCTCAGTTGTTCCTCATAAGACTTGTTCTCCAGCCCAATCACCAGCTTCTTTGCTGTCTAATTGTCTAGAAGGAGCATGGAATTTCAGGCTGTTTGTTTTTAGGTGATAAACTTTCCAAGTGTCCTCAGGTGATGCAAGGAGAAGGGAAGACATTATGGAAGACGCCAACAGTGAAGGTGGAAATGGGAGTTTCCTCTCTCTTCCTTGGACCCTGACTGTGAAAGCCAACTTTGAAGTCTTTGCTTAGAAACTATACGAAGTGAATGTCAGGATGTGCCTTCACTTCAGCAGGGGTTGTGGCCTATGGCTATTTATACAACCTTCACAGAAGCTGAACTAACAGGGCATGAAGGTTAAAATCTATTGCTAACACTTGATAAAGAAGGAAAGGTGAGGCCTCTGGAGGGATGCAGAGGAGAGCTTTGCTAGCAAAACTGGCACATAGAGCCACACCAACACACTGATGATCACATTTGCCAAGTACAGGGGAAGAAGCTGTAGTGATTGTAGTGATGAGCATTTGTACAGAAGAAGAAAATGTTTTAGCTCAAGGAATTGACAGAGGGGGCTACCTCTTTGCTTTGACATTGCTTTGACCAGTGCTTGTCAATGTAGTTCACCCCAAAGCTGAAGCTCAGTCACTAAGACTATCAGGTTGGGAGCATGCATACAGGTGTCACAGGGGGTGGAGAGGAGAAAACGCCACAGCAGGTGCTGTGGAGACCCAGTGTGGGCAACCACAGCTTTATGAGATAGAACTTCAAGAGGACAACAGCAGGATTCTGTGTAAGACTTCGCCCCTAGAAACTCTTACTCAGTTCTCATGCTTAAACAGCCACTTCACTAAGACCTCTGCACAGCCATAAATGCTATTTGTGCTCCATGGTGGCAGTAAATGTGTGCTTTTAGTGTGGTTCAGTGTGATTGAGGGACACAGAGGAAATTACTGAGAAAATAATAGGTTAGCATGCAACAAGAGAACTATGCTTAAGCAATAAGGCAAAACTGATCAATTGTGAATCAAACTGTCACGGTGAATGTGCAGCACAGACAGAGGGATCAGACTAAAAGTGTGGATTTGACAAATCCCTTATATATTTGGTGATTGTCCTTCCAACCATATGGAGTAATTACTGTTTTCTATCCTTTTCTATTACTTTTTTTTACCATGTATGATACAGAAATAGATAAGAAATAAATAAGAAATAGATAAGCAGGTTTTTCAAATGATCATTTCAAAGTAAAGACTTGATCTGAGCACTTACCTACTTGCTGAAACATCAGCAAGCAGCTAATTTATTGCTGTCTGCAGCCACTTTGTAACAGGCTGATAAACGAGAGATTCTGTATTTTGCCACCATAAGTTTGCTTGGGTTTTTTTTTTTGGTTTGATACCAGAATTTTCCTGAGCTTGCTTTGTGCCTAAAAGTAAGCATTTTAATTCTCTTTAAAGCTTGAATAAAATCTCTTTAATTACATTTTAGTTGTGGAGGTGGGGTCTGGAGCAGGAGTATTTTGGGTATTTGTAAATGTACTATTTTAGAGTCAATTAATGAATGAGCTTTTTAACTTGGCAGTGAAATGCCCAGGGACTGAGCTACTGTAGGCATTAGAGGTGCCAGAAGCAGCAGCGCTTGGAGGTCACTTGGACTACAGGGCTGCTGAGGTTTCTCACAACACACCAAACTGCTGTGTGAGAGGAACCATTCCCTGTCCCTACTGATGTGAATCAGAGGCAAAGTAGAGGATATAATTCAAATAGCTGTGACCTGATGGGATGGGGAGGGACGTGCTAGGAAGACGGCACCTTTCACAAGGCATCAAAAAACAGAACCCAGCTCATTGCCTTGTGTTCTGATTGCTGATGAGCTTTCCTTACCTGTGAAGCAAGGATGGGCAGCAGTCGTCACTGCCGTGGCACAAGGAAAATCACAGTGTAGCACTACAAGGGGTAAGTTGGAGGCTTAAAATCAGGCCATTTATAAGGGAGATGCACCCGTGCCTTGCAAGTTGTCAGTAATCTGGCATTTTCATTGGGCTCATCCTTCTTCCCAGAGAGGCTGGTTTCCCTCCTTCCCTGCTTCCCACAAGTGAAAAACACTGAATGAGGGTCTTGGAGGGAAGAGCTGCCAGTGTGTAGGAACCAGAGGGAGCTTGGTTTTTGTGTTTACAGTGAGTTGGTAAAAAGGGGGAAAAAATGGGTCGAGGCATCTCTGGGTGCACAGCTCCCCAGCCAGCCAGACCTCCTCTGTGTCTGGAGGCTCAGCATTTCATCTTGCCTCTTCTTTTCCTTAACACACAACAGTGGTGACTCAGAGGAGTGGTGATGTGGAAGTGGGATGAAAAATGACATAGAAATGATAGATTTTTTTTTTAAATTCTCTTCTGTACCAGAACTTGCAGGTAGTACGATTCCCTTCCTGCGTAAGAGGATCCCATCTGTGACCTGGTCATACGCAGCAGCATTCATCAAATTGCAGCACTCATCATATAACAACGCACTGGTTTTCTTTCTGTCTGCTGATTTTATTCCCCAGCCATATCCCTGCAGCTGAGGTTGATGCAGGTGCCTTGCTGACATCCTGGGAGTAAAGGCAGATGCATCCATCCCTCCCTAGCTAAGGTAGTTTATGTAGAGAGTGTTTTGCAATGAAGCCCCTGGACTCACAGGCCACAAGTTTATTAGCATACAAGTTGTGTTATTGTAGTTCATTTTTTTCAGAGTTCATTTCATTGCATTTTACCACTTATCCATTTTATTGAATCTTGTTTTTTCTCCAGGCACCAGAAAACAAAGGCAAATTCCATGAGGAGGAGGCAATTTAGAGATGGCTTGCAAGTGCTATACTTCAAATATATTGTCATGCTGCACTTTTACCTTGAGTGTCTTTTTTCTACTAGCTCAGTAATATAAGTAAATACAATGAGAAAAAAAACTGTGCTCTTATATTATGTCTCTGCCTAAAATTGCCCTTAAGTTTTCTTGTAAAACCTACAATTTAAATGTGCAGTTCAAGCATGGAAAATAAGAACCTTCTGCATGCAAGGGGAAAGCAAACTATTCAAAAGCAATAACAGATAAATGTATTCCTATTTTTTTCAAAGAGGGTACTGATTACCAGCTTTAGAGCTGTTCCCTGAGACTTTCAAATTTAAAAAAATTCAAAACTATAATGAAAAAGTAATTTTGGACTTTCTGGTAACACAAAATTTGGAAGTATTTGTTGTTCTGGATTGGACAAAATCATCTGAAATGCAGATTTTTCAATTATAAGCTTTCACTTCCTGATGTTGCAGTCATGATTTCAAAGTATTTGAAAATGTCAGATTGAAATGTTCCATCCTATGTTTCCACAGTGAAGTTAACACTTTATTTTCATTTGCTTTTCAGAAGAAATTTATTCAGAATGGGCATATTCAGACATTGTGGTTGTGAGCACGGAATATTTCCAGACATGAAAACATTGTCAGAAAGTTTTTGCCCAGCTTTTTCCAAATTCTTTGAGTAATACAGCTATGACTGCAAGAGCTGACACTCAAAACTTGCAGGCAGGTGCCTTGTTTGTACTGGCGTCTTATCGCTTGTGGTTTTCCAGGCTCTCAGCTGGTTTGCGGCATGGAGAGGGGGAGAGCACAAAAAGTCAAGGCTGTCAGTGACATTAAAAACAACATGAAAGTCACAGTATCAGTGAGTCACCTCTCTTAACTGCTACCTGTTGATTTAGAGCTTGCTTTCTTATCAGAAGCCATGAGTGAACTGTGTTATTTTCCAGTAAGGAAAAAGCCATGCTAAGGAAGAAGAGAGAAATTTAGTGTAGCTCACCTATAGCAGGATGTAACTTAGTTATTTGGAATATGGAGGTAAATTTGCCTTTAAAAGAGAAAAAGCAGAATTGATTTCGATATCTAAATTAAAACCAAACCAAAACAACACTGCCTATCCTCCCTACTTGTTTGCTTTTATTGCTTATATTAGCCAAAAATGCAAGCAGAAGGATTAAGGTATCAGGCTGTGTTAAATAACGGTGTATGTGAGGCAAAAAGTGAAATTGTGCTGAAATCACTTTCCAGGGGTGGGGGGAAGCCCTGTCAGGTCCATTTTAATGGCTGGTCACTCTAGCATAGCAAGTATAAAGCCTAAGAAGTGAGCACAGCAGGTGAGGCTTAGCTTGAGTACCTGAAGCAGCTCTCAGCAGCAAGTGGAGTGAAACCGGAGAGCTGCGAAGGCAGCATGGGGTCTGGCAGCTGCCCAGAGGGAGGAGAGGGCTGATACAGACTTCTGTCAGGGCAGAAATATTGCTAAAATCTCATTAAATGGTGACAATAAATGATGATGTACATTAATTGCTGGAAAGCATTCTGGGAAAGGAGCCTCTGACTGCAAAAACTACCTTGAAATTGGAGAAATTTCTCCAAAAGCAACTAAATTTTTGGTTTGTATGAATTACAGACGCGATGAAGCCAGAGCCCTGTGGCCTGATCTCCCAGAGCTGACAGAAATGAGGGCGACTCGCATGTACCTGGACAAAACCAGAGACTGCCATGGTGTGATCTGCCAATGCTCTGCTAGCTGGACACCTGCTTGCACATAGAATCATAGAATCATAGAATAATCAGGTTGGAAGAGACCCACCAGATCATCGAGTCCAACCATTCCTATCAAACACTAAACCATGACCCTTAGCACCTCGTCCACCCGTGCCTTAAACACCTCCAGGGAAGGTGACTCAACCACCTCCCTGGGCAGCCTCTGCCAGTGCCCAATGACCCTTTCTGTGAAGAATTTTTTCCTAATGTCCACCCTAAACCTCCCCTGGTGGAGCTTGAGGCCATTCCCTCTTGTCCTGTCCCCTGTCACTTGGGTGATCAATCAATCAAAAAAAAAGAAAAATCAGTCAATGCTTGTAGCCAGTGTGTGATTACTTAGCATTTGAACCTAGCTTATTTGTAGGCTGTTCCAAATCCAGCATTGCTTCTTCCATATGATATTTTGTTGAGCAGAGAAGAAAAGACACCAGAAATGCACAGCATTTTGTCAATGTTATTCATCTTCTGGGAGGAAGACAGATGACTTTGCAGGAAGTTTGTGCCTTGCTATTTATGTTCACAGTCAAATAAATGAAAAATATTTAGGTATTTCTTTTTTTTTTCTTATTTACTAATTCAGCTTTAACAGTTGGAATTGTCATATGCAAACCTATGTTCTTATTTCATGTTAAAGCAGTGCACTGCACCACCCAGAGATCTGGTTCACCATGAGGAGGCTCATGCCACAGAGTGTGGGTGGTGACATTCTCCAGCAGCATCTGGTGCTGGGAACCCAGATTTTTGAACTGAGCCCTCCCTAGGGCTCAGGCCAAAATAGCGCAGAGCACTCTGGCCTTGATCTGTTGCATTAGCATTTACTGGATTAAGTCTCTACCATATAGGTTCTGATAACTGCTGCTGAACAAACAAATTAAAATTAGTAGATGAAAAGCATAGAGACACTGTGCTTGAGCAATGCATGTATCCTGAAATTACACCATGGAGGATATCAAGCTTTCTGCTGCTGGGTGATTTTGTTTATGAAACAACTCAAGGAGAAAACTAAAGGAAGAGATCAATGCAATTCCAGAGCTAGTGACTAATACACACACATAATTCTGCGGTCTCATAGGAAATATCCCTTCCGTTAGACTAAAATTTGGCAGTAGGTAAAAAGAAAAATATTGGATCTGTAGAAAACGCACTGACTGTGAGAAAAATCTGTCTTCTGATTACTAGCAGGTCTGCAAATGATAACACTCATTGCTGATGATATTAGCAATAGGGTCCTCTTTTTTTCCTTTGGGCCAGGTCACCTGGTTTCATGTCTTGTACCCTTCTTGTGGATGTACTTAGCTGGAGGCTTTGGAATATTCATATGGCGATTTAAAATCCTCACTATATTCTTTTAGATACTCTTGCTGTGTATTACTACCTTGTTCCAAGAAACCTTGTTTTATAGCAGTCTATCCTGACTGATATTTCACCATCAGCTGAGGCACTTAAGCAGTGAGTATATTAATACTTCATCTATTCTGCCTTCTAGACTTGGCAGCTTGTGCTTTCAACATCACCGTCCAAATCTGTTGCTGTTAAAAGATCCTACACTGAACCCTCTGGTGCTTCACTAATATTTTCCTTCGAATCTGGAAAGGCTAATCTTGTTTCTCCTGCTGGGTTGAAGACAGCTTCTGTCCTCAAATGTCAAGAAGCCAACTTAGCACACCTTCAGCTTTGAACTGCAGGCCTGGAGATGAATCACTGCACTTCTGAATTTGTGGGTATAGGAAGCCTGATGAATTATTGTCTCCTTTTTGATCCCCAGAACTTTAGAGTAGTTCAACCTATGTGCATCTTTTCCAGTTACCCTGAGCTCAGTATTTACCAAATGTTCCTGAAATGCCTGATCCACCCTGAACTTCTCTAATTTAGTATCCATTTTTAATTTTTTCTGAGTGGAATGCCACACAGATCACTCTTTTTCTGTATTGGCATTATGAATGCAAGAAGGGGGTCTGTAGCATGTTGATTTCCCAGACAAAAACCTGGGGTCAGCAGTACTCAGCATTTACAGAAGAAATCTCTGATTTCCCTGATCCACAACAGGACAGTCGACTGCAACAGGAAAATATAGGTTTACTCAGTTTAATACTGGGAAAGGACTCCATCAGCAAGGTGGGCTTTGCTCTACAGTAGACATGAACACCTTCCTGTAACTTTTATGCTTTAGGAATCAATGTTCCAGACTAGTGATCTCAAATGTGCCATTGGATCTGGGCACTGGCTCTTGGCGTCTTTTTCAAAATCCTAGCCAAATAATGTGCTTATCATGCCTATACTCCAGCAGTATCTCAGATCTTCTGTTCAAAGGCTGTGCTTAGCAGCAGTCAAAAATTGAACAAAAAGTAGGTGTCTGGCCAAGGTAGCCCACACTTCATTCTAGGATAAAACTGATTTCAGACATTGAGAGGCATCTCTGCCTTGTTTCTAATGAAAAACTGTTTCTTTTTTCATTCAGACACACAGTTCTAGCTGCATATAAATTATAGGATGTATTTGGTAAGCTTTAGCAATGTGTTGGAAACAGCTCACCGCTTTAGTTACCCCAGAAATGGCATAAACAGCACCTACTAATCCTTCCTTGTCCTGATATTCCAGCTATTCCAAAACCCCACACTTGGTTTCAGTTCACAGCTCTCCTGTGTATTGCTCTCTTTCATCAAAATGGCATTTTTCCCATACGCTGGTGTATATTTCAGAAACTGCGACTGCTGGATACAGACAAGTGAGAGAGGATGCTTTGACAAGGACACGTGGCAGGTGGTTCTCCCATGTACAGGGCTGACCTGTCCCATCAGTTGTGGGACGACTTCAAAGCTGAGGCACGCTGGAGAAACGTGAATATGGGTTTTGATTGTGAGGCATCTTCTCTCCAGACCATTTCCTGCTGATACTTGAGCTTAGCTGGAGTCTGGGGCAGGAGCCTGATGCTCCCGTGTCTGGCCCATGTCCTGCCAGCCCTACACTCTTTCCAGCACCACATTGTTTTTCAGCTATGGATAAGAGAGAGGAGCAAGGAGAGTGGCACAGGACCTGGCTGGGTATCTTCTGTTATATTTTGGCTTTTCATACAGGTCCTCACATTCCTCACTGATAGCTTTTCCTTTTGTCCCCAAAGACTTTTTTTCTGGGTCTCAGCTGCATGAGACATTTTGGTCTCTGTTGGCTGAGCTTTCAGGTCACCTCATGCCTTAGAAATAGTGCCAGGACTGCACCCAAGGCTACATCTCTTCAGACAGTCTCTTCATGCCTCTGTGGTGAGACTGGCAGAGCTATTTCTGGTGTTTTCAAGTTCTCCAGCACTTGTTCTATTATTTCCTCACTGTACTACTATGTGTTCAATAGGATCCAGTCCCAGTTTCTCGTATTGTGATGCTGCCTTTCCTTTGGTTTCCATGATGAGGACCTAACTCAATGGCAACTCTTGTAAGCAAGGTGCCTACCTGGGGAACACAAAGGGCTTGCAAAGGAGAGGAAGAACATGGAACGTGTCCAAGGCAGATAGTCTCTGCCTAAGATCTATCACAAATTGCTATTTCCTGTGCTGGCTTTCAAAATAGCAGACCTGTTACCTTGATATCCACACCTTCAGTGCACGCTGGGAGGAGTGAGCCCTTTGTGTATCAGCTTATGTCTGTAAGGTGAACTTCGGCATTGCCAAACCTGAGGGAAAATGTTGGGTTTGCAGCCCGTGTCCTGCAGTTTCACTTGTCTTTTCACTACACTTTGGAGGGAGTCTTACTGCTGTCTCCCCCATGGTTATATCCCAGGTAGCTCAGATTTATATCTGAGTCGTCACATTGCACAGGTCCACCCGGAGCACTTTACATGCCTTGGCTATGCATGAAATGCCACCTCCTCTGGACAGAATGTAGAAACCAAAATCAGCAAATATCACACTGAGTAAAGCGGAAATTCTGGTTTATTTTTAGAGCAAAGTTGTCAGGGGGTTTGCATATCCCAGCAGGACACGCTGAAATCTGGCATCCTAAGTCACAGACAAACCAAACACATCCACACAACGATGAAAGGCACCAGGTCAACCATGCTGGAGAGGTACCTGCGTATGGGTTTGACTTATGAAACAGGGTGAGCAAGCTCACAGTAGACTTCTCCTTTTCCTGAGAATCAAGAGATGATTGCAGGTTCTCCGATGCCCATGAGGCACCTCTTATACAGTCTTCTCAAACAATAATCCTAGCAGTTAAATACCGTGTGGTGCTTACGTAGTCTTGGGTTTCACTGATGTTTCTGGAAGCTTGGTCTGTGCTTTGGTAGAGGATAACCCTGCTCTCCTCGTGAGCATGGCAAGGGTTTCCTCCACTGCACCAGCTGGTTATCACTGGAAGCAACCAGCGGACAACTCAGGTGAGTCACATGGGTGCTCCAGTTCTGTGTGTCTTGGTTCACTCTGCTGAAGTGGCACTAATTATCCTACCAGCATTACACGAAGAGATATTATGCACTAAGTAGAGGGCAGAGCACTGATTACATTGCAGGGATGATTACAGGAGTCCTCTCAGATATCCACCTACCCAGAGGTATATTCACCTGCTGCTGCTGTATCTACCTATGGTGCAACAGAAATGCCACGATGAGCTATTTAGGGTGCGTGGGAGCTTTCTAGGGCTGCTGTCAGCAAGTAAAGGCCAAGCAGAGCCCTGCCTACTCCCATGGGGATGCCTCCTCTGCTGTATTCATCTAAGTACAGTGTCCTTCCTGAAACACACTGGAAGGTTTCCAGCCCTTTGATGGGAGCTGTTATTGCAATGAGTTAGGTTACACCAACCGGGCAGATGCTTCATGCAGCATTGGGGGCTGTAAGGGGAAGTACCAGCTGTATCACATCTTGGGGCTTTCCACACCCTCTGGTCTCCTTGCCCCTCTCGGGGAAGTTAGCAAGCTGACACAGTGACTGAGAAACATCTTGCTTTCCTTATTTGTTTCCTTTGGACCAGAATTTCTCAGCAGTGCCCAGCTCTCCCTGCCCAGCTATAGCTGAGAAGGTCATGAATGCTAATAGGTTTATTTCGCCAGCATTTCATTATTCTGAAGCATTTGATTGAGGCAACATTAAAAATACATACCCAGTGCTAGGAATTGTTTGCTCTCTGTTGTCAACAACATATTTTTAAAAGAAACAATCCACTATATTTTTTGGTTTTTTGTTGGTGTGATTGCCTTGTTTCAGAGTTACTTAAATAGGAAAATATTTCCCTTGGTAGGGATCCAAGCCCACAGAAGTCAGGCAGAGTGTCTCTGTTGACTTCAAATGCACCATGGACTCAGCTGCTGTAGACCCCTAAAACAAATCTGTTGGCAAAGACCAAGGCACAGTTGGATTGGGTTTAATGAGACAATATGACAGGACCTGTGCTGGTGACCAATGATGATGTTGGTTAGTTTAGTGGCACAGAAGGAGAGCTCTCTGGACTGTGGGTATCTGTGCAGTTAATCTATGGCTGGATGTTTATTGCCTGGCAATGATCTTTTTAAAGCTACAGGCAGGAGGCATGCGTTTTCCCATGGGGAAGGGAGAGGGGGATGAAGGGGAAGCAGGTGGTGGAAGTTTGAGACTTCTTTTCCCCCCTCACCGCTAACTTCCTCTCCTCCGCTTCACTCCCCCAAATATTTGGTGTTTCTGCATAAAGGCACAGCAAGGCACTGCTATGATTGTGTATCAGTTTGAGCCGTGCATCTCAGTCCCTTCAGAATTCTGCAATGTGACTTCACGGGTGGGAGCACCCGAAGTCTGGGAAGGGAATTTGTCCCCGGGTATGTGCCTTCAGCTGTGCTGGGACAAGAGGAGGACTTGGTGGGGGTTACCGCCCCATGGGTCCCTTGGCTGAACTGTTTCTGCAGTTGCCGCTTCCCTTCTCTCAGGCAAAATGAAGATTTCCATTGTGGAAGCAAATTTGTGGAAAAAATTTTAGCCGGTGCTGGGTGGAAGGGCTAAGAGGCAGCACTGGGAGGCAGCTGCAGGGCAGATCCAGCCTGCTGGTGGTGGCCAGGGCTTCCCTCACCCCACCACAGAACACGATGGAGGATACAGCTGCTGATGTACCTATGCCTGGATTAAGGAGCCAGAGAGTTATTCTGAAGGAAGAGGTGCTGTTATCGTTGATGAATACTGGTGATTAGGACCAGCTTTGATCCAGTGCTGGAAACCAATCACGGTTTAGATCTCTCCTTAAAAACTAACTAATTTAATGTTTACATAAAAGCCCTACATAAAAACATACTGAATCTAGCCTCTGCAATCATACCCAGGGTATCTGCCTTGAAGTACACGTTTACCTCCTGAGAATCATACACTAATTAGATGAATGTGCTTAATTAATCATGTTTGCTGTGTTGAAGAGGAATGGAAAACATTTGCTTCCCTTACTTTATTAAAGCATTATTGAGTGTTGCGCTTGTCATGTGTTCGTCACCAACCTTCTCCCCAATTAATCCCTACAAAATGAAGTTTATCAGCAGCAAAGTAAGCCGGTGCTCACACAGTCACTTTGCTGTAGCTTTGCGTACATGCTTTCATGCCTCTAGGTAATTACTAGATAATTGAGAGCAGAGTCTGTTTAATCTAAAATGAGATGTGCTAAATATAAACCATTTTCAGTGCCTGATTGATACTGTTTTAATAGCCTTGGTATCATCACTGCCATGGACAAGTAATGCATGATTACCTTTATTTATTGCATGTGCTTATGATCAATTTTAAAGTCAAAATATGATTTTCCAGTATGGTTATTAAACATATGAAGTGATTGTTGCTTATTTAATATCTTTCCCACATACCATGCCTGAACTAAAGCATAGATGTCTCAATATCTGGACTTGGCAGCAACACTGCAGAGTCTCCATCTCCGTAGGACTGAGTGTCTGCTGTGGGGGTACGGGTACCTATGGAAGTCTGCTCGCAGTTTCTGAGGCTCAAGAAGGGACATGGCAGAGACCTTTCCACTGCACAGTGGGACCAGGAGAGGAGGACCTGGATGGGGGAGCAGAGTTGTGGAGAAATCCAGGAGTAAGCCCCAACATTGAACCATTCAGGCTCAGGCTCAGGGATATCCAAGCCTGGTACATCCCACTCTGCATCCGGGGCAAGCACAGACCTTGCTCAGAGAAAACATAGACTCGATGATCCTGGAGGTCTTTTCCAACCTAGTGATTCTGTGATTCTGTGAAACAAAATCACCATCGCCACTGCTGATGACCTGAGCCTCCTCCAGGAATGGGAGGGCTGAGGTGGCCTGTGCCCGCTCCTTTTTTTCTCTGAGGCCACTGAAAACATCTGGAATGCGGCAGCTCCTGCATAACAGTGGCTAAGCAGGATTGAGGCTGTCTTCCTTGAGTCCTGGGAGGTAACTGGCTCGCCAGGACTATAGACCAGCAGAGCTGAGACTAGTTATGAGTCGCTAAAACTAAGTTACAGAGAAAATAAATCAGATCCCATTGACTATCTCTTAAGCAGGGGTTCACTGCTATGATATTGAGGCCATCTTTCTAAGGGGTCTTCCCTTCTAGCTACCTAAAATATTAAGCATGCAGACAAATACTAATTAATGAACACTGATTTCTCTATTCTACCAACTGTCCAGTTCCAAGAAGCCTCTCAGTGTATAAATAAGCTAGCTGTCATCAGCACTTCTGCTTACATGGTCGTTAGAAATGCAGACGCTTATTTCCATACAAAACAAAAATGCTCACTTACTGATGGAAAATCAGATTTTACTCTTTTCATAGAATCATAGAATAACCAGGTTGGAAGAGACCCACTGGATCATCGAGTCCAACCATTCCTATCAAACACTAAACCATATCCCTCAGCACCTCGTCCACCCGTGCCTTAAACACCTCCAGGGAAGGTGACTCAACCACCTCCCTGGGAAGCCTGTTCCAGTGCCCAATGACCCTTTCTGTGAAGAATTTTTTCCTAATGCCCAGCCTAAACCTCCCCTGGCAGAGCTTGAGGCCATTCCCTCTTGTCCTGTCCCCTGTCACTTGGGAGAAGAGGCCAGCACTCTCCTCTCTACAGCACCTCCTCTCTACAACCTCCTTTGAGGAAGTTATAGAGCGCAATGAGGTCTCCCCTCAGCCTCCTCTTCTCCAGGCTAAACAACCCCAGCTCTCTCAGCTGCTCCTCTTTTATCTCTGTCTTGCTGCAAGAGTTTTCTGTTACAATTCAGGCATTTTTACTGCTGAAGCATTCACAAAGTTACCCACAGTACTGTAGCAGGACACCCTTCTTATGTGAGCCGGCATTTCCAGCAACTGCACAGAGCTACTGCAGAGATAAGTTTTAACCATGGGAACATTTGTTTTTTTTTCTTGTCAAAGCCTAAACCCAGATTTGGCTGAAAAATATCTGGCAAAAGCTTGACAATTTTGATAGAGTGCTTCTGTGTGCATAATGCTGTTTCTTCCAAAAGCCCAGGTTGCTCTTGGAAGGCAACTGAAAGTTTGCAACCAGCTTTAACAATGACTCCTTTATACACACCCCACCTTACTCTCTGTCACTCATAGACCTATTCCCCAGTTTCAGAAACCTTTTCAGAAAGGGGAAATACAGTCTGAAGTGTGGTTGATTTTCCAAAAATAAAAAAATGGAGAGGGAGCTGGAGAGGGAAACCCATGTCATTGCTCATCCCTTTCTGATGGGCTGCTAATGGTAGGGCTGAAATCCTGCTCAGACTGTTTCATTAATTGCGTAGCTGGGCAAGCTCTAAAACCTGCAGAAGTCAACAGAAAAAGAAATCTTAATGCTTGGCAAATTTTTAGATAAGCCTCCTTTAAGATATGGGCTTGGAGGGCCATGTATCGATGCAGTATTTGCAGCTAAAAGTGCTTCACCAAATGGAAACACACCTACTGTACTCTCAGTGCCTACTAAACTACTGGAAGTATCTTAAAATGCCCCAGAAATACGCAAGAATCAATAACGTTTGCCACTGAATGGAATGGGAACATTGTCTGAGGTACAAACTCAGCCCATAATCTTGCAGCCAGGGAGCCATCTGGCTGAAACTCACACTTCTGTGTAATGCAGGTAATGGGGGAACACTATGTAAGTCCTTTTGGCTCAGTTAACTGCTATTTGAAAAATAAGAATAATAGATAAAATAAAGAATTTCTTAAGTTTACTCTTTTTTCCTAGAATTCCCTGGCTGCTTCATGAAGCATCATCCAGGTACAGGCTGCCACCTGGCACAGAACTGGCCTAGGGAAGGGGCTGGCTTGATCTCTGGCCAAGGGAAGAATCTTAGTGACCCTCACTGAAGAGTCACTTGAGAGTCAGTAATAAACTTTACCTGCACATGGAAAACTCCAGAGTCCATCAGGGACAAGAGGAGCGAATGCAGTGGCAAACAGCAAGAGGGGAGAGGTTCGTTGGAAGCAAGAAACACGGAAAATGTCAAATGCAAAGGTTAGAATGGGAAAAGCTTGAGTGCTTTGGATGCTATTAGTAAGTAAGGTAGGGAGGAACTCACAGGCTCCTTAAGACCCCAGGGAAGAAAGCACTGAAGTATATGCTCCAACCTAGACAGGTATCGACACGCTTGCTATACTCAAGGAGTAGGTGTCCCTGCACACTACAAAGTTGCTAACTACACTCAAATTCCTGGCAAGTCCCGTATCTGATATCAGCATGGCTGCGCACACACTTGTTTTCTTCGTATCAGAGGAAATTCTTTTGCAGAAGTCCTGAAAGGTGCCAGAGGCTGTGGCTGCTGTCTGCTGCTGAGCATGGGGTGCGAGCAGTTGCCCACATCTCACCTGCCCGTGTCTCTCCTGCCTGCATCTTGACTGGCTGCGCGGTGTTGCAGGAGTGGGTCTGCTCCTGCAAGCTATCCAGATCTCATCTCCTCCACGTGGACCCACCAGCAAGGGTGCCAATTAGTGCCAATGGGAGCTCATTGAGCACTGAGGTAGACTTGATGTTGTGCAATTGCTGTGAAATGAAAACAACCTGTTCCTGTAGGCTTTTGGTTTTTTTTTTTCCCCTCTTTTTATTTTCCATTGTACAGTACCTACAATTAAATCTTTCTTGACATGGCACTGCATTTGAGAGCTCTCTCCCTATATGACTGCTCTGCATCCCTGCGTGAACTACTTGATGTTTCATTACACAAATAGGCTTCATTTGCAGAAATTATGCCCTGCTGGGAAAAATCAAATGCTTGAATTACAGGTATTCTGCAGGGGGGAATCTGTCCTTAGACAGTGAGTTCAGGGGTCGAGACCTGCCCACAGATGCTGGGCTGGAGCACTTATGCCAAGTGAAGGGTTTATTTTTAAAAGCCTATTTTAAGATTAAGGTTTCTGGGTCCAAGGGGGAAAATAATAATTGCTAAAGATATGCCTGAGCAGTAGAAAGCCAAGGACACTGGTTGTGCTGGAGCCAGCTGTGGAAAGACCATGAACAGCAGCTACTGAAGTAAAACATGAGGTTGTCTGTGAACCCCTCCCCAGGTTCATGACACAACTTTCCCACCTGTGCTTAAAATCTCAGAAGAACTGGCTGGGCTGGGTGGATATTGAGTTGACAAAAAATGGGATAGGGACCTTATGGCATGTCTCGTTCTTTCTCCCTTCTACCAGACAACATCTACGTTCTAGGACACTGCAGCATTTTTGTGCTTCACCCAAGATCAGCTGCATGAGCTAACAGCAAGAGAACTCAGAGGAGTGTTAACAAATCTCACCCTACTTCCTACCTTCCATTCCTTTCCTGGTTTTGTGCTATAAGAACTCAAATGATTGTGTGGCTGGTATGGGATTCACCTAACTGAAGTCAGACGTTTACCGTGGGCTCTGTACCTGGGCTACTTATCCAAAGTGCCTCTGTGGTCAAAGCAGACACATAGACACCTGTGGGGCTCATGTTATCCTAAGGCAGGTCTGATACAGGTCAGATGAATTGTGCCCTGCAAGTGCTCACTTCTCTCCATTAATTTTGCAGGGAACCTGGAACTACTGGCTCTGACTTTGTCTGCTGTGTCTAAATTTTGGTTAGAGGAATTTCTATTGAAGTCCTTAGCCTGTAAGTCTTATCAGAGCATCTGCCCTTGCTGCTGTTGCAATATACATATTTATGCCTGCACTGTGACTGTCCTAAGGATTTTGTGATTCTCAGGTGACAGCGATGTGTATCAAGGTCATAACTTGCTTTCCTGCATAAAATATTAGTCAAAGAAGCAAAACAAATGTAAACCTTAGCCTTCCAATATTAAGCCTTAGCAAGTCTGTAATCCTTCTTTTCCAGTATTAATGCAACATATTTTCATTAATGCTTAATACAAAGAGATCAAGCCCATCAGCCCAAAGAGGCAAGTCGTGCTCCTCTGCAGCGGGGTCATGGAACATAAATATCCAGACTGCCTGCATGTGGTCTGCCCTGCTCATCAGCCATTCGACAAGCACTATAATCATCAGGTCATTTCCATCCTGGTCAGCTGAGACTGAAGATGGTTTTCATGGTCTGGGTGCTAGATAAGAACCTGCTCACAGGTCTTGCAGCCAGCCCTGCCCAGTCCTTGCAAGACATACTGCGGTTCACAGGGTGGGTTGGAGCAGACCCAAGGTGGGAACAGAAGCAGGAAGCTGTGAAAATGATAGCAAAAAGGTCTGTAGACCTTCTGTAGACCTGAAGGACCATCCGCCAACGAGTTGGATTCATAGAATCATAGAATCATAGAATCACCAGGTTGGAAGAGACCCACCGGGTCACTGAGTCCAATCATTCCTAACAAACATTAAACCATGTCCCTTAGCATCTCGTCCACCCGTGCCTTAAACACCTCCAGGGAAGGTGACTCAACCACCTCCCTGGGCAGCCTCTGCCAGTGCCCAATGACCCATTCTGTGAAGAATTTTTTCCTAATGTCCAGCCTGAACCTCCCCTGGTGGAGCCTGAGGCCATTCCCTCTTGTCCTGTCCCCTGTCACTTGGGAGAAGAGGCCAGCACCCTCCTCTCCACAACCTCCTTTCAGGTAGTTGTAGAGAGCAATGAGGTCTCCCCTCAGCCTCCTCTTCTCTAGTGTACTAGCCCTGGGGTAGGCCCCAGGATGGCAGCTGGCAGAGGCTGGTGCTATTTATACCTGCATCTCATTTGCACTAGGGAGATGACATCTGCCGGTGGCCTTTCTCCAACAACATGATTGCTCCAAAACCCAAACTGCTTTAAATCAAGGGAAAAAGAGAGGGGGAAGTAGAGAGGAACAGCTTGTGCTTTCACAGCGCAACATCCATTTGTGTTGTATGAGCAAGTCAAGCAAAATACAACAACAACCTGGAGATGCTGCCTGAGGGTTTGACCAGGCTGGTGCAGGCAGTAGGAAAGTTCGTACTCTCCATGGGCTGGAGCACCGTGGGCATCACTCCCGTCCGGGAGTGCTGCCAAGTCGGACACTGCCTGCAGCCTGGGCTGCTGCCCACAGCCTTAGGGCAGGAGCAAACCAGCCACTGTGGAAGGACCTGAGGGAGAACATTCAGGTTTTATAGTTACTTGTGTCCTTAGACTTTTCTGCGCCCAGGAAACTGTTGCTCTTTCGGTGGAACAACATCTTTTTCCGAGAGGCAATAAAATGCATGGAGTCTTCTGCCTGGGCAGGAGGGGCTGCATCCAATTTGCATCCTCAAGGTATTTGGCATCTGGATACTTCAACAAATAAACCACTGCATTTTGGATAAGTGAAATGCATTTGTTCCACCACGAGAACAATCCAAAAGAAAACCAAAACACTTTTTTTTTGTTTGTTTGTTTGGCTCAACTTGAGATGAAAACGTAATTGCTTTTTTTCTTTTGTTCCTTCCACGCATCACAAACCTGTTCTTTGTGAAGCCCAGCAACATCTCCAGTCCTGAGCTGGTGGCAGTGAGTCTCTGGCTCTGCCTGTGCACTGTGACAGCCGTGTGACAGCTGCGTCGCGGTGGCTCTCGCCCCATGCTGGGCTCTGTGCTCGGTGTGTGCACACACAGCTGTGCGTGTGTGTGTGTACTGGAGGGTGTGTGTGAGCAGGGGATGGTCAGATCTCTGATAACAAAAGCCTCAGGGCTTCCAACCAGCAGCCAGACCCCACAGGCACAGCCGCTCTTGGCAGCATTGCCTTGTTAATTACAATTTTAGCCCAGTTCTCTACAGAAACCAGGCTTCTGTGAGGACACTGGTTGTATGGGGTTTCACCAGCATGCTTCAGTCCCTCCCTACAGTCTTTTTTTAGCCTTCCCACCAATTTAAATTGAGTTTGAGGGTGGGCAGTGCTCTCAGAGCTTTGTTTGAGTTTTAGGAAAGGTGAAAGGAGAGACCACCCTGCAGCCTCCACACCTCATGGGACCGCTCACCTAGTGATGCCACCCAACCACCAGAGGGGACGGCAGCAAGGAAAGTGATGAGAAATTGTCTTCTAAAAGCTGTTGGAAATATCAAGGCTGCTGGTCCTTGGTTTTCAGCCCCTTTCAATACTTCCCAGCAACAGAGGGAGATGCTTCTTGCCCCATGGTACAACCTGTTGTTATTTCTCTCTTTCTGGCACCTGTTCTACCTCTCCTGTGTTTCCCTCTATGCACACACAAACATTTCCAGGGCTGAATTTTCCAACCATTCATCAGCTTGAGAAATGGGAGCAGGCAAAGCTTCTGGATGTTGCAGTCCCCCTAGGGAAGTCCATGAGAGTGGGAGACTCGCAGTCTCATGGCGGACACACAGTGATGCTGAAAAGCTGCTGATCCCCACCAGCTCCACAGGGAGAAGATGGATAGGAGCAGGCAGCGAGCCTGTACAGAGTCCTACACAGACAGCAGGTACCTTGGGTGTTGGCAGAACAACAAGGTGCCACTAGTTTTGTCCCTGAGCTGCATCTCAGTCTTGCCTTGGAGAGCCGCATGTAAGGGAAAGGGCTCATTGCAGCTCATGGGGAAGAAAGCAAAGGGATAATTGATAAGAAATACTGCTGAATTAGATTCCAGTTACATCCCACTGAAAATATGTGATTTTCTGTGCAACATTTGTGCATCAACATTTTAGCTGAAGGAGGAGGAAAAATTAACATACTCACTAGGCCCTATTACCATATCACATGTATAATTTATAAGATTTTAAGATTAGGATGATTTGGGGTGTGAGGTTTTTTTTAAAAAATCACTTTGTGATATGATTTAATTTAATTTGCCTGTCCTTTGCATAAAATAATAAAACCCCTTGGTGCCATTTTAATTTTTTCCAAATTCCCTTGTCATGAGCTGAACAAGGTGATATTAGAACACTTCAATACTTTTTTATAAAACCTTGAAATCCTAAATAAGTCAAACTTGAAAATTTATCTCACCCCCATATCTAGTGCTTCCCTTTAGCAAGGCCAAAACAGGCTCCGCGCAGAACTGATGCAGAAATCAGTTGTCTTTCAAATTGCACTTGCATATTAAGGTGAGAGTTCAAGCAGGCAACTCTGCACAGGGAGAAAGTGGTGATAATGGAATGGCTGTTAAGGAGAAAAACTTGCAAATTCACCCCATTTATCATTCTCATTATTCTGTCAGACTTAACTTTCTGTGTGTAGGTATGTAAAGCTTTAAAAAGAGCCTCAGTGTAATGTCAAAGGGAATATTATAATGACAGGTCTACTTCAATGCATTGAGATGCATGCAATATTCCCCCAGAAAAGCATGAGCCTTGCATAAAAAGCATGAGATTTTAAAAGAAAAACATCTTTGTACTTCTTTTCCTTGCTTTGGGTGGCTTGGGGGATTTTTGTTGCAGCACCCAAAGCCACAGACTTGCCCAGTTTCAGCTGGGGTTCTGTCCTAACTCACTGTTCTGCAGCTGAGACATTAAGAGAAGCACTGAGAAATGGATGAAGCTTTTTAATGGCAGGAGAGAGGGACTCCTCCAGGAGTCTTTGGGTCTCCGTGGCTGAGTTAGAGATCTGGACCCTTACTAAGTAGCAGAGGGTGCTGAGCTACTCACTCCCACACAGCCAGTGCGGCTGCCTTAGGAAATCCCCGAGGCTCAGCACTTGGTGAAATGCAATAAGCCATCCACTAGAAAGCCACACTCAGCAGCTGCGCTTCAGCCCTATGGCTGCTTCGTCACAGAGCTGGAGCTGGCAGGCAGCAGCTGAGCAGGCAGCGTTGCTCTGCACACACCAAGCGTGGCCACTTATGGGGGCTTCACCCAGGCCTTAAGAAGCAACCCAGTACTCATGACAGGACAGGGACTGAGCAATTGAGAAAATCTTTCCCACCTCTAGACTTCACAGCTTTGCTGATAAGAAATCACGTCAGCTGAAGCCAATCATTCGAGGATGGAATAAACAGCAATTTACCTCTTGTGTTTCTATATTTACATCCCTGGAAATGTGCAGTGTTCTCCCCACACCCAGGTCATAGTACTTGTGGGTCTTCCTTCACATATTGAAGGTCCTCACTGGCCAAGTGTCCTAGGCATTTGCCCTCAACATCCTTCACTAAATATAGGAATTATTCTTATTAATGTTGTGTTCGTAGCTATGATTGTGACTGTTAGTGTTCCAGATGTGATCCTTAGTCTTTGGGACACGTCTGCATTTGGACTTGGGAATAAAGCACACAGCTTTGGAAAAGAAAATGGTTTCTGGAGAGAAAGAATGAAAAAGGAGACAGTAGGGAAAAGAAGTGAAACTCAGAAGACAGAAAGACCTGGTGACGCAGAAGCTAGGGAAGCAAAGGGGAGGAAGCAGCATTTATAGGGGGGCAACCCCTGGGCTGAGACCCCTCTTGTACTGATTTCTGTGCTAAAGCAAAATGATGTTGTGAAATCACAAAAGACGGAGAGCAAGAAATCTTCCAATCAGCTAAGATTATTCCTTATTAATTTATAGACTAGCAGATTGACGTTACTTGCCATTCCAATCAACTAATTTTATTTGGCTTTATTTGAAACAGTGGCTTCAGTGCTTGACTTAATTTTGATTCTATCATTTTCTGCATCCTTGTTTCTTAGGCTTCTAGGGAAAGACGTGTCTGAGGTTCACATAGTGCACAGGCAGCAGCCCTGTGAGCTGGCTGCAGGACCTTCCAGGCAGGACAGAAGGTCAGTCACTGAACCAGGGGTGGTTCACATTTGTCCTGACCTCGGAAGAGAGACAGTAAGTCCAACCAGTCAACAGAAGGAAAAGCAATCCTTTAAGCAACAAAGATGAAGGAAAAAATTCAGCATGTAAATGACTGCCTGGGTATGTGATGCAAATGACAGAGGACAAAATTAACTGATTGGGTGATGTGTAAATGATTTGTGTAATAGTTTATATGTTCTCATGGCTCACCTGTGTATATTAACTGTGTTCTCACTCTTTCTTGTTGCATCCACGAGCCAAGCAGCTTACTTTTAGGATGGGCTTTTACAAGGTGTTCAGAAAAGGAACGGGGAGGACTGGAGGACTATGTGGGTGAGGGTGTGATTTGGAGCCTGGAGGGGTCACTGGTGTAGTCTGGCCCTGGACACTGAAGCAAGGATGCTGCCAATCTGGGTGCAGTGACCATCTCCAGCAGAAGGTAGCACAAGCTCTGCAATGAGGCACAAGCTCTCTTGGCAGCCCAGCCACCAGCCCCCATAGCCAAAATCACCCTACGGCACCATTCTCAGCCTCATGTGCTTGCTTCCCCACTTGCCTGGCTCAAAACACTAGCTGCTCCCACCCAAGCTGGCGGGCTGTGCCCCCACCACAGCGTGACGCTTCATCCTGGCTGTAGTGGGGAACCACAGAGAAAGGCAGAGAGGGGTTTGCAAAGCATGATGAACTGTGGCTGAACACCCCCACAGAGGCAGAGGCAGACACATTTTGGCAGATGCAGCAGTTTGGATAATGGTTTTGGACAATCTTTGCCATCCCAGATTCCTCCACGGCTGCGGAACGTTTAGTGCCAGTGAATTGAGAAACACTTTTGTGCATACATTAGTCCCATTAGGAAGCACTGCTTTTGTCATGGAGAGTTTCAGTTCCTTAGATATGGAGCTGGATAAATATTTTTCACAATTCAAGTGGAAGAAGACATTTGTAGCTGCAGGGTGGGGCTGCTTTAGCGCATTGTTTGCTGAACAGCCAATTGCTGTTCTCAACCTAATCCTAAGAAATAAGCCACGTATTATAAATAAAGCCGGAATTAGCAGAGCATATGGGACCTAATAAACATACTATTCATAGGATTAGTTGTGAAATATTAAAGTCTGATCCTGCTGGCCTTTCCCATATCAGCTGTCTCACTGATATTTCTTATATTCACATGCAAAGTCCTATTTTTTAGACAGATAACAGCTGTTAGGATAAACTACAGGTAAAGCAGCATGGAAATTACAAAGTCTTCCAAAGATGACTTGTGACTTTGAATGCCTGGTTCTGGATGCTTCTTCCTAACTTTCCTTAAAGAGTCAAAATTCAAGATATCCCCAATTATGACTCAAAAAATTGCCTCTTGATCTTTGGGGAGCAGACCTTGAAGCATACAAGGGAAAATACGGACTATGGATCTCTAACACATCACCATGATAAAGGTGGCAATGCTGGAGAAGAAGAAGACAAAAAAAGCCACCTACCTTAAACTATATTTAAATTAACACTTAACATTAAATAACACAAAAAAAAAGGAGGACATCACTGAGCTCTGGTGTTACCGGTATTTATTAATGTAACTGTGATGACATTCAAAGCCTTGATATATTTGGAGGCAAGTCTGAAGCTGGAACATATCTATAATTAAAATGTGTTTATCTTGATGAGGAAATAGGTACATGTAAGTCAGTAATGTTATCAATGGGTTGTGGAGGAAGATACAAACATTAGCCACTTGGTCCTGACCTTCTTCTGAAAATACAGGACAAGTTACTCATTCTAGCACTAGCCCGCTCATACGTACAGATGTCAGAGAAGTTAAAAGCATGTTTCACTTACCTTGCCTGTCTCCCTGCTTTTCCATGTGTGCTCCATTCCGCACGCCAGTGCAGAAATACCAGGATTAGACCCTTGTCACTGAACCAGTGATAAAGACCATTAACTCGATCTGTCATCACTGGCTGTCCGTTCACAGCTGATCTGATTGATTTCCAGTGGATTACCCTGGATATGTCAGATGTTAGAATAACCCAGTAACCTACGACCAAGAATGGTATATGGAGGAGAGACGTTGTGTATAAGCCTCTGCACCTCTGTTTTGTTCTTCTTAAAATACTGAGCTGTGGCAAGCACGTATTGATCCCATACGTGATGACAGCTGTTAGCCAGACACACAGATCCATTGTCTGCATTGCTGATGGCCAGCTAAGAAAAATAATCACACTTGCTGGGCTGGGAAAATAACAGCCACTGAGGCAGCCCTTTGCTCTGATAACCCCATGTTTCTTCGGATGTTGTTAAGGGGCCACAATTCTGACTTAATGCTGAAAGATATCAGGATCTCTGAACAGTGTGAAATCCCTAGAATTGTCCTCAGAGCACCTACTATAGGTTTTCAGCATAAGGATTTTACCTGACATAGCTGGGCATCCCCATGTTTCTGGAGCCAGTGATGATGAAGCTGAACATCAGAGTCACTGTAGAGATGCTTTGCCTCCTTGTGAGTCCCAGACAGCTTGAGCTGACACTTTGCTTTTATTCTCCTAAAAGACAAGAACTTTCCGCTTGTATATCAACAGCCTTTTAACTTGTTTAGGGGGCTTGTGTCTGCATCAGCCGTCTCTCAGGATAGGCTGCTGGCACTAGCTAGCTCTCACCCTTGCCTCACTCTTCCCAGATGTTCTGCAAAGCACTTGTCTGGGCTCGTGTACAAACACACAACCCACTATAATAGGGACTAATTGTTTCCAAGTGCAAAGCACTGTGCAGGATTGCTGGGTGTGCTGCTTTAGCTGAAGTGGCCCCAGCACCAGCTCAGTCTGCATGACCCACCCCCCCACTGTGCCACACTGGAGGCTATAGGGGAACCTGTGGTGTCCCTGCGGTCTCTGGTGTCCTCTCATAGGGAGAGGGGTGCCTAGGTGAGGAGGACAGGTCTGAGGAGCAACCAGAGTGCGCCCAGTGCTTGGGATGTGCTGGGGACTGCCAGGGCTTATTGATTTTCCCAGGGATCCTATATACAGGAGCTGACTGCAGAGCAGTGGCCAGCCTTGATCTCCAGTTGCAAGTATTTTTCTTGCACAGTTGTAAGCCCTGAAGTCCATGGGCAAGACAGAAAGCCCCTGTAATGCCACTAAACCAGGTCTGAGATAGGAGCAACCAGTAGTTCTATAAGAATATGCAAGTTAAGTCACATAAATGCTTTCTTAGCATAGCAACTACAGAGGGAGAATGCTCTTGAACATATCGCAGTCTTGACAATACCAGAAGAGGCCAGACCACCTGGGATGCCCAGTGTCCACACTCCTGAAAGCCTTGCTGTAAGCCTCAACAGCTGTTTGGTTCACAGAACAGGAACCGTTGTGTGTGTGCCTTGTGTCACTTTGCTCATCCAGGGAGGTCAGGAGGAGCTACCGGCTCCCTTGCTACCCTGCGAGATGCTTCACGTCACAAGGAGAAGATGGGTCCTACTCCACAGTCCTGGATCCCATGGTTAGTTAACTTCTGTTGACTTCCATGGATGTGAATCAGTTTATTCTAAGTCCTGCTTGTTTTTAGCTGTAATGCTCAGCACATAGCCCTTGCCACCACTAAGATTTATCATGCCATTGTTCACCAAGGCTTTTGTGATCTAAAATTCATGTGTTTGGCCAATGATCTATTTGACATCGAAGTGCCATATCTTCTTGTTACTAGCTCTGCACACAGGGTCACCTTGTGCCTAACAGTGCAGTTATGGGCAATATTCAGCAAGCCTCAGGCCTGACTGGGAACCACCTCAGCACAGGCATTGCTGTAGTTCAGTATTTCAGCCTGGTTCAGGTAGAAGTACCAACTATTTATCTGTCACAGACCACGCATAAAGCCAGATGTATAGGAAGAGGAAATGCTAATAAGCCCACAAAGTTCTGCTCCTGCAGAAAAACCCACTTCCCAAATGCAGTGTGATGTCGATCAGTGGTTTGGGTTCATTTCCAGAATGAAAGAGTGTACTGATCTCCGTAAGAAATGCAGTACAGCAGGGGCAATGTTTTAAAGACATGTGAGAGTGCCAGCATTGCAGCATGTAAAGGATAACAGGACAGCTTCTGCTTCTGCAGGTTTCATCAAGCATAAAATGAAACAGCTACAATGCCTCTTAGGAAGAAAGAGAAAATATTTTGCCGTGCATTTTAATGCAATTCATCATTAGGAAAAGATACATGGAAAGATTAAGTTATTATTCCTAATACTTTAATTTGCAATACAGAAAGTAAGACCCACTACCAAAAGATGATTCCTATCAGATCGGTTTGCTAGGTGAGAAGATAACGTGATATATTTTTCTTGGTTACGTTCCCTTCTCAAATCTGATCAATGAAATGCTGCTGGCTCTGACGAGTATTTAAATACAGCTTTGCCCACAGATGTAGCAGCAGATCTTTGGCAGGAAAACCACTGACAGATTTAATTAGCATTCCAATTCAAGGAAATAAATGGAATTGTCTATCACAAAATGGTATTTGTATCAAGAAGCTTTACTGCAATATTTGTGCTTTAAACCAAATCGCGTACTGTTGCTGAAAAGTGATGGCGGCAGCTTATTCCCTTAGATTCTTTTACATTAACTTATAGGTAAGTTAAACAAATTAATGATGTCAGAATGTGCTCTTAGGACATATATTTAGTTTATATGTATGGCTGTGTGTCTCTCCTCATCTGTGCTGCCAATCCTGTGTCCTCTGCTGTTAATATTATCCTGTTCTTCTCAAGTACATACTCAAGTAAAAAAAAGGAGTCAAATAATTTCTTCTTCCCAGAGTGATTTGAACGGGAAAATGAAAACTTTCTTCAGAGTTACTGTTAAAGTGTGTACAAGGAGGCATGTGTGGCCTGTGGCCCCCCCAACCTCTCATATCAGTAATACACGTACCAGCAAGGTTAGTTCAGAGGCTGTACAATTTTTAGTACTTTTTTTACAAATGTCTTTTCCTGTAAGTGCCAATTCCAGTTTCGGATGGCTGTGCACATCTAACAGCACCCACCCCGGCAGATCCAGTGACACTGGAGGGTTATTAATTTCACATATTATGGGTCTTATAATTAGTGACTCACAGAAATATTCAAATGTAGATTCAACTTTCCAGATGTTATTTTGGTCAGCTGAGCCAAAAGAAGAGTGGGGACAGCCTGGCTTCTCACATGACACATGAAGTCCTTGCTCCCAAAAGTTTCAATGGGAGATGTGCCCAGGTGAGGAATCAATTAATGGTGGATGTTACAAGTACTCAGCAGCTCCACTTCTAAATGTTCTCCCTGGCAAGATGCTGTGCAACCCTGACAAAACATAAAGAAATATCCTAAACATATTCCCTGGAGTGCAGCTCTGATTTTATGGCTGGAGCTGGAGAGACACTGTCAGAAACATAGAGAATAACCATGGACAAGGTCCTAGCAAATCTATAGCTTGTGCAGGCTAATCTGGTACAAATACTGTTTTTAATGGTTTGAAGGTGGAGTTTTCATCTAAGAAACTGTAACAAAAATGTTCCAATTATAACTACTGCTGCTTGATTAGCTTCCTAGTAATACATGAATGCATGGACTTGCTATTACATATATATAAATACAGAACATATGTAACGTAACATTCTATATATGCAGCGAATAATCCACTTATTCAGAGCTAACAGCATGAACAATAGTGTATAAGAGGCATCTCAGAACACTTAGGTTTGGTTTTGATTGATACTGTAGGCATGTGGCATGACTACCAAGGCTTTCTTTACAGTCAGTGAAGAGAAAAAGGCATTTCTAGGGTTCTTTTCTTCTTGCCCTAAAGTAGACCCCAAAAGTAGGCCAAGCAAATTGCACCCCAGAAGTGCCTCTCTCTTCTTTGACTGCAAAGGGAACCTAGGGTGACTGCAGTAAAGAGGTCAACGCCTGTCTTAAAGGTTTAAAAATAGAAGAGCTAAATTCCACCCATGTGGTTCAGATAAGGGAGACAAAGTGAAACAGGTCAGAAAATGTTTGATGTGTTCAGTCTGGTTGGTTATTTTTTAGTATCACTGGGTATGATTTCCAGTCACTGCAATTTCACAGCACTGTCAGTAAAAATATAACTAGGGTCCTAAATATGGAAGAAGCTTTAATTAGCTATTGATAGGGCAGGGCTTAGATCTATGGAGATCAGAGTCTCTTTGTACCAGGCTCTGTACTAAGAAATGACGGGAGACGGCACCAGTCCCAGCCAGTTTGTAGGCTGAACAGTCAGGAGCTTGGAAAGGAAGAAACAGAGAGAAGTAGTTCAGTCGTTAATTTTGTGGGAGAAGTCAGGGCAACATTGCACTGACGAATGTAGTAAGATGGGATAAAGGTGTGAAAGAAATATATATTAAAAATTTTCTGCCAGCCCGGCCCTGCAACTGGCAAATCCCAGGAAGAATCTGACCTCTGGGAGGAGAATTTCTTAAGGCTTCCTGGGGCAAGAGTGGTGGAAGAAGTCTCTCTACCTGGGCCAAGAGACGGCAGTAAAGGCAAAGTGGCCACATACTGTGGAAGGGAACAAGACTGATGTGAGCAGGAGCTGTGGCACAAGCAGAGCCTGGCAAGCAGCATGAAAGAAAACACAAAGGGCAGAGTGAATAATGGTTTCAGGGGCTGAACTGAAGCTATGAGGACCAGTGGGGTGCAAACTGCAGTGATAGGACTTGAAGAACCTGATGCGGAGGCTGAAGGGATTAGTAAGTATGATGTGGCCAGAGCAACTTGAAACAGAACCAGTTTTGGGAGCAGCACTTTGTGTTAGGCTGGTGAAGGGCAAAGGGAGGAAATTGCAAAAGAATAAAATAGCGGTCCTTGGTGGAGTGAGGTACCAGCTACGACAATGTCAGCTGTGAAAACCAGAAGAAAAGCAAGCACACACACTGGTGGAGAAGTCTCTGCTCTTCTGACAGCATTTCCTTACCTCCTAGGAAGGTTTCTGTTCAAAGCTCAGGCAGAGCTGAAAGGTGCTCAGCTGTGGGCTCCATCCTGCCCTCTGAGCTTTGGCACTGCCTTTGGCATCCCTGACTTACCCATTGCCATCCGGAGGAACCTGTGCCCACCTTTGATGCCCCAGGACTGCCCTCCTGGCAAGGCTGCTGGCTGGAGTCTACAGTCCAGCATCTGCTTAGAAGCACAAATAAACAGACCAATGTCAGCAGATCAAACTCCACGACATCCATGGGGTAAGGGCATTGTCCAGAGAAAGTGCACTGAAAGACCCTTTGGCAGGGTAGGGATTTCAGTGTTGGCATCCCACATCCTGAGCCATCTCTGCAATCGCTAACATTTCAATTAGAGTGGGGTATTAACAGTGTTTTCTTAACGTGTTGGTGTGGCTTTCTAAATGGTTGAAGGTGAAATGAAACACATGGAATCCATTGTATACGCATAATTAAGTTTCAGTGAAGGAAAAAGAAGTGAAAACCTACAATTCAATTGAAATTGTAATTTATTGTTTCTGATTTTCCCATTTAATGACAAAATCAAAAAGAAAGAAGAAACCTGTTGTTCGCACAGCCCTAAATTCTACTCTCCATATGCTGTAGAAAAAGTATAGTTTAAGAGCAGCTTGTTTGATCACTCTCAAATCCTCATCAAACACTTGCAGCCTGGATTAGAGTCTCCCAATATGTAGGAGGTGACTAACTGTAATTTATCTTGCAAGGATACTTTTATTGTTATATGGAGTTGCCATCTGTCCATCTAGGAGACGAGAGTCCCAGAAAATTTTGATGCTCAATGAAACAGCTTCAGATGCTTCGGACAAAGACTGTCCTACTTTCACCCCTGATATGCAGAGACCTCTCCATTGGGCAGGTTTTGAGTGAAAGACTAACCCTGAACAGCTAGATCGCACTCCACCTCCTCTGAGAAGGGGCTGTGTGAAAGACAGATTCATTCAGTCAGATAGGCAAATTCAGAATATCTGACAAATGTAGTTTTAGGTCAGCTGTTTCGTTTTTTCTTTAGTTTCTTATTCCTCCCCGTAAACTTTTATTTTTTACCTTTTTTTTTTAAAGTAAGACAGATTGATAATCTTGCAAAATATTTTTCTAAAATGAGAATTTGGAATTCTTCATTTTGAAGATGCCTAAGGAAGGTATTTGGACTTATTGGAAACTGCCCTTCCTTTTTGTGAGTCAAGAGCAATTAGCTAAACTGGAACCATAGACATGAATAATATCAATTCCAAGAGAAAGAACGTTTTTCACCAAATGTTACACATACAAAGTCAAGCGAATCCTCAAAACTGCTTTATATAAGACATATTTTCCTTCCATCACTTCC
Source organism: Phaenicophaeus curvirostris (assembly GCF_032191515.1). Taxonomy (NCBI): domain Eukaryota; kingdom Metazoa; phylum Chordata; class Aves; order Cuculiformes; family Cuculidae; genus Phaenicophaeus; species Phaenicophaeus curvirostris. The sequence continues at coordinate 35,477,064 of NC_091392.1, read as the reverse complement.
ACATGGATAACTGCACGTGGGGCATTTTTTGTAACTGTGATAATAATTAGCAGTAGCCTTTGTCTGTGTGCTTTGTGACCTTTGCAGTCAGGACTATAATAAGCAGGGATGTGTCTCAGAGCAACTACTGGAAGTCCCCTCCTGTTTGTATTTTACAGGCAGTGGTGCAGACCCTGGACTCCCAGATTAAAACCTGCAGGGCTGGCTAGCTCAGCCTTGTCAGGGCTCGCGTGAGCTCAGTGTAACCAGCACCAACTACCTAGCAGAATAAACTCCTTTTTTAATAAACAAAGGGAAAGTCACTTGCAGGAGTGATGATAAGATTCAAGCTGTCCACAGGATGCCAGTTTAAATCTGCCCATGGCTGTTAGTAACCAAAAATCTGCCACCGTCTGACAGCTGCCCCTGGCGCAGGCAAGGTGGATGAGCTGTGTCTGGCTGGCTGGATGATGAGCCAGCCAGATGGGCTCCTGGGGTAGCCCTGTGGCACCACCCACCTGGCCAGACCCTGACATTCGACGTCTCGCCCTGGCCAGTGCCCTCTGAAGCATCCTGGCACACATGGGCAGACGGGGGGTCTGCGGCACTGCACCCTTTGCCCCCATCCCACATCTCAGCCTGGCCAAATCCGGATCTTGAAAGTACACAGGTGAAGTGGTGTGGAAAAAATGGAATAAAGGAACAGTAGAAGAACTCTCCACAGAAAAGGGAGACAGGGGATCATAAGAATACCTTATTACTGTCTACCAGACAAACTTTTATTGCCCAAGCATTAGTCTTGAAAGGGGACATTGCTACCCTGACACCTTGGTAAAGCAGCATATGCCCTAATTCAAGAAGGCACAATCAGTACATACCAATGCAAGATCAAAAGGATGACTGAATTTGCTCATAAATCTTCAGCTGGGGCAAATCATACAAGAATGAGAAGACAGGCAAAATTCTGGCTGACTTAAAATTAGTCAATTCAACTACAGCCTTTAAAACGGACTTTGCTGATAAATCAGCATCCAAACCACCCATATGCTTCTGCCACAGCAGAACAAAAAGTCTAGAAGCAGAATGCCGCACCTTCTGTGCTGTTATAATGCTGAACCAGAGCAGCAAAACCCAGCTGTCTCACAGCTGTGCAGCGCCAGCCCATCACCACCCAATGTGGCCACCAGCAGTGCCCATCCACAGCACTGGGAAGCTGCTGTTGTTCTCAACCAGCCTCAGAGACCAGGTGATCAAGCTGCTCTAAATCCCACCTGGCACTCGCATCCCTCACACCAAGATACAACAGGGTCCCCAGGGGCAGACCACGTACATGGGGTGCTCAGAGCAGGTAGCTGGAAGAAGGCTGATAAGTTGTGTTTCAGCACTGACCCCCTCCAGACATCTCAGTCCTCTGTGCCTCAATTTACTCAACAGGGCAGAAGATTATTCAGCTCCTTCTAAGGGTTACTGGCAGAAGGATTTAATATTTACACAGTTCTGAAGAAATTGTTGCAAAATGCTTTTCAATGAGAAGCTGGAACAGCATCCATTTCAGATCTACCTATTTTCTCTCTTAGTCTTCTGGAGAATTGTATGACAATTTAATAATACCTGTGAAACCTGTCAGTGTTAAGCCAATTCTTATTTTGTTCAGGGTTGATCACAGAGTCTGTAGGAGCCCAAGATAAAGCAGACCTCTGGGCTACCAGGGGCGACCAAATTCAGCCAAGTCACATCCAGAGAGAAAGATCAAGCTCCAGCTCATGAAATGCCAAATCAGGTGCAAGGCTTCGAGCTCCTTCCAGAGTATGAGCCCTAATGGAATTGTTTTTACTTCCAACCTGTTCTGCTCACTGTCATACAGATCATTTGGAGGAACAAATGTTGCATCCCATATAAACTCAAGAGCATGGTTTCAATCTTAACAGGGTTGCAGGTAGTGTAAGAATACTTATGCTTTAACCATACTCTTATTGTAAAAACATTTACTTGGTTCCCTGGAAAGAACGTGACCAAGTTTTACTCCTAGATGCTCAGTGAATGCAACAGTGGTGAATGGAAGGGGTTTCAGCCAATAATAAAACCAGCTTTAAGTACGGCAGAAGGAAAGAGAATGAAGAGGAAAGAGAACAACTTTATTACTACAGCTGATCACATATGCTGTCTCGGAGGAGACACTGTGAAAGACATGGAACATCATTTGCACTAATTAGAACAGTGTCACCTGAATGTATAAATATTTTAGATTTCAACACATGTATTGTAGAGGGCATCAGCAGAAGGCCTGAAGAGAGGAATGTATCACGAGTAGAAGCATCTGTTTGCACTCTGGATTTTGCTGTAGATAATACAAATGACACTGGTAGATTGAGCACCCCTCGGGGAAATCTTTCCAAAGCAATTTAAAAGACAGAAGGAAAAGAGAAGAGGATGATCTCTAAGACAGGGAACAAGTTCAAATGGGAAAGTTTACTGTTGCCTGGGAACGTGTAAAGGCCAAAAGGGGCTACTGAGGATGTCCTTTAGCAGGTACGCTTCAAGCAGTGGAAAATTAATGTGTTCCTTGGCATCTTCCACCACTCTGCAAGTCATTTTTTCTGCCCAGTGCTGATCAGAATAACCTGTTTCAGGTTTTCCTCTTGGCACAGCTTGTTCTATATATCCAATTTCCCTTCTGTAAAGTACTTCTATCCAGCTTCCCTAGCACTGCTTCTCACCTAAACACCTATCACTAACCCTCTATTTGAACGATCTGTTTGGTAATTGATAGAGCTGTACCAGTAAAATGAGGTTCTTCCTGCCAAAGACAGCGATGGCTAATTCAGGACAGTTGTTGTCTCTGTAATGGAAATTCCACTGGGCTCTGCAGGAATCTTTGCTGGTCTCTGTGGCTTACTCTTGCTTCAATTATTTTCTGCTAGAAGACCAATCTGCAAAGATTAATTTTAAATGGATTACTTGCCTTACAATCTGATTTTCAGCTGAAATTAGTAGGAAAGAAGTTGCATGTCTCTCAGCTGGAATTTCCTGTGGGACACTCAACCACTTCAGCGCTAGAGACTGTTTCTAGCTAATCCTGTAGAATGGATTTGATTTTACAAAGATTTGCCCAGCAAAATAGAGGATAAAGGCAAAAGGTCAAGATTTTGCCACACACATTTCTCTCTTATGCTTGTCCTCAGAGGCTTGTATCATCCCATGAGCTTCTGCCTCCAGCTGAACATGGTGCTCCATAAAACACCAAAATATATTAACCTTGGGGGGAAAAGTAGTTTATAATTGGGGAGGGGATTTGGTATCAGACTAAGCAAATTCCTGACTTAGTCTTTACAAGTCTCTCTTGGCTATATTCTTTACAAGATCAGTTGTCCATTAGCTGTCTTGGCCCAACAAAACACCTACAGAGGCTGATGCTAAAGATGCACACTGAGAGCATCAAGCTTGCATCCACCCAGGGCTCAGCGCCTGATATGAGCTGCCCTGTTCAGCCAGCAGCGCTCCTACAGCAGGCAGGGAGAGCTTTATAAAGCAACGTTTGCTGAATGTCCTTGGAGGATACTGGTGCACCCAGAGAGGCTGTGCTTACCTGATAGTGTGCCATGTCCCCCAGGTGTTACAGTACATTGAATCCCTCTTCCTTCTACCTTCTTCATCACAAGACAGACACCAGAGAGTGCCCCTAACCACAGTGTTGTGTATGGCATGAGGCTGCCAGCTACCACAAGTTTAGACGTTGCAGAGGTGAAAGTAAAAAAGCCTAAGAAGTTGAACTGTCTGGAACTGAACCTAGGAAAGAGGGAAATACTGCATGGGGTATCTGTGTTGGTAGTTAAGGGTTCCACAAGCTGCAGGGCACCTTACTCCATAGATGGAGGAAGTTTTGTTTATGTCGCTAGTGCAAGAAGAGGCCACACAGCTTTCTAAATCACAGAAAACCACAGAAAATAAAACTGGAAGTATATAGAATAACCATGTGATTTCTAGCAAGTGCTTGTCACACTGGTTCTAAATGAGTTCAGATGACCACAGTTGCACAATCTAGTCCAACACTAGATTACTCTTAAGATTTGACAGTTTCGTTCTTTACAATGTGATTTTTGTTGTTGTTGAAGATTAAGAGTATTTCCTTGTCTAATTTTCTCTTTTTAATAGTACATGTGGAGATCAGGTTATTCCTTTTCTCCTCGCTGCAACCGATGGAAAATCTTCTGTTCTCTAGATAAAAAAAATAAAAATATTCTGAAGAGATCTTCTCTGTGTGGCTTTTTACCTCCCATAACTTTTGAAGAAAAATACATAAATTAATACAATTTTCTATAGACATAAGCTTGCCTCACAAATGGAGTGGGTGGAATATATGTTGCCAGCCTCAGCTGACAGCAGCTTGAGAAGCAGCAGTAATCTGACCCCTGTTCATCATATGAAATTAGGTTGTTTGGACTGGATTGCATCAGATTTGCTTCAATCCATCTTGGCCGTTACTCACCACTTTGTGTTCTTTGAAATGGTCACAAAGAGTCCAATTGTTCATTTTTTCCTGCTTGACAACTCAGTGGCTCGCTTGCCCCTTGGAGTAGATGTGAGCTGTGTCACTTTTCAGTCTTGTGAATGCACACTGCTCCACCACAATTCTTTTGGAACAATTGAAAGTAACTTTAAGTCTGTCTCAGCCAACCCCTTCACTATTCTGGGGCTGATTTCACCAGGCACAGGCAATCTGATCACATTTATTTTATCCAATTACCTTCTAACCTGTCATTTTCCTGTTTCTATTAGAGCTGCTGTTCTTTTATTTTCCTGCTGGTCTTAATTGTATCAGTCAGTTGAACAAGCAATTTCTTTCAGTGTCACTTAAATTTTGCCTTCTTCAGTGTGCTGCCAAAATATGAGCAGTGTAAGCCAACAGTCTAACACCCAGCCCTTTAATCTGAACAGTGGCCAAGTTTCTGGTTGGTTGTTACTGAGACCTGAAATATAACCATGCATCTGTTATTTGAACTATGAACCTCAGAGAGCTGTCCTGAAGCTAAACTTAACACCTGAGGTTCCTTGACTTATTGCATACCTATAAAACACTTCAAGAGTTCTCGGAGTGCAATATGGCTAGACAGCAAGTTCACAGGAGGTCATACTGGCAGCTTCTGTCTGAAGCAGCCTGTCAGCTCTAACAATTAAGCCCATCCAAGGCTTCCAAATTCGAGCCCTGAAAAAAATCCAAATGTACAGCTATCATGACTAATCCTTTTTCTTTTTCATTGGCTATCTATGTGCATTGTCTCTGCTGACCTCCCCCAAGGCAAGGGTTTCCTGCAGAGGACACACAGTGTTTTCCTGTCTGCAGTACAAGGTGAGCCTGTGTCTCCCGTGTCTCCTGGCTATGGGTTACGTTTGACCCTTGAGTTCTCCAGGCCATAAAGATTCCCAGAAATATTGTTTTGTTAGATTTATTACCACAATTTACTTTCACGACTTTATGTTATGACCTTGTAATTGCTGAGCACCTTCATATTTCTCCTACCAGAAAACAGAAATATCCACAATATTACTCAGATATCACCACTCTCTCTTGCTGATGCAGTGTTCTTTGTTATCAACAGCACTGCTTTATCTGGCTTACTTGTATTATAAGAGCACAAGCCTTATTCATAACCGGGATCCCCCTCTCCTGACTGGGTACTAAAAACACCTATGAGAAGCTATCATTTTCTCCCTCCCTGGGAGCTTTTAAATAAGCTTGTAAAAGAGGAGCCTGTGACAAAGGGGAGCAGGTACAGAAATTATAAAGGAGAACTGATGGCTTAAGTTAACTACAGGCACAAGGTGTGGCTCCTAATTGTTTGAAAACCTTAAAAGCATTGCTGGAAAGGCTACCTGAACTATCATAGATTCATAGAATGACCTTGATTCGTAGAACTATCCCTGATTCTCATTCGCAGACTCCCTTTAATTATTAACAAAGTGGATTGGATAAAAAAAGAGAGAGACTAGCAGCCATCTGGTTTAGGGTCTTGATGTGACTGCAGTAATAAAGTCACAGGAACCTTTGCAAGGAAAATCAGACAAAAGGACACACATGGCTCGCAGTTTATTTAAAACAGAAATGGCAGATGCAAAAGGAAAACATGCTAATGAACAAGAGCAGGTAAGGAGAGAGGAGCAGAACTGCGGAGCATCTCAATGGTGTGGTCAAGGTGCACTGTTCAGAATAAGCCTGAAAAGCAAGTGTTCAAACACACAATTTCCTGCCTACTGCATGGGCTATTTTGGAAGTCAAGTATCCAGTCTCCTGTTATCCTGGGCCTCCCTTCTTGTTCAGTCTCAAGGGGCCAGAACTATGCCCCAGTTACTTAACTGCAACTATATTGACTCTTGTTGCCAAAAGGGACTGTCTCTTCTAATGACAGGGCTGCTTTGGAGGTTACAGGAATGAGTCATTTTATTCATTGGGGGTTTTTTGAAGATGGATCAAACCACCAGTTATGATGGAGTCATATCTGCAAGCTCTACATTACACCCAGGAGAACTGAACTGGTCTCTTTAAAATAAATGTTTACTTCTTCATCTGGCTTTGGTAGCTAAAGACCTCTGTAATAGGTTTCTAATCAGCTGTGTTGGGCAAGTCCTAGTCTTTCTTGAGATTTTAGTCAATGAAAAAAGACACTGATCATGATATCAACTGTTTCTACACAAGGCTTTTCTTATGGAAACCTTGACACTCATGGATTAACATCCAGTGGAGACAAGTCTCAAGATCATGCAGCCAAAGGGAAAATACAAGCAATTTCCCAGGTGTAGTCATCCCTTCAGAGATCGGGATTCTAACATTAAGTCATAGCTTGTTTCTGAAATAATAGATACTTTTTGGGCAGCATTCCTGCAATCCAAGGAAAGGAAAAAGGTTGTTGCCAGTATACTGACTGAATAAAAATGGGATTGACACAGAAGTTAGATTGAAATGACCTATGCAGATAACTTGATTTGGCAGAGAATAAGCTGCTGTTTATAGTCCCAGTAAAAAGCGTGAGAATGCAAGGGTGGAGCTTCTCAGTGGATTTGTAGAGATGCTGGGGGAGGGAAAGTAAGAAACATAAGAGAAGGAGACTTGCCTCTTGCCAGCCTCAGGCAAGGAATCAAGCTTGTAAGCAAGCAGCCTAGAGAATAGAGCTGCTGAGAAACACCCAGCCTCCTGCACAAAGAAATGCTCATCTATGTTCCTCCTCCTTTCCCACAGCATAGCAATGCCTGTGAAAAATTACAGCATGTTGGCCATGGCACAACAATTTTAAAGCTGCATTTAACACGCTTGTAATATATTCAGCTGGGCTTTCTTTTCGACCTAGCAGTGAGTCTTCTGAAAAGCCTGGGGTCCCAGAAGTTAACTGGATTGATTATTCTTGAAGATTATATTTTTAGGAATATTCTATTTTTAAAATATATTTTGCCAGCACCGCTAGGGTTTGGAGCCTCCCTGGGCTGCCCACAGGTATGAAAAGCCAAGTCCTGCCTCAGAGAATGTAAAGACAGAGATACATGTGACATGGAAAGGGTTTGGAAAAGTGGGCTACAGATAAACCTGCACAATGCAAACATACATATTCACATTAAAAAAGTGTAAATTTCCTCTAATAAAGATTTGAAACAGAAAGATAAAACTGGTGTGCCATGCCTGCACTTCAAACAAATATGCTAACATGCCCCATGGAGGAAAATGTGAGAACCAGGATGTCCGTTGTTTCCATGTGAAAGAGTGTATGCGTATATATATATATATATATATATGTATATATATGCATATCAATGAGTGGAAAAAAATATATGTACACACACATGTTTATATATGTGAGTGCGTGTCTGTACATATTTATGTGTAAGGAGACATTTTCGGTCCCGTAAACCACGAGTGAATTGCTGGTTGCAACGCCCAAGGCAGCAGGGAGCTTGAGAGGCAGGAGGACGCATCCTGCGTGGCACAGCCGGCTGCTGGAGGAGGAGCTGGCAAAGGGGTGAGCATGGTGTTGCAGCTGCTGGGGACAGGAGTAGGAGGCTGCAGCAAGAGCTCTGTGAATTCCTTGCTCGACATTCCTGGCTGGGCAGGGATAAATGGAAAAACACGTTTGTGCCCAAAGAAGGAGCTGGTGGACTTTATTTCCTCTTGACTATTGCACTACGGGAAAGCAACAGGAGAAGGGACAAACTGAAAGACAGGCAAGAATGAAATGACAACAGAATCAAAGAGCTTTTTCTGTGGTGGAATGAAAGGACAGGGAAACCCACATCAGGGATCATACTCAGGGGATGATAGAGTTGGCAAGATGCAGAAGGAAGGCAATATTACCAGGCATGGTTTGTATGAGTCAGACAAAAATAATAGAGGTATTACAGCACAGAAAAGATGAGGACAATGAACTCATGCTAGAGGAGATTATAGTTCAGCTGCCTTTCTTTCCCTCCTCCCTGATTTCTTTTCATTAGAAGAATCAAGAGAATCCTGTGGGGAGGAGCAAGGGAATGGGGAGCGTTACAGCTTTTCTTTGGAGCCATGCTGCACCAACGACATGGATGGCTGTGATAAAAAAGGAAGAGGGAAAAAGATACACAGAGGAACAGACCTGGTGAAAGCATAATTGTGAAGAAGGTGTGAGAAGAGCAGAAGGAATGTGGAAAGTCAGCTTATGAGAGAGAAGAGGACCTTGCAGCAGTGAAGTCATAGATTTTTGTCTGACAAACACAATGTCTGAAAGAGGAAAGACAGAAACCCCAAAACCTGGAGTGGGAGTGGTGTTTAAGGCAGTTAAGTGAGTACCACCAGTGTGTCTGGGATCAGCTTAGGAGTAAAAGACAACAAGCAAGTGCTTATCAGGTAGTGGGGACATCTTGATGGGTACTGAAGCTTCTGAAGCCAGACACTGTGATAGCAGTTCCACTAGAGATACAGAGGAATCTATATTTTTGCTGCTTATTTCTACATGCACCCCATCCATATAATAATTCTTTAAAAATAAAACAGATTTGAAACACTGAGGAAAAAAAAAAGAAATTTCTCTGAAGTCTCAACCTACAAATGATGTATCATAGAGTTAAATTGAAATCACTAGCCCATATTTGAAGGCCAGAACTATAAGCACTCAGGGATGAAAAAAGATGTTCACATGAATATAAAGTTTATACTTTATTATGCTTATAGCTATACATTTAAAATGTTTGGGGTTTTTTTACATTTAAAACCACACTATCGTGTTTACACTTTTATATTTAAAACAACTATGCACAAAGTCATTCAAAATATTCTGCAAGTCTGATATCTTAAACTAACATTCAACTCCAGAATGAGCGTAACTGGTGAATTCCAAATCTGATTCTCTTCTCAGATGGCTATCAAGGAAAAGCACCTGTAAACTCAGTGGAATTGCCCCAGTGTAAAATAAATGTGAGTGAAAGGAGAGTCAGTTCTCTGACGTCCACAGAGGATGGTTGTAAACAAGGTGTCAACACGTTTCCTCCTGATGCTGATATGAAGGCCTTGTTAACACAGTGAGATGACACTTGAATTGTCATGAAGCTGCATTACTCATTTTCAGCAGAGGACAGATACATCAAGATTGTAGGCAGGATGAAAGTAGAGCTATATCTGCTTATAATCATGCATGACCAGCTGCTCTGAAGCAGGAACAACTCTACGCGTGGAAAGAGTGCATAGAAGTGAAGAATTAATATAGAAGTCCACAATTGGAGCATGTTTAAATATTGAGAACAGGTTAAACAGCCTGGTGAATCTTAAGTCTTTTACAAAATTGGTATTATAACAGGGAAATGGCTTACAGTGTCTTGCTGATACATGTAGAACTGTTATTATTTACATGGTATTATACAAAGACAGTAAGACTGGAAGAGTAGGTTTAAATGAAATAAAATGTCCCAGATAACTTGTCCCAGAAAACCTTCCTCAGACTTTAGAAGCAATATGCCTAGCCTGAGAAACACGGATGAGAGATAAAATAGTCTTCACTTTGGCAGAAACTTCATGCACAAAAATAGAAAGTTAAAGTTTTAACAAACGACTGCTAGTTCGTGAACACAAGGCTAATGAACAAACTGGCAGCTTTACTGAAGAAAATACATTCAGATAAATATGTACTGTCTTATCAAACTCCCAGGCTAGCCTACTGAAAACCTCTCATTAGCTTAAAAAAATGTACCTTTTTATTAAGGTTGTATGTTAAGAACTGCTTTATCCTACAAAAAGGATTGATAAATTTGTTCTAATCTTGCAGATTCCATTCTGTGAGGAACTGTTACCTTTTCAACTCAAAGACATTTCATTATGTCAACTATATAGCGCTGGAAGCAATGCCTTTTCTACAGTCACAAGCAAACTCCAACACAACAGAAGAGCTATATTTGGAAAAGTTTTTGATTTGCAGACTCTATTTTATGTCACTCATGAAGCACAGGAAGGAAGGTAACATAGTCCCAAGCAGAAATAAATCAACCTTTTCCTTCAAACTGCTATTTGAAATTTACTGATCCATTACACTTGCAAAGCCAGCTGGACATAGTATGGTCTGTACACTATAAGGGAAGCTGGCTGGTTTTAGCCTATTGGATCTTTGGGGTGAAAACCACAAAAAACTGTCTTAAAAGAGAAAAAAAAAGTTACTGATGAGGTACTTCAGAGGTGTCTGTGTCTCTTCTTTGATAAGGGAAGAAAGATTAACTTCTGCTAAGAGCAAAACATTAAGATGGGTAACGTTGGCAGAGAGGACTGCTGCTCCTGACAGCTAAAACTCTGCCTCCCTCAACTGCGTTAACCTTGACAGGATTTGGCACCAGAAGATCCAAAGAGGAAGAAATCCCATAGTCAACACTTTTGAGGAGAAAGTCTGGCTTGAGGTTTAATAGCCATAGGCTGAAGCTGAACCATCATTGCAGTATAATTAGCCATAATAGCTTAACCCGGCAGATTTTATTTTTTTTTTTTATGGTTAGTTCCTAGTTATCGAACAAATTTAATAATGCATAAGGTGGACATGATTACCTTGATAGTTACTGCTCTCATTAGTGTGCCCTCAAGAGCCTCTCCATTTTAAAGTGCAATATTCTGATGTCTAATCTAATTTTAGGGCCACATTGTATCTAGTTCTTCCATGTATGACTTACAAATGCGCCAGGTCAAAGCCCCTAGGACTAATCCAACGCTAAGCAGAACTTCTGGTCTCCCTGCCCAACCCCAACAGACAAAATGATAGAAGTGCAGAACATTTTTTTACCTGAACACCCACCATTAGTGCCCATCACCACATACGTTGAAGAGGAACCTGCAGTGTGCCACTGAAGACAGTAGCAGCAGTCAAGCAACTTCTTTGTACCTCTGGATAACAGGGATGGCTGCCGATGAGTGCCCCCAGCTTAAGGTTCCTATCCAGAGACATCTTCTATCACAAAGTCTGGCACATTCACTGTCATAAAACAAGGCCTTTCAAGTTGTACACCTCAAGACTGAATTTTCCAGCTGTATTTTGGTCTTCAAGTCTTCCAGAACGCTGCCAGGGCCCTCTGAGAGCTGGACAGCCGTGCCTTACCCCCCTGCCAAGCCTGGTTAAACCAGGCCAGGTTCAAACAGAAACACTCGGAGCCTCTAAAACCAAGTGTGAGACTCCCTCAGGAGACCTCTGGATCTTCTTCTCATGTGACAAGGACTCCCTTGGTGTGTTATTGTGCGTTATGCTCTGTTCCGGCTCTCAGACATGCTCCAAGGTGTGACAAGCTCTAGTGGGAAGCCAAAGAGATAACTTTTATGCCTTTCTGGATCTAGGGGTCTGCTGGTGCCTTGCCCACTGACAGAACGAGAAAAAGCCTGAGCAATTAAGACACTGTGTTGTTTTTATTTCCCAGTAAAATGCCTGAGTCACCAATACCACGTTATTAATTTGCAGCTACCTGCTCTGAAATGCATTTGTAATTTTTGCAATACACACATTTGTTTCTCTCCTTCACATATCTTATTTCAATTCATGGTTCCCTAGTATATCTGTGAATAGTTGCAAGCCTAATTCCCATTGGTATTAACCTCTTTCTCAACTATGAAAAGAAGTCTCAATGAGGTCATAAATAGTGCTTATAGCCTCTATGCAGTTCTTTCTCACTGTCACAGGACTGTGGAGTAATGTGGGGTGGCCTCAGTGTACCCTGTCTGGTTCCCTTCATGTCCACAAGCGCTACCAAGCAATGTTGCTGGGTTCATCTGCTTTTCACCTGTGAAACATTTGGCTTTGAATTTCATCCTTCCTTTATTCTGCATTATAAAATATACTTCTGGAAGCATGGAGTGTGAAGATTCACTGTTTTTATTGCTGCTGCCCCTTTTGATTGTTCTTAGTTTGCATAAACCTGCAGAAAATGTTTTTTACATACCCTGCTACTTCTATTCACCTAAAACTACCTGAGGGTTATACACAGATTTTTCCAAAAGCAATGGAAAAATCCCCAAAAAGCATAGTATGTACTCAAATGCATTCAGACTTATGTTCTGGTGGGCCCTGTGCTGTTTGAAAAGATTTGCTTTCCTTTCATTGGTTGGAATTTTTTGAATGCACATAATCCAGTTACATAGTTATGTCATAACATTGCATATTTTACACCTTTACCCTCAACAGCTTTGTAGTGTGACTGTGGTATATTAAATTTCACATGAAATAGTCATTAAACAGATGCTTTATTTTGGACAAACAAGGATTTTATTTCACTAGTGAGGTACAAATGCAAAATGCATCTAAAGTCTCAACGTGGGCAATATAGAATTTATGCATTTTTCACTACTTAGCCCTGAGCATCAAACAAGTGATAATTTACCATTGCACTGTCAAAAATATTTGGGAATCATTCAGAAAAAAAAAAAATCCATACAAGTCACTTATGTTTTCCTGAGCATAACTCACTCAATCCAAAAAAGTACAAAGGCATTTCAGGAGATCCAGTTCTATAAACATAGTTACACAAATAACCCAGCTGGGCTTGGTTTTTCTCTGCCTTGTGTTTTCTGTAGCTGTTTTGGTCTCTGACAGAGGCCACAAAGTGCTTCTCCTGTCAACTTGAAGTATTTTAATGCAGTGCCAAAAACCCCCAACATTGCTTTCTTTAGAGAGAGTAGCGTAGTATCCCTGACAGCGTAAAATGGAATAGGATTAGACTTGAAAAATGTGTAGCACAGGATGGAAGCAGTTGGTCCTAAGTTGCAGGAAAAACACCTTGTATGCATGCAGAATCTTATGAGCATTTTTGCCACAGCTCTATCCAAACAAAATATTCTCCAGCTACATGATGCTGCATGTAAAGACAAGGTAAGTTAGCTTTGTTATCAGGATGAAATTAGCTACAATATAATACACTTCTGAAATCAAGGTAAGGGTTACAAAAATAAATGAGGTTATGCTCAAAAATGAATGACTAAGAGCTTTAGAAGGCAAGATTTGTATGTCTGTTGTTATTTTCTGAGATATATATATTTTATCCTATGGATGGTGAAATATAATCTAGCAGTCAGATGAATTTAATGAGTCTTTTTTTGGTTAGTCCTTTTTGCATTTTTTTTTGCATGCATCATTTTTCTCAAGAATTAAATCAACCTGATTGTTGCAATCATGGGCAAGAATGTCAGATTGTTCTACACAGCAGCAATCACAATACAAATTATAGAATCATAGAATTACAGAATTGTTTAGGTTAAAAAAGGCCCTTAAGATCACCAAGTCCAACTGTAAACCTAACACTGCTGAGTCCATCACTAAACCATGTCCCTAAGCACAGCATCTGCGTGTCTTTTAAACACCTCCAGGAATGGTGGCTCAACCACTTCCCTGGGCAGCCTCTTCCAGTGCTTGACAACCCTTTTAGAGAAATAGTTTTTCCTAATATCCAGTCTAACACTCCCTTGGTGCAAGTTGGACGCAGGCAGCCAGCAAAATCTGACCTGTGCAGTCTAGGAATGAGGACTGTTAAAGTCCATTCCGAAAAGATACATATATTCTGCAACATTTTATTAATTTATCTTGAAATACTTATTATTTTTATTGAATGTATACATCATAGGTCTTACTTTCTATCTACTCATCCCACACAAATGATATGCAACATGTATACAGGAGGAGCCTGAGCCTTTGATAATCTAGCTGGGGACCAGAAATTTGGTAACAGAGGGCATTCAAATTAGACACAAAACACTTCAGACAAGAATCAGTTGCTGGAAGTTGATGTTAGACAAATTCAAACCAGAAGTAAAACCAAAGTGTTATAACAACAGAGGCAGTCATTGAAGGTTGGGCTTCACACAGGGCTTATGTTGAATTGTCTACCACTGGAAATATGATTGCCTTCTTTTAATAAAATAAAATAAAATAAAATAAAATAAAATAAAATAAAATAAAATAAAATAAAATAAAATAAAATATAAAAATGCTCTATTTCAAATACTGACATGGAGTTTAAAGAAGGGGTTTTCTTCACTGAGTTCTAAGGCCTATATTACACACGGCTTCAGGCCAGGTGATAACTGTAGAGCCATTGGAACTTGAAATCTATGAATGTGCATGTTGAAACAGCTTTGAAATCAGTGTGCAGATGGGCGCTTGACCCAGGTAGATGCTGAGAGTTCTGGGGTAATTTACATTTTGACCCATTTCCTAGATTTAGGGCTTCTGCTGTAGAATACTCTCACGACCCACTTTTGCAATTGTCTCCATTTCTGACATTTCCTACATTTTCTCATATCCTTCTGTTTTGTTGGCAATTGAGATGCTGTTGTGCAAGGTGAACTTTGAAGAGGCAGTCTAGATTCAGAAGCTGCTCTTCAGCTGTCCAACAAGAAAAATGCTGCTGGTCTGAAAATAGAACAATTAATCTAGATGTGGCTGATAGATTGGTTACACTAAGGATATGTCTGCTGATCTTCAAATACAGAACAAGGACAAGACTCTGATAAAGAGCATTGATTAGCAAAGCTTGCAAGGTGAGAGAGATGGTAAGAAGAGAGGACATCAGAGTCACCACATAATGCAATCTTGACTAATTCTTACCTACAGCTATAACTGTTCCTCCTTCACCATCTTGTTAGATGTGTGAGTTTTGTATCTCTTTGACAGAAAGACAAAACCTACAGGAAAATCTGAATTACCAAACAGAACTGTCAACTTTGTGTGTCACTTGTATGTGACTGGAGATTCCTGGATATCCAAATAGTTCATTTCCTTCGCATCAAAAGTGAGAATGAGTGTCACCAGCCCATTCTCACAGCTTGTAGTGTTTAGGACATCAATCCATTCTTCTGTCGTCAAGGTCATAATTTCTTTTTGAAGAAGTTGTTTGAGCCTGCCACATTCTTTCATACTGCATATGAAAATGCTACCCCATATGTTGTGAAAAATTCTGCAAGAATCGACAAAGATTCTTTAGTATTACTAAATGGAATAAGAAACTTTAAAGGTAGTACACAGACTGTTTACCCACAGAAAGGGATGACTTGATGCTGGCAGGCCATGGCACATACTGAATTCCCTAGTTTCCCTCTCAGTCTCATCACATCCTTCTCCTTACCACATCCTTCCCTGTTCCTAGCTTCCAGCACTGCCTATAACAGCATCAGTGCCTGTAAAGCCTCTAAAATGGGGCAATCACAGCCTGAGAGTTAAAGTCATGGACAGTTGAGGCTGAGAGGAAAGGTTAGGGCTTGTCATGGATGAGCAGAGATGCTCTCTCCACAGCACTGTTGAGGAGGGAGTCTCATGAAGGCTTGCAGTGCTCATGTTATTCTTGCCCAGGGCCCTGCTGAAATTAGTGCCAGTCTCAAAGGAAATATGCAATTCTTAAAGATACAAAGCTAATTTTTTTGCAAGCACAGACTATATGTGCTATGAACTAATGATTAAGAAGTGGATATCAAATCACTGATTTGAAATAGATTCTACAGATGCAGATTTTAGAAAGATAATTTTGTTGATCTTGTGCAATGTCACTGGCAACAACAGCAGAGCCGTTTTTCTGAATTAGAGCTGGATAAAGAGCACATTTGTTTAAAGTTCTACCAGGACTGTGCTGATACTGAGCATTCCCTTTCAGGCACAGAGAATTCCTTGTTTGTCATAATGTCTGGTAATTATTAGTCAGTCTCATACCAGGTCCTTCTTCTGCTATGAAAAAAGCAATGTCAGAATGTTCTGTCTACTTCCCTGGGTTCTGTATCAAAAGGGAAATCACCTTCAAAATCGTGTCAGGAGAAGAAAATGGCAGTCTTGACATTTTATGAGCCATATGGGAAAGAAAGGCTTAAGCATAGCGCTTCTGTTTCTTTTTCTCAACTGAAGATGACAGTAGTCTGGTTGTTTTTCAAGTTTCTACATTAAGGTTTGCTGGTATCTAAGTTAAAAAGCCCCAACAAACCAATGAAAAACCAACCAACTCTTGTATGACATGTCTGGGCTAAGTTGACAAGCGTGCTGCATGGGTGATTTATATTTAGAGAAAGGCCCAGAGGTGTCTGAAACAATCTACTTTCAAAAGTAGAAGTTGTCATATTCTAAATCTGTTTTGAAAGAAAACTGGACCTCAGTGTTATTTTCTGGTTAAAATATACAATACTCAGAAGAAAGGGCAACATTTGAGAACAAACGTGATGTCTAGAGTTCAGTGAGGCAACTGATTTCAGGATGCTTTATGCTTACAGATGAATGGCCAAAGCAATTTTGTTTCAATCAGTCGGTTGTATGAAGGTTGTTTAGGCAACTGATAGACAAGGTTTCACAAGCTGCTGGCAAGTGCATTGAGTGCAGAAGTCTGGCTTTTTGGGAATTAACTTTGTCTTCTTCCATGTGATGCTCATGGCTGAGGTGCTGCACTGGCCGCTGTTTTGTAAGTCAATATCTTCCTCACAGCTGCTGGAACCACAGCAGGTCCCATGGGCATGTTCTCCGCCTGAGCCCCTGTCTTTTGCAGCTACTATCAATTCAAAGATTTCACATCACAGTGCTTGGGGAAGAAGGGAAATGAAAAAGGCCTCCTTGTGGGAAATTTGATTGCTTGAGGTTAACTTTTGGGTTAGTTTCCCAAGCAATTGTTTCTTCACAACTGGGGGTGTGTTCACAGATTGTTGTTCACAGCTGAGATATTCCGTTGATTCCCCAGTTACCCTTTCATGCAGATTTTGGGAGGCTTTGCTCCACCATAGTGAAGAAAGTGTTCAAATTTTCATAAGAGTAGGTCAAACAATCTGAAGAATTTTCTTTCTCTCTCCATGCTTTTCTGCATAGTAAACTTTTAAATATTTATGACTTTCTCTGTAAAGAGCATGAAGCAGTCAGATGTCATGCCTGACGTTGATGGTCACTATAAATGACCTACTTACTAAACAAGTTCCTCTCCACTGCTCTTAGCTCCCTAGAAATGAGCATGTGGAATCCGTTATATTCCACTGATGTTACAGCACATCTAATGCTATGATAGTTGAATATTTACTCAGAAGCCTTATCTACTCAAGGGATCAACACATTTTGATCATTTGTCTTTCCATGAAAAAAAAACCAACCCAAACCAAAGATATACGAAACAATGATTTTCCTTTGTGCAAACTTCCTTGTGCTCCAATTTACAGCCTGAAAAGAGACAGGTATTTTGAACTGAATGGCATGGAAAAATGCTAGGAAAGCGACCAAAAGATTTTGTATTCTTACAGGATTTGGGAAAAGCTGTGCAGTGCTGTGGAGTACTGTGGAATTTTTACTTTAAGTCTTGGAAGCAGCAACCACAACTCTGGCTAAAAGCCAAAAGAGGAAAATGATTTTTTTTTAAAAAAAAGAAAAAAGAAAGCTATCCTTGGAAGAAGCGTGCTCTGTTCTTATCAGCTCTTGTGCCTCCGGTCCTCTGGTTTGCTTCCTGCGGTTTTGGCATTTTGCCAATAGAGACTTTTATCTCTAAAATTTAAAAACAAACAAAAAAAAAGCAGTGACAAAGTGAGAGGAGGACATGGAATTAAATGGAAAATGGGGTGAAATAAAATATGGATTTACCAAAATTGACCTGAAACTAACAAGCTTTCTAGAAGTCAATTCCTTAGAAAACACAATTTTTGTTTCTTTGCCTCTCAAAGGCTCCATTTCTCTCACCAGTACCTGGATGACCATTCCCCTGTGCTTCCATGTGCTGCAATTGCTCTTATGGCTAAGTGCTCCAGACACAAATTCTACAGCTGTAGGAGTAGGACTAGTACAGAGCCCTCAGGGAAAAAAAACAACCCAAAACTGTGGAAATGGTGAGATTTTTCCATTCAGGAAAGACCCTGAAACAGTGCTCAGCCCTCTTAAACCCACTGATCCTGCCCAGTCATCCTCTCACAATTCCACCTCTCCTTTTTCCTAGCTGATGCCCTGCAGATAGAAGGACCCCAGTCTTCAGGCATCCTGATTCCTGGAAGGGAGCAGCCCTGTGATGGCACAATTTGATGGGAGATGGACAGCACAGCAGTGCAGGCCACCCCATTGACTGAAAGACAATGCTAGGAGAGCAAACAAAACCAAGAAGAAGTAGGAAACAAAAAGTTGGATTAAAATGGGAGAGTACAAGTGGCAGCAGCAGTGAATGGAGAGACAGAAACAGACAAAGGTCACACTACCAGGAAGCTACTGCTAGAAAATAAAGCATGATTATATTTTGATTTTTAGCTTCATCCTCTTTACTCTTTCTATGTGGCTTCCACAGTCTTTTTCATGATATTTCCTACCCCATATTGTTTTCCTTTCCTGCATCTCAGGTATTTACTGCCTGTTTATCAGTGTGTTTGTTATTTACAGAAATAGATCATTAACCTTTACAAGCAGGTGTTAAACTCTATTTGAGAATACTCATTATGATTCCAAATATTGACAAAAACTTTGTATATTGCATGACTAGGGAGATAGAATATGACTGTGCCATACACAACATTCAAAAAAAAAACTTTTAATATCTAACTTCACAGCATTGTTGGTTTTTGTTTTTTTTTCTTCTACGCTTTAATTTCTGTTCTGTAACTCATTGTCTTTCTGGTCCTGTGAGTCAAGAATCTGTTTCCAGATTCAGCAGCTTGTAGTTTGCTCCACATCTTCAGAGGCTAAAGGTTGAAGGCACCAAACTGAGTACCTCTGCTATTAGTTTATTGTACCGAAGGGGACTTTGTTGTAACAATGACTCTTTTTCTCTAATGAATACCCAGGTGACACCTCCAGAAGATGTTCTTGAGCTGGCCCGTTTGTGCAGGAGGAAATATCTCCAGGATATTCCTGGCACCTGGAGTTTCTGTCTGGATGCTTTCACACCACTTTGCAGCACAGTTTTCCAAGCACTGGTATGAACATTGGAACCCATCTTTTTTTGCCATGTGTGATTTCCTTTTATGAGCTAAGCACTTACCTCACTTAGACTCAAATGTTTAACGTTACCTGTTTCACACACTGCTAATTCTGTTTAAAGAGTGTTACCTATAACTAGCAATCTCTGCCTTTCTGCAAACTAAACTTAAAAACACAGCTAAGCAAATAATCTGTTCTATGCTTTAAAGTGCAGATCCTCATCACAGGTGAAGCTGTGTGTGAGCAGTCCTTTTGAAATCACTGAGATTAATTTTACTATTAAAGTAGCACACATACTAAAGTGTTCCCTTGGCCCTCCTTTTTCTTTTTCTCTATATGTAGAACATCTGCAGGAATTCTCCTTTGTTTACTTAATTTCCAAATTATACAGTGATTTTATGTTCCAGTTTCCTAAACCGATTGTGACCTGTTTGTACTTTAATGCGCACACTTATTCCTTTGGAAGGAGATTAGAAATGATGATAGTGAACTAAAGCCTCTGGTTCATTTTCACACTATGTATTTGCTATTTTTCTTCTCCCCATCTTCACATCTGAATACACACATCCACCAAGCATTCACACAGCAATCTAAATGAGAGGCTGGGCAGCTTAGGGTGCTTCTACACCAGAGAACCAGTAGCAAGATACTGAAGGGAACATTGGGGATATCACTTCCTACCACTCAACTTTCCCTCCCCCATCCCTCCTTGTTACTCAAGTATCAGTCTGACCATGACCACTTAAATGCTTTTTATACTCCTGAGATAAATGGAGAAGGGTAAGGAGGCTTATTACTGTGTATGCACTGTGTATGTTGTGCATACCATCCTTAGAAAGCATGGCCAGGGGCTCTCTTATCATGTGCATTCAATGGACATAGTTTGTGTTCCCCAAGGTAAGTCCATGTAGGGCTTACACCCTATGAAATACGGAGCTGAAGAACTCCCCACAGCTGTCTGAAACCTTCAATTCTCACTTTGAGTCGAGCTCAGTTTAATTCAATACATCAGGTTGGTTCTTTTGTTGCCCTAACAAACCTTGATTATATTTTAATGAGAAGTTCATTTGCGGCATGTAGCCTTAAATTTTCAGCCAGTGGCCCATGGTTTAACCGAGAAGTCACCAGGTAAATCCCAACAGTAGATTATACTAGTTAATAATATAACACTCAGGCCCTGGGACTTAATGATTCATTTTCCTTTTATTATTAATAAATCCTGCCCAGAGAAAGCCTCGGTGGGGAAAAGAACTTGATTGGAATTCTTTCTGGATTCTGAGTTCCTCTGATATATTATCTTTTAATCATGTCTCACTTTTGTACTTCTGTTCTTTTGTAGAGTAGTGTTTTTAACTATTTTAATGAGCCTTATCACAAGTAAGAAAGATATGTAATTTCTCTGTTTCACTGCACCCTATGAGATACTGGGCTTCTTGAATCAGGGGAGCTAAAACCTCTCAGCACCTGGCAGAATTAAATTCCAGCTTCTATGAAATGCTGCTGTGGAGAGCGACTGACTCTCGTAAAGCCTTTAAAGTTAAGTCTCTTTCAGTTTCACATGTGAAATTGGACAAGCAAAGGTCACCAGGGCTTCAACAGCTGGGACTAACTCTGCCTGTGAACAGCTGGTTTTGAAACAGAGTAGCCCACACAAGGAGTGCGAGAAAGATTACACCAACTTTCTAGATTGATTTTCAAAGTGGTTAGAAGTGGAAACTGAATTCAGAGAATGACACAAGGTTTAACAAGATTGTGGTTTCTCTTTGAAACAGTTTGGTAGAAGTCCTAGCAATCATCTGCATGCCAAACTTGCTGTAACAGTTATTTCATAGGACTTTTTTTAGGAAAGAATAACATTCAAGTGATATGACAATAGTTTTAAATTATATCTTTGCAATTATCACATCTCCCTTATTTGTGCAGCTGGGGGAATGGGAGAGCTTCACAGATGAGGTGGCAAGGGTCCACAGAAGAAGAGGGTAAATGACACATACATCATTTCTTCTTTTCGTGTTCCAGAGGTTTACTTTTTTCTGAGAACATAAAGAAGGGTCTACCAGCAACTGAAAAGGATCAGCCACCATAAGGCTTTTTCTCTGAGATTAGTTTTCTATTAATCCTACTCCACTGACTCCATCAGGATTGCTTCTGCTGTGTGAGACAGGAAAACAGAAACATTTCTCCTCCCATTATGCATCCTGGGAGTTTACACAAAGAGCAAGTGTAATGTTCTAATGAATATTAATGCTATAAGAATCCAGAAATTATATAGGAAACATATAATATAAAACCTTAAAAAAATTGACATGGTCTGATGAAAAGGGAAAGCATTTTCCTCAGTGTGCAATTTGCCAGCACTAGAATACAAATATATTGTGAGATAATCTTCCACAAAACAGCTGTAATAGTGTGAGATTAAAAAATTACTCATATGCTGGCAGAGTCACAGAATTTCAGTGTCTCTTCAGGGTATACTCACTGACCACTAAAATATCCTTTGTTGTGTCTTAATACCACAATAGAAGTGGTGACATATGTCACAGAAAGAGCAAACTCATGAACACACTGGAAAAAAGGCCAACAAACATCTGAATCTGGCAAGCCAGTTAAGTTTCAGGTACTCTCATGTAAGTATGAATGCGTACTAGCAAACTGATCTGCGCCAGTGATTCTCTGCACTTTTGCTCTGAATACATAACCTCATTTTTTTTCCTGGGAATTATTTTCCTGGGGAGGGTAGAGAGGGTGGAGTTGGAAACCTTAGATGTGTACCACACAGTGGAGTGCATATTTGAGAGCCAGCGGAGCCCTGACCCGTGTGCCTTCCATCTGCAATGTTAGCATTTGCAGGTTGCTGAACTTTGAAGTACCTACACTGTTCTCAGCACGATCTGCTGAAAGACCACATTGTAGTGTACGCAGTCCTGCTCATGCCTAAATTATCCACAACACATTAATGAGAACCTGGTGCTGATTATGCTCAGGCCCTCCTGAGGCAACCATCTACTGGGCTTAAGGGTTTACTTTTAAAATGCAGATTACCAGCTGAGACAACAGCCTTGGACCTATGTTTAATTGATGGTGTGATGTATCCTAAGTGTTTTAATGTCTCCAGCTCAGCATATAAGGCCCGCTTCAAAAGAACAATGGGGAAAAATTATATATTTTTAAATGACTTAGGTTCTAGAACATTTTAAAAGACATTGAGAGTGAGTATAGATTCTCCTTCTTATAAAAACTCTGCTTAGTATGAGAGGATGATAAAAAGGTGGAGGAAAACCATGTTTTTCATTCCTTTCCTCCAGGCCTCTCTCCTTTTCATAGAATCACAGAATCATTGAGGTTAGAAAAGACCCTTATGATCATCAAAACCAACCATTAACCTAACACTAGCAAGACCACCACTAAACCATGTCCCCAAGCACCACTTCCTCTATCCACATCATACTCTTGAGGAGCCTTGTATTTGCTCTCCCTAGCGGTCATCTGTCTACAGCCAAAATACTTTGCCACGCCTGGTGAGAACAGTCAGAGCATAGCAAGGTGCTGAGCACCTACTGCACCCATCACTGTGGGAGCCCCCAAAGTTATCACCACAGCTTTGGACGTGCATGGCTTCTCAGGAATTCCCTGGTGTCTGATCGTGGAAGTGTTTGCGATTACCACAATAACAGAGATGCCATGTGACTGACTGGCCAGCCGCTCTCGCCCTACAACTGCATAGCGAAGCGTCATATAATTAAACCCTAACCAGTATCCACTTTGGAGAGGTAAGGGGACTTGCTTGCGAGATTTCCCAGTGATGCTAAGGAGGCGCAGTGTTCTAACAGGACAACTAGATATGAACTGGGTCCCAAGGCAGCCTGGCAAAACAGATGTCAGCAATACTTCACTTTTTGCTTGGAATTAATATCTGTCTTCATCACAAGGACCCTGACTGGATGGCTCAAGAAACACAGTATGCTTTGTATCTCTCCTCACTGTACTAGTATATTATCTTCAGTCATGCATTTTAATGTACTATGTGGGCAGGAATACTTTTATACCGGGTTTTATAGATAACATGTTTTGTTCTAGACTATTCTGGTTCTATTTTTTTTTCTAAATGAATTTTAATTTTTTTCATTCAATAGTTGTGATTTAACCACTTCATTTTTACTAAACAGCTGCTAATTTTCGTTCTAGAACACTTTGTGCAGTTTGCCACAGGAGAATGACACCTGTAACGATGCAATCTAAACCTCTTCCAGAAAGCTGCAGCAAGCAGCCTTCTGATGCCACCTGCACCTCTAACTGCTGATCTCTTCACCTCCTTCCTTAGGTGGCTACTGTGGTGCCTATTTCCCATTGAAGACTGTAGGCCTGTTTGGGTACAGTTCTGGAAAGAAAGTTTTCCAATATTTCCCTTAAAACCAACTGCTTTGATAATACAACCTTACAAGGTCCTTGCAAGCAGTCTGACACTCCACTCAGGAGATTTGTTTGCAAGAAAAGAAAGACTAATCTTCTGTCATTACAGGTTAGCTCACACTTCTGGGTAATAGAAGCTGAGGGAGCAGGAAAACGGATCAAGAAAACGCTGATTCACTTTCCTTTCTAATTTTCTGAGCACCATATGCTTTCTCCTGTCAGGTGCCCAATATACATTTCTGTCCTGGGAACTGAAGTCTGTTGATCTGGTGTTGTGAAGTACTGCTCTGGAAAGTGCCCATAGGTTCAGCTGGCTAGTATCAGAAAGAAGAAAGTTTTGTGATCACTCAACAGGACATAGTTCAGATTCCTGAGGGTAGTACTTAGCATGAAAGAATTAATCTTTGCTTTGTCTTTGAGTATTCAGGCTCTGCTTTGTGCTTGTCTTTGTAGATCTGTGATAACTGTAGATACACGATTCTGAAGAAGGCTGTTAAAGGCATTGCTATTAGCAGCCTAGCTACTTTACAATTACATTAGCATGTTCCTCCTTTTTGTCAACCTAAACCCTGCCTGAAAGAGGCCTTTAAATTGAAGTTTCTTGTGTTGCCTTCAGAAGGAATCAAAATGGGCTTGCCCTCATCTCGAGTTCCACTTCAGACTCCATCCGGTACTATCCTTGACAGCAGCTGCCAGGATGGATTGCAGATGGAGAAAGACACGCAGAGAGAGAAAGAAAGGCACCTAGGCAGGCCAAGCCCACTCTGAGGCTTAAAGACTAATGCCTTGCAACACACACAGTTTTAGAAAGGGAATAGCTGGACAGGTACCGAGGCAACATGTTCACACTGACTCAATGAAAAGACTATTTACTATGTGATAGACTACACCCCGTAGTCCCAGATTTTTTGAACAGTGGAAGACACGTTGTGAACGGTGTCCCTGGCTGGGAAGTTGTTGAAATACAACACTAAAGGGGTTTTCTCTTGCCTTGATGTTTAGGTGTAAAACCCCAGAACGTCCATGAAGCCATCTGTGACTCTGCAGTCAGAGGACACACCATTTAAGATGAAATCCTGCAAGCCCTACAAAAGTCTAATTTATATAAAATTCAGTTTTCTTAGCTAGCTTGAATGTGAACAAGCCTCTTCCTCCCCCCTTCCTTAAACTAGCATCTTTTTCTTGACCGCTCCTTAAACTCATACAATTTCTCACAAAGAACAGTAATATTACCACATTGTTATTCTGAGGCTTTTGATATAGAATCATAGAATCATAGAACAACCAGGTTGGAAGAGACCCACTGGATCATCGAGTCCAACCATTCCTATCAAACACTAAACCATGTCCCTTAGCACCTCACCCACCCGTGCCTTAAACACCTCCAGGGAAGAGGACTCAACCACCTCCCTGGGCAGCCTCTGCCAGTGCCCAATGACCCTTTCTGTGAAGAATTTTTTCCTAATGTCCAGCCTAAACCTCCCCTGGCAGAGCTTGAGGCCATTCCCTCTTGTCCTGTCCCCTGTCACTTGGGAGAAGAGGCCAGCACCCTCCTCTCTACAACCTCCTTTCAGGTAGTTGTAGAGAGCAATGAGGTCTCCCCTCAGCCTCCTCTTCTCCAGGCTAAACAACCCCAGCTCTCTCAGCCGCTCCTTGTAAGACCTGCTCTCCAGCCCCCTCACCAGCTTTGTTGCTCTTCTCTGGACTCGCTCCAGAGACTCAACATCCTTCTTGTGGTGAGGGGCCCAGAACTGAACACAGGATTCGAGGAGCGGTCTCACCAGTGCCGAGTACAGAGGGAGAATCACCTCCCTGGGCCTGCTGGTCGCACCGTTTCTGATACAAGCCAAGATGCCATTGGCCTGTGGATGCACCCACTGCTTCTGAAAACGATGGGAAAACGCAGAGTGATCAGAAAACAGCTCTTATACACCTGGTAGCTGGTGGGGGGAGGGACACCGGGAGTGCCTGTGGACATCTGGGGGGATATTGCAGAAGACAAAGCTTTCTTTCTGCTACAGTGGAAGGAAAAGATTAGGTGGGTGTGGGCGGGAGAAGGTATGATTGTTTTCTCTGCGTGACAGAAGAGGATAGGGAAATTGTTTATTTCTTTGTGCCAGTACGGGAAGCGTCTTTGTTTATGCGTGTTATCTGTGGCACTGGAAGAGGCGAAGTCTTTCTGGCAGCAGCGACGGATTTCTTTTTATTGTTATTATTATTTTTGCTTAGGCATAGGAAAAGGGGAGATTCATTTCTCTGCCTTTTTCTGTGGAAGGGGATGAAGGGCGATCCGCCTGCCCATCTCCCGGCTGTTTCAAAGGGGAAAACAACGTGTGGTCTGTACAGACTTCGAAAAGGGCTGAGCGTAGGTAGCGGCGAGCGTTTCAACGCTGTCCCAAGCCGAGCAAACGCTCAGGCAGCTATTTTTGGCCGTCATGACGTTCAAACCGACAAACCAGGAATTCAAAGCATTGTGCTCCACAAAGCACGTTTGTACAGTTTGGAAAGCGAGGCAAACAACGCCCCCCGCGCCCTCCTTCGCCTCGCCGCGACCCGAGGCGCTCACGGCTCCAGGACCAGGGCTCTATCTCCTCACTCCCATTTCTTAAAGTTTTCGTCCCATTCCACGTTTGGAGCCACCAGGCGGCCCCTCAGGAACCCCCGGGACTCCCCTCCCCATCCCCGCCTTGGGGGGGAGGCGGCCCCTGCCCCGCGCTGCCTGCAGGGGGTCGGGGGGGGGTGCGGCGCGTACCAAGATGGCTCTGAGGGCGGGGGGGGTTTACGGCCGGCGGCCGTTGGGGGGGCGGCGCCGGTTGGGCGCGGCGCGTGTGTCCCCCCCCCTCCCCACACACACTTCGATGGGCCGTGGGGGCGCGCGGAGGGAGCCGCGGCGGGAGGGAGGGAGGCGGGGACTGCGCGTCCCCGTTCCGCCGCGCGGAGGGGAGGGCCCGGCCCGGGTGCCTGCTGCCGCCGCCCCCCCTTCCCCGTCCTCCTCCTCCTCCGTCCGTGCGAGGGGACCGGGGCGACCGGGGCGGGGGCGGGGAGGTGATGAGCTTGGGCCGGGGGCTGCGGCGGCGGCGCGGCTGCTGCGGCGGGAGGCGACGGCGGGGCTGCCGAGGGACCGACCGGCCGGCCCGGGGGGATGCGGCGGAGGAGGGGTCGGGCTCCGGGTGTAGCTGATCGGAGAAGAGAAGCGGCCGCCGACCGGGGAGGCCGACGAGCGCCGGAGGGGAGCCAGCCTGACATGCCTTTGCCTCTCCCTCCTCTCCAGCGGCCATGTTAACCAGAAAGCCCTCGGCCACCGCCGCCGCCGCCTTCCCACCCGGTAAGGACGGACTCGCCACCATCGCCCGGGGCCGGGCTGCGGGTCCCCCGCGATCCCCCCCCGGGGCCGGGCTGCGGGTCCCCCGCGATCCCCCCCCGGGGCCGGGCTGCGGGTCCCCTGATTCCCCCCCGGGGCCGGGCTGCGGGTCCCCCGATCGCCCCGCTGCCCTCCCCGCGCAGGGCTGGGCCGATCGGTGCGGGGGGCGAGGGGACGGAGGGTGGCGAGTGGGCGGGGGGGGCCGGTTGCCCCGCGGTTGCCCCGGCGCGGCGGGGCCGTGTGTGTCGGAACAATGATCAACGCGCTGGGCTACGGGGTCACCTCGGGGCGGGGTGAGAACCCCCTGGGAGAAGGGATGCGGGCGAACCGGGGTGCGCCGGCGAGGGGCGGTGCGGGGCAGAGCCGGCTCGTCGCGCCGGGTTAATCTGGGCTGAAGGGTTTAGCGGGGCGAGAGCGCTGTTAGCCGGCTCGGGGCCGTGCGCGCCGCGGCGGGGATTGGCTTCTCGTGGGTCGCGGCCGAAGGCGCTGCCCTCCCAGCTCACCCCTCCGCTCTCCCTCTCCGCAGGCAGGGCCGGGGAAGGCGGCCGCCCGCTGCAGCCCTCGCCGGGCACCGGAGCCGGGGCGGCCCGGGCAGGAGCTGGGACCGGGCCGCCGTCGCCGCTCGCATTGCCGCCGCTCAGGGCCAGCAACGCCTCGCACACGGTGAGCACGCGGGGAACGGCGGGGGGGTGGGGGGTGCTGGTGCTGGAGCAAAGTGTTGCTGCTGGAGCAAAGTGCTGCTGCGTTTGTCGTGAGTGCCCCGAGAAGCGGCTTTCCCCTTCCCCAGCCCCCTTCGGTCTGGTGTTGTGCGTCATTTTCAGTGACAAATTCGATCTTGCACGGAGGAGCCGTTCTGGTAAATGCGGTTTTTTGAGATGGCATGATTTTGGCAATGAGGTTAGTCGCTGTGATTAAAGGGTCGCGTGAACCGTGGTGAAAAATGAAGGCTGCTCTGCCCTTATATGTCTGCTTAGCTCGGGCCGATCGCTGTCTTCCCTAGAAATAGCTATCGCTGTGCTCGGGGACAACGATTGGATGAATCAGACTTTATTGCTGCAGCAGTTTACCTAAAGAAATAAGCACTGATGGCATGAAAAGGATGTTATTTTCCGGTTCTGTGATATCTCACATTATCTCCCACTCGTAGTTAATCTACTAGGAATGAAACTTCCCAAGTGTGCCACTATATATGGACGAGCGAGGGTATCTCTGTCCTGAAGGCATGACAGAATAGAGAAAGGGGTCTATATGCTGTCATGCTAACACTAAATATCTGAAATTCTTATTGCATACATTTCCTTTTAAATTAGGAAGGGTTTCATACTGACCCTGAAAGGCATTGATGGCATACTTTTCATAGAAATAGTGAGTTCTTTATGGATGCTCACTCACATACTATCTTCGTAAACATATGGCAGAGCTTTAAATGGTAATGTGATTATGGGCTACTGGAAGGTGAAACTATGCATTTAGATAGCAGTGTTTCATTGACTTTCTGTGTAGCTTTAGGGGTAAAGGCATCTTATTCTAATCCATTTATGGAAAGAATTGGATTAAATTTAAAAAAATATCAGTATATGTAGGGTATTCTCAAAAGGGATGATGAATATTCTGCAAATTCAAGGTACTGCATACTTGAGATCAGCATCATTGTGTATTTATGCAGCTAGGGTGCACGTCTGTATTGTTCATTAGTACAAAAGACCATTTTTTCACATTTGTATACCAGTTAAGTGCTTAATTTTTTTTATGAAAACAAAAAAAAGAAGGAATGTAGTGCAAACAGCGTGGATACCAATCATGAAACTGCACATGCTGATGGGCCCACAGGTAACAGGACTCCACATGTAACAGAGCCCAGACTTAATTTAGGATCTGTGAAAGTGTAGTGGTTCAGCGATATATCTGGGACTTCCTGCTAATTTTGGAAGTATGGAACTTTGGTATTTTTTTACATAGATTTATATATGTGTGTGTATTATATATAGTGTCTGTGCATACATACATACATAAATAAAGTTGAAGTCTTTATGAAGGCATGCAGGGAGTGTTCAAGTGTTACATTTCTGTGTTTCAAGTATTTTTATACATTTATCATTGTGTATGTGTTTATGTGTTTATATATAGCCTATATGCATGTGTATTTGTATTTATATACATTAGATGAAATACTTATAGAAGCACACAGGGATGATCAAGTATTGTATTGTTGAGTTTTGTGTCCCTCTAGATTCTAACTGTTGCAAACTTTGCCTTTCTGTTGTGACACAGACCCTACTGTACAGTGTTTATGTGCCCTTGGATACTTTACAGAAATACCTCAGACTGCCTTTCTAATTTTTGTAGGTGGTTATTTTGTGGTTGGCTAACATAGCTTTATGTGGTAAGGATCA
This sequence comes from Phaenicophaeus curvirostris, assembly GCF_032191515.1. Taxonomy (NCBI): domain Eukaryota; kingdom Metazoa; phylum Chordata; class Aves; order Cuculiformes; family Cuculidae; genus Phaenicophaeus; species Phaenicophaeus curvirostris. Next base: position 35,447,554 of record NC_091392.1, on the reverse strand, counting down.
GACATGTCATCGTGATGCTGGATTTTAACTTAAAAAAGGGCTGTATCTGCTACCTGATCTTTCTGTAAACTTCAGGCCTACTGACCTCAGCTGACACTGACTGTTTGAAACCATTGGTTTTGTGTCCCACTACTTCCTCCAATCAGATCTACTTAAAATGGAACATTTCAGTTTCCTCCAACAGTTTTCCTTCTTTGTGTCAATCTGGCTGTTCTGTTTTTGTCCCCGTTATATCTACATGACTTTTGCAAAAGCTGAAAATTGGGAGTATTTATCTTCATGTTTCAGACTTAAGAGGTATAGTTTGCTTAGGTGGCTGAACTTGCCAGTGGCTGGATACGTGTACATTGTATCACTAGTATCACTATCTCCTCAACAGTTGAGGAGACTGAGATCAAAGGTAGTTTTTCATTTAAGCTATAAGGCTCTTCTTTTAGTTCAGACAGAGAAGAAATCCACTACCTGATATATTTCTTGCAGTAGTGAGTTGTGTGATCTGGACTCTAGTGTGTTGTCTTCTACTGTCAAGTTAAGTTTCATTGTTTGTTTAAATACACTAGCATGGGAGAGTATGGGTGGAAGGAGAGAAGATGTTGGTTTACACAGGCGTTGTATAACAGGGCAGAGGTTTTGGCTCTAGTTTCTGCAATCACAGCAACCGCTTTTATGTTGTAGCAGGGAACGGTTTTGTTTATTTTTTAAAAATATTCATCTTAGGCTTATTTGTGTCTGCCTCCGTCCCTATCTTTTTGGCTCATGATGGAAAACATGAACTCATTTTCAACCCCTTGTCCTCCTAATTTTCCTCTCCAAAGTCGTTGCTTTCTCTTTTGAAGCCTTAAGTTCTTGCCTTCATGATAGGAACCTTTTTCTACTCACTCTCTCCTTTTCATTATGGTGTTCTTAGACCCACTTGACATGCTGCAGTAGAGATTATCTTGCTTGCCTGCTGCTCTGCTCATGTAAATCCCCACTCATCAGTGAGCCCCCCTCTCAGACTCTCGTCTCTGTCTTGTGCCTACCTCCATCTCTCTTCTTTCTTATTTGGCATGTATCCATGCATTCCGCACTTTTCCTGTTTCTCTTGAGTAAAGCAATCTTAATCTTTTTCTCCTCCTGTCTAGTCTGTAACAACAGCCCATTTACAGTGTGTGATTCAGTGCCCTCCCTCTTTAAGCCCTTTCTGAGGTTTCCCTGCTGCAAGCCTGTTTTTTTTGCCGCCAGGGATGGAGGTCTATCCATATACTTCTGCATCAGTCGTTCAGTCTTAATCTTAAAAAAATTTAAAAATTAATTTACATTGTAATAAAAACAGAGATTCCGGGACTCTGTTAACATGAAGATCTGGTGGGTCACATGCTAGGTATTTTTAATGTGGGCAGCTGCTTTAAAGCAAGTAAAACCAATGTAAATACCTTCCTGTTGTGGGGTTTTCATGTAATAAATTGCCACAGAAATGCTGTCACGCTTGAGTGGTAATAGCTATACAGTCATGACCTGGGCTTTATTATATCTAGAGTTCTTTGGATGTTTCTTCTTCTACATAAAACTTGTGTCTAGGGGGAATATGAAGCAATCTTAACTTTTAATGGGGAGATTCTGAAATCTGGGCTTACAACAGTTGGTGACTGTGCTGTGGGGACTGCAGTTCATCTGGGCCCATCTTTCCTATGTGTACACTTCAGCTAACCTGAAGGGTTTAATTTAGTCTGTGCTGACTATCCTTTTTGGTTTCAACGGGCATAATACATGCAGGGCATCCCAGAAGCATTCAGACTTACTGCACTTGCATAGTCTTGACACGAGAAAAGTTTGTTAATCAGTATCACTCTTGACGTCATTCTGTCTGTGAAAATATTTGCTATATTAAGTCAAAATTAACTTCAAATAAAAAGCTTATATGGACCAGATAGGACAGCACCAAGAATTAAAATGGTGTGTTTGCACACACCTATTCTTGAGCCATAAGCTCTTTAGGACAAAATCTTAGTCTTTTTTAGTGTATAAAGCACATACTCATAATAAAACCGTTATGATAATCCTGCATTATTGTTATTGTGCTAATTAGCTGTTATTTTTAGCTCTGAACAGAGGAATGCCGTTGAATTGATTTATTAAGGAAAAAAGGCCTTTTGTATGTTTGCTCAGGCTGTAGTCAACAAAATAGGCAGTGAAGCATGCTACACCTGATACCATATGCCTCTAGCATGTTAGACACGGTAGAGCTGAAACTGGCATGCTCAGAAATGCTGTAAGGAAGAGGGTATGCAGTGTGACGTTTATTCTTTAATTAAGTTACTACTTCAAAACATTTCTCCCTTGTCCTCGCCTTTGCAAAGTAACAGCAGGTAAAGATATCTTATTCCTATGCAGTATTTCAGCAGGGTGTCATGATTGATTTATTATTAGGATTCATTCTATAAATCTTTTTAGATTCTGATTGACATGAAAATCTTTCTTTCTGGGGTTTTTCTTAAAATAAAATGATAATATATAGCTGAAATGTGTATCTGGCTTGGATAGTTTATAGGGCATTAACAGCAGACCAAGTGACTTTTACAAAGATGGCATACAGGGACAGGACAAGAGGGAATGGCCTCAAGCTCCGCCGGGGAGGTTTAGGCTGGACATAAGGAAAAAAATTTTCATGGAAAGGGTCATTGGGCACTGGAACAGGCTGCCCAGGGAGGTGGTTGAGTCACCTTCCCTGGAGGTGTTTAGGGGACGGGTGGACAAGGTGCTGAGGGGCATGGTTTAGTGCTTGATAGGAATGGTTGGACTCGATGATCCAGTGGGTCTTTTCAAACCTGGTTATTCTATGATTGTTTTGATGCTTTTGGAGGATAAAGTTGAGAAGAGGTATGTGTGGTGTTCAGCCCTATAGCTGTAGTCTTGAAACATACCATTGCACTGGCTGATTAATTGTCAATTGGTTTGTCTTCTTGTCTTCTGTAGTCTTAAGTATAATAAGCTGCTGTTCTACTTCTGTCCTTAAATCCATTTATGAAAACAAAACAAAGAAACCCAAACCCTGAACAAAAAAGGTTGTGGTGACTTTTTTTTTTTATTATTTTGACTGGTGTTTCTACTTCAAAAAGTAGGTTTTTGTCATAGCCATCACCTTCCATAAACTGAGCAAACCAAAGTTAAAGCAAAATTGTATCAGCAGTTTTGGAGTTGTGAAAAACTATTGGCAGGAGGAGAAACACCGCTGTAGCATTTGCTGTTTTGTAATTGATGTTGCCAGAAGACTGAAGAAGATTTGTTCTTTGAGTTCAAGCTTACCTGTTATTTCAGTATGTTTTACAGAGAAATGTAAGTTTTTGAAGATGTGTGCTATAAAAATATGTAAATCTTTGAAGGCATAGATGGATCTGAGCACAGGCAGTAAAATATATAATAAGTAAGCTGCGTAAGTGTATTCCGGTTGCCAGCTGTGTGTGTTGTTGGTTCTGAAATTTAACAGGCCCGTCTGCAAAAGCAAAAGGGAGACTTATTATAAACCTCTCAGGCTTATGATTTTGGATGAAAGGCTAATCGAGCTTCTGTATACCGTGAAGAGTTTGGTACTGGATTAAGAAGGCTGTAGTCCTTTGTAGCTTCCCAAACCCATTAGTTGTGGTTCAGAGAAGTTAAAGTGTCACTGGTGAAGCCTGTGGAGCTTGTAAGCAGTGCAAGCCTGAACTTGACAGCAATCTCGAAGAGTTTGCAGCCTGAAGAAGATAGGCAGAACAAAGGGTTGAGGAGAATCTGACCCTCATCATCCAGATTAGGAATAGAAAAAGAGGTGGTGATTCTTAAGCAGGCAGTACCCTGAGATGGGGAAAGTCCGTTTTTCTTATTGACTTTGTAGTTATGATGTGTCTAATAGCTCTGAAACTCCTGTTGGGGTTTTTGAAAAAGTGAGATCTCTTCTCCCCCACAGCTTTTGGAATAGAGCCTGTGGTAATTTGGTGTCTTTTCTTCCACAAAGAAAACCAGAGCTACTGTCTGCATCTGAATTTGCATTCCCAAGCAGCAGCTGACTGAAACTGGCAAAACCGGTCATTTTGGATTTAGGGTGAAGCTGGGATAATGCTGGTGATTTCATTCTGTTGCTTGGAAAAAAAGCCAATCTATGAGCAGCCAGAGAAACCGACAGGCTGCTTGAAGGTGCAGGAAGCAGAGCTACATGGTTTACATTTTAGAATGTGTTTGCAAACATGCTATTGGGAAAAACAACTCTTTAGGCCCTGTTGAGAGTGGATAAATGATGGGGTTTCTTCCAAGCCCTGGTACAAAGCAAATAAACTGAAGTTTGGAGAATTCCCCAGTACATCTGTTGAAATAAGCAGTGCTTGGGAAGGGCAGAAAATAGTTAATTCTGAAAACAGATGTCTCAAGTGGAAAAAAAAGAATCAAGCTGTGAACTGTGGCAATGAGTACTTGGATTAAGAAATTCTTAAAGATAGTTTTCTCCTCTACGCTCTTCTTCCTCATTGTCTGTGCATTAGCGTTGTCTGTTGTTGGTTTGTCTAGATATGTTCTGCTTAGTTGTTCAGCCAGTGCCACCGAAGAACCATTTGTTCCACGTGGAATTCCTTGTTGGAGTACTTGTAGTCTGTACAGTTACTCTGCTACGTCATTGTGCACATCTCACTTATGCAGTTTTGCGATACTGTATGTACTGAACCTCCAACACATCTTACTAACTAGGTCTGGTTCTTCTGAGATGCATCATGTAGCAGCTCTTGGGGCTGAATTTTGTTCTTTTCAGTAACTGCTCTTTATAAAGAGGATCAGGGTAACCTAGAGGAAACTTGCTACTGCAGCATGCCTCAAACTTGGCCTGAAGGAATTCCCTGTAGATATGATAGACTCATTAAGTCATCTTGATAATTTAATTCCTGGTGCTTCTGAGAAATCAGGCTAGAAAGGGAATTGATGTCTATGTCCTGTGTATTTTCACTGTGCTTAAACATTACCAGCATCTTTGCTCTGAATTGCAATTGTGTGGTAATGCCTTCTACGATACTGATCAAATTGGATAGCGTTAGCCCAAATTGCTCGTTGAGGAAACACCCACAGTCAAACTGCAATGATGAAATAAAATGGTCCATTTGTTCAACGTTAGTCAAAATGGAATCAAAAGAGCAGTGAACTCAGCGGAAGCAATCCTTGAGAGCTTTTGTTGTTATGTTGTGTGAGTTTCAGAGCTGCAAATTTCAAAATGCTATCCAAAGGTGAAGCTGGTGTCCAGCTGGCTACTCCTTGGGAACAAGTTACTGAATTTACAAAAAAATGTTTCTGCTAAATCAAACTAATACCTTAACAGAAGCACAAAGTATGCTAGAGTCTGTGTTACATGTCCTGTTTTTCTCATTAGGAAGCACATCTATGGTTGCAGCACACATTTCGTTGCCTCATATCACAGCACAAAACTGTCATTTTCTGATTTCATTTCAGCTACCCTAAGTGAACAGGGAATGTGTTTTTCTTAGCTGCCTAGAAAAAATAAGGTTCAGATTTAAAGTGCTCTCAACTCTAGCTTGATCATCTGTCTGACAGTATCGGTGAACTTTTGATTCATAATTTGGCATAAATATTAACACTGGTGGATCAGCTGGAGAGACAGCAGGGGAATTCTTCCCACGTTTGTATACAGCCAGGCAGAAGACAAACTAATTATCCTCTACTTTAGAGCAAATGAGGAATTCTAAGGACAGCTATTTTAGTGGCAAGTATATGCTTGTAGATTTCTAATTTTTCTGTAAAAGGAACAGGTTTTGAGCAATAGTTGTTTTCACACTCCAGTATTGCCAGTGTTTCTTTACTTGAAAATGCTGAATGCTGCTGTTTATTCCCTTGTGAAAACCATCAGGAACAAGTGTAATTTCTAAAACCAACTAATCGTTTTTTCCATTCCTTTAAAATAAAGTTACTTATGTGTTCTTCAGGGCAAAGATTTTCTTTACACTCAGGTTTGTATCAGGCCCTGTATCTCATCTTGGTTAAAAGGTTTTATAAGACTGGTTTGGAAATTGCTGTGCTTTTTTGATCTGAATGCTTTGCTAAATAGTGACTGTCTCAGTTGCAAGCAGGGAATGGCATCTCTTGGACTTCAGAAATATGCAGGTTCTTTTCCTCTTTGTGCATGTCACAGCACGTTCCTTATTGCTTAAAATTGTATTTGGAGCTTAATGCGATAAGTTTAGGAAGAAGTTAAAATCTTGATTTCTGAGAACAGGTGACTAGGAGAGCCTTAGCCGTGCACATTCTAGCAGGCATTATATGTTGATCACCAGTATCAATAAATCTGCTACTGTGTTCTCTAAAGTCTACTTTAATGTCCCTCAGGTGTATTCCTTGATGCTACAGGACAGTTGCCTTGAAGTTTCCTTGGAGGAATTGTTAGCTTATCATGGTAGCACATCTGTGGTTGCCTTGGTGTGGGCGTTTTTGAGAGTCGTGGAAGTGGCATTTGAGAAACAAAGATCTGGAATATTTAATAGTGTCTAGCAGTACCACCGTATAGGTGCTGTATTTTTTAGGTTATCTGTAGACAGCTGAATTCTAAGAAAATACTTAGTTTTATGGTGATTTAGGCAGGTTGGTGAGTTGAAGAATGCATGGTGAAGCAAAGAGTTCATGCCTTTCTTGTTAACTGGGTATGTATTTATTTTCGATTTTAGGTTGGAGGCAGTAAGCACACAATGAATGAGCACCTCCATGTTGGTAGCCATGGACAAATCCAGGTTCAGCAGCTGTTTGAAGATAATAGTAACAAGAGGACAGTTCTAACAACACAGCCAAATGGACTTACAACGCTAGGCAAATCTGGATTGCCAGTGGTTCAGGACAGACAGTCAGAGGGTGCTCACAGACGACAAGGGAGCTCTGGCTCTTTAAAATCTACAGATGGAACAGGGAAGGTGAAACCCTCTGTCATGACACCAGAACAGGCAATGAAGCAATACATGCAAAAATTAACAGCTTTTGAGCATCACGAGATTTTTAGCTACCCTGAAATATACTTTTTGGGTCCAAATGCAAAGAAGCGGCAAGGTGTGGTTGGTGGTTCCAACAATTGTGGATATGATGATGACCAAGGGTCTTACATACAAGTACCCCATGATCATATTGCATACCGGTATGAAGTCCTGAAAGTTATAGGAAAAGGAAGCTTTGGGCAGGTGGTGAAGGCCTACGATCACAAGATGCATCAACATGTGGCACTAAAAATGGTGAGAAATGAAAAACGATTCCACCGGCAAGCTGCGGAAGAAATTAAGATCCTCGAGCATCTCCGGAAACAAGATAAGGATAACAATATGAATGTTATTCACATGTTGGAAAACTTCACATTCCGCAGCCATATCTGCATGACGTTTGAATTGCTCAGCATGAACCTGTATGAATTAATAAAGAAGAACAAGTTTCAGGGCTTCAGCCTGCCTTTGGTCCGCAAGTTTGCCCACTCAATTTTACAGTGCTTGGATGCTTTGCACAAAAACAGAATCATTCACTGTGACCTTAAACCTGAGAACATTCTGTTGAAGCAGCAGGGTAGAAGTGGTATTAAAGTGATTGATTTTGGCTCGAGCTGTTATGAGCATCAGCGTGTCTACACTTATATTCAGTCACGTTTTTACCGTGCACCTGAAGTCATCCTTGGTGCTCGTTATGGGATGCCCATAGATATGTGGAGCCTGGGCTGTATTCTAGCAGAGCTTCTCACCGGTTATCCACTTTTACCTGGAGAAGATGAAGGAGACCAGCTAGCTTGTATGATTGAGCTATTGGGCATGCCTTCTCCGAAACTCTTAGATTCATCGAAGCGAGCTAAAAACTTCGTGAGCTCTAAAGGTTACCCCCGCTACTGCAGCATCACAACGTTGTCTGATGGCTCTGTTATACTTAATGGTGGACGCTCTCGGAGAGGAAAACTACGTGGCCCACCAGAGAGCAGAGAATGGGGTAATGCATTAAAGGGGTGTGATGATCCCCTGTTCCTTGACTTCTTGAAACAGTGTTTAGAATGGGATCCCGCTATCCGTATGACACCTGGCCAGGCTTTGCGGCATCCCTGGCTAAGGAGGCGGTTGCCAAAGCCCCCAACTGGCGAAAAGGCCTCGGCAAAGAGGATTACAGAGAGCACTGGTGCTATAACGTCGATTTCCAAGTTACCTCCAACTTCGAGCTCAGCTTCAAAACTGAGGACTAATTTGGCACAGATGACAGATGCCAATGGAAATATTCAGCAAAGGACGGTATTGCCAAAACTCGTTAGCTGAGGTTGAAAAACCTAATGCTGTTAATATGAGAGATACAATGTGGCTGAGCCTTATTTGTATGAAAAAAGTAGCTCAGAAATACATTTTTATTTGCTCAATAACTTTATTTGTTTGTATCTTTCAGCACTCATTTTAAATGTAAAAAATGTTGATTTTGTTTTTATAAAAGCACGGGGACAATGCTTTAAGTTTTTATACTTATTTTTTAAAATGTTTGTCTTCTACAGTACAATTAGCCTTACTGTAACTAGTGTGACACAGTAATAAACATCAGTGGCAGGCCACTGGTTACAACATGACTGTCATGCACTGCAGCGTGGTGTCCAAGGTATTAACCTTTCTCTTCCATGGTTCATATTAGGTTTCACCTGGGGTAAATTTGTAAGACTCTACCTTTTGGATTATATAGTTATGAGTCTTGATTCTACAAACATTCACACCTTCACCTGACTGGACTCCAGGGAGGATACTCAAGGAACAGTTAAACGCCTGTAAACTTGTAATTTGAAGTGGAGCCGTAGTGTGTCACATTGTCATTTTCTATATGGTAGCCCAGAGAAAGCAGTGGTATCACTAATGATACAGTCACCTCCTATGGAACGCTTCCTCTATTCAAAACTAATGTTGTTGATTAAAATAAGTATTTAAATATAATGCAAAAAATAAGATCTTCCAGGGCTAAAATGACTGCTACCTTGCATGCTGTGTGGTAGAGTGAGAGGAACGGGCAATCTCAGAAAGAATGAAGATGAAAGTATGTCTGTTCTTCTAAATCTGAAAGTGAAGCAGAATGTTCTGGACCTCATTTCAGGTATATAACATTGAGCGTTCACACTGGGCTTCTCTCTCTCTTTTTTTTTTTCTTTTTTCCCTCTCCTGTTTCCTTTTTTCTCCTAATAAGCAGCTTAGCTTCCTTAAATCATGTAGACAGAACTGCTTGTTCTGTCGCTTTTATACTGTAACTTCCAGACTGTTATGCTACATGGATTTCACAGATTGCTTTTATTTCTTATGACTAGTGACTGTGACCTCTCTGGTACATTTACACTTCAGATCGAATCTGCATGTAGGGGCAAACACTATGTTATGACATTGCTTTCTGTAGAAGAGTACTTCACCTTAGACAGCATAACTGTAGATGGAAAGTTACTCAGTGGAAAGCTTTTCAGTTGGCAGACACCTTCCTAGATACTTTCTAATAAGGGAGGATTATCAAAGGAAAGTTAAATGGTTAGAATTTGATTTAATCTTTGGCATTTATAGCTGAAAATTACTTTGAAGGAACAGTTAGAGATATGTGTACATTTGTTCATGTGTGTGCTAATGCATGTTTTTTCTTTTTTTTTACTTTGAGCTGCATTCATGGAAGAAAGACAGTCTTTACTGAGGAATAATGTCTAGACCGATGAGAGAAATACTCACACATTGTAGCATGTTTTCAACAGGAACAGGTTGAAATCTAAGATCAGTATTTCATCATGGTCAATGGCTGTAGTCTACATTCACTGTCTAAAACGTGAAAAGGGAATTTTAAACAAAATAGAACACAGTCTAGAAGGTTTATGGATATTAGAACAAGACGTACTAGAATGGATTGCATTAAACTTCAATAACTTTACTATAAGCAACACTTACATGCACAGATTACTGAGTTACTTGTGCAAATAACAAAAATACTTAAAGCATGGTCCCCTGAGAGGCCAAGAAAGTTTCCGGTTAAGTTCTCCTTCATGTTCATTAATTTACCACTTACAGCTATTTTGCTTGGTTGGTTGGTTGGTTTATTTTTTACTTAATGTAAGACTGGGGGAGGGATATAAATACAAAAATGTCAGAACTCTCAGGAAACATATCACTTAACTTCTTGCCAAAAAGTTAACACCTAAAGAAGCTCCAAAAATAATTTCTGAGTGAGGATGTTATTTGTTGATTGAGAACTGTAAAAATCAGAGCATCAATCAACCATTATTCTTACTTTTTTTAAAAAAGATTGTTTCCTGCCTCTAGTCAAATTAAATTCTTTAGTGTTAAATGTTCACAACTTTATACAATGTAAGTGCAATATGTAAACATGTATGATCTCATGTTAAAAATGAAATATAATAATACAGCTAAGAAAAGTGGCTTTTTGAATATAAATCTCCAGTAAGTTATGGTCAGTAAACTGTAAGTCTGGAAAACAAATATTAATTTTCATATAAAATTACTGACTCTCACAACTATGGGAATACTATACTGTGTATTTTTCTATGGTAACTGGGAATCTTTACTTCCTCCATCATCTTCTTGGCTTTACCACTCCTTTCTACCTTAACTCTTCCTGCAGAAGTTAAGAAATAGGGATGCTTATGTTAGGGACAGAAGAAGAATCACCTTCCTTAATAGGTTTTGAAGGGAATATTGATACATGTTCCTGCCTTTCATGGCAATTTGAGGTGAAAACATTCACAATGTTCATAGGTCATTAATGGGCTAAAACCACTAAATTTTGTTGATCATGTAACCAGTTCTTTATGCCAATACTGCATTTATGATCCATCTTCTTCATAAATGCTACCGGAAACTTTAAGGCCAAAATATAGCGTGCAGAGCTATTTTTTTAACCCAGACACAGTGGAACTTCCTCTATGCTAAAGGAGCAGCTACATCAAAGTTTTAAAGTCATGTAGTTGCTTTTTATTGTAGCTTATTTATACCTGTAAAAAAGGAGGGAGGGGTGGGAAAGGACGATGCCTCTTGCTTTGATGTGATTTTATTCTAAGGGCTCTGATAATTAGGCTGATAGAAGTTGGCTTGGAAACAGTGCTTAGTCTCACATGTTACCATTGTCTGGGGATGTCTGAGTTATTTTCAGATTTAGTAATAGCACAGTGTTGTCTTGTCTTTGGTTGCAGTCTCACTTGGCTCAGTTTCTTGCACCGCTGGAGTGTTCATTACCACTGAAGTGTATTGGAACAACAGAGTGATGCAAGATGTGTAGATTGACAATAGAGGATGGATTGTGCCCTTGGTGTTAACAATGTGCCTTTTGTTACTAATGCCGTGTAGGGCATACTTCTTGGCCTCTTTAACCCTTTGAATACTGGATAGTAGGGATGGAATCTATTTTTAAATGCTGTACCTGTCTTAAAACATCCTGTAGATGATCGAGGCCTTAACAGAAACAATAAGGCAATCACACTGCTAGGGTGGAGAGAAGATGCTCTGTTCTTGTAGTACGTTTCATTAAGGGGTTAAAGATGGCCCTTCCTCATTGGTAGTACTTTAACATCAAATTGATTTCTTTTTTTTTTTAATAAATTTTTGTTATGATGACACTAGACAGAAATCAACTGTATTTGTAAAAATTTACCTCAAACTCTTTAGTTTTATAGTGTGATTTAATCCCAGGGCATTTGGTATGAACCAAAGTGCATTCCTTTTATATGTGCCTGGCTCTTATAAAGGTGGCCAGGGATTTTTACAATTTGGGTGCAAGGCACTTAAGCCACTTTTAACTTGGTGGGTGGTTTGGAGTTAGAAATGACTTCATGGGAATGTTGGAAACACTTTAGACATAAGTAGCATCGGGCAATATTAGAATCTTTAGGAAAGGGTGTGCATTATTTAATGCTCTCCATTTTTTAGTATTTTTTTCCATCAATAATATTTGTGATAAGTACAAAAAAACCCTTTTTTTTTCTCCAGTTGGCAAAGATTAGAATATTGCCCAGTTTAATGCTATGGTAGCATTTAAATAAAAGAACATTTGTGAGTTATTGTTTCTAGGGGCTTGTACATCTCTGCTACAAATTGTAATTACTCAGTTTGACTGCTACAATTACGTCTAAGCAGTAGCTTGGGTTTTTATTGGGCAACGACTTAGACACGTGACTGTAATATGCTGCAACTGTGTGTACTGAAAACGTGAAAAGCGATTGAATGTGGACTGTGTATATATGTATGTATAATTTTCTGTGAGATGCTGCTGTTGCCACTTAACATTAAAGATGTTGTAGTGGGTTTTAATCCTAGTGGCCAGTTCTATGATACTATATGTATTGTACAGCTGATGACAGGAGTTAAGACTGTTCTAGTGAATATTTGTTACATTTTATTGTTGTGGCCAGAGATCATTTCAGAATAAAATTTTATGTCTTACTTAACTTCTCTCCACTGTAGTTTGGGTTTTTTTCTGGTTGTAAAGAGGGCCCTTGGAGTGTTGGCATTTCTTAAACATGGAAAGGCCTTCTCTTAGCTTGCTGGAATCAATGCCAGCAGTGCCTTTGTCTTCCAGCACGCTGGTATCTGTATATAGTAATTGCCCATTGCTAGAGGATGACTTCGCTGCTGGTTTATGTGGCTTGACAGCCTTGAATATTGCCCAAAGGCTGCTTTATCTCTGAGGTTTCTAAAGGTCTTCTCAGGACTTAGAAAGCAATGTATTTTGTATTTTTTATTTGCCTCATACTCTGGAAAAAGCATCTTTGGCAGGAATTTTGCCTGCATAGGTGTTTTAATATTTTTTAGCTGCTTTTGAAAGATCTTTTAAAAATAACAATAGATCTGGTTATATAAGAAATAGTTGAAAAAGGTGCAATGTATATTCTTTTTCTTAAATCTGCTTTTTAAAAGCCTGGATTTCTGCATTGAGTTTTGAGCCAGATTGACTTTTCAGAACTCATTAGACATTGTACAGACTGAGTTTAATGAAAATGTACTACGTAAAACTAGTAGACTAGACGGAACTAAATTCTGTTCTCATATACATCTAGAGTAATTTCACCGTTTAGCGCAGAACTGTCTTGTGAGTAATTGGCCATGTTCTCTTCTTGGTAATGTCAGTGTATACCCGGAGCAGTAGCATGGATAAGCTTTCTGATTGAAATGAGCACATTGAAGGATTTTGACTGCATTTAGTGTCTCGGTTCAGCATAGTCGGCAGATTCCAGAGCACAAACCCCATCAAGATTAAATACAAAGAAATACAGTTTACAGCTCCAAAGAACAGCAAAACAAAAATTACATCTTTGTGGATAAAAATCTGTTTGTTCATAATTATGTTCTTCTGAGGACAAAGGCCACCTTTTTTAGTTATTTTAGCTTGCTTTATGGATTTTTTTTTTTAATTTCTAATCTCTGCCAGCACTGGTATGTGACTGACTGCTAACATCCTCTTCTAAAATGGGGCCCTTGGAATTACATGCTGAATGATGGTCTATAGCTGCTATAATCCCCACAATACTTGTTTGGTGAAGAAATCATGGCTTGCCTTGGATGTCAGCTGAGCATCTCCTGGGTTTTTTACAGCAAACCAAGCAAAGAATGTGAGAAGTGTAATTGTTATCAGGTACCATGTTCTTCAATTCTAGGTGCTGCTGCTTTTCTTAAAAATACATTCATGTCTCTTTTTTTTTTTTTAAGATCTGTGCATTAAAAGATCCAGCATGAGTTTTACTCTTCCTCAGAGCTTGAGAAATAAAAAAGGTAAATACTAAGGGAAGTGTCTGGATAGGGCTCTCTATGGTCAGGAGCTGGTGTTCAGAGGAAAAAAAAAAAGGTAGCTGTAAGATGAATAGGGCCAGGTTTTAGGTAAGCATGCATCTTCCCTTTACTGAAGGCTCAAGAACTTCATCAATATCAGGTTGAGATGGGGAAAGGTAAACGCATCTCAGTGTCTGAAACCATTGCTAGCAATATTTCAGTGGAAAAATTATTTGAAAGCTTGCTGTTTTAAACTCTATGCAAATATTTAAAGGATAACATTAAATACTCTCTTCTGTAGCTAGAACTTTAAAAGCATTGCTGTAAGTTTCTTTAAAAATGTGGTTTATAATGCTATTATGCTGCTTGAATGGTCTTGTGTTTTATATTTTAATGATCCTGAGAAGAACATTTCTTGTTTTATCTTGCGTACATAATACTAGATGTCTCCCAGTCATCAGATATGCTTATAGCAGACTAAAAGTGACATTGATAGAACTGGTTTCTGTTCCTGCACAGAAATTCTCTGTGACTCTTGGAGCTGGGGTTTCTGTGTGTCATTTTCCCTATTTGGTTTTGTCTGTTGTTTGTTTGCTTGCTCATTTGTTTGGTTTTTTTTATTGTTTTTTTTTTCCAGAAGTACTTTCCAGCCTCTGGCTGTGGTGAGTCTTGGACCTCTGCCACTGTCAAGCACTTCGGAATAGGCAGTACTGCAAGAGTAATATTTCTTTAGCTTTTGCACAACAATAAACAGAAAATTGAGTTTAATACCAAACTGCATAGACAGAGAATGCACATTCACCTTCAGCTGTTGAGTTCCACTCCTCATACCAGCCATTAACTTTGTTCTTTAACTTCTGCATGAAGTGCAGCAAAAATGCCAAGTGCTGAAGAATGAAATGGCTTGTATTCGTCGTGCTGAGAGGGAAAAAAAGAGGCTACAAAAGCAAAGTCATGACGTCTTTTTGGAAAAAGCTTGAGATATCTAGTAGAGTTAGTGAGAGGTTCTGCTGAGAGGTGCTTGGGTTGGGAGCACCACATAACACCCTGCGAGGTAGCAAATGCAATGTACCTGCAACAGTGGAAAATTTTCCCATTTTTGTAGACTGTTTTCATTTATTCACTTTAGTTTGGTTATCTGCAAGCTGGACATGACTATGCATACCTTACATTCCTAAAAATACTGTCTGGAGTAGCTCAAGATGATGAAATATTACTTTATAACTAACATTGCTGCTGGGAAAACCAGAGGTTCTCATTCAGAGACTGCACTGACAGTGCCCTGTGCATAGTGCTCATTGAGCCCATATGGGGTTGTCTAAAGGCAAAGCATTGCAAAATAGAGGTGCAGTGCAGTATTAAACCTTGATTAAACATGTGTGAAAGACGTGTCCACCCAGCAAAAAAGAAAAGCAATTGGCAATTGTGTTGTAAAAACTTTGGACGAAACTCAGCTTTCTAGTATTTATTTACTTAAGAAGACCTCTTTAGTTTAATAAAAATAATCTGAATAAAGAGATAATATTAAGACTTTTACTTCAGCTTCAGTGTGGCAGTAAAATTTCCACACTGAATTATTTTTTTCCCCAAGTGTGCAGGCTGCTTGCAGACACAACAAATACACTTTGTTCAAGTCATCTAGGTATACAAACCTACTTTAATATCATCTTTTGACAGATGAGCATGACCTAAACTTAAAGAATGTGTGTGCAGTGTATGTGTGTACAACATATGTATATATATGTACTAATGTGTATGTATATATGAGTCTTTGAAAAACAAACCCCAGATCTCTGCAGGCATTCTTTGTAGTGCTTTACAAAGAAAAGAGATAAAGCTTCATTTTCCCTTTGCCTCTTTGAAGGTTCAGCCCAACATCTTTGCATTATGCACAAGCCAAAGCCGGCTCGCGGTGCTGGAGTCCCTGTTTGACTGGCAAGATGGGCAGAGCGAACATCAGCTTTCCTGCCGGAGGCAGCGAATGCTTGGTGGGTGTCACCCCAAGGACAAGTGGTCCCTGTCACTTTTTCCAGAGTGGATGCTCACCAATAGGAGAGCTATTTTGTAGTTTACCCTGCTTGGAACTGGAATTTCTCATTGGGCACTGGAACAGGCTGCCCAGGGAGGTGGTTGAGTCACCTTCCCTGGAGATGTTTAAGGCACGGGTGGACGAGGTGCTAAGGGGCATGGTTTAGTGTTTGATAGGAATGGTTGGACTCGATGATCCGGTGGGTCTCTTCCAAACTGGTGATTCTATGATTCTATGATTAAAGCCCTAGGCCATGCACTTAGACTGGATTGATAAATTTCAGCAGTGAAAGAAAGCCAATGCCAAGGAAGAGCTTGTAAATCTCACAACTAGAATAAAAATTAATTTCTTAAGATCCCAGTCCTTATCGTGTCCAACTATGACACTTCCAAAATGGCCTCTAAGATTTGAAAGTCCTTTCCAAAGGTCCATGCAGAGACAGCTTTTCCCCGGACATCCTTGGACTGGTGGCCCTGATTGCCCTGCACACAGATGTCCTGCCACTGCCTCTGGCTCTTCCGTGAGGCTGCCGCTCCTCACGAGCTCCCAGGACATCTGGCTTCCTTAGGGTGCAAAGAACACTTCATGAACCAACAAAAGCAGGAGAATCTAAATTCATGCATCAATGGCACGGCATACCAGCACTGGGACGCTGTACTTGCTGTTTGCCTGGGTATCAGTCCTGTGAGCTGTTATGCCCCGCTGGAGCCTCTCCGTCCACCATGCTGGAGGGGGCAAACAGGCCTCCCTCCTCCCACGCTGCCCTATCACTGCTTGAGGCTCTGCCTGCAAACGGCTTGCCAAAGGCAGTGGGTTGCTGGTACGGTGCTTTGAAGGTGATGCTGCTGCCACAGAGTACCCAGCATGGTCTCCCAGCCCACCCGTGGGAGCTGGCTTGAAAGCAAGCTGTGCCCAGGAGCAAAGGTGGCACCAGCCCTTCTCCCCCTGGGGTGCTCCTGTCCCTAAGCATGCACAGGGGGCAGGGACACTTCTCCTGTAGCTGAACCAAAGCGTGATGCTCAGGTAATGTGCTCTCATGCCAGAGGAAGAGGAAAGTGCTCCCTTCTCTGGGACTGAGAGCATCAGGCAAAGCAGCTTAGCACTTGTCAGGGTGGGATGTGAGGAGGCTGAACACACTGTTCTGCTGGCACAGGGTGGGAATGTTTCCAATCATAAGCATTTGCAGATGGCCTGTCTTAATTAGCTTTGACAAGTACCTAAGTTGCTGTAAGTTACACCACAAATGGGATCCTGAAGCTTTCATTTTTTATCACTTTTAAATAAAGCTTTTTCCCTCCTCTTGGTACATCACTTCGATTTTTCTTTCCATATAAAGCTGTTGAGAAGAAATGAGATCCTTGCGTAGCTGAGGAGCTGTATTTTGATTGACTAAATGATTTATAATTAGGAGTTAGCTCCTGCTAGTGCTCTTTATATGCTGATTGAGAATTGCCTGCAGCAAATCAATGCAGGCAGAGCTGCCAGAAAGGCACACTGGTATCTTCCCACAGCAGATACTTTGTAACCCCAAATTTCTTTCTTCCTCTGGACAAATTATCTTTACAGTCAATGACTACAGAAGTTATAGTGTTGCATTCCAAGGGTCTTCAGTGAAATACTTACCTATGCAGTTATTTATGATCTATTGTGCGGGACTAGCTATGCTGGTAGGCTTTTCAGAGCCTGTGGATGAAATGTATGTGAAATCAAGCTGAAAAGAAAAGCTCTGCCTTTGAAGGATGGGAAGCAGAAACCTTTCCCCACCTGATAGAAGCCACTTGGCCTACTTGCCAAAAAAGGTGGCTCTGGAGTGGGCTCACTCTGGGCAAGAACAGAAGCAGGAGAGAGATGGCTTCTGTGAGGCTTTCAGGAGATACAAATAGAGTTTTTCTCCTCTGACAAAACTATGGCATAACAGGTACCCTGGGTGTTCTGACAAGGAAGGAGTTGGACATGTAATCCATCCTCAGCTATAGCAGAGGACCAAGCTAAGATTCTTTGTTCCCACTTTCTTGGTTTTCCTTTGGTTAAGGTGGCTCTGGCAAGTGCTGGGCAGACTAAAATCCCATTTTGACCAAAGCTGAGGAAGTCCTGGTGAGTTGGCCTCTCTGTAGGTGGGCAAATCAGAGAGACAGGGGTGATGGTGGCTACAAAGGAAGGATAATAAGCAATAAACAAGGGATCACTTTTTCCTCTCTCTGGTTTCATCCAACTCTATTGCCATCGGTAAACAGCTACCTGCTTTCATGGATCTTAGCTTTTAGAGTTTACATTTACCTATTTTCTATCTTCCAACCATGACAGTCAGAACCCTTCTAGAGGCATAGATCCTAAGGGACACGCACTATTACAGCAGATACCATATAATGAAATCCCTTACATAAATTCACTGTTTTTCTGCTATAGAAGTACTCAGCTTACTAGCACCTACTGCTGCTGTTCGAAGACTGTATTAACCCATCATTTCTCTGATGGTTAGAAATGTGCTTCTAGCTTAAAATAGTCGATGACTTTTTTCATGCTGTTTGTTCTTGTGCCAGCTTTGTCTTATAGCTTGAATGATGTTTCAGTCCTGCTGGTATTTGGGCATTTATTTATACAATGTAATTGTATCCCCTTCAGCCTTTCTTTTGCTAGGCTAACCCTATTAAGCTATATTTGTCTCATCAGTAAAACTGACTCCCCATGCCCATCCTACTAGGTCTCTGCACCTGTTCTAGCTTGAGTTCAGCTTTGTTAGAGCTGGGAATGGCATTCTGGTTGTGCTCCCAACAGGGATGTGTACTGTAAGAAAAGTACCTCTCCCTGCCCACTATGGTACTCCGCCCAGTACATCCCAGGATTTTTCTCCTCTGTGTCACACTGGCAGCTTAGGGCCATTCCTCAGTCCTTTGGCTGCTCCCCTGCCTCTCCTCCCTTCTGCCCCACACAGCAGATGAGATACAAGTTACAGGAAAATTTCTCTTGGCTGGTATCTAACTGCTTGACTTTGTTCTGTTAGATTTCCATTACCTTAACATGAGAAACGGAACCACATGATTCTCATTAGTACATGTAATTTGAGAAGCTGGAGCTTTTAGGAAAACACTAGGAATTATGTGACTGTAAGGAAAAACAATCCTGTTCAGCACTGATTTTTCAAAGATATGTTTCAAGATGTGGTGCCCTTGGCTCTAGTTGACATTGAGGGATCAAGGTGTTGCTGTTGCATCAAAAAAAACCCCAAACCCCAGATGTTTTGACTATTATCCTGCCAGCTTTCATGGCTATAACTGGTGTTTTTCTTCAAATCCTTGCTCCTAGAATTGTTTTTATACCGTTAATTCTTCTGACTTCTAACTGAAATAGAATTTTTAGTCTCAGAGCTATATCTGGAAAGAAGGATGTTGTAAACCCCAAATCAATACAGAAAACAATTCCTATAAACTTAGAAGGAACAGATTAGAAAAAGCAGATTTAAGTCCTAGACTAACAAATTTGCAGGGCATGCATCAATATTGCTATGGTTTTCTAAGTGTTCGGAGTCCTCAGTGCTATCAAAAGCATGTGAAATGGTAAATACTGTTTTTCTACACACTTAATTGAGAGACATCCCATCAGATGTGGTGGTACTGTGTGCCATACCTGGCAATCTTGTATTGGAGTGTTTTATACTGAGCACTCAGGTACACTGTTCTTACTCTCTTAAAAAGGCACAAAGAAGGATGATGATAATAGTGAAGCAGCTGTTGAAAGCAGAGTGGATTTAATGCATGTAAGGAACTAATAATGAGGCTGAACTTCACAGTGCGTGCTCATATCCTGTATAATGAAAAAGTGAGACATGGGCTGGCCCCTGCCTCTGCCAATTCCAACTCCTATGTCCCTCAGAAAAGGGTTGCAGCTGGTGACAGGGGTTCAGTAGGATTCACTAACGAGCTGAAGTCAAGGTTTGAAGGCTAACTTCAAAGGTGTTATGTTTAGACTGCATTGACCCCTAATGCTAGTATTTCTGTGAGATGTGCATCCCAAACGTAGGGATTTCTCTAAAAAAACCACAAAGCCCACATTAATGACCAGGGAGGAAGCCTCAGTGTAATCCTTCACAGCCCATTCTTTTTTGTCTGTTTAACAGTGAAGTCCCTCCTGTACCAAAGAATGCAGTTTTCTTGCAAAGAGAGACTTCTGCTTGGGATTATTTCTGTGCTTTGCTTCAATACAAAGTTTCCTGGATGAGCTAAGAGAATACAGTGAATGGAAGGAGAAGAAAGTAGTATGGATGGCTGCTTTAAAGCTGGAAAAAAACATTTTCCAAACACATTTTGAATATTTATTTTGAATTATTGTCAAAGCTTGAATTTTTGAGTGTTAGTGTTTGCTTTTGCTTCTATTCCTATGCTTCACAGTTTTTTCTTTCTTTCCTTTTTGGCACTCACTTATTTTGCCACAGGAACCTGGAGAGAGGGAGAAAATAGATTAAAAATTAAAGAAGCCAGAGGAAGTGGATTTAAACGTGAAACTGAAAACACTGCAAAAATTTTACACAGAGGTTTCATTTTCAAACTCACAGACAATTCACTGAAAAAAAATCAGTTAAACAAGGGAAACGGGTCTACATTTAGATTTTCTGTAAGCAAAGGTTTTATCTGATGAGAACTCCCGTCCTATGAAGATTTTATTGCCTGTTTAATGCACATAAGCACTTATTATTGCCAGGGTGTACTAGAAGCCATGTTCAAAGGGCTTCTGTGAAGCTTTTAATTGCTCTGACAATAAGGACCTTAAGCCACTTCTGTGGTGACTGGAAAATATGACAAGATTACAGTCTAGCTTCGCATAAATGACTGAGGAGATGACAACCAAGGCCCACTTCTGAATCAGTAAATATTCACACCCAAGGGCTTATTTTACTTTTCAAGGAGGTCTTAGGGATCTTGTGAGTATGTTTGCTTTCTGAAGGTGATGTTTGAATTAAGTTGGCTTAGGAGAACCCAGTTTCTGCTTGACAATGAGTGTAGCCAGATACATCCATATTCTGGTACGAGGTTGGGATAGATTTTTATATTGGCATTATCTGCCCACCTAAATACAGGCAAGTAGCAGTATCTATTTTTTTAAATTTTTTTTTTTAATTACTGCCTTTCATACCAAGGTTATTAGGAAATAAATTCAACCCAACTTTAACTTCTAAAATGAACAAGGGAGCAGGCTTGTAAAATAACCTGCTCCAGGAGCTGGTTGGTTTGTGTCTTCTGGATGATGCAAAAAGCCACAGTGCAGGAGGAACCTGGTTTGGTTACTGGCAGCTGCTGTCCAGCTGATGTAATTCAGTAATAGCTGGTGACAGGCAGACACTATAGAAGATACAAATGATAATTCCTTGGGGAACTCCAGACATAAATAATTCATCAAAATGAATTTTCTAGTAGGGGTCAAAAAGATATTGAAGAAAGCCAGAGTGTTAACTCTCTGAGGTAGGAACTGACAGACTGGTTTTGTACAAACAGTGTGTGTGTGTGGGGAAATACAGGCAAATTAAATGTATATCAAGAATATGACATTGTTCCTAATACCTGGAACCAAAGTAAGAGAGATAGGAAAAATAAAAAAAGAAGGATGATTAAGGAAATGCCAGTAACTGAAACTGCTTCCAGATAATAGTGTCAGTCCATGTCAAGGTGCAGCATCAAGCCCTGCCCAGAGAGATGCTCAGTAATGGTACCAGCAGACTGAGTTGTCATATGTCCATACCATCACACAACATATATATCATGTAGTCACACAGATGAACGTCTTCTTAGTAATTAGCTCAGTAACCTATCCATAGTTAGGAGCTGATTAATCTCCCCCAAGTATTTCATGTGTCTGAGTAAGAAAATTCTACCTGCCTGCATGGGGAGGACAGAAGTGCTGGTGTGGGACATCATTGTGGCTCCTACAAGTGACATCTGCAAGTTACCAACCTACAGGGTGGCCGAAGTAATTTCCTGCTGACTGTGCCATGGGTTAAGTCCTCCCACATCGTCTGGTGCCCTTTGGGGGCTGCATCCCAATGTGAGGGGCTTTGGGTTTCCCACAGTGTGGCTTTTACCTCCAAAAATGCCCCTAGAGACTGGTTTTGAAAAAGGAGGAGAGCCATCATGCCTCATTCAGTTCACAGTTCTCAAGGAAAAACAACAATACTTCAACTAAGGAAATTTAAAGTCTGTTTCTTTGGGACTGCTTTTAAAAACATTTCTTGGTGAAGCTCTTTTTGAGCTTTTCTGCCACAAGGTGACTATTTTTCTCATACTAGGCTATAATTCTGCAACTCTTTGTGTTCAGGTTTTATGTTTGCCTTAGTTTGTGAACTCTGACTAGTCAAATAAGTTCATCCTGATCAAAGAGGGGTGGTTTTCTCATATTTGCAGAAGTGGTGGCTTAGGCATAACTGGTTATAAGCCTGTGAAAATGGCATGTTTCTTATGTGCAGTATAAAATTTTCCACCCAGGCTTATATTTTCACAAACAATCTCTAATTTTGGGGTCTCCAAATTTAGCCTCTCAGAAGCAGACTTTGAGGGGTATTGCCTGCCCCTGAGTCTGAGAATGTATACTTTACAGTCCCCAGAACAGCTGCTCCAGTCAGCTCTGCTTCACTGCCCAGAACAGCTCTTGTTTTGTGCTATTCTGGACTTGCATTTTGTCATTGTCTGAGAACTGCTGCCTCTCACCTAGAAAACATTTTCCACAACTGTAAGTTTTGTGCTCCCTAAATCTAGGAAACTTTCTTTTCTAGGGACTTTGGTATTGCCTGAGATATAAAGGTTTCCTTCCTACTCAGACTCAGAAAAAAATGAAAGACTTTATTTTCCTGTATAGTCACTTGCAGACTGCAGCTATGAGAATAAAAGGAGAGACACTTTAGCTACCTCAATTACTTTAAAGCAGAAACCTGTGGGAGAAGGATCATCCATTGTTACAAAAATCCACAAAGCTGGCTGGTATCTCACTGTATGTGATAACATCCGAAAAAAGTTTGGTTTTGTGTGTCTTCCTCCTATTTAGCTGAGTAACCCAGAAAAAAATCTCCTTTGAATATAATGGGGTGAAGGGAATCAGAAAATAAAACATTTAATTGTTAAAATGGCTTTTGTACTAACCTTGTAAAAGGCAGGGAGTTCGCTGCTTCCTGCTGTGTTTTCTCCTTGCTTGCTTGCACCTTTTCACAGGGAGACTTTTCTTATTTTCCGATCTGATAACAAGTTAAAACATGATTTTCTCTCTTATGTGCTGAGGTTTTTGCTGTGATTTAGGGAAAAAGGACATGCACATATTAACGTACCAGTTTCCAAAAATAAATAAAAGGGTACCCCAGTGGATTGTGCTGATTGTAGGGTTAATGCTTTCTCTTATTATTGAATTCATGCCAGGCAGAGGTAGCAGTAAAGGAGGCTGAAAAAGCACAAGGGACTCTGTAGTTTTATGTTGTGTTTTGTTTTGTTTTATTTTAAGTCAAAAAAGCCTGCCTCTCCTGCCGGTTATACTGCAACTGCCAGAGCAAGATGAGAAGAAATGACATGATAAATAAATACCTGGTGGCATATGACAGGACCAGCCCATGGCTGGATGCTGGCATCCATCTAGGACATTTCTACACTGGGAACATCCAAGCAACCACTTTTACTCTGGATGCTTCAAAATCACTCCTTTTGATTCACTACGTAAAGCACATGCTTGTAATAGTGGGCATCAATTTCATGGCAGTATAGCCTAGGAAATAAGGAGGCAGGAAAAGCTGCTGCGCTACTTTTGAGAAAGAACGAGGAGACTGAGCCCTGTGCAAGGGATCTCGACTGTTGCCAAAGAGGAGCACATTTTCTTGACTGAGCAAGCAGCGGAGTGTGAGAAGCTGAGCACTTACACAAGATTGCTTGCTGGGAATGTACCAGCGAGCTCTTCTCACGTTTTCTTGTGCAACAAACCCAGCATTGATTGACAATTTTGCAGATGTACATGAGGACCAAAATGGAAACTTTCAGCTCTTATATCACGAGGCAGCACAGTGCCAGCTTTTGCCCATTTCCTATGATGCCCAGCAGTGTCGCCGTCTGCCTCCATTAATTTGCTCTTCCTTTAAAGAACAAGGGATGAGGTTAGAAATCACGGTGCAGCCCTGACTGGGCACAGAGTGGTGACAGGATCCCGCAGTGTATGGAGCAAGGCACAGGGGTCAAGGCTCCCCCAGCTGCTCCCATTGCTCTAAGACTGAACACAGCCTATGCCGCTCTCCTGCTCTTCAATCTGGCCAGTGAATCTTTGGGCTAAAGGGCACAAACCATTGCTTGTAAATGCCCTTAACCAAAACAAGCAGGAGTGTGAGTCAGAAGAGGAAAAGGAATTTCCTCTGCGTGAGGTATTGAGTGAGCAATGGCAGGCAGAGAGATCACAGAATCACAGAATAACCAGGTTGGAAGAGACCCACCAGATCATCGAGTCCAACCATTCCTATCAAACACTAAACCATGCCCCTTAGCACCTCGTCCACCCGTGCCTTAAACATCTCCAGGGAAGGTGAATCAACCCCCTCCCTGGGCAGCCTGTTCCAGTGCCCAATGACCCTTTCTGTGAAGAATTTTTTCCTAATGTCCAGCCTAAACCTCCCCTGGCGGAGCTTGAGGCCATTCCCTCAATTCCCTCAGATGCTCCTGAGGTTGTTGTGAGGCAGAGGAAAAGCCAGAACAGCACTTGCATGGTTTGCTGGGGACAGCTGTCCTCCAGCCGGGACCCTCCACCACATGCGCAGTGGTTCCTGGAGGACGCAGGCTGTGTCCAGTCCACAGGAAAAAAACAGGTCCTTAAAATGCAGATGTAGGATTTGCAGTAGCAATGGGTTACTGCTGGACCACGGTGCTTGCTAATGTGGACAGTTTCATCCACAAAATTACAATAGAGATAGAAAATGAGGATTTTTCTCCCCTTACCTTTCCACGTCTGGATACTCTCACCTTTCCTACCCTCATATTGGGAAAACATAGGGCTGCTCTTCCTCTTCAGGGCTAGACACATGGATATGTACTGGCATTCCCTAGCCGCAGCATACGATTCATCTTATATGGGTCTTCCTTGCTGTCAGCAGCCTGACTTTCAGTGTCAGCACAGAGATGACGGCAGGTCCCACTGTCCCCACCAGAACTACTGTAGTATTACCCGTGCAAAATGCCTTTGAAGCGAGACATTTCAATCCAGAGACCCAGTTTGATAGTGTCTATCAAAAACCTGGCACTCCTGCTGAATAAATCCCTTGTGGTGCTCTGCTCTCACTGCTGGGATAGTTTAACAAAGGGATGCCGCAAACCTTTTCCCTATGCAGGGCTTAAACAAGCTGCCCACTTGCAGACGATATCTGGACATTACTGGAGGGCAATTTTGCTCATCTGATTCTCTGGAGACGGATATTTGTTCAATAAGCTGGTGCTTATGGAGTGTTCATTTTGATTTTGTGCACTGAGTCTGTGACAGCCACTCTACAAAGCGTTAAGTGCTTTAATAATTTGTATGGGTGTTACATTTCTCCATGCAGCTGTCAAGTTTGGTTGACACTTATTTCCATTATTTCCACTGAAACAGAAGATTAATCTGTAGCAAATTTTTATATCTAGACTTCACTCCAGGACAGGGGTGTCTGCTGTTTTAGTTACAAGTACATTGGCAACGTGAGGTGCTGAAACATACTGTAATGATGCAATTGCATGAATTGCTCTCCATAAAGCCTGTCTAACCCTGTACTCCCTGTATTGATTCCGGGAGTGACAAATTCCATCTGAGGAAAGCAGCACTTTCAAATATTAAAGTGTAATTTATGGATTCATTTACTAGGGTTCCAAAATTGATTTCCTTATATGTTATGGAGTATATCAGATGCAAATCCCCAGAGATTTGGAACAATATCATAAAATAGCATCAATTCCTAGTTCCCTTTGTAATCATTTAGTGAAGCCAGAATGTCCTTTGTTAAATGGGCCTTTTCATCCTCTGGGTGAATTAGGTGCAATTATAATTAAACTTTCGTTTAGAATTGGAACTAAATTAAAATCCTATAAATAACTGAATCTCCAGGACTGCTATTTCTAATTAATAAGTTAGTCAGTTTGCTGGAATAGACTTTTTGTGATGCATTAATAACTCCCAATTCCTATTACATATTTATCTAAGGCAATACATTTTATTTCAAATGTTTAACAGAAGACTCCCATAAGGAAGGGACTAATAAAGTATTCTACTAGGTACTAAGTAGTTTTTAGTGTATTGTAGATTCTCTCAGTGCCTCCTGCAGCTTCTGAAAGATGAGGCAATAAAATCTGCGTTGCAATGTGGTGTAACATTTTATCTGAACGTGAGTGAGGTTCTTGGAGTGCCGTGCAGAGTGCTAGCACGCTGGCTTGGGTGACCTGAATACACACACTTGCACACACACCTGTCAAATATCATCATTTAATTACTCTTCCCCCCTGCCCCAGATAGTTCGTTATGTACTTCGGAGGCTTTGCAAGTCATTCTGCAAAGTAGTCAATGCCTAGGCTTTAGGAATTTAATTGCATTTCAGAGTAATACAAGCATTACTGTAAAGCCTTGTATTGGACCTTTTCTAGGTATTTATCTGTTAAATCAGAGTTCTCCACAGATATCATGCACAACATGTGCTGCTTTCAATGTGGAAATGAAGTACTTCAGGTGAAGCTATAACTGTGTAACATCCAACTGCTCTTACCTACTTCTTCCTCTCTGTAGTGCTGACACCAGCTTTGGCCTCCATGGTGTTCACTGCCCCAGGGTGACAGGCAGGATGAGAGCTTGTATGGGCTCCACTTGCTCCACTTGCAACCCTCCAAGCCCAAGCATTTGCCTTCAGCTTCCCTCAGTCCTGCCAAACCCAGCTGAGTGACCCAACTGCAGGTCACCCCAAGAGACTTTGTCATCTCTACTGTATATACGTACCAGCCCGTCAAAAAGAGATGTAAAAAAACAGCAGAAGTCATGAAAATCATAATCGTTAGGACATGATAGTAAAAAAATAATAACATCCTCTCTTAGGAGAGGACAAGAAAAGGGAAAGCAAAACCATGAAATATGTTAACCACTTTCTAAAGCTGTTTTCATGATAAGGCTGGTACCAAAAAACTTTATATGGAACATAATTCTCTGCCAGCAAGCAGCAATTTTAGTCACCTTTCGATCATTCGATGTCTAGCTATTATTACTATCATAAGTACTATGTAGCACATTGAATATTATTCAGTTTATGTAACTACAGTTTTTCAGTCTGCCTTGATACTTTTGCATTAGAAGTGTTTTCAAAATACTAGACAATTCACAAGAGTAAAACAATAGCTCACTCTGAATTAGTGAAATGTACACAATGTTAGACTTTTTTATGCCAGAATACATCTGACAAAGTTGTTTTTCACGAAGCTCAGGCCTTCTTAGTGGGAGATGACAACATGAATCCAGTGTCATTAAAAACAAACAGCCAAGAAAACCAAAATATGTGCTGTGATTTCCTAGTTATGCTTAGGATATCTTGCTTTCCAAAGATATTAAATAGAAACAAGCTTCTAGGAATGACACAAAATGAAGTGAATTTTCCTGAGTTAATTTATCAAACCGATTTTGAATGAGGGAACTGCAAATCTGCCTCATGGATTGATATAATTTAAGATTGATATAATTTAAGATTGATATAGTTTAGCGAATATATTAATGATGAATATTGGGTGCAATCAGAGCAGTATATGAGACAGTGGCAAAGAGTAACTTTTGCTTATAAGGCTCCTTAACTGCAGAAAAAAAAAAAAATATCTAACCCTTTGAGCACTGTGATCATTTTAGCAGCTTAGCTGAAACTTTTGAGGATGGTGAGTGCAGTGCAGCAATGTTGTGGTTTGCTTTAACTGCTCAGATCAAGGTCCCAGTCAACTTTCTGGCACTGATCTGCTGGAATGGATTTTATCATCCATGTTCATGCTGTGGTTTGTAGTCAAGGCATTTAGTAATTGTAACTCTGGGAGTCCTGTATACAGTTCCACATGCACTGTTGTGACGCTGGCACCGCTGATCCTTAACATTGAAGGTGGGGAGTACTGGCCGTGAGGAAGGGAGAAAAATGGGCAGTGAGTATAAAAAAATGCCTTCAGTCAAAACCAAGTAGTATTATGAAGTACTTTATGGATTGCTTTTCCTCTATGACTGTAAGTTGTCATGTTCATATGCAGAGATTTGAGCCAATTTTACCTTTTTTTTTTAAAAAAAGCCCTCTAAAATAGTGTATTTAAAACTGAATCCTAACCCTCTTTTCAGTCTTACTAACTATTTACAGTGCAGGCTTTGTACTGAAGGTGTAGGATGTCTCTCTACTGTTTGCCCTTTGCAAAGAGCAAGCAAAGTCACGTGAAAATGTAGACCAGCTTTTAAAAAAATCTTACTATTTTCCCTCTTATTTGCAGCATTCCCACCCTCTCACCCCACTCTCTCTTTATTGTGGAAAATTGCAAAAATCAGCACCTGTTTCATATTCCCTTAGCTCTTCTCCAAACTAAATATTGGTAGTTCACGATGCTGAATTTCCAGAGGTGTTGGGTAATCACATTTTGCCAGAATTTGTGCTTGGTCAAATTTTGTGATAAGCAGGCACCTCAGAGTGGGAGTGGGAGATTACTCCCTGGTTTATGTGCTCTACTGTGAAGTCTTATCTCAGCCAACCAAACATAATAGCTGAAGTAGTTTACTCCTTTTGTGACCCTCTCCTTCTTATCCTCTTTTTTAATGAGAGACAGTGACTTACATCATGGATACAACATCAAAGGCAACATACC
The DNA here is from genome assembly GCF_032191515.1 of Phaenicophaeus curvirostris. Taxonomy (NCBI): domain Eukaryota; kingdom Metazoa; phylum Chordata; class Aves; order Cuculiformes; family Cuculidae; genus Phaenicophaeus; species Phaenicophaeus curvirostris. Next base: position 35,418,959 of record NC_091392.1, on the reverse strand, counting down.
GTCAGCATCCACACTCTGTAATAGCGTATTTTAAAAAAAGACAAGTCTTGATTCTCCCACCTGGCATAATTTTTATTTGCCTTACTGCAGTTATATGGAGCTGATGATATTTTATTCAGCCATTCCCAGCGTACTCAAATTTTGTCTCTGAGATATTAAAAGCAATACGAAACAGAACTTGGTTTGGAAAGAATAATACAAAAGCTTCAATGTAGCTGTGAATTATGTATTACTGTTATGGAGGTATTTAAAAGATGAAGAGCTCAGGGATATGCTTTAGTAGTGGACAGGTATGGTTAGTCTTGATGACCTCAAAGCCAACCAAGCAATTCTATGATCCTATGATTCTACTTACTCACGGCATAACACCCTTCCCCTGTTCCTGGAGAAAGATGGAGTGCAATGGGATGCTCCTTCTGCCATGGCCTCTGATGGGAAGAAGGGGAGGAGGCTTCCACTTTATTGTCTGCTCCCTCTAAACCCACTGCCACCGTCCTCACACTCAGTGACTCTACAGCCTGTCTTTCCTGGGATGCTGGTTGAGTTGCTCTAGCACCATGCTGTTTTGGCATCATTCGTGGTGCAACTCCAAGGATCTAATTTGCCCTTCTGGTTCTCCAGAAGATGATGGGGCTGTACAGGTGAGCATGGGGGAGACATGCCTGGATGGATTCTGGAAACAGTCATATCTGTTTAGGAGGTTTATATAGAAGTGCCAAAATTCACTCTGACATCATCTTCCAATCTTTCAGGAGAAAATAACTTTCTAGGACTTTCTTCTAGTCATATAACTGCCTTTGGGCTGGATAAGTGTTCTCTAATACTGAGCCAATTACAAGAAGTACAGGAAAGCCCCAGTTTCTACTTTAAACCTGCATAGTTTTATCATGAGTCTTTAAGAAATTACTGCAGAATCACAGAATAATTCAGGATGTATGAGACCTCAGGAGATTATCTGAGCCTATCCCCTGCTCAGAGCTGGGCTGGCTTAGATCCTATTGTTCAGGGCCGTGTTTGGTTGGGTTTTTAATATCTCCAACAACAGAGACTCTACAGCCTCTCCAGACACTTGGTCCAGTGCTTGTTCATCCTAGTGGTGAATTTTTTACCTAGTGTCTAGTTGGAATTTCTTTTGTTGCAAATCATGTCCACTGTCTGGATAAACTTGCTGGATGAAAAACTTCCATGCAATGTGACATCAGGGTCTATTTGCTGTGTCTCTACTGATGAAATCAGAAGTCCTTTACCTGTAGGCCTACTTGGACTATTGGAAATCAGTTGTTGGTCTCAGTCCAGGAACGGCACCTGTGTCACAGAGCTGCCAAAGTCATTTGAACAGCTTGACAACCTTTCTAGCAGACTAAATGAAGAAGATAAAGGCTGAAAGGACAGGCAAAACCATCCTCTTCATGCCCAATAGAGCTCTCACCAGACAGGATTAAAGGATACTGGCCAGCAGCCATCAGTGCTTTGTTGGTGTCTGCCCTGAGTCTCATCTTTTGCTAAGGAGAGGGGAGCCTTTTGCCAGTGCAGTCATCACGACACCTTCTGTGAACACCAGAGGCTGCCTCTCTGCACTCGCTGAGCTCCAGTGACTGCTGCCAAACTGGTCGTCCACGACACGGCCCGTTCTCCCAGCCCATCTGTCTCCTCCATCAGGCCCAGAACTAGCCCTGAGCTCACACCACGCTGGCAATACACATCACATCACACACACCTCTGTGCAGTGAAGGAAACAGAACAGCTGCGGTCTCAGTGTGAAACCCACCTACCCACCAGCCCACCTTCTGCAAAGCAGGAGTATTCTGATTTGCTCTTCTGAGAAGTGCCAGAAATAACACGCCATTGGATTCTGGCCCATTGTAATTATTGCACACACCTCATCTCGCAGGTTATTGTAGGGTGGGCCTGTCTTCTTGGCTCAAAATATATCTGAATATTTTCACCTTAACTACCTGATATGTGGTGTCACTATGGACTCCCCTATAACAGCTGTCAGGGCAGAGTCTGCACTCCAGCTGTGTTCAACGCTACTCATACTTTATTTTTATTTAGCCGTGACAGAATTGATTCCCATTTCTTTGGTTTTTACCTTCCTTCTACTTTTTGACAACCAGAGATCCTGCAGTGGTGCAAAACAGAAAACACAAAGGATAGGACACCCTAACCATGGTAGCATAGTGTTATAAAATAGGAAATTTTCAAGGGAATAGGAATATGTAGGAAATGTTCAAGGGATATGAGAAGGTAGTGTGCCAGCAGCTACTGTGATACCAGTTACATGGGGACAGGTTTGATGAGTAAATGTTTGGTGCCTATACAGAAAAAAGTTTAATCCAACAGATAAAACCTTTTTATCCAGGAAGATATTGAGACTGACCAGAGAGGTTCTCACCTATTTATCTGTAAATCTTTCAGCCATAAGGCCCTGATCCTGAACAGTTGCTTATGGAAAGCTCTGACAGTACTTTGGTATCCAGTCTTTCCCAAACCTGCTGATTCCAGTGTGAAAAGTGGTCTCTTTAGGTTGCCTGAAGACCCTGTCTCACCTCTGGATCTTCTTAAAAACCTCCCTGGGTAGACATCTTTGTGGTCTAATGCCGTTTGATTTGCATTTATAAGTGAGGACTCAGTCAGAGACAGAAAGTGTCCTTGATTTCAGGCATTCCTATTGTCACAGACGTCTTTAAAGGCCAGAGAGAGACTCTGCTGCTGCCTTGTCAACCTTCAATACAAAGAAATGATCAGAGCAATTCTTTTCTCAGTAAGAAATACCTTCTTCCTAGGGGCAGGGAGATTTTCTCCCTTTACTCAGTGTAGTGTTTCCTGACAGCAAGGAGGACATATAACTTGAGGTAAGCTTTCCCAAGTCTGATTTTTGATTAATTAACCAAAAAACCAAAACCCCTTCTGTGACAGATAAATATATGGCTAGTCTTGCTTGGTTGCTGCCAGGGTTGTTTTCCAGTTCTTTACTTCAGCTGGTGCTTTTCCATCTCTCCCCTTTCCCACTCTCAGTACTTAAATTTCAATGGTCAAGCCCAAAACTTAACCAAGTCTAAAATGGAAACCAAACACTACAGGCTAATCAGTAGCAGAGATGAAGAGTTCTCAGGGCAACAAGGGCATTAGAAAGTCATAGAATCATAGAATCATAGAATAACCAGGTTGGAAGAGACCCACCGGATCATCGAGTCCAACCATTCCTATCAAACACTAAACCATGCCGCTTAGCACCTCGTCCACCCGTGCCTTAAACACCTCCAGGGAAGGTGACTCGACCCCCTCCCTGGGCAGCCTGTTCCAGTGCCCAATGACCCTTTCTGTGAAGAATTTTTTCCTAATGTCCAGCCTAAACCTCCCCTGGCGGAGCTTGAGGCCATTCCCTCTTGTCCTGTCCCCCGTCATTTGGGAGAAGAGGCCAGCACCCTCCTCTCCACAACCTCCTTTCAGGTAGTTGTAGAGAGCAATGAGGTCTCCCCTCAGCCTCCTCTTCTCCAGGCTAAACAACCCCAGCTCTCTCAGCCGCTCCTCGTAAGACCTGTTCTCCAGCCCCCTCACCAGCTTTGTTGCTCTTCTCTGGACTCGTTCCAGAGCACTGTTTTCACTGAAATGCTTCTTGTGTTAAGGAAGGGAAGAAAAACATGATGGTTGCCCATGTCTTGGCTGGGGTTTTTAGCTGAGGCTGCCTGCATGCCTCTGAAACACTGAAGAGCATTCTGGACATCTTGGCCGTGCTGCCAGACCTTGGCTCCTACATAACTGGTCTGACTTCCAGCATACTTGGAACACACGCTGGCTTCAAGGGTGTTGGTAGGTTGAAAAATCCAGCTGCACTTCCGAAGCTCAAACACAGACTAGGGAATCCAACTTAAGCTTTGATTTTTTTGGAAAAGTATGCCTTCAGTCAACAAAGCGATACAGGGCTTGGCCTGGCTTTCCTTCAAAAGCCAGGAACATATTATATAACTCACACAGTCTCTGCTGTGAGCCTGCCTTCAGGAGCCTGTGGCTTTCTCGGATAAATAGAGTCTTATCTAATTAGTTGTTTATATATCAACAGTCCCCCGAGAGTGCTGAACACTGCAAAATTCTATCATAGGTGTGAGGAGGAAATTAAGCTTCATGCCTTGAAATGGAAGAAGGCATTAACAGTTCTGGCAATTACTTATTTATTGCTATGTCGCTCTACGTAGGCTCTCTTCGTGATCTTGTTTGACCCCTAGGCTGAGCTCTGGAAAACAAGCTCAAAAGCCCCAACTCTGCATTTTTTCTGAGACTGATACCTTACAGCTACCTGGATCCCCTCCACCCCCTCACAATAGAGGTGCAGCCCTGCTAAGGCAAACAGGCTCAGGTCAGCTTGAAGCAGCTCCTCCCCAGAAAGGAGCCAGAGAAAGATGAATTACAGTTCTTTCACAGCTACTGCAATTTGCCTGCTGCAGTCTAGACAACTATCTGCTGCAAATTTGAATGAGTTCACCAAAGATCTCCTCAAGCTACTCATTTTAGCTAGCAGTCCAAAGGGTGAGGGCTCTCTGTCCTGTTAGCAATCCAGTCTCCCACTTAAACATTTTCCCCCTTTCTTTAAAGGTCAGAATTAAAAGGATATCTCTTTACCACTTTACAGACAGATGCTTTGATAAGTGAGTACTCAGCAGCCACGGGGATGAATACAGAATGTAGTAAATATCCTGATAGACAGATGAGATTTCTAAAATATGTGACTGTGCTTGTAATGTGGCAGAGGAGGTGAATTTCTGAGTGTTAGATTTGGCAGGGACGGCTCTCTTCTCTTCAGGTTATTATCTTCTGTGCTGAATGAGTACTGACATTAGGTAGTCAAGCTTCATAACACATGGAGGTTATTAGTATTCAGTAAATGGATATGCTTGCAGCTCTCCAGCTCTGGAAATCTGCAGTGAAACTGTCCCCTCTGCCCAAAGGACGCTCCAGCTGCTGTGCTGACAGCAAGAGGCAGAGGTGAGGTCAAGGTATTGCTTGCTGCCTCCTGCAATGATGAAGACTTCTCAGGGGACACAAGTCCAGCAGGCAGAAAGAATCACTAACCCTGCTCACAGATATGTTACCTGCCTACTTCCACAGGGATTTGGGTATCCATGGACAGTAGCGAGAGGAAAGCAAGAAGCTGGCTGTTTGCTAGAGACACCCAGAAATGTTGCAGGAAACCCAAAAGGTTTTGCAGAAACGCATCAGCAAACCTCTGCCATAACACAGCCAGGAACCTGGCTGCTTTTCTGCCAGGCTGCCTAGAATCCTGCGTTTTGAAATGCAGGAATGAGGAAATCAAATTGGATTTAAAAAAAAAATAATAACAGACAAACCACTTTTATAAACCTAATTAAATAAACACACATTAATTGGCTAATGCTGACACAAACACACCTGGGGCATGCTGATACCAGGCTGTTCATAAAGCTTGCTCACGCTGGTGTCCTGCGCATCCCTTCCTGCTGCACTCCTTCCACAGCAGACCCTGAGAGGAAAGCCTTTGCCCTTCTTTTTTCTCATTAGCTTTCTGGAGGGTGATAAGAAGGGAAGTTCAACACTCCAACTGCATCTTCCATGACTCTTTCACTTACTGGGAGAATTCTGCAATCTGTTATGCTTGCTGTTTGAAAATGCTTGCTTTCATTCAGTGCTGTATATTGGTAGGTCACTTCAGCTATCCTCTGCACTAAACCGTATTTATTGCATTCTGCCATATTACAATTGCCTGTACCCCACCATTCCTCATCTTTATAACAACAATAAACCCATAAAATTAAAGCAATTTCATTTTGGATAGAAAAATGTGATAAGCCCTTGAGCAAGCCTCTAAAATGTCACAGTTATTTTAAATAAATGTTAAAAACAACGCACGATCTTGGTGAGTTCTGATGAGAAAACTTTATTAAAAACTGGTCTCATTTTTTACTAAGAGATTCTGAAAGACGAAACATCGAGGGTCTTTATGTGTACATACATGAGCATACGTGATTCCAAATTTTGAAGTCTTTCACACACACTAAAAGAAATGCAAACTCTTAATATGAATTGGATCAAGGTAGCAAGATCATGTAAATAGCAAGAGAAAGTCTTTCCTTACGTCTCATTACTAGAAATGTGCTACTAAGTTTTTTCACTTAATGGTACTTGCTTGAAAGTCATAGCAGAGGTCTCACTGTGCAATATTACACGTAGAAAATCAAGTATCCACAGTATGTGAAACGAAAGTAGGAAGAGAGGCAGCGTGAATCCTCTTTTCCTTTTGTGGAAATGGAAGCAGCACCAGCTCACTGCATGATTATCCTTCCTCATATTGTGCCTTCTGCATAGTTCGTGGGGAAATTAAGCATTGAGGTGGGTGGGTGAAACTGCTTCTCTGCATGCTGAAAGGGATTTTGCCGATAGTAAGGGGAGAAGTGGGAGTAGGCAAACATTGGCTTGTGGGAGAAATGGAGGTTCAGGTGATTGAGGATGCTCCTAGTGATGGGGTGACAGTAACAACCCTTCTCTAAATGAGATGACGTGACTGGAATTGTGTCCCAAGGTGTTTGTGAGAGGTAGGACAGAAGAGCTGGTGTTTGATGTGGTAGAAGGTAAAGTCAGGGGGATGAGTTGAAGGGGTCACAAAGGAAGTATAGTGAAAATGGTCTTAGCAGTATATATTTATTAATTTTTATGCTTGTGCTGCTCATGATGTTAAAAGAAAGGGTGGGAATATTTCCGGAACAGTTGCCAGGGAGGAGGAGGCACTAGCAGTAAAGAGTGTGCAACAGGTGAGAGTGTGGTAGGACATGGGTTTGGAATTGCTCGGAAAGAAGCAGTAACTCTAAAAGATGGCCTGAATATCAGGTTTTGGCGGAAGACATAAGCAGAGATTAAACCAGAACTCAGGCCAGAGACATAGATCACATGCTGCTTCTACTATGATGGGAGAAAAGTTGAGATGCTAAAGGACATATGACCTTGTTAAAATCCTTTGCAACTGGAAAGTTAAGAATGAAGCTCAAGCTCAATGCAATGGGTCCTTAAAAATACAACAAACCCCTAAACCTTTTCTTTCTGAGTATCATTTATTTATCTTTGCATAACCCTCAACTTGCCCAGTGAGATTACCACCACTCAGCCTCTCTGCTTGGTTGCAAGCAATGAATTCCTGCTTCTTACAGCAGCTCCTGTGCATTTCATGCAGGTCCCTCTTGCCAGGCTGTACAGGCACACTGATGGCACTCCAGGGATGAGCTAACTGTTTAGTGTGGCTTGACAAGCTTCAAAAATATTGTGCTTCTTTACCCCTGCTTGATTTATAGTGGTAGAGCTGTGTTGTGCACAGGTTATATTTTGTTTATTGTTTCATTGTCCATTTCTAGTCAGCAGCCTCAGGTACTTTCCATTGAAACTGCACCTTGTCTTTTGCATATCTTTGCTCAGAACAGTGTTCAAAGTACACCTTGGTTATCTTCCTTTTTTGATACCCTTTCTGCTCCTGCCACAGTGGAACTCGTGCTACTGTTTATATAATGAGGGTTATCATTTGGGTGATTAAATAGCTATGTTTGCTATGTTTAAATAGCTATGTTGGAGACTATTACCATTGGAACAGACTGTGCAGTTGGTGACATTTTCACAATGAATCCTGAAAATTGTCTACTTCTGGGTTTCTGATCTCAGCCTGTGGACTGTGTTCAGAACACACATTTTTTTGCAGGCAGAATAAGGGCTTTATTCCATCCCTCACACCCCTCACATCCCTTAAGAGAACTTGCCCAGGAATAAGACGTGCTGTTGAAAAAGCCTTGCCTTGCAGGAGCTGAGGTTATGGCATGGAATGATCAGCACGCCAACCATGGCACATGGTGTGCAGTACATGCTATTACCTGCTTCTTGTCTTAAATTATAGAGTGAAAATCAGTCTTGTAATCAGCCCTGATTGTGCTATTTGCTGTTGTTATGTGCTGAAAGAGGAGAGCATCTGCTTCTTCTTTTAAATACTTGTTTATGAAGCAAGTCTTCCTGCCAAGAATATAAGTAAAGAACTGCTTGTATCCCTGCAAGAGAAAACCGGACAGGGAGATATATCTAAGGTTTGTGTGAGATGTGGGATCTTCCTGGAGATGGGATGGGGAAATATGGCTCCTGCCCCCTGGGGAAGGGGCTATCCTCTATCATCCCACAAGTTCAGAGAAGAATTCATCTTCTTTGCAGCCCTTCTTCAGGGAGTTTTAGCTGTGAAGCAGTGAACACTAGCCCCACCAACATAATTTTCTGCAGCTTTTGGCTACCTTGCTATTTGTCCTTACCAAAGAACCTCTTCACAGTGGTTTTCTTCCTGTGCTTCTGTCCCCTGGGACAGCCCTTTGACCTGTAGTAGTAATTTGCTGGGTGTCTGGGGTCCTTGACTTGAAATATCAAAGTTAATGTTTCCTTTGAACTCTCCATGTCCTCTGTCCTGACAGTAGCAGAGAGCCCAGTAACGTGGAATGAACCATCCTCTTCAACAGCTTCAGTCTGCACTTTCTTGGTGGGAAAACAAGCCCAGGCAAGGACATTGTGAGCTTTTTCCTTCACAGTGCAACAGTCTTACTGTTCTTGGAATCATAGACCTTTGAGATAATTGAGTCCAACTGTACCTGTCCACTGCTAAATCATGTCCCTGAGCACCTCATCTACCCATCTTTCAAACACCTCCAGGGATGGTGACTCAACCACATCCCTCAGCAGCCTCTTCCAGTGCCTGATAACGCCTTCAGTGAAGAAATTTTTCCTGATATCTAATCTGAACCTCCCCTGGTGCAACTTGAGACCATTTCCTCACTTGTTACTTGTATTATTTGGTTGGATTTTTAAAGCAATCAAGCCTTTCCTTGGAGCATTAATAATTGTTTGGGATTTCACTTCAAAAAAATAATGGAATAATGGTAAGCTAAAACATCCAAATAACTTCTAAATTAGTGTGACTGGTGCCAAGCATATCAGAACTAAGCCAAAAATCCAGAGCCTTGAAAAACAGATCGTTCAGCTTGTTGATGTATATTCACTAATTGGTATGGGAGTAGAGAGGGAACAATGCACAAATGGAAGTGAATTCTTGCTTTCAGTTTATGCATTCAGTTATTAAAATGGGACTGGTTTTGTTTCATTGTTAAATTCCAGAGTTTTTTTTCCCCAAAATGCACTCAGTCCCAACAAACAGTGGGAGAAACAATAGCTAATTTAATTTATCATCTTTTGCATGCACAGCTGTGGATGGGAAGGAAGGCTCTGTTTTGGCATCAAAGACCTTTGAGACTGAGCTTTGCTAACTCTAAGCCCTTTTAAGAAGAATGCTTAGTTACTAATCTTTGTACGAGGAAATTCAGAGCTCCTCGAAAGCTGGAAAGGTTGAGTTCATAGTTTGAAGTCTGTTCCAGCCTTGGGGCTGGCTCCGTGTATGTTGTCCTCGCTGTTGCTTAGCACTGCTTGTCTTTCACAACATTTAATAGCAGGCTTGCAAGACCACTTGGAAGGCAGGCTACAAATAGCAACTTGCAGGGGAAGAGTCATCCTCAAGAGGGTTTCCCCTGCTTTCTGAAAGCCATCACTGAACAGTGACAACAAACTTTTTATTTACTGGTTGTCCATCAGCCAATTAAATGCCTTTCTTAATGACATTTTACTACTAATCTTGGGTTAGGGGGTAAGGGGATAAAGAAGGAACAGTGTGCGATTTGTCAATCACTAAATGAGTGACTGGTGGCTCATCTTGTATTTATGCTCTTAACTTGGAATTCACTATAAATCAAGGAATTCACATGAGCTGAAGGAACTATTGCAAATGACACCAAGCTGAGTGGTGCAGTTGCCACACCAGAAGGACAGGATGTCATCCAGAGGGACCTGGACAAGCTGGAGAATTGTGCCTGTGTGAACATCATGAGGTTCAACATGGCCAAGTACAAAGTCCCACACTTGGTTTGGGACAATTTGTGGTTTTAATATAGGATGAGGGATGACGTGATTGAGAGCTGCCCTGCGGATAAGCACTTTGGGGTGCTCATTGATGAGAAGCTCAATGAGTCAGCTATGTGCACTTGCAGCCCAGAAGGCCAACCATATCCTGGGCTGCATCAAACAAGTGTGGCCAGCAGGTCGAAGGGGGTGACTGTCCCCCTCTACTCCACTCTTGTGAGACCCCACCCGGACTATTGTGTCCAATTCTGGAATCCCCAACGTAAGAAGGATATGGAACTGTTGGAATGCGTCCAGAGGAGGACTACAAAGATGATCAGGGGGGCTACAAAAATTATCAGAGGGTTGGAGCACTTCCCGTATGAAGACAGGCTGAGAGCATTGGGGTTGCTCATCCTGGGTCCAGGGACACCTCATAGCGGCCTTCCAGTACCTGAAAAGGGCCTACAGGAAAACTGGGGAGGGACTTTTTACAAGGGCATGTAGTGATAGGACAAGGGGGAATGGCTATAAATTGGAGGGGAAAGATTTAGGTCAGACGTTAGGAAGAAATTCTTCATGATGATGGTGGTGAGGCATGGGCACAGGTTGCCCAGGGAAGCTGTGGCTGCCCCATCCCTGGAGGTGTTCAAGGCCAGGTTAGATGGGGCCTTGGGCAGCCTGATCTAGTGGGAGGTGTCCCTGCCCATGACAGGGGAGGGTAGAACTAGATGATCTTTAAGCTCCCTTCCAACCCAAACCATTCTATGATTCTATGATTTATACCTGAAAATCTATGTCAAGGTTGAGATCACTGAAGATGTGATTGTGCTGTGTGCAGGTAGCTTCATCTGAGCTGGCCTCACATTAGAGCCTACATTGGTTAGCCAAAGTTACTGTGATATGAACAGCAAGAAGTAATTATGCTGTATGGGACAAAGCTAACTAGAACTGAAAAACTGATGGGGGCAGGAATTGCAGATTTTCTTTCAAAGCATTTTCATCGTAAGAAGAGCCCTTTGAAAGAAAAAAAAACAACCCCCCCCAAAACCCAAACAACTAATGGCAACAAACATTTGCCATTTGGGCTATACTTTTTTTTAACATCCTAAGAAGTATTTCTGCTAAAATAATTCCAGAGGTGTGTCCAGATCTTCTTTCAATGACATTAGCCCAGGCTTTAAAGAACAGGTGAGTTTTTTCTCAATTGTTTTTTAATTATTATCTCTTTTAAAATTGTTTTTAAAGCTACTTTGTTTGTGGTAAAAAGGACCACTTCTGTTCCCATCCAGGGGAAAGGCAGCACAATGGGAAGATGCAAGATACTGTATTCCAGTACAGTGTATCCATTAGCAAGGGATGGGAGTTACTAGTTTTCCCTTGAGATTTAAAAAACAATACAGAAAACAACCAAACTTATGGCACAGTGGGTGCCCCAGCAGCTGTGGTACGGGCTGTCTGCAGCGCCGACTGTGCCAGAGGCTCACTGTGGTACCACTGTGTCCTGGAGCATCCCTTCGCCTCCTGGCTCCATGGTCTTTCCTCTTTACACCGAATTCGCCTGCTCTTCTGTGGCAGCAGTGTTGTGGGGAGGCACTGGGAGACGATTGGTGCAGGCATAACTACTCTGCAAAGCGAACAGTTTTCCATTTCATGCAAGAGAAGGGTTCATTTTAATTGCTGTATGCAACTGGGCTGGTAAAATAGGTCAGCACTGCTGGCAATGCCGGGTGTATGGAGGAAGCCAGGTGGGAGGAACCTGTCTGCGAGTAACTGTATTTCATTAAGCTTTCTGCAGGTGTTCCTCAATATTTTCACCTTACCTTAATGTAAAAGTATCCAGAGAGCCAAAAAATTGTCAAGGACTCTCTGCACAAGACTCTACATGTTAGAGTTCATTCAAAGGGAAAAAATCATGCGTCAAAATTACTGGGAGTTCAAATTGTTCTATCACAATGTTCAAGACCATGATTGTTTCTTTTTTCCCTAAAGCTTTCTATGCTTGTGCTACTTTTTGCTACTTACCAAACAAAGCCTTATTTTCCTCTAAGCTCTTACTGTCATAAGGAAACCCAACCTATGATTAAAGAGCTGGAGTGGGGGGAGGATGTGTCTTTTCACTATATGCTGCTCTACCTGAAATCTTGTGTCTCCATGGCTCTTCGTTGAAAGAACAACACTGTAAAAGGGGAGAGGGAAGGAAGTTGCGTTAGAGATATCATGTTTTCAAGAATTTAAGGACTGGTCCATTGTTGTTGGGTACAACAATCAAGTGATTGCTGAGGACCTGTTTGAGGTCCTGGTCTAAGGACTGACCTGGGTTACAACTGGGCCGTGTGATACTTGCTAAATATTTGAATATCGTTATCAATCATTGTCTATGTCTAGTTTTGTGTTGATCTCTTTACCCACAGTTATCCATCTCCTCAATCAGTCTTTGCATTTTCACCCTCAGAGTATCTTGTCTTGACTAAAATATAGTATGAATCTGCTAGACTAATGCTTTTATTTTTATTCTCCTGTTTAATACTGGACTCCAGCTTCTACTTAGGTAGTTTTTAATTGAAGTTTTATCCTGCTGCCATCTAGAAAATGTCACCTTTTGTGCAATACAGTTTTTCCAATCTGCATGTCACTTCCTGAGCCAGTCTTCAACAAATTACTCAATTTTTTTGTTCTCATAACTAATGGATGTAGTGCAAATTTAAGTTGCTTTTTCCCATTTTTTGTGTGAAATGGACAGCTTACATAGTCTATAGAAAACAATTTTAATAGGTTTGTGCCACACTGTGAAAAACACATGAAAGTGTGCTTCTAAAACTGAATTAAATAGAGGTACAACTTGTAGTTAAACTAATGATTTACCTTTGCTACTATGCAGTTACACTGATTCATCTACTGAAACACAAATTAAAAATAATATTCTGGTCCTTAGAACCTCAACTGTGTCGGGATTTTTGCATATAGTAAGAGGAAACAGTATTATATCTGATAAATGTTGCATCTGTAACTTGGTATACAAGAGCACTGTATTCATACCATTTCTCTTCTGGGAGAAGAATAAAATGTAGAAAATCCCATATTGCTTTATTTTTCATTCAGTTGCATCACTGCTATTAATACCAGTGCCTTAAGTTTACCTGAAAGTCACTTCTATTAAAATCACTTTTGAGATCACCCTAACGAGAGTCAGTTGTTTTGTTTACTCTCCTTCTGAAGCAAGAGTTAGTTGTGATGGGCATGAAAGTTGTGCAAGCTTGTGAGCATAAGCAAAAGGTAGGCTGGTGTTCAATCATAAAACGGTTTACTTTTCAATGAGGTTGCTGGCTACGTGCTAGGTGCCCACCGAAGCTGCTCTGTCACTCCCTCCCTTCTTCCTGGGCTCAACTTTACTCCTGATTTTCTCTACCACCTCCCCTCAAGTGGTGCAGGGAGATGTGGAATGGGAGTCTCTGTCAGTTCATCACGTGTTGTCTCTGCCACTGCTCCCACCTCAGGGGGAGGATCCCTCCCATGCTATCCTGCTCCAGCATGGAGTCCTACCCATGGGACATAGTCCCCCGTGAACTTCTCTGATGCGACTCCTTCCCACAGGCTGCAGTTTTTCTCAGGCTGCTCCAGTGTGGGTCCTTTCCCTGTGGTGCAGTTCTGCAGGAACAGGCTGCTCCAGTGTGGTCACAAGTCCAGCCAGCACACCTGCTCCAGCATGGGCTCACCTCTCCATGGGGTCACAGGTCCTGCTAGAAGCCTGCTTCCCACAGGGTCGCAGCCTCCTTTGGGCATCCACCTCCTCTGGTGTGGGATGCTCCATGGGCTGCAGGTGGATATGTGCTCTGCTCTTAACCTCCATGGGCTGCAGGGGACAGCTGCCTCACCATCATCTTCCCCACAGGCTGAGGGGAATCTCTCCTCTGGTGCCTGGAGCACCTCCTCCCCCTCCTTCTTTATTGAGCTTTATATCTACAGAGTTTTTCTCACATATTCACACTCCTCTCTCTGGCTGAAGTTGCCATTGTGTGTTTTTTCTCCCCCCATCTTAACTGCTACCATTGCTGGTGGGCTCAGCCTTAGGCAGCGGCAGGTCTGTCTTAGAGCTGGCTGACTTTGACTTTATTACAGGGGAAACTTCTAGCAGCTACTCACAGAAACCCCCTGCTGCCCAAATCTTGCCACGCAATGCAATAACATTGTTTTTTTTAAAAAAAAACCCTGAAAATTAAATTTCACACAAAAAAAGTTTGCAACGAGTAAGAAACAAACATTTTCCCTTCAGAGTTGTTTTTTTGTTGGAAAGGTCCTTCCAGACAGCCCTAGATCTATTTTCTCTGTTGCAGTATTGCCAGTGCAGTACAGAAATACTCCACAGATGACAAGAGGGGTCTTTTTTAAAGCAGAGTTGTTGTCTGGTTTGAGTCCCCAGGGTGCATGTTTCCAGGCTTACCAAGCTCTCCCAAGCACAGTGGTTTCCTTACTTTTCCAACAGCCCCAGCAGAAGCAATGTGCCAGCTTCCCAGGGTGTTTGCTGGTGCCAAAGAGGGGGTGGAACTACCCTGGTTTACAGCCCCAGGTGGCTGCTGAGACGAGGCCAGCCTGTCCTCACACTCTCTCAAAACCCTCAGTTATGTACGTAACTCCCTTTGAGTGCTGTTTACATAAGGCTTTGCATGCGTTTGATATTGGCTTTGAGGAACAGCACTTAATTTTTCAGATGAAACTGGAGACCCGTTTGCACAGCTCCCAATGCTGGGCTGCCAAAGCCTCAGCCTCTGCCCCACTGCCCAGCATCTCAGTCAGGAAAAGCTTCCCTACTCTTGTGCCAAGCCTGTCCCAGCCTTGAGCTCTGCTGGAGGACTGCCCTTTGATATCTTGGTTATAAAAAGCATATTAAGCTTGCTGAGAGGAGGCATTGTTTGCTTATGGGGCTGAGGTAAGATTGTTAAGGCTTTAAGTTCATGTGTAAGGCAGCAAAATGATAGCTTTTTACTGGGATTAGATTTAAGTCACGTATGGATGCAAATCCACACCTTTGCAGCAAGCCTCTGTTGTATTTTTTGATGTCGAAGGGGCTTGGCCTGATTCCAATAAGGGAGCAATTTTAAATAATCTTTCCTATCTACAAACAAATGATAAATACAATTCCCTGAGCTCCAGTTGCTTATACTAATAACAATGCACCGTATCAACCATACATACAACTGCTATTTGAGTTCAGTGTGAACACAAAACCATAAGGTGAGTTCTCATAGCAAAAAGCGTATAGATCTGCACTCCTTTTAATAAAAAGCAGGGTCAATTTGTAGACACTCTGCTTCAAAGTCCGTGAGAGAAACAAACCTGATCTACTGCTTTTTGCCCCAAAATAGCATTATGGAGTCACTCAAGTGGGGAAGCCACCTCTTGCAGCCAGTATCTGTCATGGGCTTCATTTACAGTCAGGTTTT
Organism: Phaenicophaeus curvirostris; assembly: GCF_032191515.1. Lineage (NCBI taxonomy): Eukaryota > Metazoa > Chordata > Aves > Cuculiformes > Cuculidae > Phaenicophaeus > Phaenicophaeus curvirostris. The sequence continues at coordinate 35,403,585 of NC_091392.1, read as the reverse complement.
GAACTGATGGTACTGTGGGTGTGTGGGAAGGAGACATGTCACAGCCAAGTAATTCGTATTTTACAATATGGGCTGGAGCTCAGAGGGTGAAAGTACAAGTAAGTTAGATTGCTTCTTCCTAGTTTCTATGGCTTTTTTTTCCACTATGAAAATCAAACCTGTTGGCAAGCATAGGAAGAGAAAATGTGCACTGCTTGGTGCCATGTTTCCCTTACCCTGTATCGTGATGTAGATGTCCCTAAGGTGTCCCCAAGGCTCCTCCCGCAACATCATGCAGCTGTAAAATGAGAACAAGCATTAAAAATAGCCTCATGATTGTACTTTTCTGCTACTGATAGGATACAAAAGAGAGAACAGTTTCATCAAACTGGGATGGACCTGCTTAGGCTGCCATTTCTGTTGAACTAACTGTAAATTGGCAGACTTCAATCCCTGAAAGATTTTTAAGTGGTTGTAACAGAGCGGTGATACAGCACTGAACACAAACACATGTGCTCACAGATCAGTTCCCTATACTGTGTACTCTTCATGACCCTGGAGCCTAAAATGGGGTAATCAAATAGAAGGAGATGCGCCTACCAGCCCGACCTCCCTGAGCTGAGCCTTGTCAGTAAATGTATTGGGTTTCTCTAGATTTGTGAATTCCAGAAGAGAGACTGCTGACTGTACGAAACTACTTATCCCTAAGATGGTAACAAGGCAAACTGGCACCTTTTTTTTCTTAGCAGTATCATCTACCCTCATCAATCACATCTCATACTTGTGAACTAAATTAATAGTTTTCCATGTCAACTGAGTTTTTATTGCCCAAGCTCAGCTGTGATCACAAAGAAACAATGGAAATGTTTGCACACATAAACACCAGGCACCTAGGCAACAAAACAGAGGAACCTGACCTGCTTGAGCAGGATGTGAAACCAGCTACTACAGGGAGGGCAGAGGCATGGTCTAGCTGCTAAAGTCACTAGAACAAACATATTCGAGGGTAGACATTGCTCAGAAACAGAGGTGTAAAAGTAGGAATAGTTGCTATCAATGAACGTCAGGGTTATGAGAGTGGAAGGAGCAAGGGATGCTGTAGCTAAAAAAAGTTGATTCTGATCCAAATCATTTGGGGCAAGGCAGTAAAACCTCTGTTGGGATAGTGCTGAGAACTTGCTAAAGCATTTCCTTTCCTCTCTCAGACATCACACAAATAAACCTGCAGCCTTAAACTTCCTTCGCCACCCTTCCTCCTCCTTTCCCCTCCCTCGTTGCCTCATGAATCTCCACCTGAACTTACCTGCCCAGGTGTCTGACTGGGTTTCTCCATGTCTTCAGCCACCCAGACTGAGAAGCCTTTCATTACAGTCTGCGAGTTATAAACAATGCATCACAAAGCTTCACACTTTGTTACCAAAATATTTAAGCTGGCTGCAGCATCTGCGTTTCCTGCAGTCACTGTAATTGCCCTGTTTGTTAAAATATATGCCTAACTTCTGTATTTCAGGAAGGCAAATCTTAGGATGCAGCTCTAGAGAGAATGGGACATTATGTCTGCTGAATCAAAACAATGATTTCCTTGTGAGAGGAGCAAAGCCTGGCTCTTAGTGGATGTCCCTAGTGCCAGCATCCCTGTGGTCCTCCGTGCACCCATCCTTCTTCATGACACTGAGAGCACTGGTGTGGCAGTGTGCCAGGCCGGAGGTACCTTATGCTGCAAGGGCTGCCAGAGAAAGAGTCTGGCCACCATGCTGGGCAAATTTCATGGTCTTCCTCATGCTTCATGAACCTCCATGGAATAGACTTGAGCTGATGAGGGTCACAATATCTAGCCTCATAGATGGGATGGGGATTTTTATCCCAGTGTTCCTATGCTTTTCGATGGTTGTAAGAAGTCTCTGGTCATATGAAAGGGTAGAAAGAGCATTTGACAGCTGGAAATCTTACAGACTCAGAATAACGAGGGACTAAGACATTCTAAACACATATCCCTGGGAGATTATACATATTGATAATGGTTAAATCCTCCCTGTCTGGAACAAGATAGATGTCGTCATGCCTAATGTGACTCATTTGCCCTAACACCCCCTGGAAGTCCCTAATGCATAAAAGTTACCTACCAGGCTCCACATCTGTCTGACAGGACCATTTCTTACGTCCAAGACTGGTCAAGGAGTGCTTTCTGTGGTGACGTAAGAGTCTTCATAGAAATCCCTTTCTTGATTTAGATTACACTGCTGTAATTGAAGTTGCAGGATTTAAAAGAAGAATTGACCAAATGCATTATTCATCTAATATTAGAGAGTATAAAGCTTCTAGGAGTTAAACCAGAAGGCCAGTAAGAACCGAGAGGCATTGTATGTTATAAAGAATAATAATGTGCCTGTGTTAAGTGTCCATATGATGCAGGGTAAATGAGTGGTTTGAAAACGTCTTACTATAGATTGAATTGAGATGAATCACCTTGATTTTCAAGGACAGCTGTCTCTGGCATGGAAAAAACTAGCCCGTATCTCCAAATGCACAAATGTAGGAGTCTGTATTCGAGACTTCACTCCACCAGGCACTCCTCTGCACAGGGTGCCTTTTATACCTCTAATATAGGGATGAAATGGAATTAAAAGGCCAAAACAATTAGCAGTTTCATGAACAACAGCCCTATGCCCATATTTCTTGCAATGGTCCCATGGAAAGCTGCCCAAACCAGCCTTCATCTAGCAGGCTCGAGTGCTTGGGAAGGTGGGTAAAACATCAGGTATTTGGCTTGTGCTTAACATGTCTTGATCAGCCTCTAATTACTGCTTTAGTGCTTCCTGATCGAGAGACGCTGTGGAGCCACAGCAGCACTGCTCAAGGTTCAGCTGCTGCTTCTGGCCTCTCACACTCACATTTATGACCTAGAGGTGTTACAGCTCTCTGAGCAGGACTTCTTGCTGCAAATGATGGATTAAGTCAAAATGGCATTGCTAACTTTGTTTCCCGTGCCAACAGCTTTGAATGAAGCGGATCAGAGATTCTCAGTGCCTCTGCTGACAGGATCTGGCAAGGTTTGATCATTAGCTCATTTTTTTCCTTGTCAATAAACTCAGAGGTGCATCCCACCAGGTCTGCTCTGTCACAGCTCCTGCTGAGTTTTCACGTGGCAGCTGTGGTTTGGCTGCTGTGCTATCAGTATACTGGTGACATTCTGCTCTTCGACTTTTTTTCATCATATCCAGATGGTGTAATTTCCCTTTTCCCCCTGAACCTGGCCAATACAGAGGGCTGGATGATAATCAGCTGGCAGACAACCTAGCAAGAGAGCGTGTGAGGTGCAAGGTATGATGAGATGGGCAAGAGGAGCAACCCAAGATGAAGTTGCAGTTCATGACTGTTCTGTTACAATCTGATCATGCCTGCCTTTGGAAAGGAGCATAGCCATTTTTGAGTATTTCCAGAATCTGGTGGCTCTCAATTTCCCACCTAGTGAACTTTCCAGACAATGTTTTCCAACACAATGTCTCACACAACAGGATGGACCCTGATTTTTCATGGTCTCACCTTCAGGTTAGAGTATTGCAAGGTGCTGGCAGCTGCTTGTGGCAAAACTGGGGAGGCTTCCTCTAGGAAAGAATCTGGAGGCTGTCTGGCTATGTGGAAGGCATCAGTAGTATCTCATTTCTACCTGCTTCTGGGATTTGTTCTACGTAATCTACATCATCCACTCCATTATGGGATTTGGGCAGTTCCAAGTAACGATTTGAAGCACTCACCAACCTAAGTGACAAATACAGCAGGCTGATATTTAAATCAGGCCTTTTTTTTTTTTGCAGATTTTTTTGGGGTTTGGGGATTTTTGCCCCTTACTTTTTTTTCCCAACTTGCCTAACTTTTGTTTTAGAGAAGCAAGAATGAAAATAAATGCTTGGAAACTCAGAATTTCTGCTTAAACATTATGGAAGTAGATTGAACTGACTTCCATATTTGTGGAGATATTATCTAAAGAAGATAACCATTCAAAACCCAACAAAATTTTACCTTTAATATGAAATATTATATCTATATATGCAGTTTATATAGATATATAAAAATAGACTTTTCTGATCTGCTAGTAATCTTGAGCAGACAAGCATTTGAATGAAAAGGAGATGAATGATGGACAACAGAATGAATGAAGTCTGCTAAGGTGATGGTCAACAGAAATCTCCCATGTGAACAGATGTTCATACTATATAGCTTAGATGCTCTGAATTGCCTAAACGCATACCTAAACTACCCTGAAGCAGGTGAGGTGATTAACTTTGTTCAGTGAGCATTTCCTAGAGCCTCTGGTAGAACATTTCATTTCAGAGCAATACTTCCAGTCTGTACTTTTTTCCTGGTGGCCCACTTCACTTTAGCTTCTAAAGATGGGTCTTTTAGATCACACTTCTGATTTATTGTTGATGAGCACTGGCAGGTAGGATGGATTGGTGTATAAAGAGGAGTTTGCTCCAGTGAGGCTTTGCAAGGTGGTGTAGAGCAAGCTATTTGTTTGATTTGTAGTGGTAGAAACACACACTGTACTTACTGGTTTCTTTTGACTATAAATAATGTGTATTTGTCACTTTCAGTACTGAGGGAACGTGAGCAACAGGAACCTCTATTTTTCTGCATTTTTAGCTTCTTTCATGCATCATTGATAGTGGAAATGAAATTCAGGAAAAAAAAATAAGAAAACTCTGCTATAAGCTTCAGTGGAGCCTTAACTTACTGCAAGATATTTCTGTGAGGATTTTGCATCTGCCTTTACCTACCAGAGTTACAGAAGCTTATCCACCCACAGCAGCGACAAAGATAGAAATGTGTTCAAGATGCAAACACTTCCCAAAGCATTAGAACCTGCTAGAGATGTCCTCTACCCAAATATTTTAGAATTTGATTTGGGATGTTTGTTCTCCTACCTTGCAATGTGAATAAATCGTTTCTGTTTTCTGTGCGTTGATTCTTCTCTCCACCCATGAATCAAAAGGTATGAGTTGTATTCATGACTATTTAAGAACAGATGCAATGTGCTATAAATTAAACATTTCTAAAGTAAACATTTCTAAACAAATTTTATGCCAAAGAAGTTCTTCCTTCTCCTCCCCACTTTTGTACTGGTAACTGATTACACTTCGCTGCTGCTTTAAAGTTTCCTTCTCCTTGCCTTTTCCATCCTGAATTGTTTCAGCTGGCCTTTGTAGAGTGTAGTCTCAAAGTATATTTCCCTACAAGCCTTCAAAGAGCAGAGACTATGTAAATGGGTGCTTCTGTTGCGTGCCCAGGGGGTGCTTTTGTGGTTTTGGGAACCACCACCTGAGGCTGAAAGTCCCCAAAGGCTTTTCTTGGAGCTCCCTGGTGTCTGCAGATTGATGGCAAAGGGAGCAGAGATGTTTAATGAGATAGAGATGCTTGGCACTTTGGAGAATAGGTCTTGGAGCAAAAATACTCATTGTGAGGATGAGGGGCAGCTAAAGCTCTATCCTACATTTGTAGCTTTTTTTTTTTTCCAAGCAAACCTGCTGGCCTTCTGCAAAAAGGCTTAGTTCCTTGTAGCTCTGTTGACTGAGTGCCAGGATCTGTGGCTTCAGGAACTCCTGCTAACCTCATAGAGTCACGCAGGAAAGATTTTAAAATTAGTAATAAAAACATTGGCAAATAGTTGTAGATGAAATCAACTATTGCTGTCTGAAATAATCTCTCAGGCTTTATCTTCATGGCCAGCACAGCTCAATGCCCTGCAGAGATGTGCAAGCCAGCATTGCGCGCAAGCTTTGTCTTGCTCATAAAACTAGAATTGGGAGCGTGACTAAAATGACCTCCACGTTGCTTTACATGCCCATTTATGAGCCTAAAACATATTCACAACAAACACTGTCACCATCTTGTCCCTTCTTGCCCAAGCCAGATATTTCTGCGTGCTGGTTTGCTGCTGTGAGATAGGGGTACAAGTGGGAATACCCAGGGCAGGTGTCAGCTGATGGTTGGCGTCATTCGGTATTGCACAGTCGTGCGCTTTCGTGAGAAGCCAGTCAGCTTGTCTGACAGCTGAGCTGGAGCCAAGACACCAAAAGGTTAAGGCACAGCTTCTCTGTGGCTGCTGCTGCTCAGTTTCCCATGGCGCGGGGATGGACGATCCTGCGAAGCCAGTTTACCCCCTCCAGTCCTCCCTGAGCGCTCACTTGGCTGCTGTGCTCTACCATATTAGGAGCGTACGGAGCAAAGCACAGGAGCAGGAGCTCTCCTGTCAATCTGAAGAGCTGCTGCCATATTTAGTAACAAGCACATTGGAATAGCAGCTTAAATGTGGGAGGGGGCTGCTGGAATGCTGAAATGTGTTTGAATCTACTTGACTCTTGGTGGAAGCTCTCAGATTATGCTATCTTTAGAGGGTCATGTACAGAAATAAATCACATTTTCCTAATTTTTCAATGAAAAGGAAAGCAATTCAGCTGACCTATGCCTCCACCACAATAGTTCTAATCAACAGCAATTACTGCATGGCAAAATAAAGCCCTCGATAAGTGTTTGTTTACCCCCTTGTTTTGATCACATGCAAACTAATCAGCAAAAGTGTATTGAATTTTAATGCAATCATGGCAGCCATTATAATGTGAATAACTTCATTGTGGGTTTTTTTTTTCTGTTTTTCTTATTCTCGTGGAGTGCTCCGCCAGGGGAGGTTTAGGCTGGACATTAGGAAAAAATTCTTCACAGAAAGGGTCATTGGGCACTGGAACAGGCTGCCCAGGGAGGTGGTTGAGTCAACTTCCCTGGAGGTGTTTAAGGCACGGGTGGATGAGGTGCTAAGGGGCATGGGTTAGTGTTTGATAGGAATGGTTGGACTCGATGATCAGTGAGTCTCTTCCAACCTGGTTATTCTATGATTCTATGATTCTATGATTCTATGATTCATGATGAGAGAAAGACATACGTTGTGTTTTAAATGTCTAAACAGGAACATGAGAAAGCACTGCTAGGAGCAGGAGGACTTTCATTTGCAATTAGCACGCATCTTTTTCTCTATATGAACAAACAAGCCCCCTTGCACCTCATGACTGTAAACCAAGAAAGAGCCTCCTAAACTATTAAATTAATAAAGGATTTATTATGGTAATAGTCTGATAAATCTGATAAATCCCACTTTGTTTTAACGGAAATATACATCTGTTCTCCATCCAGAAAAGCAGGTTTTCTGGTTTTCAGCAAGAGCAGTGTTCTGTGGTTTTTCTCTCCCCATTTTCCACCCAGATTGAGTGCTCTCTGTGAAGGTCAAGTGACTCCTCCAAGGTCTGTTACTGAATCAAGAGCTAAATATAGAACTAGGATTCTCCTAGTTCCCACTCACTTGTGAGCCACTCGACTATATAATTTCTAGGAAAAGCATGTGGGTTTGAATCACCATGAGGAAGATTGAGGGGGAAATTCAGGTGAAATCCTCTTGTGGAAATTAATTTCTTCAGAACATCCAGGGAAATGCAGAAATTCAGCGCTAATGATCCATGGAGGAGTTTGTGTTTATTTATGTTTTTTTCTGAACTAGGAAAAAAAAGAGAGTGTAGAAAGTCCTGTTGTCCTGTTCTGGGTCTTGTATGCCTGAACCTGCTGCCCTGCCTCCCAGCAGCACTGCAGCGTTATACGCATTCTACCATAGCTTCCCTCACCAGCCCTGTAGGCAACATACATGGTAGAGGCTGGAAAACCTGATGCAACTCAAGGCAAATACTATTCCTTGTTTTTCTTCTGGGGCTGGTTAGATTCTTTCTACATGTGAATGTGACAGGACACTTTTTCTCCAGAAAAGACTACACACTTTTGTTTAGTGGCATTCCTATCTTAAGTCCTATGGGTATACAAGATATACCTAGGGCACACGTATATCAATGTAAGTCTTGAGGGTTTACACACACATCCGTGTATGTACTTGCTTTAGAGCCACTAGTGTGCTTTGGTGAAATTTGCCACTTTTTTCGTGTTTTGTTCTTTCTTAAAAAGAAAAACAAACCAAAACTCTTCATAATGGAGCCACTTGATAACAATATTGTCTGAGCAGTATTTCTATGCTAACATTGTGACCCAAGCCTGGGATGCCAAGAAGCACACCTGCTCAGCCTACTGTGGACAGAAACAAAGCCCAGGCAATGTAACGCATGAAAACCTGCCTCCTCCTGAGGCAAACACAATTACAGTCATTTGGAAATGACTGGAAATGATGGTAATTCCTATCCACATTTGGCAGTGCAATAATTAGCTCCTGGGTCCAAAACTGCCATGGAAGTTCATAGAAGAATTTCCTGCTTTTTTTTTTTAATTGGAATTTCTCTCTAGTTATGATACATGTTCCAGCATTATGAGGGAAAGCTGGTTTTTGAGTGTAAATTCTTTACTCTGGCGTCCTCCACTCTTTACCTGGCATTTCATATCAACATGATTTTTTTCTGAAAACTTGGAGGTAAATACAACAAAACAATGAGGAGACACCACGGCTTCAAAAAGAGGGATCTCAGTTGCCAGCCTTTGACTTCACTTAAGTCAGTCTCTAAGCAGTTTTAGAAAGCAGGATGTGAGAAGGTTCTTCCTTTTTCCTTACAAGAAGTCATAGAATCATAGAATCATAGAATAACCAGGTTGGAAGAGACCCACTGGATCATTGAGTCCAACCATTCCTATCAAACACTAAACCATGCCCCTTAGCACCTCGTCCACCCGTGCCTTAAACACCTCCAGGGCAGGTGACTCAACCACCTCCCTGGGCAGCCTGTGCCAGTGCCCAATGACCCTTTCTGTGAAGAATTTTTTCCTAATGTCCAGCCTAAATCTCCCCTGGCGGAGCTGGAGGCCATTCCCTCTTGTCCTGTCCCCTGTCACTTGGGAGAAGAGGCCAGCACCCTCCTCTACAACCTCCTTTCAGGTAGTTGTAGAGAGCAATGAGGTCTCCCCTCAGCCTCCTCTTCTCCAGGCTAAACAACTCCAGCTCTCTCAGCCGCTCCTCGTAAGACCTGTTCTCCAGCCCCCTCACCAGCTTTGTTGCTCAAAGTCATCCACATACTTTTTGTTTGAGCTGCTACTGAGGAAAAAAGCGAAGAAAATGATGCAATATTCAAAAAATTAGTTCTTTGTTTTTGCTGGACAGACAAAGTGCTCTGTGAACAATGGGGTGGATATTATGTGCATAGATGAATAATCATCAGTACAGTTTGTTAGGATGTAATATATGTACCTAGAGTCTGTCCTGAAATTTTTTCTTACCACTGCCAACTGAGTGTTCTTCTGTTTGGAACAGTAACAGTGTTGTTCAACATGGGAAATCTGTGGGAGCAGGACTGCCTTGCCTCAAAATGGAAGCTGTGATGCACTCAAGCATGCCGTAAATACTGCCTTCTCCATCTGTGCGTCTCCACCACACGCATCGTGGCGGGTTAGTAGGTGTTTAAGCTTTGGCTTACAGTAAATTAACAAGTATCAAACACAGTTGTTAACAGCCAGACTGCTAGAATGAATGTGCTGGAGGGGTAGGAAGTGGGTGGACAAGGGTGGCTAGTCATGCCGAAAGCTTACAGGATGGGTCTTTGAGGGCTCGAAATAATTAGTAGCTCATGCCTATGGGTGTGCATCACAGAAATGCACTTGCACACTGTGACAGGGTCACCGCTGCTCAAAAGCCAACTCACTCCAGTGGGGACTTACCCTTTAATATCACTGGATCTGGAGAGATCCTTACTCCTGAGTAAGACCTTCCTGACAGGACACGGTGCCAGGCAGAGGATTACTGCATCTGTATGCATTCAGAGCAGTGAAATGCAGATTTACAGGTGCAGCCCTTTCTCTTCACCTCTTCCATACTGCAAGGAATTTTGAAAACAATGTCTCAATGCAGCAGTTACGCTATGTAAGAACAAATGCTTAAAATTACTTATAAGCAAGGAGCAAATCACTGTGTGTAAGGGACCCCCAATAATAAGCATTTTTGTTTTCCTCTGGCATGGCCACTTTGTTTAGCTCATAGCCAAGTGGTGTCCTACATCTGTTAACTGCCTGTACCTGGAAACACAAATCAATTGAATAATGAACACTAATCATCATGCTTAGTTGACTTTCCAAAGAAACTAGGCTGATCAGAGGCATAAACACTTCCTAAGCATGAAACCCCATGATTTGGCACATGGTTATTCACTAATTCAAAAGCCTTGATCGGTGGGATATGAAGGAAAGGTTAGGGAGGTATATTTTCAGGAGGTTTGAAATGTTTCCTTCCTTTGTCACTACTCAGCTATCCTTTTCCTCAGAATATCGACTCAAAAGACCAGAAATTGCCCTGTTGAGAAGTGTTTACTTGTGTCAGGTATCAGGTTACTCCTCTGGTTCGATCTCTGACTGTATCTGGCCAGGCTCCTGTATCACTTACATTGCCATTATCCCTGCAGATAAACAAACAAATGCAGTTGCAATTTCCATTTCTCTCTGAAGGAAATAAAATCTCAAATTTCTCCCTTTGTCTGATAACTGCAACAAGAACCACTGGTGGAAAGGACTGTCCTGGACAACACTTGTTTCCAGCTCAGGCAGGGATGCTTCTTAGGTCTGAAAGAATAGTACATCAGTGATTTGTGCACCTCTGTGACTCTTCTCAATCAACACTAGCCTTCCTTTGCTCAGAATGGCTCAAGACACCTAAAACTAGTCTCCTTTTAGGGCACTGAACTGTATTTTTAAGTGGGAAGATAGAAAATAGAAATACTTGCTGAGAAAATGTGAGCCTTTGAGATATAGTTGTTGGTTGTTGGCCTTTTATTTTAGAAAATCTATGAGATCAATGCAAAGACTTTAATTATTTCCAGTGGCCTCCAGATACAGCTGCAAGCATCACATTGGAAAATGTGTGGGATTTTTGCCTTCAAATGCAGAATCGATTTGAGAAAGAAATGACAATAACCCCCTTAAACACACCTCCCATCACATGTTAAAAGAGCAACCTAGATTTATCATCCCTTGTTTCAGGAATGAATGATGCTTCAGACAATCAGTCCCAAAGAGTGTGAAGAGTAAAGCAAACATATTCAGTTACTCTTTACTCTACAAGGCATAAGAAGCCTCTAGATCTAGACAAAACACTAAAAACTTCTGTATGTTTTTTCCTGTGTAGGGTTCTCCATTCCTGAACAATAACTCTTCTCTAGGGTTCCCTCTTCCAGCTGTTCTGGGGAGGTTGGGGCACTTCTGAAGCCTGAAGACCACAGCCTTCTTGTCAGGCAGCCTGAGCCTCAGTTGTTTCCCTTTCTGCATTTAAACTTAGCCTGTTCACAGGTCTTGCATATAAAAGGTTGATAAACATTCATCTGCTCTGTGTTTGTCTTCTGTCAAGTGAAACAATGTCCCCAGCAGCAGCCTGCGGACTTCCCTTGAGACAAGGGATAAAGACCAATGATCCCTACCTTGCAGAACACTAGGTGTGCTTAGTGGCACGTGCCTGTGGCATGTGCTCGCAAACCACCAGGGTGAAGGTTTTCTGTAATTGCTACCTCACATGGGACCAGGTCTGTCTCCAGGCTGAAATTTCATGTACTTCAGCCACAAGCTGCTTGTCTTTTTCTGAGTAGCCCCATGTGGAAAATTCAAATTGGTGTGGAAAAGTCAAACTGGTCAATACTCAGGTGGGATCTGGGCTCCCTACCAGAACTAAGGGCTTTGAGAAATGAGCAATCTGTAAAAACTGTGGAGGTTCATGACAAGGGTGAGAGAAGCAGAGTTTGCTGGAGAAAAGAGGTGATTTCGTGTGTATTTGAGTGAATGTGAGCTGTTCAGTCTCAGAGATGATGAATGAGGCTAAAGAAATTTGTTATTTCCTGTGGAGGTTGTAGTAGTTTTCACAGGGATTCTTTAATTCCCTGCGTGTTGAGGAAGGAAAGTTCAGAGTAGAAAGTGTAAAGGGATTGTTCAGGGGGAAAGGTCTTTTTTCTAGAGGCATGACTGATAGCTGAAATCCTGGGAACTGCTGTCATCTGTTCGCAGAAAGGTTCTTCACAATACACGCAGCTAGACTTCTGTCTTCATAAATATTGTCCTTTCAGGACATATTTACTAAAACATGTCCAGTTCACCATCATTTGCCAACCTTATTTAACTTCATTAGTTCTCTGATGCAGTTCATGTTGTTCAAAACGCGTAGTGTTTCTTGGGAATGGCACATATGAAATTATGTGAACTGTTTAGAATAGCTTCACCCCAAGCATTCATTGTGGGTAAGTTCAAAGGAATTTTAAAGAACTACGTTGTACTGATGTGTTTCATTAAGGTCAGGAATTAAGTAATGTGTGTGCACAAATACATGTTTTTGACAGTAAAAGAAATGGATGGTAGCAAGCCCCCTGCCTCCTGGTGGAGTGTAGCCACGTAGGGCGAGATACCTTGCTGCAGTGCTGCATGATTTGGCAGTTAGAGCAGACCTGAATTTGCCTTTTTTTTGTTTCCTGTAATGATGGCAGATAGAAACATGTATGTTGAGCACACAGCCATACCGCAGCCGTGGAGGGCCATCTACAATGTGTGTGAAATCAGCAGGGCTGTGTCATAGAATCATAGAATAACCAGGTTGGAAGAGACCCACTGGATCATCGAGTCCAACCGTTCCTATCAAACACTAAACCATGCCCCTCAGCACCTCGTCCACCCATGCCTTAAACACCTCCAGGGAAGGTGACTCAACCACCTCCCTGGGCAGCCTCTGCCAGTGCCCAGTGACCCTTTCTGTGAAAAATTTTTTCCTAATGTCCAGCCTAAACCTCCCCTGGTGGAGCTGGAGGCCATTCCCTCTTGTCCTGTCCCCTGTCACTTGGGAGAAGAGGCCAGAACCCTCCTCTCTACAACCTCCTTTCAGGTAGTTGTAGAGAGCAATGAGGTCTCCCCTCAGCCTCCTCTTCTCCAGGCTAAACAACCCCAGCTCTCTCAGCTGCTCCTCATAAGACCTGCTCTCCAGCCCCCTCACCAGCTTTGTTGCTCTTCTCTGGACTCGTTCCAGAGCCTCAACATCCTTCTTGTGGTGAAGGGCCCAGAACTGAACACAGGATTCGAGGAGCGGTCTCACCAGTGCCGAGTACAGAGGGAGGATAACCTCCCTGGACCTGCTGGTCACGCCGTTTCTGATCCAAGCCAAGATGCCATTGGCCTTCTTGGCCACCTGGGCACACTGCTGGCTCATGTTCAGTCGCTGTCAACCAACACCCCCAGGTCCCTCTCCTCCAGGCAGCTTTCTAGACAGACTTCTCCTACTCTGTAGCACTGCACAGGGTTGTTGTGCCCCAAGTGCAGGACCCGGCATTTGGCCTTGTTAAACCTCGTCCCATTGGACTCAGCCCAGCGGTCCAGCCTGTTCAGATCCCTTTGCAGAGTCTCCCTACCCTCCAGCAGATCAACACTTCTACCCAGCTTAGTGTCATCCGCAAACTTGCTAAGGGTGCACTCGATGCCTTCATCCAGGTCATTGATGAAGACATTGAACAGGGCTGGACCCAGCACTGAGCCCTGGGGAACCCCACTTGTCACTGGCCTCCAGCTGGATTTCACACCATTTCCCACCACTCTCTGGGCCCAGCCATCCAACCAGTTTTCCACCCAGGAGAGTGTGCGCCTGTCCAGGCCAGAGGCTGACAGTTTCCCAAGCAGAACGCTGTGAGAAACTGTGTCAAAGGCTTTACTGAAGTCCAGGAAGATACATCCACAGCCTTTCCCTCATCCAGCAGCCGAGTCACTTTGTCATAGAAGGCGATCAGTTTAGTCTGATCATCCAATGTCTGTTCATCCAAGGTATGATCTGGCCAAATACTCAATAGATATTGCATATTATCATATTTTGGGGAGGGTGTTTATTTTTTATCTTTCCAGATCACCCTGATGTTGACCCTTCCCTGACAGTATCAGGGTGGTACTGATAAAGTATATCCAGTAGAGGAAACAAAGAATTTATGAAAAAAATGTGTATACCAGCCTCTCAGTTTGGTGGACCCTGTGGGCATTGCCCTTTGCTGTGCAGAGGGGACCAGCTGTTCAAGGCTGACCCTGAACACAGCCAGGGTAGGAGCAGAGCTCAGGCCATGTGAACGGCGTTACCTGGCTTTTACCCCACTTCTGGGCACAGGGAATGGTCGCTGTGTTGGTTCGTTCCCTTGCAATTACAAGTACAGCAGGAGACAATGCTTGGTTTTCAAATACTAGAAGTGCTTCTTTGTCTTTGGTGAGGTGCAGATCGCGCCACCAGTTTTCTGGGGTGTGATGCCTTCTGAGCCAGCAGCTCATACTGAACCCGCTAATTGCTAAATATCTGTAATTACCTTCTAAATCCTCTTTCCCTTTTTTTCCCTTTTAGCACATTTTTGCTACTGTCCTACTAAGCCAGGCACCTACTCACGTGGGAGTGACTCAGGTTTTTCCCGGACTGAGCATTTCCCTGTAACTTACATTAAGTGGTTTAGAGGGGTAAAGCTTACAGTAACAGACTGTATTCTTCCACAAAGGGCGTAGTTTAGGTCAAGGGATAAGCATGTTGTTCTAAAGACTGTTGAACAGTGATTAAAAAACATTGGGAAATTAATCGTTTATTCAATGAAGCAGAAAGCTGTGCTGGATTCCCTGGCAAGACAGCAACATGTTGAGGAACCGTGGTGTGATCTGCTTGCTCTGCTTCCCCTAAAGCCCGAGTGCCAACTGGGGCCACCGCGTGACACTGTTCCAGGCTCCCATAACCAGGGCAGGACGGGCTGCCTGAATCAAACTATAGGCTCTGACAGCGAGGTGGGAAGTGTAATACCATTTCCAGGCTGTTTTGCCATCCTGAGAGATTTGATTTCTAGGAGAGCCCTGGCTCAAGCAGTGCAATTCCCTCTGCAAAGCTGCACAAGCTGCTGTTCAGAATAGGGGGCTCCCCTTCCTCAGGGTACAACCTAGCTCTAAATAATCATAGAATCATAGAATAACCAGGTTGGAAGAGACCCACCAGATCATCGAGTCCAACCATTCCTATCAAACACTAAACCATGCCCCTTAGCACCTTGTCCACCCATCCCTTAAACACCTCCAGGGAAGGTGACTCATGTCATATGCTGTGAATTTTCCCTCCCCTTGTCCCCTTTTTCTTAAATGCTCTGATTCTGTGCGTTTCAACTGGGGATTCTGCTGGTGACTGGGATAAATTTTTCTCATCCCATTGTGTTTAGGAAGGTGCTGATGGTTCTGCACCAAAGCCCCTGCTTTCATTTCAGTCATCCACCAACATGTGAAACATTTTGCCTGCCTTCTGTCAGAGATTTACAAAGCAATAAACAAAATAAAAATAAGGAAGGAACTGTCACGAATGCCCATTCCACATCTCTCTCTCTCTGACTGTCTCTCGCACTTCATTGGTATAATTATAGCTCATCTCCCCATGTTCCCTTAGCAACAGATGAGAAGGTGGCTGGCTGCTTGTCCTCACTGCTGCCTTGCTCGGAGGACGCGACAAGCGGTGCTGCTCTCCCTCCTGCCCTGTGGTGGGATGCTGCTGGGAGGGGAGCTCCTGCAGGAAGACCCACAGCCATAAGTACTTGGAGATGCTGTTTTGAAGTACCACAAAGGACTTCAGCAGGTTTTGCAGATGATACACCAAGATTTTTTTCTGTGACTTTGTTTGAGGTTTATAAGAAACATGCAGGCAATATTGTCAGATCTTGCACACTTTATTGTATTACCATATTTCTAATCAGAATTGTTTGGTTTTAAAACCTGCCACTGCTAGCACTAGAGCCTGACTAGGTCAGATGGAGAAAAGTCAGCAGTTTCCTATACCTCCTTCCAACAGAAGTCTGCGGTTGGGATCACTTGTTGGGTAACTTCAGCTACTAAAATATGGCAATCCCACTTCCAGCTCCTCAAACGCTTCCTCCCTGGTGGACAGTGCTCTGGGGCAGTGGCTGCTTGCTTCTGCAGCATCAGTGCCTGGCAAGACTCCTGGATTAGAAAGCTCAATGGCAGAATCCACCTGCATTTCTGAAAAGCCTCTCTGTAGCGTGCTTCTGCAGAAGTCCTGGTAGAGCATGACCCGGATCGGTGTTTTATGCTCAAACAGAAGTGGTCAGAGCTAGACTACTTGCTTCATTGCCTGAAGGGTTTGGGAACAAGTTTCTCTTCACTCCAAAGGCTTCTGGGCAAAACTGGGTTCCTGACTGTGAGTCCATCAGAGTCAGACTCGGCAATACAGACCCAAACCAGACCAGGGCTGGCAGTCTGTTGACTGTCAATAGAAACCACCAGCTGTTGACTCTACAAAAACTGTTAAAAAAAAGTGTACTGTGTGGTGCAACGTGGCTCTTTCCCTCTGTCATGAGTGACAGCTGTAAAGTCTTTGGAAAGGAAGAGTGTGTATTTCCCATTTCCAGAAACAGAACCTGCCTTGGTTGACACATGGTTCCCAAGTGACAGGGGACAGGACAAGAGGGAATGGCCTCAAGCTCCGCCAGGGGAGGTTTAGGCTGGACATTAGGAAAAAATTCTTCACAGAAAGGGTCATTGGGCACTGGAACAGGCTGCCCAGGGAGGTGGTTGAGTCACTTTCCCTGGAGGTGTTTAAGGCACAGGTGGACGAGGTGCTAAGGGGCATGGTTTAGCTTTTGATAGGAATGGTTGGACTCGATGATCCGGTGGGTCTCTTCCAACCTGGTTATTCTATGATTCTATGATTCTATGACTGAAGGCTGCTCTGATTCAAATGCTCCATCTGAAATACTTGTTTGGTCTCAGACAGGGCATAAAAAGATGCTGGATTAGTTATGATAAGCTTTGGATTCAAATTGTTTCTTTCTACTTCAGGTCTTCCAAGAAATATGTTGAGTGCATCCATTCATCTTTCTACCTTCTCACCACCAGCTCTTCTAGACTCAATGCCAGTTAATGAGCAGCTAGGTCCCATACAGTCCCACTGAGTAGCACAAACACTGTGGAGCTCGCTGCCTTTAGGACAACCTCTCCATTCCTCAGGGAAGCTCAGAGACATGATGAGAGGTACCGTGGGCTTCCATCAGCCAGCTGCACTGGCAGAGGGGCCAGTTTGCATCGCTTAGGCTGGGAAGTGGTTGGAATTCAAGTAATCATCCAAAAAGCTGGGTGATCTGCCCCTTTGATGCTAAGCATACTCCTCTCAGAGCAGGGCTCCATGGCAGTAAAGAGAATCCTCATCCCTTTCTAGGCTACATCAACAATTCTTTCCCTACTTTGTGGGAAAGAATATGTTTCCTGGATTCAACCATAATTCACACTCCCAGATCTTTTGAGTGACTTGGCAATAGGTTTAGAAAGTATTTGAAAATGCCTTTTTAATTGCTCTAGGGGACCAAGAAAGCTGGTTAATATTCAAGGATCGTTTTCTCCAAGCTCAGGATTGATGCATCCCAACAAAGAGGAAGTCAGAAAAAACACTGGGAGACCTGCATGGATGCAGAAGTTGCTCCTGGATGAACTCAAACGTAAAAAAGGAGCCTGTGGAGGATGGGAGTGAGGACAAGGAGCATGGGATGAATACAGAGATATTGTTCAAGCAGCCAGGGATCAGGTTAGGAAAGCTAAAGCCCTTACAGAATAACATCTGCCCAGAGATATCAAGGGCAACAAGCATAGTTTCTATTCTGCGTGATAACCTGGTCTCTAAATTGGAGAGACGTGGATGTGACAGATGGACCACTTGGTGGATAAGAAATTGGTTGGATGATTGCACTCAAAGAGTTGTGGTCAACGGCTCGATGTCCAAGCGGAGACAAGTGATGATGAGTGGTGTTCCTCAGGGGTCAGTATTGGGACTGGCGCCATTGGACATCTTTCTTGGTGACACGGGGTTGAGTGCACCCTTAGGAATTTTGCTGATGACACCAAGTTGTGTGGCACGGTTGACGTGCTGGAGGGAAGAGATGCCAGCCAGAGGGACCTCGACAGGCTTGAGAGGTGGGTTCATGTGAACTTCATGAAGTTCAACAAGGCCAACTGCAAGGTCCTGCGCATGATTCAATGCAATCCCAAGCACAAATAGAGGCTGGACAGAGAATGGATTGTGAGCAGCCCTGATGTCATGAATGGGTCTTTAGATTTTTAGATAAAATCCTTATTGAGATAAAAGTGTGATTATGAGTTTCATGGCAAGGTTAGTCTATTGCTTACTACATGGAGGAAATATACAGAGGGAACACTGGGTTATGATTGATGTGGGGTGATTCACACAGGCACTGGGAATGCAAAAAATGTAATGAAGACCTTGACCCTTTTGCTTTCTAAACTCCTTTGAGAGGAGACTAGGTGCAGCTGGATCCAATCTCAGTCACACGCTTGGTCAACAGTTTATGGCTAAGAGATTCAGCAGGTAAGGATTATATGTGCTTATAGCTAAAGAAGTATACGTGCACACCTAATTGTAGCACTTAGCTAAGATTTAGAAGTTTCATCATGTTTCTCTGCTTCATTTACCTTCCATCTAAGAGTCTGGCATCAGTTTACTCTGAGATTTGAATCCAAGATTTCACAAAAAAGACTCTCAGGCATTGGATTTCGTAACGTAAGTAATTTAATAGGGTAGTACAGCATCATGGTCAGCTTCGGAGAGAGGCTTTAAGTCGGAAGAGGGTAGATTTAGGTTAGATGTAAGGAAGAAATTCTTCACTGTGAGGATGGTGAGGCACTGGAACAGGTTGCCCAGAGAAGTTGTGGGTGCACCATCCCTGGAAGTGTTCAAGGTTAGGTTGAGTGGGGCTAGTTGAATGGCCTAGTGGAATGTGTCTCTGCCCATAGTAGGGGGTTGGAATTAAGCAGTCTTTGAGATTACTTCCAACCCAACCCATTCTATGGTTCTATGTTTCTCTAACAGAACCTACTTCAGGGACTTAATTTCGGAGTAGTGTAAAATCCACACTTGTGTTGGAGCCACAACCTTGACAAGAGTTTAATAAGCAAATTGTGGTGAAATGTAGACAATTCCATATTTGCTGAATTGCATCCAGCTTTTCAGAACAATACCAACCTCTTCTAGACATCTCAAATGCAGAGCAGTGTTGGAAGCTTTAGTCCTCCAATTTTAAACCTCACACTGACTCAAGAACTGTTTGCTTCCTTAAGATGGAGGATATTATAGGAAAAGGATCACCCTGGGCAAGCTGTTTTCAAAACTCTTTTCTAAGCCTCCACAAGCAATTAGTTCTGGATATGACCTCTACATTTGATGAAATTTGTTCTTTTCCGCTATTATCTTCTTGCACATGTTTAGCCAAAGTCACTGACCTGGATTAAGCTGAATGAACTGTCTCAATGGGATTTTATGCAATGCCAGGCTGACCTAAAATTGTTTGACTGAATAAAGCGCATGCTGGCCCATAGTCATCTATGTCAGCAGTGCCTGAAGCAACAGCTATTTTCAATATGGTAACTACCAACGTACCGTGGCCTACCTTGTATTGTAGGTCCAAATTACAAGCTACAGGAGGAGGCAGGACAAAACCTGAGAGTGTAACATTGTTCAGCATGAGTCCTTAATAAACATGGAGGTCTTTAATTTAGTGCCTTTCTGCCACCTACATCCCATCAGAGATTAATTGAATCTGAAGCAGACTCCTTTGACCTCTGCCAATGCATGTACTTACCTATGAATTCTACAGGCAATAAAAGAAAATACATGCTGTCTTCTAACCTACATCTGTGCATGCTGATGTCTGTACACCTTAGAATCATAGAATCATAGAATAACCAGGTTGGAAGAGACCCACTGGATCATCGAGTCCAACCATTCCTATCAAACACTAAACCATGCCCCTTAGCACCTCGTCCACCCGTGCCTTAAACACCTCCAGGGAAGGTGACTCAACCACCTCCCTGGGCAGCCTGTTCCAGCGCCCAATGACCCTTTCTGTGAAGAATTTGTCCAGCCTAAATCTCCCCTGGCGGAACTTGAGGCCATTCCATCTTGTCCTGTTCCCTGTCACTTGGGAGAAGAGGCCAGAACCCTCCTCTCTACAACCTCCTTTCAGGTAGTTGTAGAGAGCAATGAGGTCTCCCCTCAGCCTCCTCTTCTCCAGGCTAAACAACCCCAGCTCTCTCAGCCGCTCCTCATAAGACCTGCTCTCCAGCCCCTTCACCAGCTTTGTTGCTCTTCTCTGGACTCATTCCAGAGCCTCAACATCCTTCTTGTGGTGAGGGGCCCAGAACTGAACACAGGATTCGAGGAGCGGTCTCACCAGTGCCGAGTACAGAGGGAGGATAACCTCCCTGGACCTGCTGGTCACGCCGTTTCTGATCCAAGCCAAGATGCCATTGGCCTTCTTGGCCACCTGGGCACACTGCTGGCTCATGTTCAGTCGCTATCAACCAACACCCCCAGGTCCCTCTCCTCCAGGCAGCTTTCTAGACCTTGTTAAACCCAGTTCCATTATGTGTGGAATCGCAGCCTACTCGTGCATGTGATAGGACTGCCTTCTCTGATCAGATGAAGTGGTATCAGGAAAGGAGGAGTCATCAGGACTGTCTTTAAAACTGTTTTCAGATGTCTGTTTGTTACTCTGACTGGACCTGGGGCAATGCTAGATGTGCCTCAAAAGTCTGCTTGAAATTAAAATACATACTGCATGTATCAGGTCATGACCAAGAATACCTGTCATCCACAAGAAAAGGCCAGCTCTCCAGGCTCTCACATCTCTGAAATGGATACAGAATGACTGGTTATATTAGTCTCTATAAAGTAAAAGCTCTGCTTTCTACCTTTGTGCATTGTTTATACAAGAGAACCTATGTGTCAAAGTGAAGGATATTAGATTTGTTGTAGGGTTTGCCTCTGCTCAGCATCCTCTTTGCTTCCCTGTGTACTGACTGTTCCTACCTCGAGAGCACTGGTTCATGCAGTGCACGCTTAGGCAAAAGAAAACACAGACAGACTCTTTTTTTTTCTTGACTGACTGTTACCTCCTTTTGGTTAGATATTCTCCTTTAAAAGGTGGGCTGGAATCATGCTTTTGTCAAAAGAGGTAGTGGTAGCCATATAGATAAACTTAGCCTTAAAATGACATGGATATTCTTAAAACTAGGGAGGAAATGTCACCTTGCTAAATTTCACAGTCTCCTACAAGGCACAGGACCACTCTAAAAAAAAGTTATAATATATTTTCTCTGAAAATAAGTAAAGGTCTCTATTTTAATCACCCTCTCAAAACCAGCCAGACTGTTCTCAGCAGAGCTTACAAAACAAGCAGCTATGTAGTTTGAAATACTGAATCAATATGGAAAACTTAAACTGAAAACTCATTTGAGGTTCATGAACTAGTAAGAGCACATGTTCTAATGCTACAGCAATGATTTTCAGGGGCAGGAACTGGTGAAACAGTTCAAACTTCAAAATATAAATGGCTGTATACTGTTGACATTAGGGGAATGAGTGGAGGGCAGATACCATGGCCAACTTCCAAAATTTTGCCTTTTGTGAGTTAAAGGTTCCTCATGTTTCCTGAAATGATGGCATAATCAGTATTCTGCTGATAGACAGAATCTCTCTACAATCAAACCTAAATAATCTGCAGTTTGTTTTGGTGTAGTAACAGCACTTCTGTGTATACTTCCATGTGTCGTACCTGCTCACTAGCAGTGGTACGCTGTAATTAACCTCCCTGGGAATCTTAATTCCCGAAGCAAAGTCATTAATTTCAGCTCATCCTTTTTCCAGTGTCCGTACACACGTGCACACACACATACACAAATACAATGGTAGCTGCCAGAGCTGTGCCTCAGTTTGTATATGCAGTGCTTGACAACTATTTTGAGAACACTTCTAATAAAGAATACAGTAACCATTAAGTTCAGCAACAAGATCAACTAGTATTTCTGAGCTGCTCTCAACTTCTCACCCTGTAATTTATCTAGTCATTTTTGAAATGACTGTACTGTGTCTGTCTCACTAAGGTTATATGGGATTTCTCATGGATACCAGTGCATAAGCAGCTCTTTGTTTGGGTCAATGTGAATTTCTTCAGAGCAGCTATGGAATTCCCATGTACCCAGCAAGGACTGATGCACTGTGGCTAATGGATTTCTCCCTATCAAATTGGTAACTTTTAAATTCAGGCTACATGTGATGAAAGTCATGCCACATCCTGTCTTTGAGCTCAGTTCCCTCTTCAGCCAACTTTCTTAGCCTGTACTTGCAAGAGATCAATTTCCCTGCTGTCTTCTGGCAGATTAGAACTCTGTGATTAATATGTAAATTATTTTTGTTCATTTTATTAGCTTTATGTGAGTTATGTTTAACTTATTGGCATTCTCCATATTTCCAAACATGTCAGACTCATCCATTTCAAGGATGTAGGGTATTTGCTGACAGAATAATCAAATCCATACCACTATGTAATAAGAGTAAGTGAAGGGAAGGATGTGATTATGTGACTGGGGTGAGCTATCATGACTTCAGTCTTGCAGAAATATTCTCCTAGATTTGGCAGCATAATGCAAGATTTTCCTTTGCATTTCCCAGCAGCCCTTTTACACTGCTGTCATTGCAGCTGTTTCATGGCTGGTTCCATTTGTTCCATCATTGATTTTGTAAACTCTTTCCCAACAGGCAAAGTGGCCTAAGGAAACAAACACGGTAAGTCTGACTTTCTGGGTGAAGACATAAGGTAGACACTGGCAACTTGTTCCTCCTCCACTGTTCTTCTCACTGCCTCCCTTATCTCTCATTTTAGCTAATCTTTCCACCCAAATTATTAGAATCATAGGACCATAGAATCACTAGGTCGGAAAGGACCCACTGGATCGTAGAGTCCAACCATTCCCATCAATCACTAAACCGTGCCCCTCAGCACCTCATCCACCCGTCTTTTAAACACCTCCAGAGAAGGTGACTCAACCACCTCCCTGGGCAGCCTGTTCCAGTGCCCAATGAACCTTTCTGTGAAAAATTTTTTTCTGATGTCAAGCCTGAACCTCCCCTGGTGGAGCTTGAGGCTATTAGCTAGCAGAAAATGGTCAAGAAACACATGCTGTGTCTTTGTGATGACCTCATGGTTGTGCTCCCTGTCCGAGAACTACCCAGAATACAGGAATGACTATTCTGCATCAGACCAAAGAGGTCCTTAGCCTGGACTGGGGATTCTCATGGCAGCAGATGCTGACAGAGAGAATTAACCACGTTCAGTATAAGCATTTCCATCTGAGTTAGTCACTTAAGTTCCCTCTGGAGAAAACATTTCACCCATGTGAATGTTTGATCCACCTACCCTAAAGTAAATGCTTAAAATAGGTCTAATGAATTGCTCCCTAAAATGTGCTTATTTTCCTCAGTGGAGCATGAAGGGAGCTGGTTTGAGATGAGCTGTCAACATCTCAGTTAGCAATGTCTGAAATTAGGCAGCATAATTCACACTCAGACAGAACTTTAGTTTTTCTGAAGGCTCAATCATGAGAGAGGAAATAAAGGAAGGAAAGGAAGTAAAACCAAACTATTACTAGAATAAAAACAGTAAATGCATGACAAAAATGGAATTAACATCTTCATCATGACTGTGATGCTTATTGCACTTAAGCTCTCTGTAATCCCCTTTGTTAAGTAATCTAACCTAAGATGTAGGTGTTGGAGGCATGGGGTGCATACTGCTGTGTTTATGTACTGACAGCGCCAACAGAGGTTCATTTTTATTGGTCTTCTCTTCAAGCTCATGGAATGTATATATTTTATTTCAGCAAGCTACTTGACAGAGAAGATTGTCCAATAAATAAGCATAGCTGGAAAAAATAAGATTTTACAATGATGTTTCCCCGCTGAAGCTATTTTTATACATTCTGATCTGTGCATAGCGAATATATAATGACCCATCTATGTTTAAGACTTTTGGCTTCATGATGAAAAGCAAGAGGCATAATTCAAGCATGGTATCTGGTTTCTGTTAATTGAATTAAAAATAATGAGCTAAAATATTCTGGTTTCTATCAACTCTTCCTGAAGCATCAATCCACATATGCAGAGCTGTTCAAGAAGTACATATAAAGAAAACCCTCAGGACACAAAAGAAAAAAGGAAAATAAAATTAAAAGAAAACCAAGCAGGAATAACTGAAAACTTTTTTTTAATCCAATTTTTTTTTTAATCTCTTTTTTTTTTTTTAAACAAGCTTTCATGAGATAATACATGGGATGGGATATTCAGGGCGTTTTACTTTGGAGAGGAGAATTCTCAATTGCCATCTCTGTTTTATCACTGGCTGAAGTAGGAGAGGGAAAGTTGCCACTGCCACCAGTAAGTAGGACTTGGTACAGGATTTACACGGGAAAACTTCTTCTAATCCCAGTTTCAGCACTTTGACAAGTCTTCCATGAAAATAATGGGCAAAAAGGATGAGTCTTGATTGCTCTCTGTTAATCTCTTTTTCTCATATACATGAGAACAGGACAAACTGAAACCCACAGGTTGCTGTGAGAGCCACTCCAGCACTCAAACCATTGTGCTATTGCAACTAGCATAAAAAAATAGGAAATGAATAAATTATTTTCATTGTATTAAAAATAATAACATCTTTTTAAGCTCGTGTCACATTTTTTTTCTTAGAGTAATCTTGGAATACAAAAGTCATATTTCAGTTTCTCAGTTGTGGCAAAGATGTGGGAAAAGAATGATGAAAGTTGAAGTACAACTTGGAAGGCATGATCTGTCTGGCTTCTCTGCAGAAATGCTCTGTAGCAGCCACCTCTGAGGTGTGTTTGACATGATGTGTAAGATACAGCAACTTTGCTTTGATTCCACAAACAGACATAGCAAAAAATACTTGGCTATAACATGTTGCAGGCCAAGAAATAAAACGAAAGACAGTCTTTGGAATGTGTTATGAGAAGACAGTCCTATGGCTGAGCATTTTTTTTTAACTTCCTTCAAGACAGAAAAGCCAAGTATTTTCTCGTGTATCTAGTTTGCTGAATTAATGATCACCAGAGGCTTTTGAAGGAGCATGAATCAGTGGTTTCACTTGAGGGCACCAGACACACTCAGAGTAGAAATGAAGGGGAACTGTCACTTTAATAAGCTTTCAGGATAAATAGAAACTAAAAGAAAAATTCATGCTCATCCAGCCATCAACTTCAAAATGAAATATAAACAAAAAAGTCACCCTTTACAGTCTTCAACTTTATTCTGCATCTCTTATATTAGCATGTGCATCGCAGTTGTGTCTATACACACACATACACCTAAATAACAAATATATATGCATTTCATGTAAATATGTGTACACGTGCATAGGAAAATTGAGATTCTCTGCATACTGCACTGAGCACTTTTGGCACTCTAACTTGTAAATAATCTTCACTGAGTTTACTGAGATTCCACCTGAAGAATTCATTGTGTTACCTTTGAATCATAAAGAGACCTGGAGATGTAGATGAGCGGACGATCACTTGCCAGTAGATGACAGCTCTCTTATGAACTATGACAACTGGATGAAACTAATGTGATAACAAAGTACGACTAATTCAGACAGAAATAAAAGAAAAAACTTCACGGAGACTACAAACTAATTAAACAGGGCGTTGGTCCTAAAATCTTTCTGCACTTTAATAAAATAATCATGTTAGCACAGCACATCTGGAATACATCTTCCAGGACTTCAAGCTAATGCAATCAGAGATAGAAACAGTATTTCATCCAGCTCAGATCTCTAAATCTGGCTGTCATCTAGAAATGTATGGACACCACACAATATTTATAGTCTGTGCCACCGTGGCAACAAGAGTTAATTATATCTTATTATTGCTGAGTGGTGAACCTTTTCATTGTGATAAAATATTGAGTAAGCTATTAAGAAGGAAATAATGGCTTAGAGTAATCTTATCTACTGTAATGCTTTGCAGTGGCTATAAAGCTATCCACATCCCATCTATCAGTGAGCCTGGTGATTACTTACCAATAACAATTGAGCTGCAAAGTTCTTTCTGGGGATGAATAAAAACCTGTGGAGACCAGATGATCCACATCAGCCTGTTTACTGTGGTCAGATGGTGGTTTTTCAGACACAGGGCTCACTGCAGCCAATGCTGTGGCTATAAGGAGGGAAAAGGGAGGAAGACGTGTGCAGGAACATGCACCATACAGATAGCAGTTTTTAAGCCAGTATTGAGCAGATACTATTTAAGCCTCCACTTGGCACAGAACTTAAGCATGTGCTTAAGTTCAAGCAAATTAATAACATAGCCAAGCCTAACCCATGTTGTATTGGAAAGCCACGTAGCATTCCGATATTCCCAGTCATCTTGGAAGAATTTCTTTGTATTTTCTGTGTTTTCTTTATATAGATTTTCTTCTTTTTTTTTTTTCCCCTCTTAATCTTAAGCAAGCAAGCAAGAGTTTTGCAACACCTGGACCTCTGTGGCTGGATGTCCTGTGCACTAATTATTGCTAATTTGTCAGCCTAGTGAATTCTCTGGTGAGACTGCTCCTCGAATACTGTGTTCAGTTCTGGGCCCCTCACCACAAGAAGGATGTTGAGGCTCTGGAGCGAGTCCAGAGAAGAGCAACAAAGCTGGTGAGGGGGCTGGAGAGCAGGTCTTATGAGGAACGGCTGAGAGAGCTGGGGTTGTTTAGCCTGGAGAAGAGGAGGCTGAGGGGAGACCTCATTGCTCTCCACAACTACCTGAAAGGAGGTTGTAGGGAGGAGGGTGCTGGCCTCTTCTCCCAAGTGACAGGGGACAGGACAAGAGGGAATGGCCTCAAGCTCTGCCAGGGGAGGTTTAGGCTGGACATTAGGAAAAAATTCTTCACAGAAAGGGTCATTGGGCACTGGGACAGGCTGCCCAGGGAGGTGGTTGAGTCACCTTCCCTGGAGGTGTTTAAGGCATGGGTGTACGAGGTGCTGAGGGACATGGTTTAGTGTTTGACAGGAATGGTTGGACTCGATGATCCGGTGGGTCTCTTCCAACCTGGTTATTCTATGATTCTTTTGCTGCCACTCAACATTTGATTGAATTTATAGACCTGTTCTAGCTTTTAGGGGCATTTTGGTAGCCTTGTTCTTCCTTTCATTTTAACACACTTCCTCCTTCTCTATAAATACAGTTTCATGAATTCTTTTCCTCCAATTATTTCAAAGAAGCTTTTCTTATACTTCAAAATTTCAGATGTGAAAGCCTGAGGGAAATTGCCTAGTGAAGATAAATATATTTTTTAACCCCACATTTTTGAAGATGCTGGTATTCTGCTCTGACCATGTTTCCTGGGAATCAGTATGAGTCAGACTTCCAAGTCACTACTGATTTCCTAAATTAATTTGATACGAATTAATTCCTTGTTATTGTTTGCCATGAGTATCTCTTCCACATGACTGCATTTGGATGGGAAAAAAACCCCCATCCATTGTGAAGTCACCACCACAAAAATGTCCATCTATGAGAGTTGCCATTTCTTTCTCTTCTTATAATCACTCTTGTGTGATGTAGTGCTCCTAGTCATTCCTCATTCTGGAAGAACAAACCTCCAGTGAAATGCAAGAGTCAGGATGGCTGATGAAATACTTCTTTTGCCATCCCTTTTTTACTTCTCTGTGTGGCTGCAGATGCAGGCTGCTCTGAGGGGGGCCAGTGGAGGGGGATAAAACAAGCAGAGAGGAAAGCAGAAGACCCAGTGACCAACCAGTGCTGAGGAGCACTGCACTCTCTGCAGCTTTAGGACCCTCACTGCAGCTTTAGGACATCACAGGTTTCTTCTCTTCCTAGCACAACCAGTTGGGTGGTGAGAGTGTACGTTGCTGGCACTAGCTCCATGCCTGAAACTTTCATATTTCTACAGCTTTGCAGTTCTACTTGTCCTTCAGAAAAGATGTGTGTTAGTTGCCTTCGTAGTTTCCTAAACAAGTCCAGTGTGTTCAGAAGAAACACTTGGGGCTTGCAGGCTCAGGGCAAAGATTACAGCCCTTCTCTCCGTGACCAGCCAGGTGTGCAAGCTAGTGAAAAACAGTCAAGGGCAGATGTATCACAGATACATTCCAATGAAGCTCAAAAATCGCAAACAGTTAATAAACTGATAATTAAATACCCCTGGATTACACAGAGAACAATTTTCCAGGGGCTCTGGTTGCCAGAGTACTCAGAAACTGGATGCATTAAAAGTAAAAGAGAATTCTAAATGGAAAAAATATTATAAAAGTTTACACTCTTCTGAATCCATTTGTTAAAATTTATTACAAGTGACTAAGCAAAATATATACAATCTTTTTTTTGCAAATACTCAATGCATTCTCTATTGCATATAAAATTTCTTTCCATATTTTTGCGAAGGGACTGGAAAAATCGTAATACTTCTTTCATTTATTTCCTACTGCAAAAGAATTAATCTTTCCTCTCCTTTCCGTTGTAGGCAGTCTCACTCCCTAGAGGATATAAAAGCAAAGATATCATCATGAATATGTTAAAAATTCCACCTCAGGATATGTTCCAGTTCTAGAAACGGAGTTATAATGAGAAGTGTTTCTTCAAATAAAAGTGCATGTCACTTCATTTTAGAGGTCCTCGGAGTTTTGAACAGCTGTATGAACTGGGGAAATGCTGAGGCGTAAAGCTTCAGGAACACTTCCTCGGTGCAGGCTTGTGTGAGGAGGATCTGTAGGTACCAGTGGGTGTAGATGGGGCAGCAGTCACCAGAAAATAGCAGGTCCAAGAGAAGAAACATGGGGGCTGAGGAAGGTTTGAAATCCCTAGGGACTGGTAGTCCTGCTGAAAATGCAAGAGTTGAGTAACTCGGGACACTCAGATTTGTTTGACAACATCCAAGACTACTCCACACCCCAGCTGCGTGGCTCAGGCCACCTCCTTGAAGGTAGCAGTTGATATACTCAGACAAAGACTATGCACACACCTGATGCAAGTAGGTAGCCCTGGAGCAATTGCTCAAACCCCCGTCCAGATGCTGTGGCATGTCAGGACGATGATCTCCTGCTCCCGAGGAAAGCTGGTACCTCCCTACTCATACCCCAGCCACATAGCTGCACGTGGGGGTGTCGTGCATGAGAGGGGAGTAAAAATTGAGCATGCAGACTGAATAAAAGCCTGCTGTTAATAGTGATAGCTTAGATTCTATTAATCATAGAACCATTTAGGTTGGAAAAGACCTTTAAGATCAGCAAGTCCAACTGTAAACCTTACTCTGTCAAATCCACCACTAAACCATATTCCTAAGAACCACATCTACAAGTCTTTTAAATATCTCCAGGAATGGCGACTCAACCACTTCCTTGCGTAGCGTGTTCCAATGCTTGATGACTCTTTTGGTAGAGAAATTTTTCCTAATGTCCAATCTAAACCTCCCCTGGTGCAACTTGATGTCATTTCCTTGTGTTTCATTGGTAAAGATACTCTACAACTATTCGTTTTCTAAACCATAGCAGACAGGGAAAGATTTGTTCAAGATCACAAGCATGGCTGGTTCTTGGCAGGGCAAGTGCGCTGACCCCAAGTCAGACAGCCAGTAAAATATCACTGTAGCTTTATGACAAAGATAGGCTCACCAGCATTTCTTCTTCATTTGTCTCTTATCTGCATTAGCTGTTATTTGAAAAAAAAAAATAAAAAAGAATTTGAGTATTTCAAACAGTTTTCTCTTGAAGTAGTCCCAGTTGCTGGAGGCTGGAGCCACCACCAGTTACGGACACTAGCACAGCATTTCAGCCACCTCAAAGGTATCGCAGTAAGAGCTAGGAGTTATCCAACTTTGCCTCCCTACCGTGGTGTGGGTCATCAATAGCGTTGTGATGTCATATTATAATTCCTATGTCTTCAAGGGAGAATAATGGTAGTGATGAAAAGCATCCATGCACAGGACTTCTATTTAGAATGAATACTTTTTAATGGGAAAGCTGTTCTTTGCTTTGAGGTATGTTATCTTGAAAATACATTGAGACAGCTTCCTTGATGGCTTTCTTGAAGAACACAGTTGACAATATGTATCATTCATTCATGATTCATCATATGCAATTGAAATCTTATTTATTTTCCCTTTTTAAATTAATTTACTTGTATGTGTTGGAGCTTAAATCACACTTGTCCTGCTTAGCCAAAGCATAATGCATATGAAAAACTAATAAAAGAGATGACAGCAGCCTAAAACTATCGTGCTGGGTGAAACATAAACAGTCGAAATGTAAAAATGAAGAGGTGTGGCAGAAACCATGATAGCCACAGAAAATAGGTAGTATGTTTGTTTTGGGTAAAGTGGCTCAGTTGGGCTGGGTGCTGAGCTGCCCTGGCAAGAAGTAGCTTAAGCAATGCTCATAAATAATAGATAAAAGAATGGTCTTAATTCACTATCTTAAAGGATATCTGGAATTTATACTCAAGAACTTTCTTTATGCTTTGCTTATCTCTGTCTGGGTTAATTGCCAGAAAAAAGAGTCTCAAAATATTTAGTTGCTCTGGTGTATCTGAAGCTCTCATTCAGCATCAGACTCCACAAGGGCTGTGTTTCTCAAGGAGTGCTCTCAGCAGGGGTTTCAGTATTTCACCTCTTCATGCCTTGTCTCTCCTTAACGGGCACATTTGAACCACTTCCAGCCCCTCAGGCTCTTCTAGAGCCTGATCTGTAATTCAGTAATCACCAACCTCTCCCACCTTGGCAAACTCTGCACCTGAAGCCAGAGGAAGAGCTCCTTGCCACGTCTAAGTCCTCAGCCAGCTCCAGCGGCTCCCAAACAGCTGTGTTGGTCTCCTACTCCAACCCATCTTGAAAGTTCTTGCATTTGAGATATGGTCAGGACACGCCTCGTTCTAACTTCCTACACAAATGCCCAAATTTCTGGGCATTGGGTGCAAGGAAAGAAAGGAAGATGAGTAGGGGACAATCAAAGACCAGGTGGCTGCTAGCTCCCATGCTTCCTCAGGTAGATGTTACCATCTCCAGAAGGAAATTAACTGCTCTGAAGGGAGTCAGATCTACAAAAATGGGGCTTCTGGTAGTAATTAAAGGAAACACTTTGCACTTATTTGGAACAGAAGTATTTTTTTCTGATATTTATAATAAGCTAGGATGTAACTGCACCTGGTCTTTCCCTGTCTAGCTCCTGCTTTCACGTGGGCTTGTGTTATACTAAAAATGATCCAGACATGATTTCTGAATGTCAGCGTGTTCATCTGAGTTTTAATTTCCCAACCAAGACAAGGAGCTTGAAAACTGATATCCCAGAGGGAAATTGACTGAAATGCTGTAAACTACAGACTGTGCTAAAAGAAAACCACCTACAGAGAAATATATCAGTGCTGAACATATGTTTAAAATTGACTTTTAAAATAGATGTAACTGGGGATTAACTACTATCACTGTACTGGCAACTCAGCACCAGTGTCTGCAAAGAGAGTGTGAGGATTTTAATCAGCTCATTCATTCATGTCAAATCTTTGCAGCTTATGTCAAAAAAAAATTAAACTCTTCCATGTGTCCCTAAATGCCCCTGACAGCTGACTATGATTTGATCATAACACCTCTTCGTCTGAGTGCAACTTCCTTTTCCTTTGAAAATGAACAGTTTTAAAGCATCAGACCTTCTCTAACTTATTTCTATTACCTTTTTAAAAGAAAAGCTTAACTCATTAGCTAAATTAGTGTCTGATTTTGTTCCTGCATGCTGAAATAAATCAATGCATACATTGAAATTAAAATGACAGCATTAAACATTGATATTCTTAAATATTGATGTTCTGGCTGAAGAGGATTTATGTTCAGTGCTTTATTACTTATTAGGCTCTGCATTGGTGAGCAAAGCATTTATTACAGACTGAACCTACCCAATCAGCTGCTTGGGACTTTTCACAGTGGGTGGAAAACACCCACAGAATCACTGATTAGTTGTTTTGCCTCAGCATTGACTGTTGAGACAGAGACCATTAGGTCAGGTTTTGTGGCAAAATAACATTCATTGGAAGCAGGATTTGCTAAGGAATGGAAAGGAGTCTATCATCTAAGCCTCCTGTAGGACTCAATGGTGGGCTTGATAATTTCAGCTCATAGGGAAGGAAAAAAAAAAAAGAGAGATTTGGAGGAAATGCTGTTTGTGGTTATGTGGGTTTGGCCTCCTCAGTCACCAGGACAGCTTATGAGTCCAAATCTTGTGACTGTAGGAGATTCGCCTGCTCAGCTATGCATGGCAGGAATCACATCAGATGCATGTGAGAGACTGGCATAATCCCTACGTATCCCTCCAGCTTGCCCATGCAGATACCATCAAACCAGTTACACCGTAGGCAAAAACATTGCTGTAGAAAAGGGCTCATATTCAGCTGTAAAGTAGATTTCAGAGAAGTCAAATAACTTGCTGTTGTAGCAAGGAAACTATTACAGTTTTCTCACTGTAGAGATGAGAGAGGTAGGTACCCCTGAACATATAGATGCTTCAAAATGTATTTATGTAGATTTACCTCATCCTCATCCAGAGGTAAGTGGAAAACTCAGTGTGATTCTGTTACTCTTAAAACTAAATATTGCCCCCGAAAAAAGTGTGACCAAGTGAGACATACACAGACATGACAGACTTTGAAATACAGCACTTAGCAGTAAAGTGATCAAATTGCCAGGACATCAGTCTGCACAGGCAGCATAACATCTCAATTCCTGCAATTAGTGTCTTTTACGGCAAGAAGAAGATATTAGGTGCCTAATGCATTCCTCTGCTTTTATTATGCTTGCCAACACTGATAGTGACTCACAGTAAAACAAAGGTAACACTTGACATCTTTTTGGAACACCCACTCATCAATTACAGACCATAAAGCTTCAGTGTTTCAACGCTCGAATCAGTGAGTTTCAATGCTGGCTTGTGGAGCTAATGCACATCCTTCAGCGCATAATCGGCTCAGTGCTAATAAGTTAGAAGGGCTCAGATATGGCCAATCATGCTCAGGCAGCGGCTTATTCTAGAAAGCTGCTATTTTTGGAACGGCTGAACCATATAAAGACTTATTAGCTTACCTCCAAAATGAGTCTCATTACTGCAGTTCCCGAATGCCCATGGACAGTGTTTGTGCAGGACAGCGAGAAGGCAGGAAATCTAGGAAATCTCCCCGTCTGCATAACTCTTGCGCAGAGACTGAGGTGGTGGAGCTCCTTTTTCACGCTACGCCTTGGTGTAGGCTGAATTAGCTGGATGCTGTCTGGGTGCTGTAAATATCCCTCTGAGCCAGGCTGATGGAGGCTAGTGAAACCATGCTGGCTGCCCTTCCAAAGGAGACCTGGGCACACCAAGCCAGGCAGAGCACAGGTGAGACACATTTTTTTCACATCTTCTGCCAGGGGAGGAAATATGAAGTGTGAGAAATCTGGACTTAGGAGGACAAGAAGTACCTTAAGCTTGCAAGGTATGAATTAAGAGGAGAAGCAGGGACAACGGGAGAAGAGTATGTGTTTTTGTAGCTGGGCGAAGAGCCTGGTTTAACTGTTGAACAACCAAAATTTCAGGACACTGTGCACACAAGACAGGGAGATCCTCCTCTACCAAAGGGAAACCACATGGACGCCTGCTGCAGCACAGCTGTTGGTGTCCCAAGCCCCATGTCCAACAAGCCTGGATTTGCTCAAAAGCATTGACAGAGCATCTCAAAGCCAATCCAGTCATTGGTGGCAGCTTCCAGTGTGGGCACAAGGCTGATGAAGCTTTCTTGCTTAGTCTGTCATGTAGTGAGCCAGATCCTGTGCATTCACATGATACTTCTCCTCCACAGCAGCTGGAAGCGGGGCAGGGGAGGGTTTCTGCACCTGTGGCATGGATATATGCAAAAACCTTTCTTATGCTCCTCAGCAGTGTCCCAGCAGATGTTGTGGCCATGGTGGCACAAGCTGTGCTGGCAGAGGGGCTGGAAGTCAATGTCCATCTGTGTGAGGTCTCAGATCAGGACCACACCACCACACCCTCCTAGGATGAGTTAGCCGTGCTCACCTTTGTGCTCTTCTATTTGCTGGCAGCATATGAGATTAAATTCAAGTCTATATGGGAAAGCAATGCCAAAATTCTTCTGCATCACTGCCAGACATTTGGATTTTGCCTTGTCTTGCTTGTAACCCCTGACAGCTAGTACCACAGTAAAGCTTTATAAAAAAAAGTCTGCATTTCTGTGCCTGTTCTCTGAGAGTTTCTCATGCCTCCTGCCTTCCACTGGAGGCCAAGAGGACTGGGGCCACGGCACAGCACTGCTGGTGGAGAGCAAGCCAGCAAGGAGAGTTCTTCCGCTGAATCATGCTCCCTGTGCACGCCAGCAGAAAGACATGCTGATCCCTTAACTGTGTGAGAACTAGAACGTGGCTGCTTTCCAGGGCACCACCTGAAAGCCAACATCTGGCTAGCAGGGCTCCAGCACAGCAGATGCCACCCAGGTAAATGGAGCAGCTGGCTGGAGCCAGGTGTGAAGAAATGGAAAAGCAGCTCACAACCTGCCACTTCCTTCAGGCCTTAGGGATGTGCCTGATGAAGTGAAACTGCGTCTTACCCGCACAGGAGTGAAATACCTGAAGCCACTCACAGGTTGCCTCTATGGGAGGAATCGCATGGAGAAACATTGTGCTTTTTGTGTCAGTACAACCAGGTCACGTCAGTGTAATCTCCTGTAGGAATGGCTCAATCCCTGCCCCTAGACTCTGGTTCTGCAACTCTGAGAGCAAAGCCTCCACTCTGAGAGCCAAGTCTCCACGCCAGCACCATCTTCTGCTCTTCTCACCCTCACCTCTCGTGTCCCTTGTGGAACAGCAGCCTCTCTGCAGGGCAGCTTGGGCACAGATTGGGAACATGCCAGTAGCTTTCCTGTGCCAGAGGTGCTTATGTACAACATGCATGAACACCCCTCACTAGCCACATAGGGGTGCACCCGTGTCCTACCCGTGTCTCCATTTCTCAGACCCAGTCCCCCTTGCTGTAGCAGTTTCCTATGAGAATGAGAATTCAAGGACCAAGGCAAACCAACAAGCACAGTGCAATGTCTGAGATACTTCATCTGCCCAGGCAAATGAGCAGGCACAGTAAACCCCTCACTGCTGCTTGCCCAGAACACTCCAGTCATGTCTCTGAATGGGATTTCTTGATGATGTATTGCTGTACAAGGAATCCTCCTTGTGCAGGATCAACAGATATTTCTTGAGCAAGAAAAAAAGCCTGCACCGTCTTATGATGCCTCTCACTTGAAATGAAGGAAGCTGCTGTCACCTAAAATTTTTCATGTTCAATCAGGAGGTTCCTCTCTCTGCACTGCCCTCCAGCTCTGGAGGGGTTTCAGTAAAAACTGAACCACTGGCCATGTTTTCCAAGGAAAGCAGGATGTGAAGCCATGAATAATGGAACTGCTCAGGCTCCTCAGGATACCATTTCTTTTACAGTCTTTATCCTGCTGCCTCTTTTGCTTCAATTGAATGAAGGAGTCACTGATTTCATTGGAAGCATGGGAAGAATATCTTCCAGCCTTTTGTACTAGATACAGGACAGTCTTGGCTTTTCTCTTGTCAAAGGAGTCTATGGAGCACCATCCAAAATTTCCATCTTCTCTTGTAATCTCTGGGTAAAGTTTGGCTCTTCATTCTTTGCCCTGACTTTCATTAGTGCTCTTCCCAGCTTTTCTGCTCCTTCTCAGGCAGCTGCCAGCTGCCTCTTTTGCTGTCATTGTTCTTCTTTACCCTGCTTTCCAAATATGCATAGTGAATGGCTAAATTTCTAAAAGGATATTTTAAAAGCTAGTCTTAATAGTATGTTTTCATTTCACATACCCTTCACTCAGCAGCAGGGAAATCCAAAGTACGAAGACATGCTTTACAGAACAGCTACAAGTAATTTACACTGTACAGATATTTTTGAATGAATCCATGCAAAAGTCACCTGGTTTCACGTTTCAGTTTAAAATTTATTAACTTGGTGTGAAAGTCTGTTCAGTTGTGAGTTATAAGTTTGGACTATGGGGGTTTTCTTTTGCTGTTTGGAGGGATCTAACAAGGTTCAGCACTTTCACATGGTCTTAACATGAGGTCAGGCAAACCTTTAAAGCCAATAGGTTCGGAGCAGCCGGAGTTTTAGGTTTTGGCGCTGTAAAAAAGCCTACACTAGCTGCCAAGTAGGTTTCTGGAGGTGTGCAAATTGAAACAAGAAAAGTCTCTGCTGCACCCACAAGCTGAGGGCAGGCTGTGCTGCGGTGTTTCGCTGGCTGCTTGGCCTCAGCGCTGCCAGATAAGAGGCAGGAGAGAGGGCGATGGCTCCAGTCTGGTCTGGCACAGTACTCGTGTGCTAGCGGGAGGGTCTGTGTCAGCAAACATCACACCCACAGCTATACCAGTGATCTCCTGCTCTAATTTCTCAAGTAGCATCCTAGGGTCAAATAGCTTGGGCACCCGCAACATCTTGGTCTTGGGGCTTATTTTAGAGCCACATGGGAAGAGCAAGAATGAGCAGGCAGGGGTGAAGTTTTAGGACAGTCTGGGATCTGCAGTCCCCTCCAGTGCTCCCATCTGGCTGTGTGTGCCCCACAGCAAAGCATGGCAAAACCAGCATTGTTGTTCCTCTGCATCTCCTTTTCCTTGTGCTGACACACATCCTGCATTACCTTGCATTACCTTGCTGGTGCTGGGGGGCTGTGCAAGGAGGACAGGGCAACATCAGTGCTGTCCCGTCCCAAATGGACTCCCTGTGTGCTCACACAGAGCCCTGCTGTGGATGAAGAAGAAATGTGTCTGAGATAATGAGCACTTGAACTTTGAGAGGCATGTTCAGCTGTAGGTGGGGCCTTATCCTGGCTCGCATCTCACTTGTGTCCTTGTGCAATATGGGCACCAAGGTGCTTGGAAGGCTTTAGGTGGAAAAAAGAAGCTGTGAGAACTTCCAGGATCAGCAATAGCAGTAATATTTCTTGCTGTAAGATGAACAACATGACTGAAAGCCTGGTAGATCTGGGCTGTCTGCTTTTTCCTTTCCTTGTTGCCTTCATCATCCCTGATAATGAGCCCTAATATCTTGTAGCAAATGCAGGGTTGTCCCCTGCTTTGATTGCTCATGGTGCATGACTCAACTGGCCTACCTCCGACTGCACTTTTTAGTTGCTAATTTAGCTTGTCCATATTGTATGACAAAAATACTGACCATACTTAGACAGTGACTGAGGATGCAATTTGAAATACTGGTTTCCCCTTACACAAGAGAACAACATAATGTAAGGCAATATAGCACAATATAATGTAACAACAAAATATTGTATTAAAAAAAACATAGCATACCAAGCATATATATTCACCTATATTATATAATAAATTCTTCTTGTCCTGTGCCGTGTTGGGAGCAGAGACTCACAGGGAAGAGGGCCTTTTTTTCCTCTCAATACCAGCTAAATGCTGGGTGCCTGCAGTTCTTGTTCACTGCTACCATCAAGTCTGTTAAAACCAGTGTGCTATGCAGTAAGAACTTATATGTGGCACTAAAGTTCCCTCCCCAGGGTGTAGGAGAAAGAGATTTTGAGAGTGGCTTGCTCTTCTCTTTCCCTTTTGGACTACTGCTGCTCCAATCCAGCAAGACTTACTTGTGTTTCTGAGGCTTCCTGGGCAAGATGGGAAAGTTACATTGTGTGAGGATATGTGGGAAGATTAGCTGTGTTTAATTTAGGTGAATAACTTTGTCTGCACTATCATTTCACTTGTTTTTCAGAGTATATTGGAGGCAAAATGAGCGGTAAGAATAAATAAAGCTAGATGAATTGAACACTTCAACTAGAAGCAACTTAAGCACCTAAGGTATGACACCATCCCAAAAAGTCTTTCCATGTTGACCCTACTGTCAGCTCTCCAGCTACCGCTGGTTCTCCTCTTCCTCACCAACAGCATGCTTAAGTGAAGGAGGGAAGTTCTCAGCTTTCTAGGAGGTGATCTCTTGCATTTAAGTGGGCTCTAAATTGCAACAGTTGGGAAAAGCAGCATTAGAATCTGCTGTTTGGAATGGGCAGTGTGAAAGATCAGTCCAGCAGCCAGGATATCTCTCTGTCCAGAGCCTGGTCCCAGCTGAGATGTGTCTATAGGTGGAGTAGGCAAAAGGGCTGGCGCTTTTTCTTTGTGTGATAACTGAGTAAATACACTCTCCCTTTTTAATTTTGAGAGATTTCAAGGGCCCCTCTGATGTAGTGCTTCTGCTATGCAGTATCAGGAAGATCCTTATCAGTTATGGTTTCGGGACATGTGTGAATGATATTTTCAGCTCCAAGTTTCAAGCCTGAGCAGGACTGGGAGTCATATGTGGCCCTGAAATGCTTGCTGTGTGGCAGAGAAGTCTGAGTTTCAAACTTTGTTCATTGCCAAATAGCAGCCTGAGAGGAAGCTGGGCTGGGCTATATTCCTCAAAGGTGAGTGACTTTCATGTTTTACATAATAACCATTTAAAAAAAAAAAAGAAAAAAGACCCTTGGAGTTGGATCAGTGCCACCTTCCATGAAAAGCCTCTGGAAAACTTGCTGTGACTCAGCAAGACTATCTTGGATACTGTCAGCAATGTTAAAATCCTTCTGACCTGGAGGCAAGAGAGAGAACAGCCTTGGCAAACCTGTTGCTCTTCTCAGCTAAGGAACTTAGCAAACAAGTCTCTGAATAATTGCATCTCTAAGAAGGGATTTGAGATGAAAATATGAGGAATTTCATCAAGAGAGAAACAAAGTTTATTTGCATGAGAAGAAATACCTTTACCGAGACCAAAGTCCGAGCTGCATAGCAAGTTGTTTGAAGCCCTGTCAGAAGAAATTAGTTGTTTCATATAGTAATCATAACTAGCATCCTAATGGATTAAAAATACATCTCACATCCATGATGGAAATTTTTTTTGA
The DNA here is from genome assembly GCF_032191515.1 of Phaenicophaeus curvirostris. Taxonomy (NCBI): domain Eukaryota; kingdom Metazoa; phylum Chordata; class Aves; order Cuculiformes; family Cuculidae; genus Phaenicophaeus; species Phaenicophaeus curvirostris. Next base: position 35,364,780 of record NC_091392.1, on the reverse strand, counting down.
TCAGCCTGACTTGCCCTGGAATAATTCATCCCAGGGCCCTTGCACTGCTCTGTCAGACACATTGCACTCCCTTAAAGAGGCAAAACCTGCCCCTGCCTCCTACCTCCAAGAACAATTAAACAAAAATAACTCTGCTTTTTAAAAGGGAGGGCTGAACCAATGCAGGTGTTTGAAATATCTGCCAACTCAGATGCCAGGTCTCCGGATGAATTACTATAAATGACTGAGTGTGACTAGGCAGTGTGATAGCTGGGGCAATTTCCGTGAGTGATGCTCACCGAGAATATAATGCTGTTGAAAGTAAAGTTGACAGGGCACTTGGATACCTGTAGATTGAGGCTAAGCAGATTCAACCCACTTCCCCATAAGTCCTGCCATCCTTCCCCTCGGAGTCAGAAATGTTTTTTTCCAGTGGATATGTCTGATGTTATGTTAATATTGTAGATGTAGCACAGTGAAAAATAAATGCAAACTTGAAATAGAAATTAGAGCCAGGCAGACGCTAATAATAAGCTAGTAATACACTGTGATCCAGATATTATTAGTAGTACTGCATTGCACTTATTGTATAGTATTGGATGGTCTGTAGGAGCCATCATAGAACAAAATCCTTCCTTTTTTCCCCCAGTGAAGTCGTTATAAGACCTGAAGAGCTGCACTGCTTAAGAAAAAGCTATCCCTTGTCCAAACAAGATAGCTGGTTAGACCTGGGATGCATGGTCCTTCCTGGTCATCCAGAAGCACAGTCAGCAACAGCTGTGCCACAGCCAAAGGGCCTGTGGGCACCTGTAATTCTGGTATTAAGTTATTTGAAATCAAATGGTTTACTGTGCAGAAAAGCATGGAGATGAGCTGAGGTGCTGGCACAGACTCCCCAGGCTCCTTCGCCCAGTGGTTGCTACTGAAGGACACCCCTTCACGCAGGACTCAGCTTTCCTGCCTCCCTTGCTGTGAAGTTGCACTGATCCCTGAGATGGACACAGAGGAAAGGTAATCTATGTACAAATAAAATGGATAAACATATATTTATAAATTACATTCTGTTGTTTTCATATTCCTTTCTGTATCTCTCCCTCATGCTCCATTTAGTATGGTTTTGGTGTAGTTTACTGTCCTCTCACGCCAGCTTTCCAAATACATCCAATCAGTTTTATAACTCTGCAGAGAGATATCCGGAATATCTACTTGCCAGGATAGAGTAGCAGCTTATAATAGGTTTACTTTTCTGCAAGCTGCAGTTTTCAGTGGCTGGGCAGTGGGTTTTACACCAGCTGCGTACAGACTTTTGGGCTGCTCCTGACAGGATTTATGCCGGAGAGCACCTGGGAAAGCAGAAGAGAAATCACACACATCCCCTTCCTCACCCTCAGGTTAATCATCTGAACAGGGATCTGCTTCATTCTTCAGCTCTTCGCACCTTTTTCAGTCTTAAAAGTACCTTTCATGTTTCTTCCTCTGAAAAGAAAATTGCTATATAATGTGTAAGATTTTGAGAGGTAACACAAGGAAATCTTCCTGTTCCCATTTCCTCTGTCTGGTTGGGCTTTGTCTCATGTTAGATGAGGGCAGAAAAGCAACATGGAGTGTAAAGCCTGATTTCAAGTCAGGGGAGAGACTTTGAGGTGCTTTGGCACAGGTTTTAAAAGGACAGTTTTGTCCTTGGAATGGGTTTATTTTGTGGATATGCAAAAGAGTTCATGGTTGTGTGTTTCATAATGTTTAAAATGTGCTCCTGGTACAACAGTACCCCGAGCTTATAGCTGACAATCTGCAAATACAGATGAGCTTCGTGGATTCATGTTGCTCACTGTTCTGAGGGCACATGAGGAACTGTTTTTCTGGTTATGTACTTGGCACGTGGCACTCTTTAGGCCAGAAAATAGGTTTAGAGCTGCATGGTTTAGCTTTGCAAATGCAGATCGGGTAATTTGTATGTTTGACTGTTCGATTCATGCATACAACTATATCAGCAATCCAGCATAAGCCTGTTTGAAATGTGTCCCTGGCAGTCAACTGGGCATTTCTAATCAATCCTGACTCTGGAGCTACTTCCGTACTCCAAAGGGATTACACTATCACAAATCACCGTGTACCATTTCCAAAATGCATAATTGCTGAATGGCAGCTGGAGGAAATGCTGCCTGCTTCCTAATTTATAAAAACTGAAAAAGTCATTTGTTTAAATGAGAATTAGCTCTTTATCATCTGGAAAAACAAAGCATTATATGGCAGTCTAAATGTCAGAAAAGTAGTCAGTCGACACGAAGCAAGGCAGAAAATTCTAGGAACTTCAGAAGTCCTTACGTGCTGTTTTCAGCTTTGCACAGATTTTCCTGCATGTTCTAGAACAAGAGTGCTCTCTCTCGTTTGCAATCTATTAAATGCCTATGAAGTTATAATTCTGCCTCCTTCTGAGGTCTATTGGAAGGCTTTGCCCCTTAGTATTTGCAAAATATCCTGAGATTCCCAATGGAATGTGTTCCACCAAAGCAGAATATATATTATTCATCCCCTTTTTAAAACTGAATTCTGACTTAAGCAGAGAAGATTATCTTGCAAGAAAAAAGCAGCTAAAAGGAACAAACTAACATTTATGCTTTTCACGAGACTAAAAACCTGAGGGACTTTATTATTTTCAGATTTTGCTGTGTTTTCATTTAAGGTCCAGTTAATTCAGATTTCTCAGAAATCAGTCTACAATCAAATCCAGATGAGCCAGCTACAGTGGATATAGATCCACGACTGTGGATATTTGCCTGATCAATTTGGTATTTGATTTATCTGGAAGCATGTTAGCCCAGATTAATACATTCAGCTGACTGAAAGCAGCTCTCTGCAGGGCCAGCTGAGGTATCTCTGTACAATAATCCCACTGTGCTCTGCAAACTGATTTTGCATGGAGTCAGCTCAGGTCTCGAAGGACTTATTCGTCCCTGACTCTGTGTGCTCCAAGCTAGTTACTGCTCCCTCCCATGCATCAGTCTCAAGGAGGTGTCTCAGCCCACATACAGCACAGCGCAGTGGGAGTATCAAATGTGGGTTTGCACCTAAATAAACAAGCCAGCACAGAGCTTGCTCTGCCAGGGCTGTAATATGTAATGCTGGAAACAGTTTGTATCTGCCAGGGTTACTGCTCCTGTCTCCCTACCACCTGTGTTGGACCAGTGCTGCCTTGGGGTGATGCCCACTGGGTGTCACCCCCTGCACTGTACAGCTTGGATGTATCATCCCCTGACACTGGCTAGTGGAGACCTGACACCATTGTCTTAAATTGTAGAGGATCAGATTCTCTGCTCCTGTAAACCCAGGCAATGCCTTTGTTGCCAGCCAAAACTGCAACAGTTTGCATGGA